>NC_140485.1:128547053-129200803 GCF_964271855.1 Acomys minous | reverse complement strand
GTTCATAACTCATCTTAAAATGTTTTATCAGCCGGGCTCAGTGGTGTGTGCCTGTAATCCCAGCACTCTGGGAGGCAGAGGCAAGGCAGAGGCAGAGGCGGAAGCAGAGGCAGAGGCAGGGGCACGGGCAGGGGCAGGGGCAGAGGCAGAGCCAGGGGCAGAGGCAGAGGCAGAGCCAGAGCCAGAGGCAGAGGCAGAGACAAGCAGATCTCTGAGTTTGAGCCTGGTTTACAAAGTGAGTCCAGGACAGCCAAGGCTACACAGAGAAACCCTGTCTCTAACATTCAAAAACCAAAACCAACCAAACAAAAAAGTCTTATCTAGGCTGGCAAAAATAGCCCAATGAGTAGATGAATAAGCACACTGCCAAGCCCAGCGTCTGTGTTTGATTCATGGAAACATGATTGGTGAAAGAGGTGAGCTAACACCTGAAATTTGTCCTCTGACTATGACAAGTACATAGTGACTCTCTCTCTCTCTCTCTCTCTCTCTCTCTCTCTCTCTCTCTCTCTCTCTCCTCTCTCTCTCCCTCTTTCTCTGTGTGTGTGTCTCATCTTTCCCTGTCTCAAAAGAAATGTAACAAAATATGCCATGTTTGTGAAATTTTCAAAATGGCGCATCTATGAAAATATATTTGAGTTTCTTTAAGTTGGAAAGATTTAGCTTTTTCCTTTTTAAAAGAAAATGATAGAGTTTATTATAAGATGAAATCTGAATTCCATGATTATAGTTCATTCCTTAGTAAGGCAAATAGCAAAATGTATTGTACTTAAGACTGAGTGTCCATAGATATATTTGCAGAGTAGGCAAATAAACCACGGAGTATATTACAATCCATTTTTAAGAAACTTTATACATTATATGTATGCATATTTATACTTCAAATAGCAAGTGGTTACCTATAATATATAGTTATATCATCACATGGGGGAATTTTATAGTATTGGTCATGACTAAAACTTTATGTATGGCATGTA
The DNA here is from genome assembly GCF_964271855.1 of Acomys minous. Classification (NCBI taxonomy): domain Eukaryota; kingdom Metazoa; phylum Chordata; class Mammalia; order Rodentia; family Muridae; genus Acomys; species Acomys minous. The sequence continues at coordinate 129,199,826 of NC_140485.1, read as the reverse complement.
TTTTAGCTGAATTGAGTACGTTTAAAAATAAGTACACTTAGAAATTACCACAGATAGCCAGCCACTAAATTACAAACAAACATATAATTTTAAATGTCCTTGAAAGTTTGGTTTTTTGCCACAAGAAGACCATGTGAATGAATTATCCACAAAGATAACACTGAAGCAACCAGAACACCAGGCTGCGTACTCTCAGTGGCCCCTCACAGTTCTGCTACAATGCTCTCTTGACTTTTCCTACAAATTGGGCATAATTGATGTCTACTGATTTTTCCTGATATAACTTCTAAGAGTTAAAGTTTGAATTGCTGAGCTCATGAATGGGGTAGAGAAAGGAAACATTCATCAAGCCTAGACAAGTTGCTGTTGAATTAACAAAAAGTGGTCGTGAGGACTTGCTGGACTCCCTTGTTTTCCAAAGATCTAAACACAAGCTGTGCTGTGCGTTCTTAAAGAGACAAAATGAGGCTGACGTGATGGCTCAGACTGTAAAGCAGTTGCTATGCATGCATGAGGATCTGAGTTAGAAACCTCAGAACACATGTAAATATCCAGGCATGTGGCACGCTCTTATGGCCCCAGCACTGGCAAGATTTGGGGGCAAAGATGAGAAGCTCATTTGCCAGCCAGACTAGCCAAGTTGATGAGATTTAATCAAATTACTTAATTGAATTGATCTCTCAGGCTCTTTGAAAGATCCTGGCTGAAACATGAAAGAGGAGAATGATTGAAGAAAAAGATGATATCTACATCACACACACACACACACACACACACACACACACACACACACACACATGAAATAACATGCTCTTCTATGTACACATACCTAAGTGCTCTAACAGGTATGTATACACCATACATAGAACACATACACACTAAATAAAAGGTTCAGAGGCTGCTATTGACTTAAAAAAAAGATTATGTTGAAGTTAGATGAATTTCAGAATCTTGACCCCCTAGTCCCAGGAATCTTAACTGAAGGATATTTTAAATATGCTAGAGTGCTCAGTGAAGAGAAAAAGGCATTGAAAGAACACTATTTGAAGGAAGGAGGAAGAAATTAAAACATAAAATTGGTCAAGCTATAAAAAATATAATTAAAGAGTCCTCTGAGGCACTCTACTATGATTAGCATGAAGAGTTATAACATTTTCAATTTTAAAAGGTAGGCCTCTCTGAATATTATTTCATGTAACTCCTTTAGAAGATCACCCAAAGAGCTAGTTTAAGCAATATTAACATGAATAAATATTTTGTAATATCTTGATGTTATGTTCAAACTGTGGAATATAATTGAAAGGCATTCCCATTATTAGCTGACTCAGAAAAGGAAATGCAGAAACTATTTTGTGCAATCAATTTTTGGGGGGAAAGAGGTAGTGAACAGATGTTGGAACACAGTCCAGGAATGAAGTCATATGAAAATTCTGATTACTTGTGAGAAAACTCAAAGAAAACAAAACCAGAGTCTTGCTTTTAATGGCTAAGTAGTATTCCATTGTGTAAATATGCCACAGTTTTTTTTTTTTATTATCCATTTTTCAGTTAAGAGACACGTAGGCTGCCTTCAGATTCTGGCTATTACAAATAAAGCTGCTATGAACATAGTTGAACAAATGTCCTTGTTGTATGGTGGAGCATCTTTTGGGTATATGCCCAAGAGTGGTACAGCTGGTTCAAGATTTCTGATAAAGCACCAGATTGATCTAGTTAGTGGTTGTACAAGTTTGCACTCCCACCAGAAATAAGGGAATGTTCCCCTTTCTCCACATCCTCACCAGCATATGCTATCACTTAGTGTTTGGTCTTAGCCATTCTAACAGATGTATGATGGACTCTCAGAGTCATTTTGATTTGTGTTGTCCCTGATGACTAAGGATGTTGAGCATTTCTTTAAGTGTTTCTTGTCCATTTGAGGTTCCTCTGACGAGGATTTACTGTTTAGCTCAGAAAGACACACATGGTAGGTACTCGGATTTTAGCTATTATTGTACAGGATAAACATACTACACAGCACAGACCTAAAGAAGGTAAGTAACAAGGAGGACCCGAGGGAACGATGCTTACATTTCACTGAGAAGGAGAAAAAGAATAGACAGAGGTTGAAGAAAAGGTAGGAGAGGGAGCGCAGAGACAAGGGTGGGAATCAAACCTGCAGAGAGCCAGGGAGGGAGGACAGAAGGCTTGCAGGGAGAAGAGAAACTGTGGGTGGGGGCATCTCTGTGACAAGCTGGAGACCTAAGTCAGAATGGGCCTCTGGGAGGACATGAGCAAGACTGTAGCTAAGATTCCTAGTAGCAGGGGCCATGGAGACTGAAGAGGACGCCCTCTAATTAGACAAGATGCCTAGTGGAGGGAGGAGAACAGCAAGCTACCTACAAACACATCGATCCAAAACTTGCCCTGCCTACAAGACGTGCAGGGATAAAGATAGAACAGATAGAGCAGAGATTAAGGGAATGCCCAAGCAAGGCCAGGACCAATCCAAGGCCCACCCCATGGAAGACAGCCAGCTCCTGAAACTCTTAATAATACTCTGCTATGCTTGCAGACAGGAGCCTAGCAGTTGTCCTCTGAAGGCCTCCACCCAGCAGTGCTTAGAAACAGATGCTGAGACTCACAGCCAAATATTGGGCGATGCATAGGGAGTATTGTGAAAAAATAGCGGGAAGGAAAAAACCACCTGGAGGAGTCAGGAGCTCCCCAAGAAGAACGACATAGGCAATTAACCAGGGTCCAGAGGGTCTTGCTGAGATTGAAGCATCACCCAAGGGCCATACAAGGACTAGGCCCCCTAGGAAAATGTAGCCAATTGGCAGCTCAGGTTTTATGAGGGTCCTCTAGTGAGAGAAGAAGCAGGGCCTTTCTCTGACACGGACTCTTGGTGCCAGCTTTTTGATGGCTTCCCCTTGCCAGGGCTGCCTTACCAAATCACAGGCGACAAGAACGCACTCAGTCTTGATGCGACTTGATGGTCTGGGGTAGAAGGGAAGTGGGGCTCCCTTCTCAGAGGACTAGGGCATGGGAAGGGGGAGAGGAAGGGTAGGACTGGGAGCAGAGGAAGGAGGGGGCTATGACTGGAATGTAAAGTGAATAAATAAATTAATTAAATAAAAAATAGGAAAAAAAAAGTCTTGTGACACCAGTTTCTTCAGAATAAGGAACTGTCCTCGGAATGTGTTTTTGTGTTCCTCTCAGGTGTAATGGATGGGGTGAGTTTTCTTCAGATTATTCATTAAAACAGTCCATTGTTATTTCTTTATATGCCTCTATGGAAAAACATGTTCTGCCATATGTGGTTTATCCATCACATGTGGCTTGTCCACCATATATGACTTGCCTTTCTGATTGGATACTTTACTCACGCAATGCCTAATAACCCTCAGAGTATACACTGTCAGGTGATCTGAATAAAGGCAGCTGTTGCATGAGACTTTAGTTTGCCTCATTGAATGGTTCCATTCTCCCAGGCCCCACCACCTCTAGAACAGCAAACAAACAGGACAAACAGGCAGTAAATATAGATGATATTTCATACCTCTTAAGTAGGAAGCCAGGAATTTTGAAAGACTCCAAATCCTCAAGAAATGGCACTTCATACATCTTTTTGGCATGTTTTGTACACAGTAAGTCCTTAATAAGAAGGGAACAGCACTCTTAAGGTCCTTCTTTCTTTGTAGGACCTTAGGAACCCTCCCTCACTCATCACTAGTTTAACACCAATCACAATGACTTTTTTAAGTTACGAGGTATTAACATGAATTTAGCCTACCTGGGTTACATGGTGCTAGATGCATGCCTGCATGTCAGGAACTAAATGAAATGGTAATGTGTTATATGTAGCTCTTCAAGGAGGGACCCGTTACAGAGTGACTCCCAAACAGAGTAGTTTTGTATTTCTCTGAAAATCTTACTGATCTACTGCTGTGCCAAAGTCACTTTAGAAATGTGGCTGTCTATAACTGGCTTTCTTGCCAGTCATCCATTTTCCCTTCATGCAACCCCCACATTAGCCTGTGCTGATTAAAGGCACAATCTCTTTGAAAACATACTGACACATTTTAATGTATTTTCCTCTCAATTTCTGTGTAAATGAGTTGGTCACTTATGAGCCCAAGGCAGTGACCTGCCTGGTGTAAAGAGGGCATCAGGGCTATGTTAGTGGAAATAAAAGGAACAACTAAGGGAGGGAGAGAGTATGTGTAATCAGCCTCTGATGACTAAACAGTCTTTTGAGCTAAGCCAATAATTTTGAAGGTCAGGACGGGTGAGAAAAGAATATGGTAAATCATTATTTGTCTTTCTTTAGAATAAAACCAAGTTGGCTACTAGTGCTTGCAATTTACCATATGCTAGAAGTAGAGAGAACTGAGAATATAAAGAAACATGCAAATAAATAAATAAATAAAAAGTAGAAGACCATTCCCAAAAGATCATGAGAAGAAAAAAATCTGTGAGAAGGGAGTGGAGAGCCCATTTTACCAGCTTGCCCTAGTTCATAATATCAATGATAAGAGTGTCACATTGACTTGAGGGTAAAAGGTTTTTGTATCCTGCATCCTTTGAGGAATTGGAAGCAGAGTGCTTCAAAGAGGTTCAGGATGTCCAGTGGGGTGGGTACAGCAAGGAACCAAAAGCCATTAAAGACCTGTGTTAATATAACCAAGCAACTCTGTGGGAATGCACTGCATTTCCATGGGAATGTCCTGCTCTTCTGTGGGGATACCCTGGATTTCTGTGAGCATGCCCTGGATTTCCTGCCCTGAGCTCCCACCTTGGACTTCTTTGGGGATTCCCTGAACTTCCATGAGGATGCTCTAGACTTCCATGTCTCATCAGCTTTGGCATGAGCTCCACAGCCTTCTGGTCCCTGCAGCCTGAGTGCAAGATGATCTTGCTAGCTGATGGACAAATACAACAAATACAACCTAGCTGGATCTTAGGAGGACATACCAAGGAGAGGGTGCTAAAATCACAGTCTACTGCAGGAGTCTTGGACCCACACACAGTCCTTATCTTAGTTCAGGAAGTCTCAGCAGTGTGCATATATGACTCAGCAAGTCACCGAGAGATGATGTCTCAAGCAACCTCATGTATCTAGCTAGCCTATCATGTGAGCTATAGGTGGACAACTGGTTCTCCCAGTCAGAGCCTTTAGGGAGCTGAACTAACTTTCTTTCTTTCTTTCTTTCTTTCTTTCTTTCTTTCTTTCTTTCTTTCTTTCTTTCTTTCATGTAAAAAGACCATTTAAATAAAAGACTAAGATTAGTTTATCAGCAAATCTAGATTTTCTTACTTGGTATATGATGAGAGTTCACAAAGTTCAGCTCAGCTCCAGAAACAAGCTGTGTTTTTTCCTACCCAATGAATAATGTGCAAATTTAACACCCTCACTATCCCAACCCTCCAGTTCTCCTAAGACATCTGATTTCTACCTGATTTCTCCCATGCCTCAGGTTCCATCTTGCATTGTGATCATCTCCATTTTTAAGGCTGGCATTTCTCATGACCTCTTCTTTGGCACTGTCATCTCATAAGGACAAGGGAACATTATGCTTCTCATTGTCAGCACAATATGGGCACAGTCACTAAAGGGAAGAAATTCATCACAAAGCCTCTCAAGATTCAGGACAATTTTTTTTCAACACGCTTGGTCATATTTGGATTATATGATAAATGCTATGTAGCAAAATGGATGTAATATAATTAAAAATTTAATATTGAAGAATTATAATATCTCTTAGTTAATGGTGTCACACATGAATTTTCAAGCATATAGAAAGTAGTGTTGTACAACTATCACTCATATAATCATGTAGAACTCTGGCATGGTCATTAAACGTAGATGGTTACACTGGCATTTTCTAGTATGACAAATAAGGACATCTGAAATGAGCTCACAGGCGGACTCTACTGCATCTGATTGCAAAGCAGAAGACATTCATAATAGAAGCAACATGGAATAAATCATGAAATCTACATTAAAAATAGACTCTCCTGCATTAGGTATTTTTCAAGTTCCTTTTATAGTGAACATGAAGCCAAGCCACCTCGTCAGATCTGACCTTTCTGCATGGCTTACCTGAATAAAATGAAACAAATTTAAAAACAACAAAGAGAGCTCTCATACCCAAACAGGGTTACACCTTTGTCTTGTTGCACCCTGAGCTAACTGGATGGAGTTAAACACACCATGTTTGTTCACTCCTCGGCTGTTCCTCCCCAGCAGCGGAGTGCTGTAAATACGTAGCCCCTGGCCTTTTCAAACCCACAGCACCATCTTTCATTTATGGCATCCAATAAGGTCAAAGGCAAAGAATAAAAACTACCCACAAGGGTTAACTTTGTCAATTTAAAATGTGTTTCACCGTCCGGCCCATTGTTAAGCAAGCTGTTCAAATAACGTCTTGGTTCATGCGCCTGTGGGGCTCTGATAGGCTTCAAAGTCTCTGGGAAAGCCTATGCAAGTCTGAAATCTAACCCCCTTCACCTTTCCATCTTTTTGTCTCCTGTTTTCTGATCTCTTTAATCCAGAATCTTTAATAGAAAAAATTCTACTGCAACACTGGAAACAGCAGGGGCTCAGAATCCTATTATGGGTTATTTAAAGCAACATCTGTAGTCTTTTGAACATGTCAAGAGCAACTTAGGTGACCTCTGGGGACTCTTCTTCAAACACGTCCTATTAAACACACATAAACACAAGTAAAACATATTTTAAGGTCTGATTGTAGAGAAATCCTCCTCCGCAGAAACCAAGCTAGCACTAAATGTTTCAGTGAAAGCCTGTTCAAGAAAAAACAAACAACAGTCCAAAACCCTACATAGACCTCAGATTGATTAATTAACGTGAGAGCAATTGTTTTGTTTGGTTTGGATGAGGAATATGAAGGAGCAGATTCTGGAATGTAGCCGAGCCAAGCCAAGGGCCTTTAAGGAACAACTGTGTCTAACAGAACCTAAACCTGAACAAATAATGCAAGAAAGCCACCCGCATGTGACTCCTCCCCTACTTCAACCTCAAGACAGCATTGACAGCATTTTCTATGTCATCTCCAAAGCATACATAGAAGAATCAGTTATTGGAAACAAAACCACCGCACGTCATTTACCTTCTACTGTGATATATATGAATCAAAGCACTCAGACTGGTTTTTTTTTTCTCATCTCCTTTCTATATTTATGCCTCAGTTGTTCTTTTAAAGGCGAGTTCAACATTAACAACATTACCTAGAAAGATGCCAATTTCTGTCATTAACTTTTGGGAACGAAATCCATAACACAGTGCATATGCGATTATAACCAGAGAGGCAGGAGTGTGCCAGATTGGGTAACTGAATAGAAATGTTGTAATACGGTAGAACTCAATGATCCCGGGTGGTCCCTCTAGACCCCCAAAACTGTACAGATAAAGTCATTGTGTGTGGAAGGATGTGACCCAAGGATAGAGAAAGCGTGAGAAGAACACAGCTACGATATGAACAGCGTGGCTCACATAAGTAGCAACATCTTAAACAAAATACCTCCCTTTGGAGTTTTAGGGTTTTATAACAATCAGAATGAGACACATTTAGAAAAGCCCAATGACAGTGGAAAGAAGTTACAAATGAAAGGAAAATCCACATAAAAAGAATGCCTGAAAGGCAAATTTCGCCAACACATAATCAGCCACTGAGGCTCCTTCTAGAAATAAGAACAAAGTGAGAGACAACTCCAAAGAATGACTCCCGCCCCCCCCCCCCCACACAGATCCCTCTAAAATAGATTTAACACACACCAGCATTCCCAGTAAAATGCAACTTAGGTTTTCTACTTTGTCGTTGGTTCTCACGGGCACTTCTCATGTAGCATTCAAGGAACACCAGGTCCCACAACAAAGCGAACACTTACCAGACAGATCAATACTCCCCGGAGCAACGAAGAAGAAATACCACTTACCTAGGAAAAGAAGAGAAAAATGCAGAGATTAAGGTTCTGTAGCTTAAAGGCAATTGTAGCACTTCCCAGATTACCTGAGTCCCTGGACCGCTGGTATTTTCCTAGTGAGCATCATTAAGGTTTAAGGAAAGAAAGAAAATGAAGATTTAATTTATTTGTGCATGAAGGGAAGTTGGTAAGGAGTGAGGAAGTCTGCTATTGATGTATTATCATGAAACCCTTTGTGAGTTAATTTCACTCTAAATCATGGGGACACATGACCACAGGTGGGCTAAAGGAGTGTGTGTGTGTGTGTGTGTGTGTGTGTAACCGAAATCAGAAAGGAATGTAAATATGCTTTAGTTGTCATAGTCAGAGAGTCAAGGCCCAGAAAGATCTTTACAATGAATCTCTGTCCAATTATTGAAGATTCTGCTTCACTAAACATGAGTTCCCCATTGCCCACATGCATTAAGTGGCCAAATACCTCACAGAGTCCAATTCCAAGTTTTTGACATGAGCCAGGGTGGCAGGATAAATTTTATGGCAGAAATATGAAAATACACACAAAGATGAGAGACTTGGGGGAGGGGACATTGAAACGATTCCCAGGTCATGCATGCTACAAGTACAGGAGGCTGAGATTCACCTGATCATTGGAGGCCAATTTTACCTCTGGAGTAATTGTATTAAAATATGGTAGAAAGGGGGATAGAAAGGCAAGTAAGGGTTGTGTTCATGAATTCTTTCTGCTGTCTTGGAAGTGACATGGCCACACAAGGACAAAAGTATAAAAAAGGGCTAGGACAAGAGTTGTGGCTGCTTACTTTTCTTACCACCACCTATTGTGCCTATTATGGGACAGATTCTCCGAAATCGAAGTCTTATGTACTTAGAGGGACATGAAAGGTTGTTATGTGTTCTATCACTGACAGCCACTCAGAGAATGTGGAAGATGGGACCTATGTGCCTGCTCACCTCACTTGGCCAATACTACTCAGGTGTTATTTCATATCAACAATGTCTAACCCCCATCAACTCCTCTCTCACGCAGCCACTTAGCATGACTCTTTAGGGAGTTTCATTATTTGATCATGACCTTCTACCACATCCCGGACATCATCAGTTCTTGGATAAGTGATATTTTGTCTGTTACTTGGTCCTATTTAATCCCTTTAAATAAATTTCAGATGAGTTTATGGAACGCATTTATGTGCCAGTAAGTAATCTTTGGAGGTTAAAAGTCTGAAGCAATAGGGAGGGTTGTTCAATATAATTTAGTTCCTGTATATATGAGTCTTTCAGGGAAAACTCAGTGGGATCACAAAGGCAGATATGGGAACCACAGGTCTATAAGCTAAGTATAACACAGTCATAAGAAGCCAAGAAAAACCATAAAACAGACTTGTCTTGCTTTGAGTTTCTATTACTGCAACAAAACACCATGACCAAGGTAACTGGGTGGGGGAAGGGTTTGTTTAGCACTGTTCAGCACTGAAGGAAGTCAGGACAGGAGGTTAAACAGGGCAAGAACCTGGAGTCAGGAGCTGATGCAGAAGCCACAAGGCATGCTGTTGACTGGCTCACAACCCATGGCTTACTCAGCCTGCTTTCTTATAGAACACAAGAATCAGCCCATTGATTATAATTCCCACCATGAGTAGGCCCTACTCCATCAATCACTAATTTTAAAAATGCCCTACAGGCTTGTATACGACCTGATCTTATGGAGGCAATTTTTTTTCAATTAAAGTTCCCTCCTTTCTGATAACTCTAGCTTGTATCAAGTTGACATAAAACTATCCAGAACATTTCAGATGAGTGTTCAGAAGGAACTAATCCTGCCAAGACCTTTCTTTTGTACTTCTAGCCTCATGAATTGCAAGCCAATCAACTTCTGTTGTTTACACAACTTTGTGGTACTTTCCTGGAGCAACTTTAGGAAATGGGCATGCATTTGTTAAAAAAAAAAAAAAAAAAGGGAAAAAATCCCGGAAATCACTGTGAGACTAATCAGTAGTTTCTACAGGTGTGAATTTGTATTAGTTTGGGTATTCTGCTGAGAGTGAAGCTAAGACAGGAAGAAATATGCAAAGGTTTTCTTAAGAGAGATGCTTGCCAGAGGCTTTAGTGAGGAAATACAGATGGACAGGGAGAATGGTAGATATCTGTGTAGAAGTTGCCAGCACTTCTGAGAGGTGGAAAGTCCACTGGAGAGTCCTTAGCCTCTCCCCAGAAGAAGCATCCTTGCCTCTGCACTCAGCCAATAAACAGGCAGGGCCAGGCTTGGACCATGACCCCTAAGGCAGCCCCAATACTCTTATCTCATTGATGGCTTCCAAAGAAACAGAAGACCAGGGTTAGATTAGTAGGGCCAAGTGGATGAAGCAGAATGAGATGAGACTGAATTGACAGAAGCAGAAGTTTTAGGCTCTATTGAACATTTAGAGTGTCCTAATGGAGGGCCGGGAGTCTTTATAGGTAAGAGGATGGAGATGGAGATTTTCCAGTCCTTTGACACAAAAGTCTTAGTCACAGGAGATCATGACAAGTCGGAGTACAACTAGAGACAAGGAAAAACCCTCCCAAAAGCCACACGCATGATACTATTGAGAGGGTAAAGAGGGGAGCAGAAAGAGACCCCAAAACAATGCAGAAGGGCATGGTGGAGGCCAGCTGAGGTGGGGCTGCCAGAGATCCCAGTGAGGAGCTGTGTGGGCTGGGGAAGGACTACAGTGCAACCACAGAAGCTAAGTGCTGAGGAAGCAGTGAGTTTTTTCCATTAGGGGCACTTAGTCAAGGTGGCTGAGTGGAATCCTGGTCCTAGGGACAGAGAGATTAGGGTCAGGACCAGCAAGCGCAGGCTCTCTTGTTCTTTCTTTCTCATGATGATGAGGACAGAGACAGGATGTAAAAGGGGGGAGGGGTTCAAACTATTCTGAGGAACACCATTGGCTTTGAAGATGAAAACTGAAATTTACTAGCAGATAAAATAACATTATAGCTACTAATATGTTCTTCTCTCCTCTTCTCTCCTATCTACAAAATGTTAAGGTTTCTGTTCTGGGATTTATATTCCCAACATGAAGAATAGAAAGATAGATCCGTGGGATGTAAGCATCTGTATACTTTGAAGTTACGTTATTTCCACTTACCATGCCTTCCCCTTTCACCAGACAAGAGAATCGATCTCCAACTGACTGTAATCAGGAGGTGGGAGCCGTCTGGTATGCCCTCATTCTTCGGTCTAATTGGGAATTCTCCTAGCAAGCCTGTTAGTTAGTATGCCATGGTTACCAGCCTATGGCTGTAGCTGCAGATTTTCCACAGGGAGCTTTTAGCCAACAGCTAACAGATCAATGCCTGTGTTTTGTAGGAGACGAGGTGTTCCCATAACCACCACCACATTGACCTCTTCATTGCTTACATCTGGGGAACTTCCCTCCATTCCCAACCCTCTGCCTACCCTCTCCTGGATCACGGAAACATTACTAAGAAGTTATGCAAAACATATAGTCACAGAGGCATCCCGATGGCTAAAGAGCAAGTCAAATAGGTCATGTGACTGTGCTATGTTTACAGTTGCTTTTATTTTATATTTTCTTGGGGACCTAATAGTGCTCAGATGAGGCTCAGGAAAAGAGTGCTTCCCTTCAAATCAGAAGCTCCTGAATCTCGAGTTTGAGGCAATTTTGTTTTGGTTTTCATTACCTCACCTTGTCAGTAAATACCACGTATCAGTAAATGTCCCCATTAAGAAAACTACACACATGTGCATGTGTCCATGTGCACACATACAACCCATTGATGTGAGCTTGTGATATGTTATGTTGCATTCCCAGATATCATGTTTATGTCAGTTAATATATTTCAGAAATATTTTATGTTAATTTTGTGGGGGTTTTTTTTGTAGTGAAATAACATTGTCACTAATCTGCTTTGTATTGCAAACTAAACCAAGTGAATCACATCAGGTACCAAGATAAAACCAAATAGACTGTTTTGAAATAGGCATGTGGTTAATGTCCCTGTGTTTTTGTTCACAAATGCTAATTTTGTATGAAAGGGATGGATAGACCGCACCTCAAATGACTCTATTTCAGTATGAGTTATTACAGTGCTTGTGTGGTGAGCTGAAATCGAAGCTGACAAAGGCTGCCATGCTATTAACTCAGGACTTATTGTTACACGTATATGCATGTTTGGAATTCCAGTGCCAGCAAGGGTTCCGGCTACCCAGAGCCAAGCCCTCCAGAGGGGAAATCTGCCAGAGCCCTTTTAACCACATGCCTGTAGGAATTTGTGCACTTAATTAAATGCACAGACCAAGCAAGCAGCAGAGGCAGTGTTTATTCACACACATGTCACGGTATCAGCAGATGGCATTGCATTAGGGATGGAAACTCCCTCATGGCATGCTACACACCCTGCAGAATGCACTGAACACTGGTAGCTATCACCTCTAATATGTTTTTTTATATGAAGAGGGAAATAACATACATAAGTGGAAGGAAAATCTTGTATGATGTTTCTGTCACTAAATTTAAAATACAAGCAAACAAACAAACAAACAGCCCAAAGGGTACAACAATTGACATAACAAGGCCTCCAAACACATTTTGGCAAAATGTTAGTGATCATACACCACCTCTTGGGCCCAAGATGAGGTATCATATACAATATGTAATATTTGGTGATTTCTCAGGACACGTCCTGGAAGGATAATGGTTCCAAGGATTTTCTTAAGATCAAAGTTGCTTTGGAACAGAACAATGCAGTGTACTGATGCAGTGCTATGTAGCCACATTTACACTTACAATGAGAACAAGCAGAGAGACACGTAACAGGTCAGCCGTGGCGAACAAACTTGAGGAAGCTCAGCATCTGCCACTCATACGCGTGAGTGTGACTTCCTTCAAACCCATTGAACATGGAAGGCGTATCACTCTCTCAGTTAGATAATATAAAGGCTACCTCATGCCTGTGTACTTTATGTATGTGTGTGCTTCTGCATGCATTGATGTGTGCACATGTGTGCTGCTGACTTTGAAGATATAACCTGTCATGAATCATAGGTCTGCAAAGCAAGGTCCCTAGATAGGACTTGACTGAAAACCAGTTGCCAGAAAGACCACACCTCTATTAAAGAATTATAATTCACTCTACCTTCCTTTCCATGTTCCATGTCAACTTGCATGAGGGGAAGAGGAACAGAGGAATTGGTCAAACACCAGTGACTAATAATTAAATCTATCCTGCCTTTATAATGAAATATTCAATAGCCTCCTAAATAGGGGGGCAAGTCTTCAGAATTGGTTCACCTATCCAGGTGGTGGGAATAGGCAAGTTAGAGAAGGTAAGGGAACTCTTTAATCTTTGCACCATGCCTTGACTTCTGCATCTCTTCCATTAGCTGCTCTTGGGTGAGAATATTTACAGTAAACTGTTGATAGTAATCAAAGTGTTTCCCTGAGCTCTGTAAGCCGTTTGAGCAATTGAGAATCCATGGGTGTCCTGGATTTTGCAAGAGAGTCAGACAGATGTGTGGGTACCCCAGTACTCAATTCCTAGGGTTGGCATCTGCCGAGGGGGGTAGGCTTGTGAAGTGTATGTCTTAACCTGGGAAAATAGTTTCATAATTTAATTGAATTATTGCACAACTAACCAGTTGATAGCCAGAGAGTTGTGGAATTCATTGTCACGAAAAAAAGTCACACATATGTTGGTGCTAGAATACTGAGAGAAAAATAGTTTATGTCAGATTGAATGCTTCTCCTCCTCTGACTCCAGGTCCTATCTACTCATTTGAAGCAACCCACTCTGACGTACTAGCAATTTCACTTTCTCACCTCTAAAAAATAAGGAAGAGGTTTTGAATCACCATCTGGTATCTGGATGGCCAACGACCATCTGTTTTTTAATAAGTTCATTGCCACAAAATAGATATTTGACAGATATTTGTTGAGTGACTGAAAAGAATTATTTTGTCCTCTGACATTTTCTTTAATAATACCAGCAATCAAAGTTCTTTAATGGAGGGGTTAATGACAAATGCTTCTTTCATGGTCTTCAAACAAGCAGGGTGGATAAACCAAGCGACCACAGCTTTGCTGAGCATAGATTAGTGAGGAGTGGGACTCATCTCCTCCCATCGCATGCTCACTAATGTAGATTAATCTCCCACTTTAAGCCAGTATTTCCTAGAATGGAACACAAGGTGTAGGTTCATTGACGACTCAATCACCTCTTGAATTACAAAGAATTTTCACTCTGCTTGGAGCTCTACTATTATTCATAAATGACTCAAATTAACCAGCCATGAATTTTCCCATGGAAAAAGTCCCAACTGTTATAAAGTGTTTCAGAGAGCTGGAAGCACTATTCCCTAGGAGTACTGTGTGTGTTTAAGCATACATATACTAATTTTAAGTTTTCATTAAAAAAAGATTTATTTATTATTATGTATACAGTGCTCTGCCTGCATGTGCAGCTTCAGGTCAGAAGAGGGCATCAGATCACATAATAGATGGGTGTGAGACACCATGTGGTTGCTGGGAATTGAACTTGGGACCTCTGGAAGAGCAGTCAGTGCCCTTAACCTCTGAGCCATCTCTCCAACACTAAGTTTTCATTTTTTTAAACCAAGCACCTGAAGAAAGACCTAGGCATAGATGTCCTCTGAAAGATTTAATCCAGCAGGGGATGAAAACAGATGTTAAGACTCACAGCCAAACTCTGGGAAGAGCACCGAGAGTTCTATGGAAGAGTGTGGGGACAGAAGGACACAGAGAGGACAGGAGCTATAGAAGGAGGCCATCAAAGCCAACAAATCTGGACCGAGGGGGGCCTGCAAAACTGATGTACCAACCAAGGACACTGCATGCAGAGAGCCTAGACCTCTTGTTCAGATGTAGCCTACAGACAGCTCATTCTCCATGTGGATCCCCCAGTAAGGGGAGCAGGGACCATCTTTGACATGGACTTTGGTTTCTGTGATTTGATCACTTCCCCTTGGTGGGGTGGTCTTGCGGGGACGTAGAGGAAGAGGATGCAGGCTATCCTAATGAGACCTGATAGGCTGGGATCAGATGGTAGGGGAGGAAGTCTCCCCCTGTCAGAGGACTAGGGGAGGGGAAGGGGGAAAAGGGAGGGAGGGAGAGAGGGAACAGGAGGATACAAGCAAGGGAGTAATAATTGGGATGAAATATGAATAAATTGTAAAAATTTAATTTAAAAACAGGAGGACAGTATTAACCCTTAAATCTTTCTATAGACTTTTGGTCCATGAACTCAGAATGGTTTAGCCCTCTAGTTATTAATAATATCACTTGATGATTTCCTGAAAATAATCCTATGATCACTCTAACTTCAGTTAGAATAATTCCACTGAGGTATATAGTTCATTATTATCCTCAGTCCAGCTGCATTATTGGGAAGTGACGGTCCATGTTTCCTGCTCTCAGGTCTAAGGAAAGTGCTCGGTAGTGAGCGAACAGTCTTCTTCAAAAAAGCTAATTCTGGAAACCAGCAGATAGCCCTGCTTTGAGACTGGTCACATTTCAGTGTTATAGATCATGCACCCCTGCTTGTTAAGGGACTTGAGTTTCTTTCTATCTTTTTAAAATTAATTAATTAATTTATTCACTTTACATCACAATTTTAGCCCCTTCCCTCCCCTCTTCCTGGTCCCACTCTCCCAGCCTCTTCCCCCCCCCCCCAATTTCCCTTCACCTAACCCTCAGAAAAAGAAGGCCTCCCCTCCCCCAACCCACCCCAGCACATCAAGTCTCATCAGGACTGAACACATCCTCTTCCTCTGTGGCCTGGCAAGAGGCAATTGAAAAGCAGGAAACAGAACCCTTGTTAGAAACAGCACCTGCCTCCCTTACTAGTGGACCCACATGAAGACCAAGCTACCATCAGGTATATATGTATAGAGGGCCTAGGTCCAGTCCTTGTACGGTTCTTGGTTGGTTCCTCAGTCTCTACAAACACGCCTGGGCCCAGGTTAGTTGGCTCTGTTGCTCTTCTTGTGGAGTTCCTGTCCCCTCCATGTCTTTCTATTCTTCCCCCTACTCTTCCACAAGGCTCCCTGCCCTCCATCCAATGTTTGGCTGTGAATCTCAGCATCTGTTTCGATCCACTGCTGAGAGGGTGGAGCCTCTCAGAGGACAGCTATGTTAGGCTCCCATCTGATCTGCAAGCATAGCAGAGTGTTGTTAATAGTGTCAGGGTTTTGACTCTCTTCTTTGTATCCTGATAATTCCTAGACTTTATCCCCCTCTCCCTACCAACAAGGGTCATTTCCTTAAAAATGGCTGGTTGAATTTCAAAAACAACAGGAAACTAGGGGATTATTTGAAGATCTTCATGTTATTGTCAGAAAAAAAAACCTTATTCCTTATCTAATCGTGTTTAGATGACATGACGAACACAGAGCTGAGTTGGTGGCATTATGGCGGTTGGCCATAGAGAACCCAGGAACATAACGGTGGCAGCTCTATATTCCTGTCTTCATGTATGTCTATGGAAAGCTGGGCTTGCTTTTGTCAGTTTTGTCTGTCTGTGCCTTCCCGTCTTCTTCCTCCAACACACTCGCACAGGCTCTGGCGACGCTTGTGACATCTATGTGAAGACGTGAATTCTGAGATCATGGAAACTGTAACAAGGGGAGAAAGAGCTGACCCAAGGTCTCCGAAATATATTTACCTAAGTGAAAAATGTCTCTCAAGCTTATTTTGGCAGAGAATCCGGTAGTGATGAATAGAAGGCGAGGGATAAACTAGAGAGCAATGAATTGCTTTTTGACCCTGGAAGTCTTCTCTTTCTGCTTGTGATAAAGCTGCTATAAAAAAAAGTCTTCTCATTTTGACTTTTATCATAGAGGTCATGATCGGACCAGGGAGGCTAATGGACTACGAAGAGTAAGATGGCCTAAGAGCCTTTCGAACTCTGCCTTGTGCTCCTCTCTCTAATCATGGCTGTTCTCCTCCTGCGTTGAGAAATCTCTAGTGTGTGTGAATTTACTCTGTCTTGTACCTTCTCCCAGTGTCAGTAGGCCCCGTCTTAAGTGCCTGATCTGACAAGGATGATGGCTAGTAAGTTACGCAGTGATGCAGGACCTTCCTAGTGGATGAGGCTACCAAAGTGCTTTCAAATTTGAATCTTGCTAAGTCAGTGGCTTTTACTCTTTACCCTTTCTATGTTTTCTGGTTGAGGGAATATTGCTCACATAACCAGACTCCAGGATGTAGAAACCTGTGTATCATCTGGAATGTGTCTTGCCAGTTTGCTCTACCCTGGTTGACAAAGGATGGCAAATTGTACAAGGTTGTCCAGCCAGCAGGGTGGTCTGTTCTAGAATAGTGTATTTGAGCTGCTAATCTGACATTTCTTTCCTTTAAGACATATAAGAGGATTTTTTTTATACCCATCAATATTTTCTTAAGAAATCTTTTTCATGAGGATGCTTAGATAGATTTTGTATGTTGTTAGGCACGAGCCACTTCTCCTATGACAACCTTACCTACGCCAGCTTAGCTCTTCCCTCTCTACTTCTGTTTCACAGTAGTAGGAAGAGCTATAGTGTTTGAGGTCAAGCTCCTATTAGTTACTGGTAGAACAGTAACTAGAGGGTGAGGAGAAGGCTCAGTTATTAAAGTGCAGCCTGTATCTATAATGCCATCACTTGGAGAAAGAGACAGAATATCCTTATGGCTTATTGGTTAGTCAGTTGAGCCAAATAGGCAAGATCTAGGTTTGGTGGGTGACCTGGTCTCAAAACATGAGGTGGAGAGAAATTGAGGAAGACACCTGACATGAACACATATACACCCATTCCCACACCTATTCATATACATAAAAATACAGACACACAACAGTAATCCATGAAGATTGGCCTGTGTCTTGGGTAATCATGCTATAGGATACCCTCACAAAGGAGTGATTTGGCATCTACACTATGCTCATTTTATAAAGGAATTGATGTCAGACCCGATTTCTCAGACTGCAGACATATAATGCTCAAATATGTAAATTTGTTTGCAGAGAAGGGGGTCTTCTTGTATGGATGGAAAATAAGATTAAGAAGAGCCTTTCTTTGAATCATATTCATAAAAAACCTTTATATTGATTCTTTATGAATTTTACCTCAGGTACCCCGATCTCATTCATCTCCTGGTCCTTCCATATCAACCCTCTTCCCTTGCCCCCTTCACATCAAGAAAACAAAAAATAAAAATAAGAACAACTAAAAAAGAGAAAACCATCTCACTGTTAAAGCTGCAGTATGTCATGGTGTGTCACACGGTACACCCTTTGCCCAAACAGCTTTACTTGCAAATGTTCATTGCAATGAGTCATTGGCCTAGTTCAAGGACTCTGGCTACTGTTACTAAATCCATACTGAGACTCTTCCCAGACATACTGCAGCTTTGATTCTGCAGGACTGACCCCTTCGTGCATTCCACCAATTTATTGAGGACCCCATCTATGATGTTGGGGAGGGCCAACATATGGCCCTGAATCTGAGCCTGGGTTGTGCTTGTGTTGTTGAACCCTCCATCTCTCCTTTTTCTGCACCACCAGGGCCAGCTATCTTGTTTTGCCTAGGCGAGGGGCAGGGACAGCTCTCCTGCTTGTGGTAGCCAGTAAGAGGCAGGACTGGCTTTCTTGTGCTCACACCATTAGTGTCAGCTTTTTTTGCACCCATGACACCAGGACCAGATCTCCCATACTTCCCAGGCGAGGGGCAGGGCTGGCTGAGTGCTGCAACTGCTGAGGTGCTAGGCTATCTCTGCACAGCCCTGGGACATCAGGATGGCTCCAGATGGCAGCACAGACCAGTGATGTCCACATGGCCTTCCTGATAATATGGGCCACAGACATCAAAACAGACCTCTGCTGCTGAAGGGCCACAGACCGATACATAGCCCTTAGTGGCAGGCTAGGCCATGACCTCTCCATGGCCTCATATGTCAGCACAGCCTACGCACATCAGTCTGATCCTTACCACCCTCTGGTCTCCAGTCCTGCCACTCTTCACAGTGCACACACCACTCCCCTCTGCTTCTCTCCCACTTCTATACCACATATGTGATTATCTGAGTGACACCTCTGGGTGTTTTTAGCATAGGCACCCACCTCATATTCACTTTTTAGTTTTTCCTTCCCCCAGGATTCATTAACTGTCAGTGATCCTCAGGGTGGAGTAAAAGTGCCTACTCTCATCCCCATCTGTAACGGAATATTGAAGGGCCTAATTTTGTCTACGTTTTATGCAAGTTCCACAGCTACTTTAATTTGGGCGTGTCAAGGCCAGGAGAACATTTTACAACACTCCTCACCATGACCCAGCTCTCATATTCTGACCCTTCTCTTATTAGATGTAATTTGCTGTTATCTTGATAGATGAAAACCTAACATAGTGGTTTGATTGTAGTCCTGTAAAAAAATAGGTACAAGTCTGAACCTCCAGTGCCTTAAAACAACCAAGACTTGGCTTATAAGCAGGGCTTTGGGACATTTTCTTAATTAGTGATTGATGTGGGAAGGCCTGACCCATTTTGGGTGGTGTCACCCCTTGGCAGGAGGTCCTAGGGAATATGAGAAAGTAGGCTGAGCAAGCCAGTAAGCAATACTTCCCCATGGTCTCTGCATCAGCTCCTGCTTTCAGGTTCATGTCTGCAGATTCCTGTTCTGACTTCCTTGGATGATGGACTGCAAAGTGTAAGCTGAAATAAAATCTTTCTTCTTAAAGTTGCTTTTGATCACGGCATTTTATCACAGCAATAGAAACCCTAACTAAAGAAATGGATCTCACAGAAGTAATTAAGGATGTTAGGGTGAGACCATCCTAGACTTAGGTGGAGTGGATCCTAAGCCCAATGGTTTATCTTTATAAGAGGAAGACAGTGGGACCTGAAACACAGAGTCAGAAAAAAGAAATAAAGCGAGGTGAATATGGAAGTTGAATCTGGAGAGGTTTGACCACAACCCAGTGCTGCCAAGGATACATGGAGCGCCAAAAAGATTGGAGAAAGCCTGGTGTAGATAATCTCTGGAATTCCTTATAGGAACCCACATTACTTACATCTTAATTTTTCACTGTGAAAGAAATAGCTTTCATGGTGTTGGGCCAAGATATCTGTGGTGATCAGCCACAGGAAACCAAGACAACCCAAGGCCATTTGACGTCTCCATTCCTGCGAGTTCAGCTCCATGTTGCCTGTCAGTGATGCTGAAGAAGCTCTGACTTCAGCTGTCAATAAATGTTTACTGAGGTCGGGTTACTTATGGCCTGACCATCCCATATCCCATTTTTTTATGGTTGAGGCCAAACCAATCTAAAACCATGTGTCTATCACTCCTACCTGGGGTTCTTAGGAGCTAAAACCTAGTGTGGTTTTCGGCAGGTCATCTCTGTGCCTGATCTGGATGCCCTTCTCTGTTCATCAGCCTACTGTTGGGTCTCCTGTTCATGTCTCTCTGCTTCGTGGGTTCTTCCAGCCATGGCTGGTCTGGTCTAATTTTATTGGGAAACCAGAGACTATCATGACTTAGACCCTAACTTTAACAACTTGAGCTATAAGAGAGTTAAGAGAGACCTAAGGACAGATGAGAAACCAGTACCTCTTGGCCCTAGTAAACAAATACTCTATGTTTGAAGGCAGGTAAGAATGTTTCTGTGCACAACCAGAAGAAGGGAAGCCTTGGGTCCCTGATCTTCAGCTTGGCCTTTGTTCCTATAACCACCAGAGCCTGCTTTTCAGTGCTGACCAGCACAAAATGATCCAAGACTTCTCTATGCCTTCCCTGAGGTCACATACAGTTTCCAGGTGTTCAGATTCTTTCTCAAGGAATCACCTATAATACAGGGATGTGCATTTCCCTGCCTCCCAAACAAGCTTATCAGGCTAATACTCAAGAGCATCATCAGACAGATTTTGACCAAAGCCACTCACCTGAGGGGAATGGGTTATTTCATATTACAAATACTTTGGTCTTGTGGAGATAAAAAATTTGAATTTAATTTTCTTTAAGATATGTATCTCTCTCTCTTTCTTTCTCTCTCTCTCTCTCTCTCTCTCTCTCTCTCTCTCTCTCTCTCTCTCTCTCTCTATCTAATCAATATGCTTGCATGAGTGTAGATTCCCATGAGGCTAAAGTTATAGAATTAGAGTTATAGACAGTTGTGATCGGCCCAAACATGGGTGTGGAGAACTGAACTGGCATGCTCAACGAGAGCATTATGTGCTCTTGACCTCTGAGCCGTCTCTCTAGCTCCTGAGATCCAATACTTGATTCAAGAAATATCTGCATAAAATTTCCTTTGGAAACAATATAAACCCCTGAACACCTACAGAGGAAAATAGACCATGTTCAGATTGAGGCCCACCATGGTTGGTTTACCGAGGAAGAGATTGCTGTGAATGGCTATTTATATTTTTCTCTCAGTCTGTCTCTTTACTCTTTTGTTTCCTATCACATCATGTTCAGATGACAGACAGACTATATAGAATGAGGTTGTTTATTTGTTTATTGCCTGTTTCTTCCAGGTCTAACAGCAATTCATGAAAGCCAAGAGTTTTGTTTGCTTTGTTAATTCTCTTAGTGCCATACTCAGATCAGTGGAACACAGCAACATAAAAATATCCATTAAAACAATGATGTGGATGAGAGGCTCTTGCTGTCTATCATAGGGTAGGCTTGCTTTGTAGGAGTCAAGGAACCTGGGAGATGCATCAGGTTGTACTAAAGACCACAGTACACTCATACTGTCTGCTTGCTGCTTTTGCCTTATTCTTACACAGTTCAGGCTTCACCATGCCTAGGGAATGGTACCACCCACAGTGTGCTGGGTCTTCTCATATTAATGAATAGTTAAAACAGTTTCCCACAAACATTTCTACAGTCATTTCTTCAATTAAGGGTCTCTTCTTAGATGATTCTAGGTTGTTGAAAGTTGACAGAGACAGAATATAATTGCATTCTACAAAGAGTTCAGTGTTTGCACAGCTATATATATTTTTTAATTCAGCTAATATTTATCACTGTTCTTGTTGTTACTAGAATAGCTTCTGTCCTAGTGTCTTTTCCTAGTGATATTGTTACACAATGTCCTTACAGAAGGAACATAAGGAGAGAGGGTTTATTTTGGCTTGCAGTTCCAGAGGAATATAATTCATCATGGGGGGGGGGGATATGGCAGTGGGCAGGGAAGGTGTGGCATCAGGTCAGGAGCCTGGCTGGTCACATTGCACTCACACTCAGGAAGTTGAGCATGCACAGAAAAGGGGACCAACCCATAAAGCCTCAGGGCCCCTAACCAGTGATCACTTCCTCTAGGTAGGCTCCACCTCTTAAAACTTCAGCAATCTTCCAAAACAGCACCACCAGCTGGGCAGCAAAGGTTCTAACACACATCTATGGGGGACATTTCACACCACAGCGAACTCATTCCTTATCAGTGCGGATAGCAAAGCTTTACATCAAAATGTTCTTTTTCCTCTTCTCTCTTCATCATCTTTAATATTCTATGCTTATAATCCAAGAGTGAATGTGTTTTTCGCCACACTCAGAGTAGGTGAAGGCACCATACACCCTGCCTCATCACAGGGTGCATTTTATGGGGAAGAAGTAAATCAGAGGCATATATTAGGTGGTGCCCAGGGGGCACACCCATAGCAATGACCTTTAAAGGGCAATATTAAGTACCATGACCGAAAAACCAGCAAGTGAATGATCTATGAAAGGTCATTTGCAACCAGACAATATTTTCTATTTTGGCACATAACCTGGCACCTTTTGACACATTTCTCATTCTTTGGGGTGATATGATTTCTGAAACACAGACCTTTGTTATATAATGAATATTCTCAATTTGAGCTCATGGTAGAACTGATGTCCTTAAGGAGGAGCTCTTGTAATTTCTGTTGCTTTTAATACTGGGTCTAACATTTGCATAAAGTAACATTTGCATTACTCTGGATTATCCTGATGTGCCATGGAAGTTTATGTTGTGTAGATTACAAAGGGCCTGTGTATACTCTAGGGAGGACTAGCCATAGAGAAAATAGTCATGTGCCTGATACCACCCAGCAAGGAAGGGCATCTCAGCTCAGGTCCCCTCACCTGCTGCAATCTCCATCCTAAGTCTTAAAGAGCATGGGGCATGACATTCCTTAGTTAGGAGTCTTTCTATAGTCACACAGCAATTGCATATCCTCTGATTCACCCCCATAAATTCCAAAGACCTGCAGCTTTGTTCTTCTTACGCATCATTCTTCTCTCACACCATAGCCACGTCTGTGTTGGGAGGCCACTATCACTCTCGCCTCTCAATCTCACCTGACTCTGTTTTCATGGTCTCCACTCTATCTTTGTGACCATGGTTTGTCAAATCTGTCATCTAAGGTGACCATTGGTATTTCTCATTCTTCTATGTGGGATGCGATTTGGTCTACATTGTCCCAAAGGAGAATGAGATCTGAAGCAAATGTCAGCTGTTACATGGCTTTGTGCCTGGTTAAAGACACCGGCTTCCACAGAAGAGCTGATTCCTCTTGTCCAGGTTTGAGTCTTTCATCTTTTGCCTCATTGGAAATGTGTCTACTCTTGTTATAATGTTATATCTATATCTATTCTATATCTATAGCTATACTATATTTATATCTATATCAACTATCTCTCTATTATCTATCAATCTATTATCTATCTATCTATCTATCTATCTATCTATCTATCGATCTATCTATCTATCTAACATCTATTTCATTGATTTGGCAATATCACCATAATATTGTCACAGAAACCAGATGAAAACACAGCAGTCAATGGATGGTCCTTCAAAAGACAACATTGCTGCATGAACAGCCTCTGCCTGAGTGTGTACTGTGAGCACACACCAACATTTTCTGAGGCTACAAGCAGCTGTGTGGGTGTGGCCTGCATCTCTTCCTCTAAGATTTAATGTCATCCCTCCACATCCCAACACACACACACACACACACACACACACACACACACACACACACACACACCATTCTAATATGCTATAGCTCTGCTTTCACTTCAAGAAGAAAGAAAAGGACCTGGGTATGGTAGAACATTCCTGAACTTCCAGCAAAAGGTTAGGACATGAGAGCCCCAAGTTTAAGGCCCATCTGGGCTGTTACAGTAAGATCTGTTTAAAGGGGGAAACATGTAATATAAAGATAGCTTTTATTATCTGTGTGACTGAAGTGTTATTTTTCCAGTTGCCAGCTATGAAAAGTAAAATTCCCTGAGGAAATTCTAATGACATATTTGCCTGTTGCCTGTCAGTCTGTGAGTACTTGCTTAGAACTGACAGTCCTGGGTGCTCCAAGCTGTGGATCAGATCACTTGCAGATGGACCAGGTTCAAGGTTGTCAGCAGGGCTCTTGGATTTTTCCCCTTCTGGCTACCTCAGATTCCAGCTCCCTGACAAGCACTCCCTCCCCTCTACCCTGAAGAGCCCCTGTGTCCCCTGAAGTATTTGGTGGAGGCCTTGTCATTACCTATCAACACCTCAGTGTCGCTTATCTCACTGACTTGTAAAACAGGAGTGCTTCTCCTCTGCTCTTAGTCTGCAAATGTGCCATATATAACACTAAAACAAGACAACAGAAAAGTGATTTTAGCAATCCAGAAGAAAGCGACTAATTCAGTGCTATTATATATGTATAAAAAAATCACATTATTGCATTTCTCCATCTCTTTATGTAAAACAGAAATGAAAGATAGATATGGAGGACTGCTTTGGAAAACATTTAGAACACAAAAGAAGTGTTGCTTTAAGGTGTCTTTTCATTTAAAAAAAAGTCAAGAAAAACGCTATGCTTGAACTGTGTATTTTTATGTGATATATCTCTGCATCATTGAATATTTTTGATATGCAAATTTTGATGAAACCAAATATGAAAGTCTCGCTCGTTGATTGCCACAGGCTTTTGTACAAAAAAGAGAAATACACAGTAAAATTAGAATTCAAAGAGTGTTCTTATCAGAAAGAACAGACGGGCGTCATCATCCCTTGCTCTGAAGCACAACAAAAACTTTTTATGGCATCTCTAAGTTAAATATGAATGTATTGACTTCTTTCCAGTCCATGTTGAGAAACACAGGGCATCAAACAGAGAAGTGACTTTGTCAATGTGATTTAAACAACCCAAATATTAATTTCTACAGTGTCCCTTTTGAGATTCAACAATATGATATAGAATAAGTAGAGCCAATTCTGAGCAGGGCTAGATCATCAGGCAGAGCCTGGGATGTTGGATCTATGTTCTATTGAGCTCAGCTTCTGCATAGGAGGAAACAAAAACTCTCTCTGTACTAAATAATTTTGAAAAATGAGGAGAAATAAAGTATAAATACAAAGCCTGTGTGTGTTTGGTACAGGAGCGTTGAAAGGGAGGTGTTCCGAGTTCACTTGAGGTAAGAGAATAATCAGGTTACATTTTCCTCATATTAGAACCAACATTTCATTTTTCACTCAAATATTTATTTCTACTCTTTTTTATTGTGTATATATGTATGTGTGTGTCCATGAGTTTGCATGTGTATGTGAGGACAGATATGGGAGGAGTCCTGAAGATGTCCTTGAAACCCTGGAGCTAGACTTACAGGCAGTTGTCAATCACTTGATATGGGTGCTGGGAACCAAAGTCAGGTCCTTTGCACAACCAATACATGCTTTTTTCACCACTGAGCTATCTCCCCAGCCCCTTAACCCAGAACTCAAACCATCTATATCACCTAAGCCAGCATACAGTATTCCTAAAGGATAAGAAAGAACAGGCAATTTATGATTGCATTTTGTCTCACACAGAACGCCGTATTGCACCAGGAATAACAAAAGCTTCCTCTCCAAATCTGCAGAGCAGGAGCTCCTTCTGGTCTATCTAGTATACTGGGAAGCAGCATGACCTTGGAGCAGATACTCTCTAGGGTGTGGGTGCACTGTAGGTGGGGGGGCTGGGGTTTCCAGTATCACAGACAACTTCTAGGGATGCATGTTTTACAGGGCACAGGGTGTATCAGAGCTGCACACAGGAATGAGCTGTCTCTCATGTAGCAGGTGTATTTCCTTCTGGATAGCTGCGAAAGTAAAATCATTTCCTGACCCACAACTCTGTTTGGCTTCAAACACAGCTCTCTCTCTATGTATATGTATATATGAATTTCTAGAGAATTAAAAAAAACTTAAATCCCCAAATAATTTATTTATATATATATATATATATATATGTATGTATAACTTAGACTTGTTCAAGTATTCAGAACATTTCATTAGCAATGGCAGGGATCCCAGTAGCTCTGCATTAACTACCCATTTCACAGGTCTATATTAGCCTGTGCACTTTTATAGGGATGGGTATGACTCTGAGCTATGTCTGCCAATGATGCCACGTCCCAGCATAAAGATTGAAATGCCTACCCCTGCAGTGGTGGTTTCTCTTTACTTATTAATCATATTTAGTTTTAAGTTGAGGGACTGTACAAGCAGCATAAGAGCACTTGCTGCATTTAAAGATGACCAGAATTTGGTTCCAAACACCCATATGACGGCTCATAGCTGTCTGCAACTTCAGTCCCGGCAGATCTGCTTCCCCCTTCTGGCCTCTGCAGGCACTGCAAGCACATTCCACATATACTTGAACACAGGTAAAACACTTGTACACACAACATACATACTTGTTTTTTTTAAATCTTAAGGAAACGGAAGTAGACTGGAAAAGATGTGTAAGCTATATTATTTCTGAATCACATTTCAGGATGAGAAAAGGGAACTGAGAATATTTATATTGTAAAGGGCTTCTGTATCTCTCAGGGTGGACCTGTTGGTACAGGTGAGAATCTGCATCAGGAGAGCTGGTCTCTCCCATCTTGGCAATCATTACATAGCAATGGGGAAGGTGCATAACCCCCCTTGGAATTGGTAGGCTGGAGCAGGTCTCTGCAGAAGTTTCTAATGAAATCTCAAGTCCTTAATTCAGGTATGAGCTTAGGTTTTGGGATTGCTTAAAGCCTTTACAAAAGTGGCAAGAGTCCAAACACACTCAGCCAAGTTAATAGTTTGGAAGTGATAAATTTAGATTTTTTTTCTTCAGTTGATAGCTATAACTCAGAACTTTATGGAGGGATGGTTGAAGCAATCCTCTATAATGCATTATATTGCATATCAATTAAAATTATGTAACCCTCAAAACTTTTTTTTGAGATAGAGTCTCACTGTATATCTCTGGCTGGCCTACACTAGCTATGTAGACCAAGGTGAACTTCAAAATTGCAGAGACCCACTTGCTTCTGCCTGCCAAGTGTTGGGATAAAAGGCATGCATCACCGTAGCTGGCACTTGAAGATAATACTGAAACCACATGAAATAAAAACATATTAAACAAAAATCAAAAAAACAAACTGAATTTTATAAGGGAAAAAAAACTACACGGAAGGCAGTACCATTGGATTGGAAGACTCCTGATTTTTGTATTAAATCTCAGTTTTTGATGGTTTCTATAATAAGCCTTGATTATTTAGGAGAAGCTAAGTGTTTTGCATAATTAACCCACTAGAGGGTAATACCATGACTGTCAGGCTTAAACAGCAGAGCTACAAGTCCACCATCAGCTGTGGTTTAGTCCGTCTCTGAAGGTGCAGATGGACACCCCTCTGCATCTGTTCATAATGAAGAGGGAAGGGCGAAGCTTGCATCCTATTGTCTCTTCCTGTATGGGCACTAAAGCTTTTCATGACCTGTCACCTCCTCACGTGCCTGTCCTCTCACATCATCATACCTGGGAGAGGGTCCAGCACTGTAATTCCTTCAGACCAAACATAGTCATCAATATTCCTTGCCAGGTGGTATTTCATCATGAAGTTTCCCGTCAGCATACTTTTTTGTTTAAAAAGTTTTTTGTTTTTGTTTTTTTGGCCTGAGCACATACATTTTTAAAATGTAGCCTTTCTTAACAGTTAATCGATAACAGTGCCTCCACATTTTTAAAAAAGAAAGATTGATTTTATTTCTAAGTATATGCATGTCTTTGTGAGCATATGATACATGTATGCAGGTTCCCACAGAGGCCAGATAGATCCAGGATGGGTGCTGGCAACCAAATGTGGGTCTGCTGGAAAGACACCAAGCACTATTTACTGCTGAGACATTTTCCTAGCCCTCCAGCTCACACCTGTAAATACTAAGCTTCATATACAATCAATGATTTGAAAGGAACTTGAGGTGGAATTACATTTATATTTACCCCAGTTCTATATTTAGAAGCTAAGTCCTTTAAAGCATTAGATCCAAAAGCCTCAATCATCCTGGTTATTATAGAGTTGCCTTTATCTTGGTTTTGTTTGGTTTATTTATATATATTGAATTTGTATTTTGATTAAATAGTGAGTTCTTGACTGGGGCAATTTAAGATTTAAGCTTTTCACTGAGTTTCTGTCTTCAAAGCACAAGGTGCATACATGAGTATGGAGGGAAATCATGTCAAAAAACAGTAATAAGAAGGTTCTTTATAGCTTCATTAAGTTGGCTTAAATTAGAACTATTACATACTACAACCTCATCTTTCCTGTAACCTGAACAACTGGAAATGTAGTAGCCACAATCTGGTTATTTAAAATTTAGGACTACATCATAGGCCAAAAAGTTAAAGAGTACTCCATTGTTGAACCAAAGATGGCTGGACTCAACTAGTATTGGCTGGATTCAATTCCTCATAGAAATACTCTATGGCCCACCTTAAAGTCTGAAACTGAGAGAGCAGGGGATCTCTTCTCTATCACCCCATGCCATCACCATGAGCTTGGCTCAAGAGCAGAAGTCCTCGTGTATCCCAGTGTCATTTCTGATGCTGTGACAAAATATGCTGACAGAGGCAACTTAGAGGATAAAGAGTTTATGAGGCTGACAATGTCGGGATACAGTCCATTATTATGGGAAGCCAGGAAACTTGAAACAAACTGAGATCCACAGTCCAAAGCAGAGAGAGCAATAAATGCATGGATGCACATGTGTGCTTTGTGTCTTTTCTGCGTTTGCACAAGCCAAGCAACGTCCACTAGCAGGCCAGGCCTTCCATGTCAGGAAGGGCAGTCAAGACCAGAGGGATGGCCACATGCCACCCTGATCTAGAGAAACTCCTCCTTGCGACTCTAACCAGCCAATTCTAGGTTGTGTCAAAGTGCAGCCGTTACCACTAAGCATCACAGCAGATATCACAGATACGCGGTCAACAAAAGTATTCAGCTTTTGAAACATGGAAGGTCCTGGTGCTAGATGCTAGATGCCTTTCCAGGTCTCTGTGCTCAGTACCAAGGTACCTCCTTCACCAGAGAATAAAGACCTAGGCAAACCTATCTCCAACATACCTGCCAGCTAGAAGAAAGATGTGTGGGAGGTGGAGGCATCTGCATCCCTTTGCCCAGTCTCTTCACTGGTGACAACTGCTCCTTGCAAGATGGCTACCCTTAACACCACATGGCCCAGTTGTCAGCATATTGTGTAAATCTAGTGCTTGACTCTAAGCTATGACTCCCAAGAGCATTCTGGGACCACATCGGAAACTGCAACAGAGTATTGCATGCCAGCAAGCCTGGAATGAGACAGCCATCCTGGGGCAAGCATTCTAACTAGCTGCTAGTTGTTGACACAGCTTTCTTAACCTCTCTGAATGAGTTTCTTTCATCTACAGAATATGATTAACATCTGCCCTAAACTACTCCCATCAAAGCAACAACAACAAAATACAACACCAAAGCCTCTGTCAAGTGCATAGTGCTGAATTAATATGTTCTTACATAATTTCCTTTTGTAGTCATCCAAATGCACAGGACATAGCAAGGCCCTGGCACCCTCATTGATTACCTCAACACAATTATGATAATTGTTGATTTGCTATTGACAAAACCATAATTGTCCTAAATTGATTGGCAGTGATGGGGCACATACAGAGAAATAACTGTCTAATCCCATGCTAAAATTCAAGGCCCCATAGACGAAACAGCGGAGAGAGTATTTGCTCAGCATATCAACTAAATGATTATGCATCTGGTGTAGTCAGATTTGTACTTCATACAAACGCACAGGCCACAGATTCCCCCTTAGATACAATTTACTTAACCTCGCCCATTGTTTTCCTTCTTCTTGAGTTACCCCCCCCTACACAGCAGTGGAGACCGGAGGTAACCCCAGTTGTTCCTCTGTTGGTTTGTTTGCATGTTGGATTTTTTCCCCCTTTATCATCGTTACTTTGCGATTTAACAGTAGGTGGCTAATGGAAATGTTATTCTCGGCGGTGGCAGACTAAATCAGTGGGAAGTGAGGGGTTGGGTGGGGAGAGGTAGGGGGAAGGAAGAGATGTGTTTACACTTGAAGATGCCCCAGGAAGCAGCTGGAGCCCCCAGCCCTTGATGCTGGGACAGCCACGAGCTTTGAAGAACTCATCTACATTATTACCCGCTCCTTTGCACTTAGGAATCTATTAATTTACAATTAGTTGTATGGATTTTCTAGGAGATTTGTAATTTCTGTAATAATTTACAGGGCACTGAAGAAATTAACTGTGCCCCTTGGAAAGATAAGCATTACTGAAAGAGTAGATCCCAGCACGAGCTATTGAACACATCATCGAACGTCTGGGTTTTTAGCTTTAAATTCTAATTTAATTACAGTAGAACTGATAGGAGAATTCCATTTTATTATCTGAGAAATATCCTTCTTCACTCAGCTCGCCCTGCCCACACTCACAGCCGTAAGATTTAAAAAAAAAAAAAAAAGGAATTCTAACTTGAAATGCAGATTAAACATGTTTGAGAACTTGAGAGGGTACGAATTCATCTTTAGCCTTAAAAGAAACCCGGAGAAATTGAAATTTTTCCCAACAATCTACACATACCGGAAACTCTTTGCCAACACCCATATTGCAAAAACACAGCAATAGCATCATACAAAAATGCATGCAAATGATTGCAACTATTTAAATTATTTCAGTGTCCTTTGACACTGTAGAGGGGGTCTGTGGAAGGAGGGAGGCAGGATGACCAAGAAACAACATTTGTAGCATCCTGAATGCTGTACAGAAGAGCAGGGTGCCAACTGATTCTGAGGAAGGCAAATAGGTGTAAGCGCAAGATGCTGCAAGGTGGTTCTACTCAAAGGAAATGGATATAAAGGAAAATACAATTGCTTGATTTGGAGGTGAACCCTTGCACACGTGAGGCAAGCACCCACCTACTGAGCCACATGTTCATGCTATTATTCTACTTTTCATAATTTCTTTCATTCACTTATTGTAATTGTGCATTTGTGTGTTCATGCATGTAAGCATGTGTGCATGTATGTGTGTGCACACGTGTGTGTGTGTGTGTGTGTGTGTGTGTGTGTGTGTGTTTTAGCATTCTTCTTTTTGTTCCAGAAAATTATTCTCTGCTATAGTCATAAAACCAAGTACATAAGAAGCGCCAGGGATGCTTTTTGCCCTTTGATTGCAATTTCCTGTGAGTTTGTCCACGTGGGCACTAGCTAACAGGCATTATCTTACTTGAGACTAACGCCCACCTCAGAAGAGCTGCAATAGATAGGTCGTTAAGGATTATTACATGTTGGCTTGCCTAAACTGTGGCGTTGAAGCAACTCAGGTATTCAATTGTAAAAGTATCCTTTGGATCCTTCCAGCTACAAACGGTTGTAGTGGAGATAAAGCAGTGGTTGTCACAGCTGTGGGGTCAGAGCAGCGTTAGTTCTGAGCTTATCCAACTCATTGCTGAGCACCTGCAATATTTCTACTTTCTTCTTTCTGAGAAGACATACTACTCAGAGACTCAAGCTGTCCATTGCTGTGTTGGCCCCTCGGATGTCACAACAGAAAGCTCACTTTGGAGTCAAACCCTCTCTGCTCACGTTCTGTCTGTTGCCAGTACCAGCTCCATGGAGTGCAGATGCTGTTGAGGGAAATTTAAGGGGAAAGTTCTTGCAGCTGACAGTCTTTTCAATTACTCACTGCTAATAGTTTGCCTCAAGTGATTTTTTAAATTCAAAGAGATGTTGAAAATTAAATCAAATTACAAATGACTAAATAACTGCTATAAATGAGTTTAGTGGGAAAAAAAAAGCACACGCAATACTAAAAATAAGAGCTCTAGATATGCACTGCCTCCTCAGTGTGATTCTGTCAGTCGCTAACCATCCCTCTTCATGAGGTCACAGCACCTTTCCAGTCCCAGACAATTACCTGTAAGACAATCTCTTACATTTTCTTTAACTGTGAAATTGCATGGTTTCACATACCTCCCAGAACACTTCTGGAGAATATAAAGACGATGGAAAATAAAATCTAGAAACACATTTTAGAAGTCAGCATACATAAGGCTCCATGTTCAACCCCCAAACACCACAAGTAGAAAGTAAATAAATAAAATCAAAGCCAGCTTTGAAAATGAAAATTTATTCTTCACATTGAATCAGAAAATATAGTCAGGTCTTCTATGACTAAAGGAAAAGTGTTACTATTTTTTTTATCTGCAAAGAGCTAAAAGCAGATATTTAAGATGAAAGAGCAGCGACACATGAATATTCAGAATGCTAAAGCCAACGAATG
This sequence comes from Acomys minous, assembly GCF_964271855.1. Taxonomy (NCBI): domain Eukaryota; kingdom Metazoa; phylum Chordata; class Mammalia; order Rodentia; family Muridae; genus Acomys; species Acomys minous. The sequence goes on along the minus strand of NC_140485.1, from coordinate 129,167,277 downwards.
TGTTGTGTGCCAGAGTTATAAATCTCATCCTCCTCCTTTGCCATAAATCAGTGGGCTCTGGTGACACTTACTGCCTTCTGGTGTTTGTTTCTGTTAGGTCTTGGAGAATTTAACTTCAGGGACATGATTACTCACTTCCAATCTTAAAAAAACATTATGGCCCAGAAGTTATAACTCACATTCTAAAAGAACACAGGGACTGTACCATGGCACAGACAGTCTCTGTGGAAACATAGCTCACTGCCTTGCTTTTTGTCTACGGTCTCAGATCTTGGGTGGTGCAGGACTTGGATTAGATGATATGTATTGGTGACCAGTAGTTTTAGAAATTGCTATGCCTTATTAGGTTTTCTTCTTTGCCATTAGATGGGTAAATACTACTACTACTACTACTACTACTACTACTACTAGTGGTGGTAATAACAACAACAACAACAACCAACTTGTGCACTTTGCCAAAGGTCAGGCACAGCACCTGATCTATTTCCCATCCTTGGGCTAGAAGGTGGATTGCCTGTAAATCAGTCCAGCTCTGGCTTCACTATATCCTAATTATTTGCCATTATAACACACACTCTTTGTTTTCTTGGAGTTTTCAAATTAATCTAAAATAAAGAATGGTTACCAGTAGCAAGGCAGTTAGATAGAGGATAACCTGAGTACGATTCCATGTGGATTATAAAGCAGCCATTTATGGAATGTTGTATGCGTACGCTTGGGCACTTTGCAAATCACGTGACATATATTGCTGTCTCCTCAGAAAAAGGCAAAGTGATGTTCTTCCTTAATTAGTGTGGGGCCAGAAGTCAAGACGACTAGATTACACAACTAGTAGGCGGTAGGTCAGCATCAAGCTTATTTATCTTTTAAAAACTATTTTCACTTTATTTAAATTTACCGAAAAAAGTGCAAAATAAGAATCACCTAATATATGTCTTGGGAGACATGACCAAATGGCTGCCCACCCTAGATTATAGGCCACCACCAAATGGCTGTCCACCCTAGATGATAGGCCACCACCAAATGGCTGCCCATCCTAGCTGATAGGCCACAACCAAATGGCTGCCCATCCTAGATGATAGGCTACCACCAAATGGCTGCCCATCCTAGATGATAGACCACCACCAAAAAACTAATAGAACTAGTCAGGTTGGTGAACCAATGACTTTATTTGGTTACTTACAGGAGCAGAGATGATTCAAAATTAAACAGCATTCCTAAAAAGCCCTGTTCTGCATTGCTTCCCTGCTGTTGTGATGACCAGCTTAACAAAAGCCAGGGGGGTTATTTGTCTTACAAGTCACAGTCTATCATGGAAGGAAGCTGAGGCAGAAATACAAGGCAGGGACCTGGAGGCAGGAACTGAAGCAGAGACCATGGAGGAATTGAGCTTCCTGGCTTGCTTCGAGGCTGGCTCAGCCTGATTTCATACAATCCAGAGCTATCTGGGGAGGGGTGACACCATCCAAGGAGAGTTTGGTGCTCCCACATAAATCATTACTTAAGAAAATGCCATCTACACATTCCTACAGGCTGGGCTGATGGAGGCAATTCTTCAACAGAGATGTTATCTTTCTCACATGACTCTAATTTTTGTCAAGTTGACTAAAGGTAACCGGCATTAGCCCCACCTCATTTTGGTGATGTCACACCATTGGATCCCAACTTCTGTCAACTTTCCTCATCCTGTGTGGTAGTTGCCTCCTAAGGTTGGAGGCAGCTGAGAGCGGGAGGAAGTCATGACTGGAATCCAAGGCAAGAGTTCTTAGACACTCCTCCATCTTCTAGAGATTGTTAAGAGACCATTTCAATTACCATAGGCCTAGCTATCACTATATTGTTCTGCTTATTTTGTTGCCATGACTACTGGAACAAGGTTATCTTTGCTCTACGATGGCAGTGAGATGTTATCACACTGTGCTTGGAGAACAGAGCAATAAATACTACAACAGTGTATGACAACATATCTCACGAGACTAGGATGCTTTCTTACTAAAGAGCTTTCAACCTCAATACATTTAACGTTGGTACAAATTTCTTATCTATTGTCTATATTCCAATTTTCTTAATTGCTCAATTATACCCTTTACAAAGTTTCCTTAGTGTTACTAGATCCAGTTAATAGGATACAGCCTGAGCTTCCTCATGTAAAGATAGAACTAGCAATGGATAGGAAGTAAGAAATATCCTTTTGCGTGATCACCTTGTTTGCACATACATTTGCCATCCACAAATAAACTCTTTCTCACTTTTTTTTTTGGAGTGGCTTTTTAACTGGCTTTTACCAAAAGAATGAAGAAACAATGGTGCTCCACCTTCAGAGGGAAGCTCTAAGAGGCCCTGAATGTGTCACTACCACACGGGAAAAAGCTGGCCTTATAGTAAGTAACACGAGAGCTGTGGCCCAGCCCCCCTTATCACCCTCAACCATCGATAGGTGAAGGAGATTCTAAGTGATCGGAGCAGCTAATGAAGGAAGGATGCATGGCTAGGCCACCCAAATTCTGCCACTCATCTGCCACCCAGATTCATGAACAACGTCTCATCGTTATCCCAAGCCATGACATTTTGGGCGGAGGGTCGGGGGTCAGTAGTGAGACAACAAAAAGTTATGTCACCAGGAGAAGATGACTCTGTAAATCTTAAAAAATGTATACTAAAAGAGGGATTTGCATCAACAGAAGGGCATTTCTATGAAAGCTGCTGTTGGATTCTTCAAGGAAAAGGGCTGACTAGAGCTTGCAGAGCTATTTTGCTGCTTGTGTCACACAGTAGCAGTGGTGCCTCATTTCGGTCCCAGTTTGGTCTCTATGACTAGCAGCGACACCTTAGTGGCTGATCCCTGGGCTGCTGTGCTCTGTCTTGTAAGAGAAGAAGAGGAGTTCAAAGACCCACTCCCACACCACAAGTCAGTGAGGTGCTCCCCTTATGTGGAAGACTTGCAGTTTGGCCAAGTTGATTCACAGGTCTTGGTTTATAAAGGCAATCGAAAATAAATAAATACATCTTAAAAAGGGAGTGGAGTGAAGAGATGACTCAGTAGTTAAGAGCACTGGCTGCTCTTCCAGAGGTCCTGAGTTCAATTCCCAGCAACCACATGGTGGCTCACGCTCATCTGTAATGGAATCTGTAGCTTTCTTCTGGTTGCATGAAGAGAGAGCACTCATATACATATAAATAAATAAATCTTTTTTTTAAAGCCAACTGAGGCAGCCAGATGAGAAATCAGGCCAAGAGGATCCTGTGACAATGACTTCTGCTAAGCCTGTTGTGATGTTGGTTCACTCAAGCAGCCATGCAGTCAAAGAAATGTCTAGAGGAAACTTGCTGCCCACTCCTTAGGGACATTTTAATAGAAGGAGATGAAGAATAAATTCCGCCATCTTACCCTTCACAGGGATGGCTATTCAGTCACACAAAAGCCTTGAATAGATAATGTTGCCTCAGGTTACAGGCTACATAACAATGTATAATGTTCACCTACCAGGAAGGTGATGTACCTTTTGACAGAACAGTCCACATTTTTGAGAAAACATCACCAAGAAATGAATTCTGTCTCTGAAAATATGACTAGCATTGACAATTAGTACCATCTGTCAAAGAGGCACAGAAATGATTCAGGTTTAATGCACAAGCGTGTTGAACATGCTAAGAAATGAACATATAATTACAAAATCTATTTGTAAAAACTGCTATTTCTACAAAGAACATTTAATGGCATATTAATTATATGTGATTATTTTTGTATTGGTAAAAGGAAAAGTCTTCTTTTTCTATTTTTAAAAATACAAATGGACTGGGTAGCATACATCACCTAGCTTCCTTCAGTTCTCTTGTACTTTGTGGAGAATTTAAAATAAGTCAGCTCGATGGCTTAGCATTGTGTGACCTAGAAAGATTTTTGCTCATTCATATGAGATCTTCTGGACTAAGCAATATGAACTTTTCAGTGAACACACGGTGAGAAATTTTCACCGTCTCTTTCCTTGAGTCCCATGTCCTACTTTGGTGGCATTTTCTACCTTCCCAGCAATGACCAGAGTCACTAAGAGAACGGCTGGGACAGAGGAATGAGCAACGCCACTGAAGCAGGCAGCTAGAGGCAAGGACAGCAACCATAGCAAACCCGGAAGTCTCCTTCCCGCACACATCTGCCTTCTGCTCTCAGCAATGCCTCAGTCAATGATAGCAGGGGGGACTATCTGGGGAGGGGGGCACCTCCTTCCACAAACAGCACTTGGCCACCATGGCTAACTGCCTGTGGGGAGGGGGAAGCGAGAAGGAGGTTTGGGCAAAAGCATCAGACTGATGGAAGCTGAGAACAGCCAAGACACCACTCATTCTGATAAGAAACCAGGTCTTGTCGTGTGAAGGAATATCGGTTACTTAAAGGGGACACATGCATAGACTAAGAACTTAAAAAGAAACCTGTTGGTCACGCTTGTCTGCATTCCACTGGGAAATGGTCCTGGGTGAGGGCAGGGGGGACTGGAGAGTACTTTCCTGGAGTCCTATGGGAGAATATAGCATCCTTCCCCACTCCCTCACCCCAAATGCTCTGCTTTTTCTTTATTAAACAAAGATATCACCATACAACAAAGTAACAGAGGACAAACTACATCCACAGGGAGGCAAGGGATGTGCTGTAAACAATGAGCTTTGGGTCCACATAATCACGGGACACCTTGCTTGGATGTATAGCGGATGAGCTTCATCACCTTAGGCTGAATGGGCAGACCCAGCCGACCTGTGTCTTCCTTCAGTCACTGGTTAGCAAACTTCCTGTAAACAGCCGGATACTAAACATCGCAGGGTTTTAGAACCATAAGGTCCCTGTCACCACTAGTCAATGTCGCTGTCTCAGTGTGAAAACAGATACAGACCATATGTGAACAAATAAGGTGGCTGCCCCAGTTAAGACTGTAGCTACAAGGACAGCTGGAGCATGAGACAATTTGCCAGCACTAGTTCACTTATTTCCCACTAATGATGCCCTATTTAATTTCTTTGAGTCTGTCTTCTAATCTGTCAAGTTTGGATCCCCGCCATTAATCTCTCTGCCTTACTCTTTTTCTTGGACAGCATGCAGGATCTTCAAGGGATGAAGCTGCACCTTGGGGTGATGAGCTTTCATGTTGGTTAGACTGGGTATCACTGGCTTAGGTTTAGTGTAGATTCTTCTAGGATTCGGGTGTACAAAGTGGCCTTTAAGATTCAAACAAATTCAGATGGATGAGGTTGTGGGCGCCATCCATGCCAAAGCTTAGTGTTGGTGAACATCTAGCATAGGCCTGTTCTGTATCTGCTCCTGACAGGACACACTTTTCATTCTCCATATTGCCTCCGACCTGCTGTGCAGTCATAGCTGGAATAGATTTCTTGTGTGCAGTACAAGGGTTTGACTTGGGCAAACATATCCCAGGACTCTTTCTGTAGGCATTCCACATTGATGACCCTTTCCTACTATTTTGCCATCTATTTAATCTGCCTCCATTGGGTTCCCCCCAGATATATATGCACATATGTATGTCTAGACAAGCCTATATGAATTTTTTTTCCACATGCACTTTTTCTTCTTCCCTGCTACTATCCCACATGGAGACTCAATGATTCATCTCATGACAGATTAACTTAATGGCCAATGGATCAGAAGAGGAAAGTAAATCCCAACAGACACCATATTAAGTTCATTACTTGAGTGCTATCAGTTGAAGAAATAGTAATAAAAATAAAACCAGTTGCATCCTATCATAAAAACAGACTCCACCGGCAGTATTGCTTGTGGGATTTCTAGTCTTCACAAACACACACCCATCTTTGCATTCCTGTCATGCTATTGGTCCAGTCTGGCCTCTGCCCACATCTGCACAGGCTGTGGATCCCACCCCAGGAGAAACGTTATTATCAGAAACCTTGAAACAAGTAGTTGCTAAATAGAGGTTTGATAATGGAGCCAACGTCAGCTGTCACCCGCTGCTCTGTTTTGCGCTGCATATGCAGGAGTATAGAAACATTTTAAGCAGCTTAGGGGCAGAAATAATGGAAAACTAGTGATTTTGGTAATTTACATATTTATAGAGACTGTGGAGATTTTAGTCAGGAAACAATGAAGAAAACAGAGTTGTCAGTGATCAAATGCTGCCTGCCACGCAGAGCTAAAACCAGCAATTTATGGCTAAGCTCAGTTACACCTTTGAAATTACCATAAAAAAAGAAAAATAAAACACCAGAAATGTGAATTTTGGTGCAGGCTATCAGCTTTAAAGCTCTATAAAATGGATGCATCTGAGCATGTGACATTTCATACAGTCAAAAAAAAAAAAAAAAAAAAAAAAAGAGAGACAGCATTATAGAGAGTAAGAGTACAACTAAAAAAAAAACAAACTTCATGTCAATAAGATTTCATATGCTGTTCTCTTGGAATATCTGCTTTTTATAGGAACAAAGGCTTTCAGTCAAAGGAACAGCTCTTAAACGGTATCAAAAAATCCAAGGTGTCCTTTACAGTGGCACATTTTTTTCCATCATATGCCATCCCTGCTGGAACTTGGTAATGAATGTTCTTACCAACTCCCAGACCAGGAACCAGGCATCCAATGCTTATACCTGCTCTGCAATGAGTTAAAGCTTCACATCACCCACAGATCCCAGTGCCCATGTGGACATAAGAGCTCTTATAGCCAATGTGTAGACCACTTATTGATGCTCAATAGCAATTGCTCAGCCTATAGGAAACGGAGGGAAGAGACACTAGTTATTTGGTCCTCACGGTAGCTTTCTGAGGCCCACATTATGATTTTCATGTTATGGAGTAGGAAAGTAGTTCAGGATGTTTAAGGAGTTCTCTCATCGAGGGACTTTACAGTAGGTTAGAGGGTGCCAATCTTAAGGTCATGCTCTTACTGCCTCAACAGGATGCATCACTTCAACTGTCTGCAACTGGGACTGCACCGTTAGTGATGTACCAGGTTCCCACCAAATTGCACTGAAAATCTGTTTGCTGCTACGAGATTTGACTTACGGTTCTCTGCATAAAAAGCATCTGTGGAAGGTTTGTGGGGGGGAAAAAAACAACAGAATTTACCAAATTAGGATAGGAAACCTTATCATGTAAGTGTCTATGCCTTTGGAGGACTCGGTTCAGTTTTTGTACCTCACCCAACTTTTGTTTCCTAGGCTCCGTACCAATTAGCCATACTAATAGTTGGTCTGCTAGTGTGCAGATCAGTAAGTACTATAAGCAGCCTTTAACTGGCAGAATAAGCATTGAATAACTAATCCATAATAATGACAGTGATTTTCCTCATGTTGTCATATGATGGGGGAGGATGATTCCTTCAATGGAGGAAGAAGGAAACATGAGGAAAGAGAAAGGTGAATGAAGGAGGAAGACAGAGAAAGAAGAGGAAACAGAGGAAAGGAAGAATAACAAGGAAAGAGGAAGAAGAAGGAGGGGGGGGGAAAGCAAAGATGGGGAGGAGGAAGAGGAGAGGGAGAGGCAGGAGATGGTGTGAACTTTCCCTATATACACTGCGGCGTGATCAGACGCTTCTCTCACAGAGCAGCGTCCGGTATGTCAAAAGAGCCCAGACTGAGGAAGGGCGAGATGGGTGGGGCATTTTCCCAGCTTCTGGACCTCATTTCCAGTCAGCTCATTTTAGTGGACCAGTTTTCCTCACAGCGGGGAAGGAGAGGCCGTCGCTTCTAGTATCTGGCTTCCTATGTTCTTGGCAGGCCTGAGTCGTCTAGTTTTTATCAGAGGGCTGGCTATTCACAGGGTTGGAAGGAAGGAAGATCCAAGAGGAATCTTTCAACCTCTCTTAACCGTGGGCATCCATTGCCTTCTCCACCTAGTCCGACCGACGCAGGCAACAAAGTTACCTTTCTACCGAGTACCAAGCCTACTGATTTCACATGACCACTGGGCTCACTTACTTTAGGGTAGACTGAAATCTTTGGTTGCACTGAGAAAGTTCAGTGGGAAACAAGTTCCGATGGGGGTCGCGGGGAGTGGAGCCTTTCCCAGGAGACTAGTTCTAAAACGGAAGAGCAATCTGGTGACAGACAAAGTTCAGGGGAGGCACTTTCACTTTTCCTCTCGATATCTGAGAATTCAGTAACCAATTATGAGAGGAAAGGAGGATGAATCAGATGTAGTCAGGCCTAACACATCAAAATGTTCTCATGGAGAGAGGCAGCTACTACGCTCACAATTACAGATAAACTATTAGCCAGGACAAAGACGCCTCACTCCGCAGACTACAGCCGACAGCCTAAACTACGAAGCTTTCTACAGTTATTTCTGCTGAAGTTCAGGCTGGACGTCTGTGGAATGGCAAAAAGAAATCCGCTGTAGCAACGTTAGAAGAAAAACTTAAATGTTAACCTGCAGCAAGATCTCCCTAGATGTCTGCATTGCACGCTTCCCGATAGATTCTAAAGGATTTTATGTAAGTACGCATACTTATCTCACTGATGCCTGCCAGAAGGGACTCACAGACACTCTACTCACTGCTCTTCCTAGCCACAGTGCTGCAGCCAAGCATCAGTAAGGAAGCTGTTCTTCCAGAGTGATTCACTGCTCCAGGCACCTGTCACTGGCAGCACTCGCTAGATGGATCGCTTTTCAGCTCAGGCTCTCTTTTGCCTCGAAACGTTTACGGGATGAGAGCTTGGCCAGAACGAGGATCTGTGGAATCCGGAGCCCAACAGCTGGAAGGAGAGCAAGGCAGAGGCCATCGACTCCAACCCCCCTCACTTCACCAGTGAGGGATGGAAGGCTTGAACGTGGCTGGGAGAATGAGCATAAACTTCAAAAGTCCAAGTGAAAATCAATGTGAGTCTGAACTTTCAGCCTGTGGATGGCCTCCAGGCCCCATCCAGGCTTCCAGAAGGCAGAAAAAGAAATCAAAAAGGATTCAAACAGGGAAAACTGTTTGTAAAGAAGCAAGAATAATTACAGTGGAAACCCTCCAGAAATGACTCTTTTATTCCCATTAAAAACGCATCCCCAAATCTCTGGCAGCTTCACACAGGATGGATGCTGTACCGCTGTCTCTCCTGGAAACACTTCAGGACAGGATTTGCAGATGGTTCAAGGCTAACGTAGTTTAAACACATCTTCCCACACCCTCAAAGCATTGTCTGAACTCCCACTGTATACTAGGCACAGGGATACATAGTGTATGAAGGCCACATCGTGCTTGAGTTGCTCAGAATTTAATGGTTTTAAGGAAGTTTTGAAAACTGCCTTCTGAGAGCGGCTGACATAATTATACAATGTTTTGCCTCACTAAGAGGAGAGCTTGGATGATAGAAGACCTAGGGTGTGGTCAGACCTAGTGAGAATCCACAAGAAAAGCATCCCGTGGGTCCACAGATTTGGGGAAGTTATCTGGTTTGTTTATTTTATCCTTTATTTAAAATCATTGAGAGCTAGGGTCTGGCACTTATTTATCTGAGAAGTGCAAGAATGTGGTTTTAAGGAGACCTGAGTATTCATTTCTCCACTGGGCAGCTTTACATCAGTTTATCAAACTTTAGACCAAAGCTTTGACAGTGGTTATCCATAGATGGTGAAATATGGGCTGATGTTATTTCATTTTTAAAAAAAATTTACTCGCCTGTACTTTATAAAATTCATCCTAAATTGATTTTTGTAACAAAAATGTTCGTAAATTGTGTTTTAAGATAATGGTGTTTGTTTTTCATTAAGTACTCATGAAAAGTATGAGGGTGATGCGATAGGTTGGTGTAATGTGTAAAACTTCTTTCTACATTCATTGTATTTGATGGAGAGAAGGATTGTCCATGACAAAGCTGTGTGAGGTAGGAAAAGCCTGCCAGTCAATTCTAGGCTCCTGAGCTGAGTCTGTAGTGGACTATGACCCTCAGATCAGTCCACGCAATCAGTACTAGGTAAGTCAACAGAATGCAGAAGTCTCCATATTATGGCACTCACTACCTTGGAGCTCACAAAGCCTATTAATATATTAAGTGATTTTGTAATTAAAAAGAATTTATTCTCCGTCTCTGTCTCCCTCTTTCTCTCTCTCTCTCTCTTTTTCTCGTGTGTGTATGTGTGTGTATGTGTGTGTGTGTGTGTGTATGTGTATATGTGTGTGTGTGTGTGTGTGTGTGTGTGTGTATGTAGGTGTTCACAAAGATCAGAAGAGGGTGTTGGATCTCCTAAAGTTGGAGTTACAAGTTGTCCAATGTGGATGATGGGAACTGAACTCCAGTCTTCTGTAAGAGCTGCAAGTGATCTTAACCACTGAGTCACTTCTCCAGTCCTAATCTTAGAACTTTATAATACACAAATCTAATATGCATAGGGATTTTGAATATTCTCCTTACTTCCTGTATGGATGTGCCAGTAAATAAGATTCTGTATATGTAGGTTTATCGAGCACATTGTAAGAGTTGCTAAAATCTGCTGCTGACAACGGGTAACTTCTCAATTTGTAGTAAAGTACATATTTTTACCAAAAATATGCCCTTGTTTAGTTTCCAATGTCATCAATCAGATCTCTTCACTGAGTTAGACATTAAGTGGGATGAATTTTTATTTTGTTTTATTGTTACCACAGAGGATGACCTTGAGGTAATCAATCGGATCAAGTTTTTACATCTTTTTTCCCCATCCATATAATGAGGGCCAGAATATTGACCTATCTTGTAATGCATTTTACAAAATCAACATAAAGGTTTATAGTAATGATATTAATCAAATTAGCTATCAAATGACTAATAAGTAATTAGCCATGGAACAGTGGCTCCATTATAATTGTATGCTCAAGATTTGCCGCTCTTCTTGAAGGTCTGACCTCATAGAGAAAACAATTAACACCACTCCTTACCCTTTGATGTTATAAGGTTATGGCCTTAAAGATCATTTCTGGAAAATGACTTTTTAGAGGTCTTATAGAGCTAATGCTTTGCAGTTTAGCCAATTTTTTAAATTTAAAATAGTATTACATTTCTTTATTTGTGTGTATGTGCGCATGCATTATGAGTACACCGGAGTGGCATATCATGCACATGGAAGTAAGAGGACAACTTGTGGGAGTTAATTATCTCTTTTCACCATATGGGTTCTGGGCTCAGTCATTATGGTTGGAGACAAGCATTTTTACCCACTGACCCATCTTACCAGTCACGCAAGTATTTATTAAACACACATCTTTAAAACTAGCTTTATGAAGAGCCTTGTGAGGAATTATGCATCATTTCTGATTTCTAATAATATATATGTATATATTCACATAATTATGACAAAAATCAGGATTTGGTAGGACAGTTTCTAGAACTTTCTTTTTAAAGGTATATAGAGAGAATAGCAGAAATTTTTAAATAGAATTTGACTCCCTTTTTGAAGAGTGGCTAAAAAGTCATCATTCAAAGACACTATATGCTGTTTTACAGCATCACAAGATTGTCATCAACAATTTCATGTAGATGTAAAACTTGCAAGTTATAATAAGCCCTGCAAGCTTAATAAAACAGGTCTGGAAAGATAGGCCTATAGGTGCAATAGTGGCACAAATGTTATGAGGATAACAAGCTGCTTTCAGGTTGGATTTAAGGCCCCCTTCATAGGAGAAAACATATGTCTGGTATGGTAAATATAGCGAAGAACCCGAGACTGGGAAACTCATAGGACTTAGGAGTAAACCGTATAGGCATAAGGTTATTGTGTAATTCAAATGCTGATTTCTGTACCACCACCCATATCTGGTTGCAGTTCTTATACTGAGAATCTCCTGTCTCAATGTTGTGTAAACATTGCCTCCCAATTGTCCCCTGATATGTCAAAAAAAAAAACAAAACAAAAACAAAAACAAAAAAACAGCTTACAGCCAATTGCTAAGCAGGGGAGAGAATGGGGCTGGACTTTCTGCCAGCCAGGGGAGGAGGAGTTATAGGAGGAAGTGGAGAGATTCAGCCACTGGAGAGGTCCAGGAGACATCAGGAGAAGGAGCGGGAGCAGAAAAGCTACAAAGTACAAGTATCCCTGGGATGTATGCTGGGAGGAAACCATATTCACTGAGAGGGTTAAGAATAGAGTTAAAACTGCTTAGTTCTTGTGCTGTGAAGCTTGTTAAAATAATAGACTCTCAATTATTTTTGTGACAGCCAGATTAAGAGAGAAACTGAGAAACAAACATAGTTTTATAAAAGTAACTGTAACAAAACCTACTACGATTATTTAAATAAATGGACACACTATCAACCTTTCTTCTAAATGTGTATTTCTGTGCATAGACTAGGACAGCTCTCAGGCTTCATGAAAGACGTTTCTTTGTGCAGTGGACAGTGGTTACTGCGGAAACCCACAACTGGTCAAAATGCAGAGAATAAGTGTCCCAGCCACAAGTGGGACAGCTACAGGCTTCTTCACCCCACAAAGGCTCAGGCAACTTCATGGAAAAGGAGTCAATTAAGATTGGGTTAAAATAGTGTCTTCTGGCTGTGCTAAGACCACTGCACTCATGAACTCACAAGAATCTGCAGTCTTTAGAAGGCTTGCACAAGACCAAGCCAGTCAACGTTCCAGCACAGAGTGGGCTGGGTCTCATGAAGTCTCACGCACTGACAGTTGACTTCTCATAGTTATCTTTAGACTGCATCTCCATTAGGTTGCCTATGCTCCAGTGAACGCCCCTATATACTCACACATATATGGACAACACAAATTAGACTCAGTTGTTACCAAAGAAACAATAGGACATGCATGAGGTAGGTGTGGGCGGGAGAGTAGGAAGTGGATCTAAGAAGAGTAGAGTTTGAATGAAATTGAAATACATTGTAGAAGAGTAAGAAATTGTTCTACTAATAAACACTGTATTTTAAAAAAGAAATTCACAATTCAAGATTAGGTAGTATGTATGGAATGCAAGACCACAGGATGTTTCTCACAATTAGAATCATATTAAGAGAAGAAAGAGTTCTTTAATTTGCATGAATCATTAATGACAGCTACAGAGAAAAGGAGCCAACCCTTTCCCCAAAGTGTTTGTAGATGCTTTGTTTGCTGACAGGTTAATGTGGGCTCTGAGAAGAAAAAGCTTCCCACGGTCAGAAATAAGTCAGGAAATATGAGGTTAAATCAAGTTAAGACTGCTTCATTGCTGTGTGCTGCCCAGAGCGCATGGCTCTGCAAATGAGCTCTGTGGTCCTCCACGAGAAAGAGGCATAGCAGAGAATGCTACAAAACTGCATCAAGGTCTACACATCTTCAGAGAATGTTCATGCGGATTATACCTTAGGGATGTTAGAGTTCACCTAGTTTTTTAAAAAGTGTCTTTGGCACACAGACATTCATGTGTGCATATACACACCTGTGCTTCTGCACATGCATGTACATGTGTGTGAAGATCAAGGGACAACTTCGGGTATCAACCCTCAGTAGTCGTTGCTTCGGTGAGTGGTTTCAAATGCAGCAGAAGGGAATGAGAGTAGAAGGAGTCCCGTGACTATGTAAAAACCATCTATTTAACCCAGATGGGAAGAAGTCACAACAAAACGAGCACCGTCTCTTAATGTATTATAACCAGTCATCAGGATGAATGTAAGCAGCAGAGGAAACAATGGAAGTTCTCCTATAGCCACCCCACAGCCATTTTGGGGCTCAGAAAGGATGGTAGCTGACAAGCTGCTCTATCTCTATAGAATTGCTGGCCATGTATTCAAGAGGTAAGTGTGCTTTAAACAATGCACTATTCCAATGAACTTCTCTGATTTCTACGAATGCATGGGAAAAAGATGAGAAACAAATATTAGCTGCCAAACACTGAGTACATACTCTAGACTAGGCACTGTGCTTTTTAAAACTTCCTTCCATTCATTCATTAATTTCTGACAGGGTCTCATGTAGCACAGGCTGGCCTGGAACAACTATGTAGCCAATGATGGTCTAGAATGTCTGGTCTTTGTGTCTCTTCCTATTAAGCACTGATATGACAAGTGTGGGCCTCCACATCTGGCTTATGTAGTGCTGGGGACTGAACTGGGGATTGACTGACACTTTACATCTCTAACCCACTGAAATTTATTTTTAAAGAAAAGGATAAAAAATTGGGTGAGTAGGGAAGGAAGGGTAAGAAGGAGTTGAGGGTGGATACGACCAAAACACAGTGTATAACACTCTCAAATTATTAATAAATACTTGTCATCTTATTATATATATGTATACACACACACACACACACACACACACACACACACATAATAGTTTGATTTCCCTATCTCTTTGAGATTGAACATTTATTATCCCATTTCCCAGACAAAGAAACTGAGGAACAGAGCTATTAGGTGATTCCATCAGAATGATATAATCAGTAGTCAGTGAAGCTATGCTTTGAATTCTGCCAACATAATCAAAATGGCATTAGCAATATTTATTCTGTAAGTCAGTACAGTAACATGCCTCCTTCAAATAATCCAGGTTTTGAATACTCAGACACCCTATTCAGATATGAACAACCAATTAAAATATGTATATAAACAATTCTTAGCCTATTTACTTTCATCATAAAAAAACAAAATTAGGCACAATATTTATATAGAAAAATAACCTGCTTAGGGACCAGCTATTAATTTCATCCTTTAAAAATATTAATAGTGAGTGGCATGGCATTTCTAGATAACTCAGAGACTCACCTGGCCCCTGCCCTCCCATGGCTCTTCCAGGAAGAGGCTAGCATGCTGTGTTAGAGTTGGCAAGCTGTCTATATTTAGAGTGGTGTAAATAACTGGCATGTTTAGTGAGAAATTCGAATCCCTGCTTTTCCAGAATTGTCTAGGAAACCACTCTAGTTCCTCATTTCCCTTCGGCAGATGACCTGCTGACCAAGCCCCCATTAGACACCTTTCTCATACGTCACCTACTTCTACATCACATCCCAGGGCCACACCGTTCATTACAAGGGCTGGTTTTACCGCTGCGCACAGCTCATTATGAGTGACCTGTGTGCTTGCATTTACATCAGCAGCGAAATGACAGAAGACAAAATAGCAGAATTGGCTCGTTTCCCAGTGAGCTTTTGCAAATTCCTTGTGTGTCTCAGAGAATGCATTGTGGCTTATAAACCTTATGAACTCAACATCAGGGAAACAATCATAATCTCTGGTTCACTTGAGCCATTTCAGTGTATTCTAGCAACGTGTTAGATGCTTCCAACTCCTTCCCCTCCTCTGTGGAAGCCTGGCAGATAGGGTCTTTCCCCTGCACTCATCCTACAGTTACAATGGTTCCGTGGTGCAGACTGTCCATGGAGCTTTGGGGAAAATGCAGGTTAGGTTTTAGTCAGCAAGACTCCATGGGGGGCTGACTATCTAAAAGGATATGAAAACCAACACTGTTATCAAGCAGATACTGTTTCCTTTTTGCAGCACTGGTCCGTCTTTCAATTCCGTTGTTCTTTCTTTCTCCAAGACCCTTTGCTTTTCCAAAAGAAGGAGCAACAGTCTCTCTTGGGCTCTTCCAAAATGTCTGCCAGTGGTCGACCCAAATCAGCAATGCAGCAGTTTGAGTTTGGTGGGAATAATTTACCTGTAGTGTGAGTTTGTCTATTTAACTGTGGCATATTGACTGTTAAACATTAATTTGAACTTCTAGAAAGCAAATAGAAGAAGGGTTTGAAAGGGAAAAATGTTCCTAAGCCTCTTAAAATCATTCCACACCCAGAGGAGATTATTCAAACGGCAACAAACACCAGTGTGGATAGGCAGAGTAGGACAAGAGGAAGTGCCTGAGGCTTGGAGCATACTGGAAAATGTACATAGCTCGAAAGACCTCCCCGTTGCTGCAGATCAAGAATACAAGACAAATCCCCAATTTATATAACTATGACTTTTTAAAGGGCAAAACTTACAAATTGTGTGAAAGAACTGTATACAAAACTAGTGTCGTCAAGTGAATTTTTAAGCACAAGTGTTTAAAAATACACTTTGGTAGCTTTTTAGATTTAAACGGCAGCAATGAACTAAGTGTCTACACATTCTCTGTAAGCCTTACAAACACACTGTAGGGCCTGAGCATCTGCCTTAAATAGTCTCCAGTCCAGCTCAGCTTACCTAGAATCCTACAACTCTTGTATACTTAGGCTGTATGAATAGCCCCAGTTGGATCTAGTCTAGATCTGGCTATTGACATCTTGCATGAAGAAATTGATTTATAATTTTCAGTGCATGTTTAATACACGTCATCTTATCTGATTTTCATACTCATTAACCAGTGTGCTTTTATGATTGGGTGTAGAATGACATTATTTGCTTGATTATCATAGTATATGCATATAGGAATGTATATAATATGTGCATATTCTTAAAAGTCAACTGTTGCCTTTTCAATGATTAAAACAGATGATTCAAAAAGAGACATTGGAGTTAAAATATTTTCTGAATCAGAAATTAAAAGGGGAAAAAGGGCTATGGTATAGTGGGAAAGTATGAAGATCTTAGCATAAACAGATGCTAATATTCAATGGCTGTGTCACTGGTGAGTTTGATTTAAAAAAAATATTTCTATCTAGAAATTCTTGTCCCTTCCAGGTACTTCCTGGAGAGAAAGACCAACTTAATGAAATAACCCAGACTCTGCCTTTTTAGAGGTAGATAGGTAATCACACTCAGAAATGGAGCCCACAGGAAGCTTCTGTTGTGGTTTGTATAGTTAAATGTACATGATGTGACAATCAAGTTGCCTTCTACATAGTTATGCTTATGCCATAGGTTGCTGCCACTGACAACTTTGATCAGAGAAGCTTCTTTTTACAGTGTGTTTCAATTATTGTAGATGCTAAAATGACTGCTGAGGGTTCTGTTCTAAATGCAAAAACAACGGCCCCCCAAAAAAATCATAGAAGAGGGGGTTGAAATAATGTAGGAGCTGGAAGAAGGGGTGGAGTGTTGTGGAACCCTGCCTTTTGAGCACGACATGGTTATTTCATGCAGGAATTCGCATTGCTATGATTACTTACCTGAATATGATTTGCAGAAGATTTGTCTTATATACATCCTGTTGTGGAGGAGGAGAGGAGCTTATAAGGCCCCACCCCTTACTAAGAGTCTAGGCAGTGGTTCCCAACTTTCCTAATGCTGCGGCCCTTTAAATACAGTTCCTCATGTTGTGGTGACCTAAACTAATGAGTTATTTCTTTGATACTTCATAACTGTAAATTTGATGTAAATATTTGATATACAAACTGATATGTGCGTCTCAAATGGGTCGCAACCCACCGGTTGAGAACTAATAGTCTGTGGGCAGTTAATCATACTGGGGGAGAGAGAATCATTTTCTTCAGTGGTGTAACCACTGCCTAGTTGTTCATTGTCCTATAAGCAACCCTTCATTCATATGCCTGTAACCAAGCCCAATTAAACTCACTTTAGATAATTTAGATAACCTCCCTGATTGGTTCCCAAACTGGGCTTCAAGGGGGAGCCAGGCATACTTCTTGGATCTCTCCACCAGCCATGGTTCCCTGAATACCTCTTGGTCCCCATAAGCTTCCCAAAGTACATTTCCCTCTTTAAATGCATGCAGAAAATGTTCAAGCATGAT
The DNA here is from genome assembly GCF_964271855.1 of Acomys minous. NCBI lineage: Eukaryota > Metazoa > Chordata > Mammalia > Rodentia > Muridae > Acomys > Acomys minous. The sequence continues at coordinate 129,149,711 of NC_140485.1, read as the reverse complement.
TATTCCCAACTGTGACTCCAGGGCAAATGCTAAAGAGAGTGCTCTGCAAAAAGTACTGGCATGGCGTAGAGATCACAGTCATGATCTGACTTAGTTGTGCACTCATAGTGTGGCTTGATCACCCCATGCCCTGGGGCCTTGGCTTCTTCTATATCATATGGGAATTTTGATTTTTGTGGGAGAATGTGAAGGAGTCAGGACCCTATGGGTCCAACTGAGAGCCCTTTCTGTGGTTTGTTAATATTAATTTCAGACACTCTGAAAGCGAACCTCATGGTAGAAGCTGAGATGCAACTCCTATGGTACTTCATACAATTTCTTCTACCCAATGTACTCATTACAATTACAAATATCTAAATCTAGTGTCTCACAATATAACCAGAAAGTTGGTTGTCTAGTTTGACTCACAATATCCCAGTGACTGTGAGTTTTCTTTTGTCAAATAATGAGCTTATTTAAGGTTACTAACAGAAACATGGGTGTGATAGTGGTTATTCACAGAAGCATGGACAAATCCATGGGAGTTACAGTGCTGGAGAAAAAGCTTTTCTCTTCCAGAGCACACGTCAACTGTCTATAGATCTTCAGGAAGTGGGGGGGGGGGGGCGGGCTCATGTGGATGGCTTCAAGCTTATGTATGTAATGAGAGCTGAGGATTTCATATAAGTCATATGACATGTGGTTCTTCCTGAGTGGCCACTGAGTGCTATATTTCTGAATTCTGTTTGGACAATACTTGGTTGTGGCCAAAAACCTCAAAATACAAACAGCTGATGAGTTAATTATTTTTATTAATAGCATAATTTCTTCTGGTGATTTTTCTTAGATGCTATCTCATAATATCTTATCCAGGAGAATATGTATTACTCTCACTTTAATGTAAACAACACAACTGATTTGGGAACCATAACCTGTTGCCTTTTCCATTATGAATTTAATTTTTATGCGACCCTCCCCACATTCTTTCCCTAGGCAGGCTGTTTTCACCATCCTGCTGAGACCCCTGCTCTATAGGCTAAGGGTGCACTCCCGTGGGAGCCTGAGATCAACCTGGTTGGCACCATGGACCCTTCCTTCAAGTCAACAGGCAGTATGAGTGGTCCTATCTTTGAGCTCCCTCAGCCCAGTACGGAGTTCAGACCTTGTGTCTGGGCATACTGGAGTGTCTCTGTGGTGATTAGGAGCTACAAGGGGGTAGGAACCAGGCTTTAAGCATCTTATTCCTCACACACTCTCACCTGCCACAGAGCAAACCCGATGAATGGGTTGGAGATGAGTTTCAGTTGTGGAGCCACAGAAAATGATGTGTCAAACTGCAGCACCTTAGTGTGTCCATGCTGTGCAGGGCTTCTCTTTGATGTTTCCTTACTTATCTGAAGATCAGATCTCTCAGCAGATAGTTATCCTATTTTCTTACTAAAAGAGGAAGAGTAAACTCATGTCCAGAACGTAGTTTTTCCAAGAGCATGTATCTTGCTAAAAATACTTATTTCCTTTTTAAATGGCCTTTGCTCTTCATTTCCTGATTTCCTGTACAGGTTTCTAATTTTCCTCTTCCTATGATGCCTTCATGTAAACAAGTTTCCTCTTCGTGATCTAATAATGGTTTATTTTTCTCATGACTGTGATGAAACACCTGGCAAAAGCCACACAAGGGAGGAAGAATTTATTTTGGCCCATAGTTCTGAAGTCTATGATAGCTTGGCAACCATGATGAGTGGAGAACGAGGCAACTGGTCATATTGCACCCACAATCAGGAGACAGAGAGAGATGAGGGCTGGCACTCAGCTAGCCACAGCCTGCAGCATGGCAAGCCACTCAAATTCACCATGGGTGGAGCTTCCCACCTCAGTGAATCTGACCTTGATAATATCTCACAGATATGCTTAGAGATTTGTCTTCCACATGGTACTCAGACCTATCAAGTTGCTAACATCAGTATTAATCCTCACATCTTGTGGGACTTATTTGGAGACTTCGTAAAGTAATGGGAGAATAGCAAAGTTCCTTGGAGCCCTGGAGGAAGTCAGATTACATAGAGAACATGATGACTCCAGAGAGGTTGCCTAAGACTAGAAGTTAAACCTGGTAAGGCAATAGATTTGTTACAGCTATCAATGACATACTCCTTCTGTCTATCACTAATGAAGTCTGAGTGCTGATTGTCCACTGCCCTTACAAATCTCCCTGAGAGTGGGGCACTGTTTGCTGAAATGGCCCCCAGAAGCTAAACTTTCCATTTGGTTTTCCAGGCATATGACTGATTTGATGGGCTGTCTCTGCCCACTCACAAAAGCTTGCATCTGATCATTCTGAGACCCTTTTAGGTCATCTGATTTTTCTCTCATAGCCAAGGTCAGATTAGCTGGCAACATTTTTTTTTTCTGGTTTTCCATCTCCCCTGCTCAGGCACCATGTGCTTTTATTATTATCTTGAGATGTGTAAGCGGTGGTGAGGCCAAGGCAGGGTAATAGGATCAACCCTCTTATTGCTCTCATTTGCTCAGTTTTGGGGGCATCGGAATAGGACGAGAAGGAAGCATCAAATGCCACCTGCGATCTTCTGTACTGGGTCCACTGCTTGGCCCGCCTGCCTCATTCTGAATTCCTCTGGCGAGTGTGTCAGCACCTGACGCTGCTTCCATTTTCATTCTCATATTTCACTTTGGGAGCCTGATACATGGCTAGGCCTGACAAGAATAAATTTATAAGGACGCAAGCTACAGAAAGCCTTGAATACATTCCAGGGAAAGGTCCATGGGGGCAACAAAGAAATCATCTCTAACTCATTTTTGGAGCACTGTAACAAGGGCATTTTCCAGGAGAGAAAAATCATATTTTATTGTTGCACTTGTAATGTTCACAGCTGTTAAGGACTTTGCCACCTCTAAATGACAATATATTACGGGTAATATTTCAGCATCTGTACGGGACGGCAGGACCCAGGTTTAGGGTTGGCCTGGGCTCTTCCTGGCAGCTTCCCTCCTTTGCCAAACACAGCCAATTACTATCTTGATGTTGGAATTGAGAAACTGGTTTTAAGTGAATCAAGTTTGGTGCCAATTCATCCCCACAAAGTAATTTTTAATAGTGAGAAGTGAGAGGAAAAAACACCATGTCACCTTGACCACCCTGCCTCCATAGTGCTGGGGTTATATGCTTGCATCTTTGTTTGGCTTTTATGTGCGTTATAAGGACCTGCACTTAATTTGTCATGCTTTCTTGGCTTTTGCCACTATGGCACCATGATGGTCCCATGGCTAGTGTACATGTGATTCCATTTGGGTTATAATCTTACATCTTCCCATATTCATTTGTGCAATAAAAGGGTGGGGCTGGAGAGCAGGTTACAAGCATTTATTCTTCTTTCAGAAAAAAAGTCTCAGTTGGATCCCCAGCATCCACGTGGTGGCTTACAGCCATCTGTACCTCCATTTTCATGGGATCTGACATTCTCTTTGGACCTCCAGGGCCACCAGACAACACCCACTCAGTGCCCACACATAAATGCAGGCCAAACCCTCATGCACATAAAATGAATCTTAAAAGATTAGAAGAAAAAAAATAATCACGAAGCAACTGAGTGGTTAAGGACAGGAGCCATGTCATGGTTCAGTAACTCTGTGGCTTTGGATACGCTACTCAAATGCTCTCCTCACGCTCTCCCTCGGTCAGATGGATACAATACTATCTATCTCACGGTGGGGATGTGAGAATGGAAACTACTAACCGTAGTTTCTAAAATATTCAGTACTTCAAAGATGTGAATTACTGTCAAAGAGTGGCAGTGGCTGAAGTGACATACAGTGATAGTTTCAGAATCCCAGGGAGGAAGGAGTATTATGGGAAAAGACAAAAACAGAAGTCGAAGGAAGCATGAAATTCATCAGAAAGAAATTTGAGGTGTGGTACGAGGCTCTGGGATTGGCACCCCAGATCTGTCCCCACTGTATGCGAATGATATTTTTCCTATCTCATCTTACTTCAAGTCCCTGGCCATACATTTTAATAAGTTGGCAACTAGACTAGTGCAGCCATCCACCAAAGGAGTATTATCTAAGGCATTTTAAAAAAAAGATGGGGTCTCATATACCCTAGGGTGGCCTGTATGTAGCCGAGGGACTTAATGACTCTCCTCCTGAGTGTTGGGGTAATAGGTATGTGCCACCGTGGCCCAGTGTATGTGGTGCCAGAGATAAAAACCAGGGCTTTGTGCATGTTAGGCAAACATTCCAGCAAGCGAGTGGCAGCCTCAACCCCGCCCAAACATCTGAGGGATGGAGGAAAGGTCACATTCAAGGACGGAACTCAGCTCTGGCCTTCGAGAAGCTGGACTCCACATCTTACACTTAAGATTAACAGATCCCCAAGATGCCCTTCGTCAGTGCAAACAAAATCCTCTCCAGAGAGTATAATTCACACTAAGTATATTCCTGAGGGCTTGATTTATTATAAACCAAAATGTTAATTGATTTGCCTTGTATATTTAGAAGTCAGCTGGTCAGAATATAGTCCCCATAACAGGAAAGCCAAATTGGACATTGAGAAGTTGCATTCTGGGAAAACAGATGAAGGGCAAAGGAGTGGTAGTTATGATGGTTTTCCCTTGGTTAAAACTGGTGGGTTTTCTTTTTTTCCAACGTGGCCACTGTAAAATGTTGAAACCAATAACTTCTCAATAACTCATGGTTACATTGAAGAGAAAAAAAAAAAGAACAAAATAACAAAGAAAAGGCAGTGGGGGAGAAAGGGTAGCTGCTGACTATCCCCCAAGCAGGACTCCCAGGTCATGCTCTTGCTGTCAAGTGCTTGCTCGATGTACTCGACGACAGACAGGGCAACAGGGCTGCTGACCTAGCAACACATCTTTGCTTAAACAGATATCTCAGAAAAATTCAGAATTTGGTTTTCATTTTCCACTGTGTGTGTATGTGTGTACATGCACCCATGCATGCATTCATGTGCATGTGCAGACCCCATGTGTGGAGGTAATTGGTTCTCTCCTTCCTATAGGGCCTAGGAATGGCACTAAGGTCCCCAGGCTTGGTGGCAAGTGCTTTTTATCCATTGAGCCATTTTGCTGGCACAAAATGCAGACTTTTTGAATGTTTGAAAGCTGGCTGGAGCCAGGGGAAACGGGACATGGTAGACGGCTGGCTCTCATTCTCCTCTTGCCAGGCTCGCACAGTGAGATTTTACTTGCCCACAAAACCCCTCAGTGTTTCGCTTCAATTTAAACCCCGTCACTGTGGGAAGCCCCGCATATTTACAGCGGATGTGCTTTCAGCCTCATAGCTAAGAAGAGGGCTTGAATGGGTTCAGAAATGGATTTCTCGTTTTTAAAACCTCCATTTCCTTACATTAGCTCTTATAGCATTGCCTGTCTGTCTTTAACAATAAGCTGTGGGCTTGAGCGTCTCCTTCTCCCTCCAGTCTCAAATGGGATTGCTTCTGTTACACCTCTAATCTCATCATTCAGGCCAGTGCCCATTGCACAAATGGATAACGGCAGACACCGCCCTTAAGATTCCATTATGTTCCCTACATCCTAAGGTCCTTTCCAAAACACACCAGGAACATGTAAACCAACTCTCAGGATTTCACAAATTTCCCAACTCTATTTTCTTCCTTTTATTGTCTCATTGACTTTATTTTAATTTTATCCATTCTTCACTGTGGCATTTAATTTCTTCACATTTTAATTTTATACTCCCACTCAAAGTACAGTGGTCTTCCTTTGCCCACATGAAATACAATTCAAGACTTCAAGTGGATGCCTGAAACAACAGACCTCATTAGATCCTATCCACACTGTGCCTAATCCTATGCCTAGGATAAAGTTTAGCACAAATCAAACACAGGAAGAGGTTAACAACCCTAATAGTGAAACGATGATTAAAATATACTCTCATAAAAGTTATATTAGCTCAGTCTCTCAAAATACCTTAGTGTGTTACATTTGGGGTGACATGAGATGGCCTTAAAGGAAGCCCTTGATGACTTCTCTGGGTCATTCTGAATGGTCACCACTCACTGCTCTTGTGAGTTGGTTTACCATAAATACTATGACTGTCCTCTGTCAGTCTAAGAACACATACAGCTACTAGGGTATCAACAGGCAGGTGGATACCAAAGAAAAAGCATGGTCTACATCTGGGTGGGAGGCAGTGGAGTGACTTGGACTCAAGTTTATACAACTGAGTACAGTGACCCATGACTGTTGAAACATGAGGATCTTGAGCTTGAAGCCAGCCTGGGTTACACACAGCAATACCCTGCACAGGACCAGAAGGACAGCATTGAAATAGTGTCTTCTGGATGTTACAAGGATGAAGGATGCTGGAACTTTCAGTGGCTATGGCTATGGTCTCATGAGACCACACCAGTTAACAGTCCATTGTGGATAGGGAATTATTCATAAAGCTCCAACGCTAGTTGAGATACAGCGATTAATGGTTGCCCAGGGAGGTTTTTGTTCAGAGACAAGTCCTCTTATAGGTTGCCCATGTGCTCCAGTGGTTAGCCCTACATACATGTATATATAGGCAACACTAATTGGTCTCAATATGTTTTACACACACACATACACACATACACATACATACAGAGAGATATACATACATACATACATACATACATACATACATACATACATACATACATAGAAAGGGATATGCATATGCAAAGGGTATGAGGGAATACAGGAGAAGTTAGGGGAATATGTATTGCACTCTTAAATGAAATTCTCAAAAGAAGACAACCAATACTTTCCATTTTGAAACAAACAAAAAGCAAACATACATTTAGGATACTTTTTTCTGGAATATTCTGGATTATTTATTTAGTTTTCAATTAATTAATTAATTGATTAACTTATTTTTGAGACAGAGTCTCATGCAGCCCACACAGGCTTCAAACTCACTAAATAGCTCAGGATAACCTTGATGATGTCTGCTTCTACCTCCTAGTTACAGAGTTACAAGTGTGCAGTACCACACCTAGGTTTTGGTGCCTGGCATTGAACTTGGGACTCCATGTATGCTGAGTGAGCACACTGTCAACTGAGCTGTGTTTCCCCAGAACGCATGTGGATTGTTTATTCTTCAACTTAAAGCAATATGGAAGCATAAAATCCTCTCTTGGGCCCACTCCACATTTCCTTGCTTCCCCAGTGGTAATTTTGGTTCAGCACAGACTTCACAGCCACTCTATCTTTTCTTTTTATCCTATTACAGCTCCAAACAGTCTATGTGCTCATATGCAAAGCTATTCTTAAAGCCATAAGTAGGATCTTGCTGTATGTGTGACTATTTCTTTGCTCTTAATAACAGGCTTTGTAATCATCTGTGCCAAACTGTTTAGGGCTAACATAGAAACTTGATATCACCATAGCTCTCTGTGATGTGCATAGACCATAGCGCGTGGCACTGTCCTTTATTGGCGGCCATTGATGTTCCCATTCTTTTGGTTCCAGCTTTATTTTCAGGGAAAGCATGCTTGAAAGTTGTGCCCAATTTGAAAAGAAAAGGTATAAATTTGGATAGCCAACTGAGCTGGAATTGCTGAGTTAAAGGGCAAGCAAGTTTTCTTCAAGAAGGCTAAGCCAATACCCACCAGTACCCATGGTCCCCAAGAGCCTCTATTTCTATCTGGTTCATGTACATCCTCCATCACTCCTTAGCTCAGCTCTAAGTGTATATGCATCTTAACCATGTCTGTTTCTTCTTCTGTGAATTTGACTATTATTATGGTAGGTTCTGCCTTTTTCTTGATAATTTATATTTTAAATCAATGATATCTATATATACATGGAATGACTTTCTGCCTTGGCATCATATTTGGCTTTATACTTGCTTATAAAGTTTTTTTCCTCTAATCAAGAAATTTTTATTTTTCTTAGTTGTGTGTGTGTGCGTGTGTGTGTGTGTGTGTGTGTGTGTGTGTGTGTGTGTGTGTGTGCTTGTGTGTGCTCCTGTGTGCAGATGTGTACATCTGTGCATGCAGAACCCATGGGAGGAAGCTGTGTATTACACAGTATAACCATTTAACTTGTTCTTATAAAACAAGGTCTCTCCCTGAATCTTGAGCTAGACTGACCACCAGGAAGCCCCTGGAATTCTTCTGTCTCTGACCTCCGTAGCACTGGAATTATAGAGGTATAGGACACTAAGATTAACTTTCTTTATATGGGCACGGAGGCTGTAGACCTGGGTCCTTGGGCTTGTATAGCCAGCACTCTTACCCACTGAACAACTTCCTTAGCCCTGAATCAGAACACACACACACACACACACACACACACACACACACATCTGTTATATTATTAAAGATAAATGCACTATGATTATCCAATTTTTCTGCCTGGAGAAAGTTTCTAAAGCCTGCTATGAGGCTACCAGATAGAAACTGGCAGTCTTCCCAAGGTAAGCTCATGGAGTTTGCAGTCTGGAGATGCCAAGGCAGATGTACTTGAAGGCAGCATTTCTAAGAAGAGAGAAAGAAATACAAAAAAGCCCCAGACATCTGCAGTGGTCCCCACTGAAAGTGTAGCAGAGCCACAATAAACAAAGAGTGTGAACAAAATAATCAAGGCCAGAGAGCCAACAAGAAGCAATCCCTAGTCAATAACAGTGTGTATTCTGAGTAGTCACATTACACTTGGATTGCAGTCATCTTATGACCTGTGAGCATGTTTAGGACATGAAGAATAATCTTCCTTCAGTAAGGGAAAAATCTTTTGACCCACATTTCATGATTGAACAAAGCAGAATATAGAAATGTAAAAACCCAGCCACCGATAAGGTAAAATTAAAAATATCTGGTGTCTAATAATACCTGACCCAGAAATAACACAGACGATGGAATTAGCAGAGAGAGAGAGAGAGAGAGAGAGAGAGAGAGAGAGAGAGAGAGAGAGAGAGAGAGAGAGAGGAGAGACAGGGAAACAGTTATTACAACTGAGCATGTGTTCTAGAAGCCAGAGGGAGAATGGGACATGTTATACAGAGGCATGGGAAATACCAGAAAAAGCCAAGTCAAAGTTTCTAAAGGCTAAAAATAAGATACAGTTAAAAATATTATTAGTGGGATGGATGGCAAATTTGACATTGTAGACACTCCAAAACAGGTGAATATGAAGAAAAAATGCAACAAGAAGTGTTTAGACCAAAAAAAAAACAGACAAATTGAAAACAATATAAGTGGTATGGTTTGGCTATCAATTTTGTGCCCTGGTGGTTTTTGCTTAAAAGATAACCTTGCTACAGAGAACACTTAAACTCTAGGCTCTGTATGGGCTCTAGGCATAGCAAATTCTAATCCTTCCCATGGTCTTGGTGATTTGGGGAGATATAGAACATTTAAGAAGTAGACCTAGAGGGAGATTAGATCATCAAGGGATCACCACTAGGAGGGGGTAAGTAGATAGTTCTTAGAGTACCCAAATTGATCTCGTGAGGGTAGGTTGTAATATAAGACACATGTAGGCTCTTCTCTGTGCTCTGGTGTCTTTATTTTCCCTCTTGCACACATTCCCCTTAAGATCATCTGCCAGACTATGTCCAGCCAAGGGATCCCTTACCAGAAAGTAAACCAGTATAGCCACTCACCTTGGACTTTCATTTTCTAAAGCTAAATATGGAGGTTTTTTTTTTTTAATAAGTAACCATTCTCTGTCATTTTGTTATAGTAATGGAAAAGGGACTAATATCATCAGTGAACTAGAAACAAGTGACCAAATATAAAAGTAATTGGATTACACACAGGGGAAGAAGTTAGGAAGGAACTGAAAATATGTCAAGAAACAATGACTACCTTTTCCAAGTTAGGTTAAAACATTTTGTTTCCTTGACTAGAAATCTGAGAAGGTCAAACAAACCACAAGCACAAGAAATTTATGAGGAAAACTAACCTGATGCATATCACAGTCAAATTGCTTAAGCAGAGATAAAAAAGAAACCTTACAATTGTCTATAGTGAAAAATGACACAATATACCAGGCACAAAGATGTGTATGATATAGGATATCCCCATCAGGGCTGATGAGAGAGGAAGTCGCCAGAAGATCTACCAAGTGTACTACAAAACATTAAAGTCTTTCAAACACAAAGTCGCTAGTAATAGATAGAAAAATTGATCTGTATACATTGATAAAAACTACGAGAAAAATTTTGTGAACTTGAGTGAGGCAAAGATATTCTAGACAGTGAAAATTCTCCCTGAAGATTTATCACTTCAAAATGATAAGTTGAATTTAAGCTAAACTAAGCACTTCCACTGTGTGGAAGGCTCTGACAGAATGAAAAGCCAAGTCCACAAATAGGAGCTGGTGTTTGGCAAATTGTACAAAAATTCTCAAAAAATGAGCAACATCCAATATAAAATAGACAAAAAGAAATTAAAAGAGACATTTTATGAAAGAAGATACATGGATGGAGAATAAGACCATGAAAAAATGCTTACCATCATTATCAGTAATGAGAGATATGCAAATTAAAAGCACAGGAGCTCTTATATATACATGTATGTGGAGCAAACATACCAGAATATCTATATGTAACAGATCAGACATGGATGGCCAGGGTGTGCAGGAAAAGAAATTCCCTCATACTGCCTATGAAAATGTAAAATGATGTGATAATTTTGTGCATTTTAAAATTTATAATTTTCTTCCTTCCTTCCTTCTTTTCTTTCTCTTAGATAGGGCTTCTCTGTGTAGCCTTGGCTGTCCTAGACTCGCTTTGTAGAACAGGCTAGCCTCAACTCACAGATCTGCCTTCCACTGTCCTCCAGAGTGCTGGGATTACAGGTGTGAGCCACCATGCCTGGCCATTTTCTTAACCTTTGAGTATTTAGAACATGGATCCTGCTCATTCTGTGACTAGTTGTTCTTCCCAGACGAAGGAATGCATATGTTTACATAAAGGTTTGTGTGCGTATGCTCAGACCTGCTTGTTACATTACATATAAAAAGTCAACAGGTGAAAACAAATTGTATTTTTCCTGTAGAATGCACCACCACTTGATAAAAATGAATAAACCATGAAGATAATCTTTTACAGGGGTGAATCTCACATAAACCATTAACATATGCTTTTACAGGGGTGAATCTCACATTAATTATTATAAGTTTAAAAAATGACCAAAAAATCGAGAATATTCTAGAAGTCTTAGCATCATTTATTTTGCTTATTTTTGAGATTGTATTTTAATTACACATCTCCCTTCCTCCCTCCAAACCCTCTTATATGCTCCAGTCTCCTTCAAATTCATGACCTCTTTTTTCATTAATTGTTATTGCATGCATGGAAATACACACACACACACACACACACACACACACACACACATTCCTAATTATAACCTCTTGAGTCAATATAATGTTATCTACAAGCATTACTTTTACTGCTATTGTTTTGAGATCAGGTCTCACTCTGTAGCCGAGGCTAGCCCAGAGCTCACTAAGTAGTCTACCTCAGTTTCAAGCAATCCTTTACCTCAGCTTCCTGAATACCAGGATTACAGTTGGGATCCACAACACCTGCTCATCCTAGACTTTGCTTCTTTTTTTCATTTAAAATTTTGTGTTTATTTTCCTTTTATATGTTAGTAGTCTCTCCTCTCTCCTCTCCTCCCAGTGCCCCTCCCCCTTCCACTCTCCCCCTAGATCCTCTCCTTCTCTAGATACAGAATAACCCATAATGACAGGAAGCATATAGCAGTTATCGGGAAATGAGGGGTGGGAGTCGGGTCACAAAAGGTGCTGGGAAACTTGTCTGTGATTAGTCAGTGCGCTGCTCTCATGGTTGTATATACATGTCAGAATTTATCAAATTGCCAATTGAAATATTGCTTATTGCATGTTAATGAAACTTTTACCTTATACCATTGAAATGACTTCAAAATGTTAAAAAAAGAAATAGTAGTAGGCTTTATTATTCACTGTTCATTTGTTACTGTAAACCTGTTTTAAAACTTCAGTTCACAACTACTCAACACAGTCACTGACGTTCTCACAGTTTCTGTGGGCTTATCTGGGCTCTCTGTATTAGGGTTGCAGGCGAAGTAATCAAGGCATCCCCTAGGCTGCATGCCCACCTCCTAACTCAGTTGGAAGAAAACCCACATCCATGGTCACTGAGGATGCTGGCAGGATTTTTTTCTTTTTTTTTCTAAATACAGTATTCTTTCTATTCTTTTTGTGATTGGATCCCAATCTCAGGTTTCTTGTCATCTAACCTCCTCAGTGCAAATTTATAACACAACAGCTGGCTTTTGGTCAGTGGGAGAAGAAGGAGAAAAAAAAAAGCATGCTGGCAAGATGGTGTCTTATATAGGCTCATAAATCCATTATTTCTGTCATATTCTGTTAGCTGGAAGCCACAGGTTTCCATATTCACAAAGGGATTTCAAAAGGGTTGGTCCACCAAGAGGCAGAGTCATCTTAGTGTCATGTACCATCTAGACTTTCCTTAGAAACACTAGTAGCAAACCGTCAATTGTTTGGTTCTTGGTTGTGATACATACTCTGTATCGACCAAGCTCTTCTCAAGTCTGGGTTAGCTCTAAGAGATGCATTCTTCTGTTTGGAGTTCCTTTCTGCTTCATTGCTTTTGTTGGTATTTGGGGTTGAATTATATCAAAAGCAGTATTGTGCAGCCACAGAAAATGAGCACATGCCTTTTAAAAACATTTAATCTGAAAGTACAATTTTTTCAGTGCATTTAATGTGCTATTAATTTCTAATGTATTATAATGTAGTGAACAATTAATGATGAGTCATAGTTGTATTCCTTTGAAGTGTGCATTTAAATATATTTCTGGACTTGTATTTTACTTAATCAGTTTCGTTGCGCCTAAATTTAGAAATAAGCTCAGCCTATGGCTTTCTATTCGTTTTATGGAATTCTGCTATGCTAGTCTTGAAGAATAAGATGGGAAACTCTCTTAACGTTTTGTTTTCTTTGGAATTATTTGTGAGTTATGGGAATTATACCCTGTTTAATCATATGGTAGAATTTCTTCATAAAACCAGCGTCTCTGCTGCTGCCCACAGAGCCACTGCGCATATCCAGGGCAGCAGCTATATAGTCACCATGGCCATTGCTAGAAGGCTTTTCCCACTTTCGTATTTATAGTTCTGAAACTTGGAAAGTCTCCTGGAAATGTCCACGCCACTGCTAATTCTCCCCTGTACTTTTTCTGGGCAGTGTTGAGAGTAGATGTGTGCCTGACTTTTGTTGTTATAACTCTCTCTTTTGTTTTTAACATCTGTTTTCCCAGGGGATCTGATCTTGTTTGCTCTAGAAAAAAAAAAAAAGAAGTTGAGGTCCATCTACATTTCTAGTTATCTCATATATTTGTTGTCTACCTTAAAAGATTTATGAAAGCGATTTCCAGCTATGACAAAGGCCTTTGTGCACACGAATTCACATCCTATCTGACTATAAGCAATAAGCACAAGACCTAAACAAGATTGAGCCAATCCAAATCCCAGCATGGATAAAGGAGGGGCTCACAGTGTCCTACCCCTAGCTGAGGATCTTTTGACAAAGGATGGCTACTGGGGCGGGAAGAGTCAGTCTCTTTAGGGATGAGACTCCAAAAGGCTGCCTATGATCCAGCGGATGGCCTACACCCATCCATATGCTGGCAGAACTGAGTGGACTGGGTTGAAAAGAGAAAACAAGGGAGGGAAGGGTGAGGAGGGAAAAGTGGTGATAAGGGTGTTGGGGGAGCTAACAGGGTTGAGGTAGATCTAGTTAGAGCAGATTTTATTCATGTATGGCATTCTCAACTCATGAGATTTAAAAGACTATTCTTAGAAATATCATTTTGAAGGACTTGGGTGAGACTGTAAACCAAGTATTTGTTATGTTTTGCCATCTTGACCTAGATTTATTTTATTTTTTAGGGAAAAGGGAGTTGAGTCAAACTTAGATGTTGAATCTTGTTAAACAAAATACCAGAGTCTTTGAACATGCACCTGAACTTGGACAAAATTACTGGGGTTGCACAGCACACTAAAGACTGTCTTGGAAGCCAGCTGAGCCACAAAACTATTATTGGCAGTGCGGTGCGCTTTCAGAAAGGAGTAGGTTGATAATCAGACTTAGGAGATTAATTGGAGCAGAACATAATTTTAAAACTTTAAAAAAAATGTGATTCAACATTCCCCAATCATAAGGATTTAGATCGTGTTTTTAAAGCAGGATTTGAAGCAACATCTTCTAAGGTGGAAATGGCTTCTATCTTATTAATAAATAAAGCTATAGTGAATACATGTTTCAAGTTTCTGTGCTTCCCAAGATGATAACTCCTCAATAATGCAAATCCTGTGACAGACAGTTAAGCCATGCATTCATATTTAGATGCTGTCACTCTGACTGAACATTTGATGGATAACACCGAATGCCATGGAATTAAATGGATTCAGGTAATTAGTGTTTGTATAATTACCACGGACAATGCAAAGCAATTAAATTGAAATAAGATGAGACAAACAAAATCTAAAGAAAGTAAACATGAGCTTAGAAGGTTTCTAAAAAATTATCTGATACCCTTTCTTTCCATTTCAACGTGAATGGTCTATTGCCATGTCTCATTAACACATTCAAGAGTTCCTTGCACTTTGGAGAACTTGAGTTTAAAACTAATTTGTGATAAGAAAAATGATATTAATTATGATGGATATGAAGAGTCTATAGCAAGTAACTAATTGAACTATTAGAGACTGAAGCATGCACGTCCTCAAAAATGAAAATGTCGCCCTCTCTAACACATTGCCTGTGTAGGTGCTCTGGGAAAGTCCCCTCTATTCCCTTTGGGGTAGAAGCTGCCTTTGCTTCCTACTGGTCCAGTTGGGGAGCTTGTTAGAAAGTGGTACTTTTTGTGGATCCCAAGGGGACGTGTTCTACACTCACAGATGTCCTTCTCACCTTGGACCAACACCATTTCAATTTGCCAGCCTGGAGAAGGGTAAACTCCCGGCTCTCTTTGCCAACTAATCTTATCTTGGGCAAGATGCCTGTGTTCTTCTAGGCTTTTGTCAGGGTAAATTCCAATGTTATTCCCCAAGGTAACCAAAGGGAAGAAAAAACTGGAAACAAAGGAAGAATAGAGACTATAGAAAAAAATGTGCTGGAAAAAGATAACTACACCCAAGAAAACACCACAAAGAGAAAGAGAGAGTGGCTGACTTCTGTTAAGCTGAACTTGTAAGCTACAAACTTCCATTAATTTATAGAATTTAATAAGGCAGACATAATATGATTAAAAACAAAGATGTCCTTGGTTCTAGGTTGGAAAAAAATCAAGTATCGATATGTCTTTTCACATTTTAATGACTTTCATTTTTACATTATCAGTGATGAGACAATAAAATTAAAACATTAAAACCTAGACCACTGCTTTCACCTCAGCAACTGACTAATGTGAAAGTACTGCACGTCTTTCACTGTCAACAAATGGAAACAAGAGCAAGTTATTTCTCGGGAGTATTTTAGTGCTGTAAACAGAAGCTGTATTAATTGACACCTTTACAATCCTTGGGATTTTCAAACATACTTTTTAAAATAATATCTAGCTAATCTCAGAGATAGAGAAAAAAGAAATGAAAATGATCAATTGAAAAGTCTTCCCGACAGGAAGGACCTACTCCACTCGGAACTGCACTTGTGAGGGGAAGGGAGGGCTGTTTAAGGCTCTGAAATCAAGTTTCTTGGGCTTTGTCTCTAGGATGCAGTCTCTATGGCCTGAATCTTCAGAGCATCAAAAGGCCAAAATTACATGGCTCAGTTCTGCTGCAACCCACTCTTGGGGACAGCACTGAAATAAAATTAGAAATGGCACAGTAATCCGCAGCTTTTTATTATAATTTTATTTTATTTGTAAGCAGCATTACATTATGGCAAAATGCCCCTTGTGTCTGCTAGACTTGGGTACAAATGAAGTAGAAATTAGATACACACGCGTGCCTACGACAGTCAATCATGGAAAACCTTCATTCCTGTGTAAATTAAAATGATCCTCTGCACAGATGCAAAAGAACTCATCCAAGTAGAAACATTTACATGTAATTTACAGAATGTTTTCTCCCGTGGAAGCAATTGCTTTCTCCAGAATCATAAAAACCTACACTTTAAATGTTGACTAATGCTCAGAGACACTGAAGCAAGCTAATAAACTCCACAAATTGAAAGAGACCCAAATGGGAAAATGAGAAAGAACCATATATTTTGATCTTTTAGAGAAATATTTATCTGATAGCAATTCAGGTACTATATTAAGCAAATTATTTAAATTGTAATTATTTATCTTATAAATTTTGCTCCCTAATAATAGGGCAAGATAGATAGATATGTGTGTGTATGTTTATATATGTATGTGTATTGCTTATACACACACATATACACACCAGATCTGTTTCCTATAATGTGAATATCCGAATTCTATGCTGAGGTTTTGTTGTTTTGTATTTTTCTTGGCCCTCATACTGACATGCCCATAATAATGACTTAGCTGTCATTAGAAGAGCTGTTTTGCTGAACCAGAGGCCCATCAACACAGTGAGTGACTTGGCTAGAGCTACCTAATATTGCAGCACACAGGAAGATTTCGCTTAGAGCGTGTACAATTCTTCCACCCCCTTGTTCACTGCTCGTAACTTCGGTTAGTAGGGATAATCACCCCTTTGTTCCTTATATGCCATTTCTATGAAATGAAAATAATAAACAGATAGCTGTTCTTCATGGTTCTGAAGATAAACAAGATACTTCTAGTTCAGTGTCTAGGGAAATATTCCAGAATGGGGAGATAAAAATTGGGAATAATTAGATCCTAAGATTTAGGATGCTACTGCAGCTGAGACATGGACTTTCTCAGCTCTGGCCAAATGAGAATTGTGATGCAGAAAGAATTTTCGTTGTCTCTTGTCTTATATGCAGAAGTGCCTCCTGTCACCAGGAGAAAACACTGACAGAGCTTGGCCCTCCAAGAAGATTCCCTTTTCTGTTTAGATGAGGCATCCAAAGCAACGGGTGCGGCGCTCCTGACTGCCCCTCCCCCACCCACCTCAAGCTCTTCTGAATTCCTCGAAAGCAATAGCATTTTTTCATGTGGCCAATTCTCAAGTCCAGGGGCATCATGTTTAATCCAGGCTCCCTACAGGTTTTGCTGTAAGCAACTGACATGACCTCTCTTAGTTTAGCTTCTGGTGGTCAGATCCGGAGGGCAGTAAGCAATTCTAGCAGGGCTGCTGCTATGGCAGGTCTCTGGGGGCTATTGCTCTGTGCTCCCATCTGATGGGAGCCGACACTTAGGAATTGAGATGCAGAGCACAGCCGGCAGCTATTGTACGCTGCTGCACAGGAAGAGCTCAAGAGGTTAGACTCTGACAACCAGGATTCAAGCTGGCACTTTGTTATGAAAATCAGGTGCTAGAGGGACACCTCCCCTGTGTGGAAGCCCAGTGTGAAATGACAGGTAGGCAGAGATGTTCTTGGATGCTCTGTCTACTCCTTAGAGAGGATGTGACAAGGCCACTGAAGAAGGTGAGGGTCTGATATACCATTTATCTATCTCTGCCACAGGGAACCCTGACAGGGGCTTTGGAGGAAGTCTCATTTCGAGCGCAGCAGCATCTAAGTGGATGGCTTCTTTGCTCAAACTCTTTTTGGATAATGAATCGCCTCATTTTGATCATGGCTGTGCAGCACGCTTGCTCAGAATATTAAGAGGTCCTGAAAAACCCAAACAAAAACAACAACAACAACAACCAAACCAAAAAAAAAACAAAAGAAAAGAAAAAAGAAAACAAAACAAACAAATAAAGAAGAAAACAGAAATATTGGCTCTCCTGTAATCGGTACTAAGCTGTAATTTCTGGGAATGTGCAGCACATGGTTTTGTCCCTGTTAGGGCCCTCCTGGGTTGAGTCAGGCCATCCATCATGTGTGTGCCATGGTAGGAAGGCATGCAGTTTGCTTCCTTTGTAACCTGTGTCAAACAGTTCCAGTCAAAACTTTAAAAGGAGAGTAAATCTAGTCAGGTGCAGAGTATTCAGGACTGCAGGTGTGAGTTCTTGGATGGTCAGGTCCTGAAAAATGAGATGGATCTTAATCCATGATCCTTATAAAAATCACACAAATACACATCTAACGGTGTCTAACATATGATATGTAATCCTGTTAATAAGTAATCTGGTTAGATTCTTCTCTAACCCACATTTTGACTCTGTGCTAGAACTGTCTTCTAGAAAGTTTAGCCAGCGCTGTGACAGAAGGGATGCAGGATGCTGAGCAGGGAGCATTGTTGAAGAGCTGCAAAGGGGGCAGCGGGTGACATCTGCAAGAGAAGCTGGGATGTGCAAGCAGAGGGTCCACTGGAAACAACAGGCCTCTAGCCAGGGAATATCTGAGTGTGTGTGTGTGTGTGTGTGTGTGTGTGTGTGTGTGTGTGTGTAAGAAAACGCCAGCCCCAAAGCTCAGTGTAGAAGGCAATTATTTTTATTAAGCCTTCCCCTATCTCTGACCTTCCGGGTTACGAGGCTATGAGGCCCAGGATACGTAGCCTATAGTAAGTCCCTATCAATTGAGTATGAATGAGTTCATCACATGGTTTTGCGTGACTTAACAGATGCCTAGAGGAAGACAGAGCCGGGGTGCACTTTATCTACTGGACAATCTTAGATGGCTTATTTGATATCTTGAAATCTCAGTTTCTTTTGAGAAGATGGACACAAACATACTCTTTCCTCACAGTCACAAGAGTTTTGTGTCGATTAAATTAACAAACAGATTGAGTCCCATCAATCACTTGCCTTGCAGGAGACAGCCCATAAACAGTTTATGAGCTCTATTGGTTCCCATGACGTCATGAGTTTGCTTGAGTAAGGCTGAGGGATGACTGGATGGAGCAGGGTAAGAGGACTTCCGGTTTCCTGTCCCATGTCCAAAACCACGGGATAGAACACATCAACTCATATTTAGATAACATGTTCCATCAGGAAAGCTGATTCCAATTGGTGTCCAGGAGCATTTACTTATTGGCACGTCATTTTTCTTTAAACATGTGCTGAGAGCTAGCTGGTAAACGGTCCTGCAGGACAGGCTTTTAGGAAAACAATCCCCCATTGCTTTTTTTGCGCAGTGTTTTCAAAAGCCCCTGTTAATAACTACATTTCGATCAGATCTCTGAGCACAAATGAACCTCCCATCAAAACTCTAAGGGCAATCCATGATATTATCTTTGCCAATTGAAATTCTCAAGGTGAAATACATATGTGCTGTAATTGGCACCTTTGAAACATCATTTTCCCATGGAAAGCTTTCAGAGCTGCCGCCAGCAAATGCAGCCTGGCAGGTCCGGAAAGGCCATGTCTGAGTAGGAATGCTTCATTACCAGCGGGCTTTACCCAGGTGCCGGAGTTTCAACTCCCTGTCAATCACACCCATTTCTGGTCTCGCAGGAGTCTATAGGCACTAAGCCAGAGAGGCATCAGCCTGTGCAGACAAATAATTACCTGAGCTGAGCCATTTCACGGAAAGGCAAAACTCTTTATCAGTATTGCTTGCCCAGAAGTGGTTTTGAAACCCAAAGCTTCAGTATGGATGGATTGGAGAGCAGAGACAAGAAAAACACTGGCCACCATCAGTTTCCACGCCACAGATGGTCCTTGTTAATCCGCCCATCCTCAAATTTCGATGATAGTAAGGTTGCTTCACTTGATACCACAGTGAAGACTCAATGCACGGATCCTTCCCTTCCTTAGAGTAACTTCCTTCCAAAATACTCAGTTTGGTGAGCCAAGAGCTCCAGGAGATGTCTGTATCTCACCAATATCATGTGACAATGAAATCATGACAGTTGTTTATGTAAGTTGTACAGTCAGGCTTCTACAGAGAAATTGGACCAATTAACAAAATCTATATTTGCATCTATCTGTCAGTCATCTTTCTTTCTATCACTGCAACGAATATATGTAGCAATTATGCAGTTACTTACATGTGTTGTTGGCCTAGACGCATGTATGTTTATATAAATATAGCTCACCTATTTCAATTTCGCTTCAGTTATATTTTCATAGTTCTTAACTTTAAAAAGTTTTGGTAGTTCAAAATTAATTGTAGAATTGACCACATACTCTGTGCCAGACAATGTGCCAGGACTTTTAAGTGGTTGTATAACATTTATACTTATTTTATGGGATGTTTTTACAACTTAATATACGTAAATGATTATAATGATCAAATCAGGGTAGTTGGTTTTTCTTCTCTCTTAAATACCATTTCAATGTGTTTGAAACCTTCAAACTCTTCTATAATCATTTTGAGGCATATAAGTAATTTTTGTGGATTATAAAAAAAAGATAGAGGGAAAAGGAGATGGTGAAAATGTAGAAAGTCAGCACCAAATATAGCTCAGCAAAGAGAAGTACTTCCGTTAGGTTGCACTAAGATGTTCCCTGGGCCATCTTCTTGATGCCTCATAATAAACCTACATACAAAGGTTCATTAATAGTCTTATTGATTGTTTTGGGGAAACATGAGCTGGAGAGGCAAAAGAACTTCCTTAGATCTCACTACTAAATGATAGGTGCGCATTCAGCTGATGCCCTTCTACCTCCAACACACAGACTGCTAACTTCTAACCTCCAGTGTCCACAGAACTCTATTTCAAACAATGATTTCTGGCTAGGGCATCGGACTGAGGGACAATGATCTTTAGAACTGTAATTGATCTTAAGAAAAATCACTGCTGTGCTTGGTTCACCCAGAACTGCTTAACTCAAACATTCCATTTTCAGCAATGCAGAAGAAAGTAATTAGAGGAAAAACTCCCCAAAGAGAGGCTTAAAGTAGCCTGGCCACAAATGAAGACATCACTACCTTTTTCCAAAAATAAAGGGAGTTCTTTCTTTGGTAAAAGCAAGGGGTTTTGTCCTTAGAGAAAGGTGTCATAAAGTATATCCCTGTGTGGTGGTTTGAATGAGAATGAGTTGGTGAAACTGTTTGAAAAGCTTTAGGAGGTGTGGCCTTAAATCCATTCAATGGAAAAAGGATAGCATCTTCAACAAATGTTGCTGGTCTAACTGGATGTCTATGTGTAAAAAAATGCAACTGGACCCATATTTGTCACCTTGCACAAAACTCAAATCCAAGTGGATTAAAGACCTCAACATAAAACCAGAGACACTAAGTCACTTAGAAGAAAAAGTGGGGAAGAGCCTGGAACATATTGGCACAGAAGACAACTTCCTGAACAGAACACCAACGGCCCAGGCATTAATGTCAACAATTAATAAATGGGACCTCATGAGGCTGAGAAGCTTCTGTAAGGCAGGAAACACTGTCAAGAGAACAAAGCGACAGCCTACAGACTGGGAAAAGATCTTCACCAACCCTACATCTGACAAAGGTCTAATATTCAAAATATATAAAGAACTCAAGAAATTAAACACCACACCCAATTGAGAAATGGGGCTTGGAACTAAACAGAGAATTCTCAATAGAGAAATATTAAATGGCTGAGGAACACTTAAAGAAATGTTCACCCTCCTAAGTCATCAGTGAAATGCGAATCAAAACAACTCTGAGATTCCATCTTACACCCACCAGAATGGCTAAGATCAAAAATTCAAGTGACACCACATGCTGGCAGGGATGTGGGGAGAGAAGAACACTCCTTTATTGCTGGTGGGAATGCAAACTAGTACAGCCACTTTGGAAATCTATCTGGTGCTATCTCAAAAAAATGGGAATAGGGCTTCCTCAAGACCCAGCTATTCCACTCCTTGGAATATACCCAGAAGATGCTCCAGCACACAACAAGAAAAATTGCTCAACCATGTCCATAGCAGCCTTATTCATAATAGCCAGAACATGGAAACAGCCTAAGTGTCCATCAGTAGAAGAATGGGTAAAGAAACTGTGGTACATATACACTATGGAATACTACTCAGCTATTAAAAACAAGGAATTCCTGAAATTTGTGGATAAATGGATTGAGCTAGAAATGATCATAATGAGTGAGTTAACTCAGAAGCAGAAAGACTCAAATGGTATATACTCACTTATATCTGCATATTAGCCCAACGGGCATGTCCCACGAAAGCCTTCACTTACCAGGAAACTGAGACAGAGGGGAGGACATCCTGTTGGGACTCTAGATGAGAGAAGCATGGGAGAATGGCAAAGTAGAAGGATCCAGAGGGTCCTAGAAGCCTACAAGTAGAACATTATGATAGGCAGATTTGGGCCCAGGGGTCCCACTCAAACTAAGGCATCAGCCAAGGACAATACAGGCGGTAAACCTTAAACCCCTACCCAGATCTAGCCAATAATCAGAACATTCTCCACAGTAGAGTGGAGAGTGGGATATGACTTTCTCACATACTCTGGTGCCTCACCTTTGACCATGTCCCCTGGAGGGGGAGACCTGGTGGCACTCAGAGGAAGGACAGCAGGTTACCAAGAAGAGACTTGATACCCTATGATCATATAGAGGGGGAGGTAATCCCCCTCAGGAACAGTCATAGGGGAGGGGAATAAGGGGAAAATGGGAGGGAGGGAAGAATGGGAGGATACAAGGGATGGGATAACCATTGAGATGTAACAAGAATAAATTAATAAAAAAATAATAAATAAAAAAGGAGGTGTGGACTTTTGGAGGAGGTGTGTCACTAGCTGGAGGTTGGGGGTGGTGGCTTTGAGTTTTCTAAAGTCCAGGCCGGTCCCTAGGTAGGTCTCTCTACCTCATGCCTGTGGACCTAGGGTGGAGCTTAATGAAGAATGTAAACGCCAAGTCCCAAAAACTTCAAGATGGTTACAGCAAAGCATTCAATCAAATGTGGGAGCTTTCTGAGGTTAGAGGGCACAGTGTAAGGTGACTCTGTTCTCTCCTAATCCACTTGGGCATGGTACTATTTACACTCTCTGGAACTCTGGCAGGCTAAGGAAAAACTGGCATTTCAATCTCACAATGCATAATTCTCAAATGAGGATGGGGGAGCCAGCGTGGAGAGACCCCTCAGATGATGAGGGGCTCACCAGACAAGCATGAGGACCACCCTTCCGATTTCCCACCCCCATGTGAAAAGCTGGAGACAACAGCGGCGGTGTGTCTGTAAACCAAGCCCTGGAAGGCAGAGACAAGTAGTTCCCTAGATCTCCCTAGCCAGCCTACACTTGAATTGATAAGAGACCCTGCACAAAAAGAATTGAGATGGATGTGGCTGAAGAAGGCACTCAATGTCTCCTTCTAGCCTCTACACTAACACACATATACAACACACACACACACACACACACACACACACACACACACACACATTTATGTGTACAACTTGAAGCCGACTAAACCTCACAAATGTAAAATTACTGTAAAAGTTTGAGAAACTCATTTCTTAACCGAAGGGGAGTTTGAAAATTATTTTTCTTATTTTAAATAAAGAGAGCTTAGAAGTCAGCTTGTAAATATGAACACAAACTTGGAACGGTAAGTAAATGGACAATATGTGTTTGTTGTTGTTGTGTTTTAAATGGCATGGAGAAAATGGGCGGAAGAGTTCATTTCGTGCCATGTGGGCATTTTCTCAGAGTCAAGTGGACCAGCTTCTCAGGAAATGGTTCTGGGTCCTTAGCATAGTAATAAGGCCATTTTCAAAGTCTTGCCTTGATTCCACTGACTGAATCGGTCACAGCAAACGCATCTAAATCATAAAGACCACTTACGCGTCGAGAATGAACAAATTTATTTTAGTTAAGAGTCCATGTGTCCACACTGACCCTTCCCACAGCCAGAAAATTCTTGGCCAACAGTTTCCAAGCTCCTGACTCTCCGAGTGTCGACTGTGGAAGCACTGAGCGCTTCTTCAGAGACAAACTTTCTTCTTGCATCAGAATTTCAGCCTCTTTCTCTAGGGTCCAAAATTAAGACACAAAGCCTTGCCTTTACGGTGGACTTGGCAGCAGGGGGCAATGAGCAGTGGGCCCATGGCTCCTGCTCCGGCAGCCGGCTGTCCCCAGAGTGAGGGCAGGCTGTCCCAAGCAAACACTCTCAGAGGCTCTCTCACTGCAGGCTCATCAGCATGCTTTTCAGCCGGCTCACAAAAGCTTCCATTTAATGTGGGCTGTAAAGCTAGCTTGACAATAAATACAAGAAAAGGTCATTTGAGATTGAACACGGCTTTTCAATAATAGGAATTATGGGATGCAACACATCGGCATGTTCCTCCTTTACCCCCAGAGAGCCGGAGACATTTTAGATCAATGGTAGAATGAGGAGGTCTAAGACCGAATTGGGATCTTAAGCGAAGGGAGGTGACGGTAAATAAAACTATCAGGACATTTGCTCACGCTAACCCTAGGAAAATGGCGTCTAGTGTTGCCCTACACTTGTTTATTTAGTTACTATTTATTTTAGCAGCCAAGTTAATGAGATGCCCCTCTTCACTGGTAGGAGACAGAAACTGAAGGTTTTCTCTTTACCCGTGACATGCTTCATTTTTTAAAAAAGATGCTCACTTTTCAGCACTTGCTCTCTAGAGCTCTGCCGTATTAAGGGACCCCGCGATGCAGTCTGGTTCCTCTGTGCCAAGCCTACTGCTGATCTAGGGACTAACATTGGTGATGCATCATAACACACACCCCGACCTTCCAGGAGGCCTACAGGACATTAAAATAATCTGTGCAGCTAGTTCAACTAATAAGGAAACAAGGACAAATCTGATAAAAGAAAGTATTGGATTTGTAATCACAGAGAAAGGAAGGGAAATTAAATAGGAACTAATTATCTACGCAGGTACTCTAAAATTCCTTTAGTTATAAAATTAGAAACATTTAATAGAAAATTTATACTTTCGAATTTTAAATTTATACTTTTAAGTTCCATGTTTTTGGGCTATCCATTTCCCTCTGTACAGAACTCATACAAGACTTAGGAATTCTAAAACGTCAACTAGCAGTAGAGTGAGAAAAGACAGCATGCAAAGACTTTATCTGTTTGCATATGTTTCTTTTTTTATTTTGCATACGTTTCTTTATATAAGTAGTTCATATGGGTGCTTTTATATAGGTAGATGAAAAAATCCTTATTTGAAAAAAATCTTAGGAGTATAGCTTTTAACGAGAGAGCTACTATCAAATCAGGTATCAGTCCATTAAGTGTTTGATGGGTGAACATTCATGGAAGAAATGATGTGCATCCTTGCAACTGATTTTCAAAAGCACATTAAGAGAAGTTTTAAAATTGAACATAGCTCCTGCCCTATGCGCCTAGTTAGGAAACATGTTAGGGTAGCAGAATCTACACTCTGAGCTAGCTAGGTTTTCACCCCCAATATGTCCATTGGCAGTTCCATATGTTGTCATTGCTGAGCCCCGTGTGACAGTGTTCTGAAACACATGGAAGTGAAGAGGTCGGAATGAGGTTTTCTTCATGTCTAGCCCAAGGACTACGAAGTCCTCCCTAAAGGACCCTCCTTCCCTAGGTCATCAGGGGAACGCAGCACAGTGGGGTGGGTGGTCCATATCTGTGTTTAAACAGCTTCAGTCTCTTCTCTGCTGGGTAGAATGCTGGAGGGTGCCCCATCCCTCTGACATATCGTTTCATTTGTATGATAAGGATTATAGCATTCTCTGATTGATGTGGTGTAATGGTTTTTATCTGAAACGTTCCCATAGGCTTATGTGATGTGTTAAAGGCTTGGCCCCTTGCCTGGGAATGCCTTAGAAAAGTAGTGGAAACTGTGGGTGGGGGTTCTACCAGGTCACTTGGGACATGCCCTTGAAGGGTATCTTTTGTCCAGTCCTTTGAGTGCTGGCTGTCTCCTCCCATGCTCTGTTCCTGGCTGTCAGGAAGTGAATAGTGTATACCATGCAGTGCCCGCCATGATGCTCTGCTTCATCATAGGCCCCCCCAAAAAATGCAACACACAGCTGTCTCTGAGATGCTGAACCAAGTGTATGTTTCCTTCAAGTTGATTTTCCCAGGTGCTTTGTCAGAAAGCATTGCCAGGAAGCATCCTAGCACAGATGCTGTAAAAGTCCAGTTAATTCATTCAAGTAAAGAGCGTTTACCAACAATGATCATGGCTGTTCATCAGAATAAAGCCATTGAATGTTGAGAAACAAACACACAACACGCATGATACTGGTTTGTTTTTTTTTTAGACAAGGTCTCTCTCTCAGTGGTCTAGAACTCAGCAAGCTGGCTAGTCGGGATGCTCACTGATGCCCAGGGATCCACCTCTTTCCAGCTTCTCAGCGCAGGACCACAAGCGTGAACCATTAGGACAGACTTTCTTTATCATGTAGGTTCTGAGGGCATTGAACTCAGGTCCTTATGTTTGCAAACTATGCACTTTGAAACCTGAACTATTTTCCCAGGCCCCAAATATGACCATTCTTACCACAATCGCCTCGTTTGTCTCTCTACCAGAGCAAAGAGAAGGAACAAGGTGAACTGTTCAGGCTTTTAGATACTGATAATAAGCAATAACTTGCTGGTGGTGCCAAAGGAGCAGCAGTGACCATACTGTAGGGTTTCCAATGCTGGTAAATGAAACCAGAAAGACAAATAAGCTCCTAACTTTTCTTACCTCAGTATCTCTCTTTCCTCTACTTCTATTATTTTGAGGTCCTTTGGGGAAATGTTTAAAACTAGGTTGCAGAGATTTGGTCTTGTCATGTTTATTTTTTCACTGGGAAAATCAGCTTCTAACAGCAGCCTAATAACATGGAGGGCCGCTTCGGTGTGGGCTTGTATAGTTTTTACTAATCTACTTGTAAGATTAAATGTATCCCTTTGTATGTTAATAACTTTTATAAGATACACTACTTTTAAACTGTCAGATTTAACTCCAAATTATTGGTTGGTCTTCATATGCTTTTCCTCAGTTAAAATGTGAGTCTATCAAAAATAGATTTCTAATTTAATTATCTGAACACTGCTGAAAAATGTTTAGGTTAAATCTGTATGGTTGGTAAATTGGTCTAGGGAAAATATTTTTGAGTATGTACACATTGTGTCTCATTGTCTTATTTTTTAACAGAGGGAATGACTATACCAAAACAAAGGTCAAATGTTTCTCTCATAAGCGTCACAAAAGGTCACTGATGCAAATATTTCTATCTTCACCCTCGTTTCCAAACTATATTTCACATGTTACAAAGGTGGACACAGTCCCCAGGCACAGTGTCACCCAAGGAGTGATTCCAAGGGATGCTGGAGTGAGGGCCCAGCCTCCAAAGTTGTCTTCATCTCTCTCTCCCCCTTTCTCACACTTCTCATCCTGGCCTGGTTCTTAATACCCCCGTGTCTTCTCTCTCATTCTGCCCCATCTTGAGACGAGAGCTGGCTGCTTACCTTTCCACACCCTTCTACCTTCACTCTCTGAGACTGTGTGTGATTCTTAAAGTCAACAGGATTTCTGGAGCTCTCTTTATGATTCAGGAAATCAAGATAAATAGGTTTTCACCCCAGTCCTCAAGATGCTCATAATTTCCTAGGGGGAAATACTGAACAAACAAATCTACCACCACCAATAAAGCCATGGCATCACATGAATGGCCAAAAAAAAAAAAAAAAAAAAAAAAAATCAAACCAACAAAGTGGGAGGAGGAAAACGTAGCTGTGAAGTGCAGAGGCAAGACAAACTTCTATTTTAGAGGGAATGTGGGTGGGAAGAGGGGGAGGCCTCCCAGAATGCAAAGTTAGAACTTAACAGATGAGCAGGACTCTTCTTTATTCAAAGAAATACCTGCTTTGTTTCATTAAGTTTAACCTACAGCTGCCTCTGCAAGTAGCAAACTATATCCTAACACAGGAATTCCTTCCTGTAACAAGTAGAGCTTCACCCAATCACAGTAGCTGGGCTCTAGCCAATCACAAGCTGCCATCTGATCAAACTATATCTAAGCAGGCAAACATCAAGCTCTAACCAACCTAGCCCTTTCTAACTGTGAATATCACCTGTTCTGGTTGCTGTGTGACACTCTCCGAACTGTTTCTAGTTCTGAGGGCTACCATATTCATAGGTTGATTTCTTCAACAAACAAAATATTTTAAATTCAATTTAATTAAAAATTTTCTTTTCAGGATGTCTTCGAAGTGGTGCCAGGCTCATGCCTTACTGTACCTGTGAATATTAGTTACACTGTTGCTCATTATCCAGAATGTGTTGTCTAAGACAATGTCCACTAGACACAGTGAGCCATAGACAGCTCAAAGGTGGTGTGGCAGCTAATTTTGATTTTCAACTTGTCCGATCTGAAATCAACTAAAAGGCAAGTTTCTGGGCACTTTTGTGGAAGTTTCTTTTCTTTTTAAAACAATTAACTCACTTTACATGCCAACCATAGCCGCCCATCTCCTCTCCTTTTGGTCCCATCCTCCCTCCCTCTTCTCCCTATCCCCTACCTCTCAGAAAAGGGGAGCCCCCATTCACCATCCCACACCAGCACATCAAGTGACATCAGAACTGAACACATCCTATTCCTTGGTGGCCTGGCAAGGCAGCTCCACCAGGGAGAAGTGATCAAAAAGCAGGCAACAAAGTCCTTGTCAGAGACAGCCCCAGTCCCCTTACTAGGGACCCACATGAAGACCAAGCTGCCCATTGGGTACATATGTGTAGGGGCCTAGGTCCAGTCCATGTATGGTCCTTGTTTGGTGCTTTAGTCTCTGCGAGCCTCTCTGAGTCCCAGGTTAGTTGACTCTGTTGGTCTTCTTGTGGTGTTTCTGTCTCTTCAGGTCCTTCTATCCTTGCCCCCACCTTCCACAAAACTCCCTGCAATCCGTCCAAGGTTTGCCTCTAAGTCTCAGCATCTATTTTGATCCATTGCTGGGTGGAGCCTCTTAAGAGAATAGCAATACTAGGATCTCCTCTGCAAACATAATGGAGTATCCTTAATAGTGTCAGGGGTTAGCTGGCTCCTGTGGGGTGGGTCTCAGGTTGGGCCAAGCAGTAGTTGGATATTCCCTCTGTCTCTGCTCTATTTTTATCCCTACACATCTTGTAAGCAGGGTACATTTTGGGTTGAAGTTTCTGTGGGTGGATTATGTCCCCCCCCCCTGCCTCTACTAGGAGTCCTGTCTAGTTAGAGGGTAGCCTCTTCAGTGTCTATGACACACACACACCCTCGTTACTAGGGGGTCCCAGATAGAGTCACCCTCGTATCCTCCCAGGTAGGACCCTGTTGTAGGTCCCCAGCTTGTCTCAGAGATGCCCTTACCTGCGATTTCTCTGTTTTTCCACCCCCAATTCTCCCCATGTGTGGAATTTATTTGATCAGATGATCTGAAATGGGAAATACACCCTGAATATGAGGTCAGGTGGCAGTGGGACAAAAGGAAAAGGAAGAAGAAAGACTTATTGCTTTTGCCCTGCTTACTTTCGATCTCAATGGCTGGTCTACCTACCTTCATTTCGCTGCTCCTGCCTTTCTGCTCTGATGTTAGGATCTAGTTTCAGGCTTCCAAGGGAAACTTAAGACCTGAAGCTCTCTTGGCATCGTCCAGACTGAGAGTGTCTGAGATACTCAGCCTCATGGACTGAAAAACCACTGGGCTCTTAGCTTCTCCCACGGGGGAGAGATAGCCATTGCCTGAGTACCTAGACCATATTATAGAAGCGATTCCCAATAAATAACCCTTTAATATCTACTCATTCTGTACATTTTGTTCTTTTAGAGAGCCTTGAGTGATAATGAAGCTTGGTTGACTTGAGATGTACAGTGAGTGTAAAACATATGATTGATTTAGCATATTTACAGGAAAAAAAAAACAAAATACTGCATTAATAGTTCTCATTTTGGTCACAAGTACAGAGGGTCATTCGGCCATATCAGTGTATGTTTTTCAAGTTAATTGCACTCTCCCTACTCACTTTCAAAAGTGTGGTTGCAAGAACATTTCACAGGGAGTTTGGTCTTTGCTGGTTGTCACTCATTTGACTCCCTTACCACTACCGAGGTCACGCCTCCTCCTGCCCCCTGTCCCCACCCAGTTCAAGGCTCATCAAATGGGAAACACATGCTTACCCAACATGACCATAGAGGTTTTGGGGGGCCAACGGTTGGATTCTGCATCCACACTGACAGGACATCATCCCACGGTCTGGGAGACAGTGCACACACAGAGATGGGAGTCTTGCTAGCAAGCTGAGAGACTTTGGGCTGCCAGAGCAGCACAGGTGCTCCTTGCTGGGCTCATGGTCTGATGCTGACTGTCATGGGAAGAGGAGATCTGAGGATCAGTTAACTTGACCCCCATTTGGAGCTTTCGGGATGTGCTCAGTTCCTTTGTAATTGGCTCACACCACCACACTTGGGCAGAAGACACTTCCAGGATGAAAAGTGAATTGAACACCAGGCCCTTCCTTAGTTTACTGAAACGGTCACTCCCCGTCCTTCTCCCCGCCACTGTGATGCCATCACCATCTGTGTTGTGTGATCTAATTACAAACGGAATAAGCTCTTAATTCCCCGTTCCCACCATCTGAACCTCTATGGCATGAAAATGTCTGCGAGTACTGCAGCAGGCCTTATTTTCTGTCATGCCTTCAAAACAACTTCTAGGGGCAAAGTTATTTGTTTGTGTGGAAATAAATTTCACTCAGAGGTGCTCACATGACAGAGATTGATATGTGGTCTGTGGCTGTGCGCTGTCTGCTTCTTCCATTTGTTTACTGCAGCCTATCTTAGGAAAACGGGGATAAAATGCACTGAACAGGAAGTTGAAGGGTTTTTTGTTTGTTTGGTTGTTTGTTTTTAAGAACCATGTAAAATTCTCATTCTTTAAAAAGTAATTACCCCACACCAAAGAGCCTGCTACATCCAATGTTGCTGGACGGGCAATTTGGTTTCAGATTTCCACTGCACCACAGGATGGCTTTTCTTTCCGTCAGAGTTGATCTTCACTCTTTCCCATCTGGGGATTAGAACTCTATTTTTAGCCATTTCATGAGTTGCCAATTTAATGCATCTAAAAGAGCACAGAGCAGATGTCTAAAACATCGAAGGTAATTAATTAAGTCCCACAATTTCCAGACTACACAAAAATAATTTGCTATTGCCTGTAAAATGGTATAATTGAGTATTATAGATGTTTCCAGGCCAAGTCTTGCTATGAACTATTTAATGCATCTGTCCTAATTAAAGACCTATTGGAAGATTAATGTCTCGTAACCTGACAAACTACTTTACTTAGTAACAAATTATCCATATAATGACCTCAAACTAAATTTATATAACCCAAGAAGCCATCAGAAAGAACTTAACAAGCACACTTCAATAGAAGAAGTTTTCCCCTCCATGTATTTACTTTTACTTGTGTGATGGTCTTCCAGCTCTGAACAGGTGCAATGCATATTGACCTTATCCCAAATCAGTTTTCTAATGACATTCTAGGTTTGATCAAAATTCCATCAAAATATGTGTGGTGATGTGCATAGGAATGGCCCCCATAGACTCCTGTGTTTGAATGCTTGGCCCATAGAGAGTGGCACTATTAGGCAAATCTTGCTTGAGTAGGCGTGCCCTTGTTGGAGAAAGCATGTCACTGTGGTGGCAGGCTTTGAGGTTATATACGCTTAAGCGACATACAGTGAGAGCACGCAGTCTCCTTCTGCTGTCTGTGGATCAAGATGTAGAGCTCTCAGCTCCTTCTCCAGTACCAAATCTGTTTGGATGCTGCTGTGCTTCCCACCATGGTGATGATGGAGTAAAGGTCTGACACCATAAGCCAGCACCAACTAAATGTTTTCCCTTATAACAGTTGCCTTGGTCATATGGCTTTTCACAGCAAACTAAGAGCCCAAACTTAGAGCCCAAACTAAGATAATATATAATTTCCATTCCCTGCAACCTCCTTACTGCACCTGACATATGAGTTCAAGCTCAAAACACAGGTAAATTCTGTATTAGCTATTTTTTTCACTGTTGTAACCAAATACCCATTGAGAAACAAACAATAGAGAAAGGGTTTATTTTGGAAAGTTTTAAAAAGTACATAGCCCATAATAATGGGGAAGGAATTATGGCAAGAGTATGAAGTGGCAGGTCCCATTGTATCACCATGAAAAAACAGGAAATGAACAAAAAGTAAGGCCAGCCTATAAAATTCCCCAGTCCTGCTTCCTCTAGACAGTTCTACTTCCTAGAGGTTCCATAGTCTTCCCAAAGAGCAACACCAACTGGAGACTAGGTGACCAAACACATTGACCTATGGCTAGCATTTCACAGCCGAACTCCAATTCCTAATACTGTATGCATTGTCAGTAATGGGAAATACCCCCTCCCTTTAAAATAATTCACGTGTGTGTGTGTGTGTGTGTGTGTGTGTGTGTGTGTGTCCATATTCTACAGCTTAAAATACAAAAATATGAGTATAAGTCAAAAATTTAACAAATATTTTTAAATATGGCCAATTTGCCATAACTGTGAGAATTGTATAAAACATATAAATGAATATACATAAACATATATGGATTTTATATAAAATATATTATATTATTATGCATATATTAGATATACATAGAAATGCTATGCATATATTATAAATATATGCAAAACAGAAGCATGCATCTATATATGTATGTATGTATGTATATATATATACATACATATATGAAAGAAATATTTGGCAAAGGTTTTTGGTGTCATAAGTACAACAGAAGTTTGTTTATAAATTAAAATTTAATCTCATGCTCACAGGATGTTAACAGTTAAAAATTCTCCCCCTCACAAACTGTACCACAGCATTCATAAAAATCAAAGCTATGAAGCATTCCTTCCACATAACTTTTCTTTCCATGAAGACTTTTTTCACACAGGATAATAACTCAATTTCTTTTTTAACAGCCTCATATAAACTATATATTTCAACAGAAACTCAGGTCCTATACTTTTATAGGAAATAAGCCCAATAGCATCAAATTGATGGAGTGCCCCATCATTCCTCATTGCACCTACAGATTATTTGGTGTTTTTTTTTAATGACTTTTGTCAGAGTCTCTGTCATAGGCAAGGTGCAAAGGCACCTGCAGTTACACACTGTGGGCTCAAGGCATTCTTCTCTACTTAGAAAATGAGGACAGCATAACTGTGTGAGGAGAAGGTGTCTCGTACCTCTTCACAACACTTTGTTATTGTAGAAATCTGGACCATAAGGAAAGTAGAGCAAACATTTAAAATCGTCTATAGCCCCATAAAGGCAATTTGTTCCATCTTCCTTACTTCCAAGCTACTTGCTATACACTGGAGCTGCCTCTCAGAGTCACGTATCTCCTGCCCCACCTTCCCTGTGATCCTCACACAGTCAAACTTTCCTCATGGAGAGTGGAGATGCCCCTTCCCCTTGGTAACCATCCATGTTGTTGGCATGAAGCTGTAGAGCTGTGTCCTTCCCATGCAATTAAGTTCCAGACTTCTCAGAAGTGGCAAGTCCAGGCAGGTGCACTACCCCACTCCCTAACACCTCTGCTCAGTGCTGAGGGAGTTACCCATGATCAACCGAAGGCACACACATGTCTGCTTGCACAGATGCATGTGTGTATATTATGGAAGTAGCTTATTAAGGAAAGAATCAAAGCTAACTAAGATATGGTGATAGCTTAAATAATAAATAATAAATGCTCAAATAATATATTTTATAAATCATACCGAGTCCGTTTAACAGCTGCACTGGCATAAATAATTTTATAATTTTAATAAAAAAAAAACAGAGGCACAACTCAACTGGATTAAGCTTTAAAATTTATTATTGTATTGCAGGTATTAAAAAATGCTTTTAAAGATTGATGCTATTTTAAATTCTGTGGATGTGTGCATGTTTGTAGGGGGCTAGGTATGTGCACATGACTGTTTATGCGTGTGCCCAGAATAGAAAGTCAGGTCCCCTGGAACTGGTTATAGGTGGTTATGATCTACCCCCCATGGGTGCTGGGAGCTGAACTCAGGCCCTCAAGAAGAGTATTACAGTGTATTAACTGCTAGGACATCTCTCTAATCTTCTCAAATATGTTCTGGAGATTTATTATTGTTATTATTATTATTATTATTATTATTATTATTATTATTATTACTATATGACTACCTTATTGACATGTATAAATGAATTAGTTTTAGAGGTGGCAATCTCTTATTTACTCATCTATTTAAAATTGATTTTAAACTAAAACGACATTAGGTTTTAGCAAAATACAATGAAATAATTTTCTTGTTTCTTTTTGCCTAGAGTACTCCTGCTTCCCCAGAGCGTAAGACTGAAGTCTTAGTTTCACAAATATGCAAACTAGCTATCCTTTGTTGGCATTGATGGCACCCAGAAGATAAACTTCAAACAACAAAATCAGAAAAGTATACTCACAAAAAAGAATCTTGGAGGCTCACATGCATGCATATATTAATTTACCCAGCAATGATTAATATCAGGCTCTAGAACGCAAAAGCACCTAACTTGATACTGTGATCGGGAAAGGAAAGTGCAGGAATATATTGCATCAACACAGTCCAGGTATTGCATAATTCCTAGGCTCAAATGATCACATGGCTTTGGCCAGTCAGTCCTTCATCATCTGCCATCTCCATGCTCTCACTGTCTCTTTCTATTTCTCTCTATTTCATACCACACACATGTGCACACACACACACACACACACACACACACACACACACACACATACACACACACAGACACATATATGAGTCTGTTTTCATAGGGCATTGTGATACACTATACAATTGATATAAATAAGTCCCATTGCAGCCACTAACCAGTCTCCAGCTCACTCTAAGGCAAGAGGAAAACACAATGCACAGAGCACTGACATCAGAAGATGTCATACCTACAGATGGCTCCCTGGTGAACTAAGTTTAGAAAGACAGATTTTCCTCCCTTGGTGCAGTTTTATGATACATATTGGCATAGTGAAGACTGAAAGGACTCCTGCAATAAAGAAACCTATTTTAAAGTTGTTTTCCTCAAATGCTTTAGCTTGGAGGCATTTGCTCCTCAGTGTTACATTATCAGCCATGGGAATAGGCTGTGATGCAAAACACATCACACCTTAGGATCATATTTGGACTAGACACATGGGACACAATGAGATTCATAAAATAGCCACCTTTCTCCCAGAGTCCCTCCTGCTTGTTTTATGAAGAATTATATAATCTGAAAAGTTTCAAAATATAGCCATGTGTTTACACAATAAGTACATTAATTAAATCAAGTAAAGCTAACCTTAGGCTTTCTTCTGTCACAACAAGATTCCTTTCTAGATCTCTGATTAAACAGCCCCTGTTTCTTTTAAACAAATGATTCTGTGATCTTGCAAAAATACTTTGTGGAAAACACATCCCATTTCTAATGCTTTTCTGGGTATTATTGTATAAAGCCCCATTCAGCGATGTAGCACAAATAGCAGGCTCAACATCTGCATTTATTTAATTTATTAACAAAATGCATCCCTTAATATTTAGAATAGTCTTAAAGGAAATAGGAAGAGCTTTGTTAAAGCTAATGCCATCCACTTTAAGAACACATAGAAGCCATTTTTTCTCTCTCATAAGAATTCTCCAACAGTGAAATTGACTTTTTTTCCCTCTCCAAGTTCTTTAGCATGAAAGTCAAGAGGATATTTCCTTAGGCAGGGCAATTCAAGCAACTCAGCATGCGTGGGTGACCATGATGTTTATGCTGTTGGGTGGCAGATCTCTGGGTAAAACCTTTTAAAGGAAGAGAGAAATCAAAGTGGGATGCTAAAGGAAACAAGAATGTGACCACTTGTCTACTAGCGATGACAGATGGGAGGTAGGTTGGACACCTCAGATAATAGTGACAGGTAAATAGTCAAAGGTAAGACCCAGGGACTTTTTGGCACGATGACATATATATACTACCTATAAATCTCCACAGAGAAGAAAAACTGCCATAAAAAGGACACAAAAGGGGGTGATAAAGATATTGCTCAACTTTATCCTTAACTCCATTTTACAACTCCCCAATAAACAACCAGCTTCTTTAGTTTTTGCTTCAGTGGTTTTTATAATAGGTGATAAAATCTTTAGCTTCACTTCATCATCTGAGGCAATATGAGGTGCTAAGTAGATATTAGGTGGTCTTTTGTGATTCTTCTTTGACTTATGGTCTTATCTCTATATATTATGACCGGCAATCTTCATTGACTGGGTTTGGAATAAGATGAGTTTAATGGAGGAAAGAAACACATCCTCCAAGTGGGTACCATCTCATAGGCTGGGGCCCCAGGTTGACTGGACAGGGGAAGTGAAGAAGGTGAGTCGAACATTATTTCTCTTTCTCTTTCTGCATCTTGAATGGAGACATAACAGGAGCAGCCACCTCATACTCCCACTGTCACGATTTTTCCATACCTCCCCCTAGTTGTTTACATTAAAGCAACCAGGAAATCAATTATTATATAAAATTGATGCCAAGAAGTGAAGTGTTGCTGTGACTATCTGGTCCTGCGGTCTGTGGGTTTTTGAAACTGGTTTGTGGGAATAATTTGGAACAGCGTGAAACTGTGGGCTAGGGAGGTTCTACAATGCTGAAGGCAGAGCCTCATGGGGGTGTTGCAGGAGTGGAGATGATCAGCATTCCAATGGCATGGAAAATGCTAACATCTATGTTCTTGGCCCCATAAAGGAGAGTAGGGATTTTACTGGGAATTGGGCTAGCGAGGCCGTTCACACTGTACTCTGGCTAAAACAATACCAACAACAGAATCCTGCCTACATCTTTAGAACTTGAGTAAGCATGAGTTTAAAATCAGTGACTGGGTTGTTTAGAAGAGAAAATGTCAAGATGCCATAATGCCCACACTGTGCCCTCAGTGAGATCTACAGTGAGAGGAGGAGGAGGGGAAAGATATGGAAAATGTGCAGTTTAGTTAAAGGACTATAATTAAGTTGGCAGTAACAGGTGAGAAGAAGGCAGTTGTAACTGCTGGATGTCAGTGCCATTGAAGAATAACCTTGTGAGCAAGAGGAAATGTGCTTTGAGTGCAAGATCACACACATATGTGTCAGAGGCTGCAGCATATGAAAATACAAATTCATTGAGAAAACCCAAACTGACATTGGTGTTGAGAGGTTTTCCTGCTCAGAAGCAACTCCCTCGGGAAAGTGTTTTCCCAGGTACAGATGCCAATTTGCACGGAGGCAACTATTCCTGAAGGAGATGGGGTCTGACTACAGTTCAAAACAGAACCTGTAAGCATTGTTCACATGGTAATGGCTTTGCAGGCACGTAAAGCTGAGAGTCACAAAGGCTTATACTGAAATTTCAGAAAGCCAGTAAGGCCTGGGAATGTGTGTCAGAGTGAAATATCCTGTGAGGAGACCCTAAGAGGCCACTGTGTGAAGTTGCAAACATGAGTACGGATTCAGCAAGGACTTTTGGATGTTGGAGGTGCCAGGACCCAAGATATGCCCCAAAGAATGTTGCAAGTACAAAGTGGAGTGTTCCCTAGGGCTCACGTATGCTATAGGTGTCTGACCTAGTTGAGGCAGTGCTGTCCAAGGTCACAGGAGCTCAGATGATCTCATCACAAGCATCACAAGCCCTTGATGGCAGAGAAGGATCCCCTCAGGGCTTGGCGTTTTCATCGACCAGGACTTGTTGGGTTTCATTCTTGGTTTGGCTAGATCTTTCCAAATGTGAATGCTTTGGTCATTGCATTTTTAAAGCATGTAAGTAAGTTTTTGATTTTATAGAAACTTGGAGGTAAGAGATTGCCTTGAGTATTAGAAGCAACTTTGGCTTGTGTTGACACTATTAAAACCATGGACTCTCTTGAACTTGGAATGAATACATTTTACTTTATAAGTTGAAACATACAACTTTTTTTTGAACATACAACTTTTAAAAACCAAGGGTGGAATGTTAAAGCTCATATGTCTGGGTGTCAAGGTGGCAAGGGGTAGAATTGTAATAACAAATATTTAGTGTCATTTTGAGCTAAATTTCAGAGAAGTTCAACTGAAAAAGAAAGATACAACGTGAAAGTGTTTGTCGCTGTTGTTTTACCAACTCATTGGTTAGAACCCAACATAGATTTTAAAAAGTGTGTGGCAGGTATGAATTGAACACAACATTCATCTCTCTCTCTCTCTCTCCCTCCCCCCCCCTCTCTCTCCTTCTTTGCTATGGATGAATGTGACCAGCTATCTCAGGCTCCCCGTGCCATGGCTTCTTTCCTTCAAAGAATGAGCCAAAGACATGTGTTCTTCCTTCAGATGCCTTTGCCATAGCAATGAGAAAGTGAGTGGACATAGATGAAGGCAGTTGTAATATGCCTGAGGGGGAACTTTCATTTGGCACAGCCCTCTCCCTCCCCTACTAGTCATCTTTTACTAATATGAATACATCTGAAAGAGAGATTTGTGAGAGGCTACAGAAACGTGGGTTGCTAAGGCTCCAGATCACTTCAGAGAATGAGAGAAAAGTTTGAAAAAAAAATGTTCAGTCCATATTCAAGTAGCATTGTTTCTAGAGTTATAGAATCATGCCCCTTAATCAGGTCTAGTTGTAAGGAAAGCCACTTAAAATAGACCGGGACCTGCTGTGGCATCTCATCACCTCCTCTCTACTGCATGCTGTGGTCCCTAATAATGGAGCTCTCTGGGAATGTTCCTCATAGCTAAGGCCAGTAGTCATAAGCACATTCAATACAATGGGAGTCTTCTATATGAGTGCTTCTCCTTTAAGTCAGACTAGAACTGACCAGAAAGAACTCCTTTCTAGGCAACACACACTACTTTATGTAAAAATACACAGCCCGGCAATTTCACATGTGCCGTCTCAAAGCGGCCGTTCCAAAAGGTGGCAATAAAAGAGAGTTATGAATTTTGCTTACCATAAAATGTTTAATGTTTACCTTCACATGTGAGCTCAATTTGATAACATAAAAATGCTACATTTATTTTAGGGGAAATTTGTTATATGGCTATATTTGATATCAGAAGATAAATTCTGAACGCTGAGCAACTGTTCTTCCCTTATATCTAGGTCGCAAACCTCACCCCAGCTTCCAGGTTATAATCAAGATTTCTGAGATGCCATTAGCAGAAGGAGGTGGGTAGACATACCAATACTTTGACAGGATCTTTTATCAGATGGCATACAATTTTTTTTGAAAACTGAAGAAATGAAGGAAAAACAAAGAGGCTGAGCCTCAATAGAGAGAAATAGTCATTTCTAGAAAAGTAGAAGTTGTCCAAGAGCAGGAATCTTTGTCAGTGCGCTGAATCCTGGAAGTGAAATGCCAGCCTCAGTTCAGTCTTCACTCACTCATCATCAGGCGTCAGAAACACATTTCCAAGAGAAAATGGCAATAAAACCCTACTTCTGATAGTCCAATTCTCCAGTGCATCCGAATATCATAAAATCACATTTACATATATAAACAGCAAACTATCTTATCTCTTATCTGGTTTATATGCAATGTGTAATGACTCTGGGGTGTTTTTTTTTTTCCTGAACAATTCTGTATTAAGGAAAGAAAAACTTAGGGAGGGCAAAGGACTGCTCTGAGAACCCACAGAGGATGCTGGGAGGACCCACACTAGTCGGACCACTGTCTTCTGAGCTGTTGTTTCTATCATGGAGTGCGGGTATGTCTGTATGCATGCTATGAGCGCCACTGAGCTATTCTGCACTCAACTGTCATTGAGGAACAGCTACTGTCATGGAAGCAGAAAGCAACCTTCTCAAGGTTGGCACCCTTGAGAGAGTAGGCTGCACGGAATTTAGTTTAGTTCATTTTCCCTTGGGTCTAAGGGGTAGATCCCGGGTGGCACAGTCTGGGTGTAGAAATGAACCCTAGGAGGCGAGTTCAGGCTAAACTTAAGCCACCATCTCAATGTTTTCTACAGAAACTCCTCACTTCCCATTTGTGAAAATTTTCCTTTCTTTTTGGTTGTTTACAAGCTGTTTGGTATACTCTCTGAGAATCACAAAATCCAGAGGTAAAGCAAAAGAAAACGACATTTCCTAGTTCATTTGGAATGTGAGTGTAGGCAAATATGTTGTGCTCTGATGGACTCTGACAGAAATGGAGAGGGTTAAAAAAAAATATATATATATATATGTGTGTGTGTGTGTGTGTGTGTGTGTGTGTGTGTGTGTGTGTGTGTTTTCTTTTTTATTGTGCTGTGTTAATTGTAGATATCAGCAGAGTTTGGTGTGCATTTCCATAACATGTGTAGAGCATGCACAGAGCCGAAGCAACCCCCCCCCCTTTATCCACCTTCCTTCTTAGGTTTGTTTGCTGGGAACATAACCCAGAGCTTCCCCCTTGCTCCTAGAGAGCTTCTCCCACTGAGCTACCTTCCCAGCTCCAGAAAATGCTGCACTTATTCTACATACTGCTGGAGTGTGAACAAAAGGAAGACGGGAGATATGATTAATACTGTCACCCTGAAAGGCAGTCACCTGATTCCTCTCTAAGTTACCTGTTCCAAGTATTGACGGACATTGGAAAGAGAAATGCCAACTTTTACATAACCAGACAGAGGTTTCAAGATCTCAACTATTATCTGAACTTTCTTGTTTCCTCTTAATTATCTCACCCTGTTGAGAAGATATGAACCAACTCAAACAATCTGCATTCATTTTGAAATCTTATATTTGTACATTAATTCTAAAGTTTAAGATTTGACAAAGCAAGACAGTGCAGCACTATGGATGGTTTATTGAGGAAAGTGACTTCACAGTCCTCTTGACTTTAGTGCTTCCATTAGAAGCAGACACTGGGTCAGCTTCTGGAGTCTACATAGCTTCCTTCTTTTCCAGTTTGCTCAAAGTACAGGTACAGCTAAGACCAAGTAGAGGAATTAGTGCTCCCAAATCTATTGCTGGCATTTGTGAATTCTTGACCATCAAAACAGCACATGTGTTCCTCAGATTTGAAGGGTTTCAAAGTAAAGAAAGATCTTTATGAATATCTATGAATGGGCATCTTCAAACATTTAACCCTTTTAAGAACTTGAAAAAAAAAGGTTAAGGAGATATAAAAAGGAGTATACACAAAGTGCATTTCATACTTGCATGAAGATGACTTTCCGTAATGCAGCATAATGAAATAAAGTAATAATAGCTACCTAAAATCCTTGCAACTGTTTTCTGATAAATAAGATCATTATTTAAGATGCCAATTTTTGTGTGTTGAATCATGTCTCCATAGAAGGTACGCTCTGTGTCCCTAATATCCAGATCCTATGAATATGACCTTATTTGCAAGTACAATTCTTGCAGGTGTGTTTTAATTTAAAGGAAGCTGTCCAGGATTAGGGTTGGGTCTAGTTTAACATTGCAGGAATATTTATAAAGTGGGGAGAAGACAGAACATCTACAGGGTGATGCCATGAACAGAATATGCAGTGATTGGATAGATGCATCTAGAAGTCAAACAATGCAAGGCTTCAAACAAGTACCAGAGGAAATGAAAAAGCAAGGGAGGATGCTCTGTTCATAGCCTCAGATAACATAGCCCCTGATCTTGGTTTCCTATTTCTAGAGTCCAAATTTTACTAGACAATAAGGTACTATTGTTTTAAATTATGCACTGTATAGTTTTTCTTTTAGGGCATCTCTAAGGAAGCAAAGTGTTAGGTTAAATTATTTTTTGAATGGGGAACTGGAGAGCTGGCTCTATTGGTAAAGTGTCTGCTGTGCAAACCTGAGGATCGGAGCTTGACTCGGCAGCCACGCAAAGTCAGATGTAGTCTTGAACGTCTTCAATCCTAGGTCTGGGAAGGCACAGGCAGGAAGATGCCTGTGGGTAACTAGCCAGCTAGTCTTGCTTTATAAGCAAGTTCCAGGTTCAGTGAGAGACTCAGCATCAAAAATAAAGCAGGGAGTGATAGCGAAAGACACCCAACATTGGCCTCGGACTCCCACATGCTCATGAGCATATGTGAGATCCCATACACATGCATACACACACACACACACACACACACACACACACACACACACACACACACACT
Organism: Acomys minous; assembly: GCF_964271855.1. Taxonomy (NCBI): domain Eukaryota; kingdom Metazoa; phylum Chordata; class Mammalia; order Rodentia; family Muridae; genus Acomys; species Acomys minous. The sequence goes on along the minus strand of NC_140485.1, from coordinate 129,107,702 downwards.
TTAAAACACACATGATAATTTTCATTATAAAAAAGCTTTATCATTAGTGCTTGTTATAAATAATATCAACTGTATTTAAATCTAACCAGACAAAACTGTTGTTCTATTTTTACATCGTTTATCCTAAATTTTAGGACCTGAATGCTGGAGAAAAATTTTTATAATTTTGTAGGGAAACAAAAAAAAATTAAAACTAATTAGAATGTGGCAACAAAGCCCTGAGAACGGACACTGGGTGATAGACGTAACCCTAATGAAAACATGCTTTCCAGTGTGTTGTATTATTGATTAATTATCAACATCGGTTCTCTTGTTGGGCAACCATTAGCGAAAGCCAAAGGTAAATGAATATTCATGAAACATATTTCAAAACCGGGTAACTATGTTGTCTTTTAGCCACTGATGTGCTATCTGCTGTTGCATCAACACAAACGGGGTGGTGGTGGTGGGGTCAATGGGGTTCAAGATTCCTAGGCTTTCTTTCCAAACAAACAGCTTTCTGCCAACGACGGGCATCAATATTTCCAGCGATCGGTGTCAGACATTTCTCGCTATAACTTCACCGTGAGGATCCTAGAGGTTGTCCAAGAGAAATTTGGTTTTAGTCTGTGATTTGCTTCTCTTTTTAGATTTTTGTTGTTGTTGTTGTTGTTGTTGTTGTTGTTATGGATACCTTACTCCGTTTTCTGAAGCTGCAGCAAAATGTTTGCTTTCCGCTTGTAGAAGCTGGGGAAGCTAAGACAGTAAGTAGCACCGGCGCCCACACGGCTCCTGGGAGAGCCTTCTTGCCGTGTCACAGCAAGAAGAAGTGAATGGGAGTATACAAGGGACAGCACATGTGCTAACTCAGGTCTCTGCCTGTCACAGAGCCACCAGTACTGTAAGGGAAGACTTGAGCTTCTCCAAGCCCAGGTACCTCCTAAAATCCCACCTACAAAATATCAGCTTGGGGGATTAAGTTCCTCACAGTCGGGCTTTTGAGGTTCAAAGTCAATGCACAGCTCATGCATAATCAAGTATTTCAGCGCCATGAAAAGCCAGAGAGCCAGAAAGTTCATTCCTTACCCTAACAAGAGTTCTGGGAAACTAACTGGTGAGTGCTTCTCTCTGTGTTTGCTGCTCCAGACTCCGGGCTGGAGCTCAAAGAGAATTCTCCCAGTGGACTTCAGGAGCATTCTATGATGCCTGTCCTAGAGTCCTGAGCATCTGCCTCCTGAGTAACTTCAACACAAGGCTGCCTCCTTCCTGATACCTTCATGGAGATGCTATCCCAGGCCCTGTTTAAGGTTTCCTTCCTGTTGCTTGCTTCTGTTTTTCCTTCTTGATACATATCTACAAGGTTCCATTTTACTAAAGCACACTGTATTATTGACTTTTCTTCCACTGGAATGTAACTTCTAAGAATGTTTTTCTATATGGTTCACAGCTGTAGTGGCAAAGAATCATATCTGGTGCTTGGTAGTCTCCCAATGACTACTATATACATCAGTTACCACGGAGTCCCGTGCTCAGCATCACGGTGGGACCCAGGATCGGAGTGAGTGGATTTTCCTAACCAGAAGTTCCCAACAATTGATAGACTCAGTGATTTGGGAAGATTGAGTAAGCAAGCACTGGGGCTGATGGGAAATCCTTCTCTAGGTGCCTGGATCCTGAATCTATCATTAACTCTACATGATAGACAATGTATTATTTTTGAGAATTGATTATCTCCCACTGCTAAAGCACCTGTTTGCATAATTACTTTCGAAGCATTTATAAGGACACGAATCTTGGGGGCTTCAGAAATCTACTAGAGGAGGATTAGGTGCTCCAGTGCCCCTAAACCAACACAGTGAATTGCTGAGGAAAAAAAACCCAAGACAGAATAATAGTGCTCAAATCAAACAATACTTACTAAAAGCTTTAAACATAGCAACCCAAGAAGATGCATAGCAACAGAGATAAATGTTTGAAGAGGGCCCAAGAGCTTAGAATAACCACTAGAGGAGTGAATTAAAAATCTGAATTTGATGTTAATGATGGTGCCAACTGACCAATGGCTACTTGGCCAGGCAACTTGGACCCAACTCCTTTCTGAAATACCCATATACTCAACACCACAGTTAGAAGCAGGTAGAGGCTTGTGTATCCCCTTTGCTCTACAACTGCAACACTGCCAACCAAGCAAGCCTACCTCTGAATTTTGCAAAAACGCCATTTCTTTATTAGTCAGCAAGCACGAAAGCCTAAGAGTGCTGTGCATAAAAGATTTACCCTAAGGCACATGGGAGCGGGAAGCCAGCTCTTAATCAGAGCAGGATAGAATTGAGGAAGAGACTCACATGAGTCTAGAGAGCTCTGCACTTCAAAAGCTACATCACAAACATTTCATTTGTGGTTTACTTAAGCCTAAAAAGGCTGTAGTGTTTTAATCTGCTGTGCTGTGTACATCGAGGACAATTAATTCTGATATATAACATATAATAAATTATATATAAATGATGTAAAATATATAACATCATATATAATATGTTATTTGTAATACTAACATGATAACAAATATGAATGTATTGTCATAATATAAAATTAGCATTATATATAATTAGCTTTTACTGTATTTATTGATAAATACAATATGTATAATCAACCCTGCCTATGGGATTAATTTCTGTTAAAGTTACTTTAAACAATAAAAAGAGACACCAAGTTATTTTGAGGTTTAAAGTCCATTTACATTCATATGCAAGACATAACAAATACAAGAAAGATCTGAGACTTCAGAAGTGGGGTGTAAGAAACTGAATGCGTGAAAGCCACTTAGATGTTCCTCTTAGATGAACAAAGTGGCTGATCTGAGCCTGGGTAGCTGGTGACTTGGAATTCTGCCATCCTGACACATTTCTGTCATGTTCCCTACAATGGTTGGTACCATTGGGTAGCAGCCATTTGCTCTTCCTTAACCATAAGTGGTTGAAATCTCCTGGTAGGGTGCATTCTGCTTTGTCACCTCCCTGCACCCTGCTGAAATTAGAGGGAGCCTGGGTGGGAAAGGAGAAGCTAAATCACCGCCTCTAAATTCTCACTAATGCAGAATATTGTAGAAATGTTTGTTACTAACTCAATTATCTAGTAGGGGCGGGTTTTGAAAAACATCATCGAGAGGACCTCACTTTAATCTCAGGCAGCACAGCTGTTAAAAGGAGCTTGTGAGGAGAAGGATGATTTCATAAACTAAGCTTCAGAAGGCCAGTTTTGCCTTCCGTGGCTCAGGAATTACACTGAGGATGTGCCATTTATAGGAGAATGGCTAGGTCAAATGAAAGGTGTGTTTAACTTCTTAAAGAAATTGCCAGAGTATTTTCCAGGATGGTTGTGCTGCATTCTGTCTGTCAACCTGAGAAAAGCTGACATTTTAGCAATCTGATGCGTGAACCTATCTACTTACGTTTGTGATTGTCTTTCAGGGGTGTCCTGTCATTTTTATAATTTGCACACTTCAAAAAATTTAAATGTATTCTTATGTGTGTGTGTGTGTGTGTGTGTGTGTGCCTGGCTGTCTGCAAAGGCCAGAAGAGATCATGGAAACCACAGAACTGGAGTTACAAGTGGTTGTGAGCTGCCTGATACGGGTCCTCTGCAATTGCATGGAGTGCTCTTAACTCCAGCAACCTTCCTCCTTCAAATATTTGCCCCCTCAGTCACAGTCAAGGGGGAGGGGAATAAGGGAAAAATGGGAGGGAGGGAGGAATGGGAGGATACAAGGGAGGGGATAACCATTGAGATGTAATATGAATAAATTAATAAAATTTTTTTAAAAAGAAAAAATATTTGTAAAATTTATTTTTAATTTGCAGATGTTTTAGATTATATTTAATTGTATACCGTTTACCTTGGCATTTTCAAAGTTTCAACTGTCCAGTGTCAAAATGAGCCAAATACTGGTTGGTCTATGCTATGTTGAGCAATATCTTTAAACTCATTTAATATTTCAAGTAATTATTCCGTTGATTTTGTTAAAATTTTCTGGGTAGTTGATGAGCAAAGACCATTTTACTACTTCCTTTCTAGTTGGATTCTGTGTATAGCATGTTTTTTTGTAGTGAGTGGAACCTGTAGTGGAAAGTTGCATGAACAGAGATCTGGGAAGAGAGATCCTAGCCTCTTCATCTCCACCTGAGGAGTAAATTGTTGAGTTTTATTTACTTTTAAGTATAATTTTAGCTGTAGGGCTTTTTAAAAAAAATCATACTGATTATTAGGCTGAGGACTTTCTCCTCTATCTCTAGTTGTTCAAGAGCTTTATAAAATTAGAAGCTGATGAACGTTAGCAACTGCTTCTTCTGCCTACATTGAGATGATCATGTTTTATTTTTTGTTTTCTATTTTAGTTTGATACTCTGGGGAATCACACAAATTAATTTTCAGAAGTTGAATAAGCCTTACATTCCCCCAAATAAATCCCACTGGCTGTGATGTAGCTGTCTTTGGAAACTATTGTTTCCATTTGCTAAAATTCGGTTAAGATTTTTTTCATCATTCATGATGAATATTGGCTTATATATTTCATTTACTGTATTTAGCTTTATAAAAACATGTATTTTTAATTTTTTAATGGACACAAAGGAATCATACATGCTTATAAGGTATACATTAATGTATATACAGGGGGTATAATGGTTGGGTAACAGGCAAGTCTAGTACATTAAACATTTATCATTTGTGTTGAGAATGTTGTGGAAGAAAAATTATATATTAGTGTTTTCTGTCAAACACTGTAAAACTTTTATTAAGACAATGAATTTGAATCTTATCTATTCCCCCCATTGTAAAATCTCTATGCAAATTTTTTAATCCCCTCTATCCTCAGAACTTTTATATACACAAAGGCCCTGCTCAGAATGTCAGTGGCAACCCATCCTGCTTTCTTCATTTCCTTTGCCCAGATTCTTTTAAAACCAGCCAAACACAAAAGATTTAGGGACTCAGTCAATGGAGGAAGTATACACACCAGCTTTAGAATAAAAACCAAAGGCACTTCCTGCACTGTTGTGCTTGCTCTTGCACTTTTCTGAGTGGTGCATGTAGGGAAAAGGGACCAGGGGAGAAACACTCTGTCCTGGGTTGTCCTAGAGCTTCTGATGCGAAAAACTACTTGCAGCCATGCTATCTTCACTAGCTCACTGCACATGCTCCAAGCCCCACGGAAACCCTCTCTTTTGCCCAGTCTTCTTCTGTGGTCTCTCTTCCCCTTTACAGGCAGCCATCATTCTGTTATTCTCTCCAATAAATCTCTTGTGTGAGTTTTCGTTTTTTGTGTGTGCACATGGAGTGACTGTGGTATTCCTTGGTTCCTGATAGCTAAGAATGTCCTTTGCTGGGAGAAAACAACAACAACAACAACAACAACAACAACAACAACAACAACAACAACACGCTACAGTGAATCTTCTGGATGGAGAGTAAAGTTCTGTCCTGATGAGTACTTTAACTGGAGTGGTTGTCTGTTCCATTGTGACCCTAAACTGATTTCTAAGAACTAAGTATTCTTTCTATGTGTTGACTTTGGGTATCAGGTTTATTTTGACCTCACAGTATGAGCTTGGAGTCACCCCAGCTATCAGTTTTCTGAAAAAGTCTATCAGCATTATTTCTTTATAAGCATTTGATCTAATTCACCTCTGAGATCAATGGTAGGTGAAGGTGTTTCTTTGTGGGAATAATTTTAAGTACAAATTCTATTTTTTTTCATTGATGTAGGACTATCAAGTTATCTATTTCCTCTTGGGTGTGCTTTAGTAGATTCTGCTTTTATGAAGTTTGTCTATATCACATCAGTCAATGATTTACAACAAGGAGCATTTTTATAGCCTCTATGTGAACTGACCCTTTTATCATTATAAAATTTTCTCTTTACTCTTAGTAATATTCTTTGCTCAGAAATCTACTTTGTCTGATATGAATATAGCTATTCTAGTTTTCTTTTTATTTGGTTTAAAATAAGTATGCTTCTCAATTTATTTTTCAGTTGCTAGCATCCTCTCATTTTAATTTATTTTATTTTTTGCAGGCAGCACTGAGGTTAGCTATGCCTTTTAATCTAAGAAGCTTTGCCTTTTCATTTGGATATGAGATAATTTGTATTTATCGTGATTATTGATACACTAAATAAAGCATTCTGAATCTTCGTTTAAGCTTATCCAAACAAGCCCATCACATTCTAACATCTGTTCTTTTAACTTTAAGATTTGGAATAAAAACCAAGGAGATGGCTTGGTGGGTAAATTGTTGCCCCTCAAGCACGAATGTTGGAATTCGAATCCTCAGCATTCACATCCATGCTGCTTCCAAAGCAAATATGGGGATACCCAGGGCCAGCTGGCTACCTGGAGTAGCCACCAAACTTGTGGTCTCTGGGTGCAAGTGACTTCAATATATATGGCAGAGGCATCAAGCACTGGCCCACAAGCACATGTGTGCATGTGCATATGTAGGTGCCCATAAACATGAAAACATATGTGCATACTCACACATGCAAAAAGAGAATAAGGAAGAAAAGAAGAAAAAAATGAGATGGAGGGAGTGGAAGAGGAAAAAGAGGAGGAAGTGAGCTAGAAGGTGTAAGATCCTGGTGCTCGTGCATGTGCGCACGCGCGCACGCACACACACACACACACACACACACACACACACACACACACACAAAGAGGAATTGAAATAACATATTGAAGATCAGGTGGTAAAATACCTCGATTCTCAGAATTCCCTATAACAGTCACATCATGTTAAGCCTTTGAGCAAAAACCAAAAGTACACAAAAACATGCAGTAGCGAAAAATATCATTTCTGTTTCCTGTTCTTCCCTTTGTCATGCACTCTTAGTTGTAGTTCACATTTCTGGAAAGTCATATAATATTCAAATACTTCATCAGATATTTGAAGATAATTTATCATTTAAAACTTGGGCTCTCTGCACAAAACACTTCTTCACAGGCTCTGCCAGCATCACAGCTAAAGCCTTTAATCTGGTGTTAGAGACATCTAAGTGTGTGTATGTGTGTGTGTGTGTGTGTGTGTGTGTGTGAGAGAGAGAGAGAGAGAGAGAGAGAGAGAGAGAGATGTATGTCTTTCCTAATTTAAAATATCTTCTATTTTTATATTATCATTCAACCCCAAACTTTAACCATCTTCCAAGGAAGATTATGATGGATTTCATTTGTTTATTCCTTAAGCAATGACTACCTAGAGTAGAGTACCTATAGATTGCTGTTCATCAGGAAGTACTGACCAAATAGTTACTGAAAATCCTTTAGGAGAAAAAACATGTTTCCTTCATCTCCTTGAAGCCTTCATTTCTTACTCAGGTGTTTCAAATTTATTTTATGAATTCTAAATGGTGTTTTTGCTGTGTATTATTTGTTAGTTAAAAACTACACTATTAATTCAATTGAGTGACTGTGTTTTCTCAATCCATTGTTAAGTTTCTGGTACACTTCAATTGTGAGTAGAAGAGAGTAAGTACATCCACAGATGAACACACACACACACACACACACACACACACACACACACACACGTGATATATATATATATCCAATATATTTTTAAAAGGCACTAAGTAATAAATGCTATCATCATAATTTCATCTCTATTTCCTTAGTATTAATAATTTAGTTGTTTTAATGCTGGTGAATCAAGGGTATTATTTTTAATTTCTCGATATAACATTACCGTGACATTTATAAACATTGTTAACAAAATTTAAAAATAAGTACAAGTTAGGCATGGAGCACATATCACCAGGACTCGGAAGATGTAAGCATAAAGATCAGTAGAGACCAGTTTGTGTTATATAGTCAGATGTAGTATCAAAAATGAATGAATGAATGAATTATTTACTGAATGTGTACAAGATATCATGATGTGTATTTAGAGTTGTTGGGTGCAGTGAAGAGAGTGGGTCTGAGACAGTGATAATCTGTCATCATTAGGCACCTCAGTGTTACTAAGTTGGCCAATAAAAAAGTGCCTACTCTTGAATGCATACCCACGATGCACACTTTCCCTTTTCAAATACAGGCCACTTCCTATCATATTTACCACCTTAAGATGTTAAAACAGTGTTTCTCTCTGGTCAGATGAGGGAAACTCAACTCTTTCACATTGTTTTAAGGTTGTTTTTTCCTGTGTAGCTCTAGCCAAAGCATCTTGACTCCTCTCATTTCCTTTTTTCTACCCTTCCAGAGAGTAGACGGTCCAATTCTATGAGAGTTCCTTGTTACTTCTCATATGCCATTCTCCCTGCTCTTCAACACCCCTGGGAATGTCTATTCTTTCCAGGTCTATTTTTTTTTTTCAAGGAATGACCAGGCTCAATCCTGTCTAGTTCCTGAAATCACTGAGACCAGCTATGGCTGTATCCTTCTCAAATGCTGTCCACACTGTGAATGCTTCCCACCCTCCTCTCAGACCCGGGTCTCTTTGCAGTGATTTTTTAAAAAACTTGAACAGCATGTTAGAATTACTGGAGAGGTTTAAAAAAAAAAACCAATACATAGACTCGTTATTCTCAGTCAGAATAATGCATGGTGCAGAATAGGCCCTTAATGAGTATTTTTAAACAATTAACCTATTCAGTAGAAATGAGAATTGATTTTTTCCTTCTTTCTTTTTTTTAAGCAATAATGGAATGCATCTTAAGAATGTGTAGAATTGTTTTGATATAGACTTGTATTTTTTTGTTCCTAATATAAAGGCTATTAATGACAATTGGGTGACAATTATTTTTGTTCAACTTAAATGGTTTGTTACATGGAAAATGTCCTAATCATAATAAATTTAGAATGGTAACTTCACAGGTCAGAGTCATTAGGATGGATAACTGAGAGCAAAGGTTTTCTTTGGTAGAAAATTAATGAATGAGACTTTGGAAGGAAACATTAACTGTTACATAAAACAGTTTTTTCGTGGTCTTCAAAAGGTAATTTATTTTGTTAAAAAAAAAAACAAAACAGGCTAGGAAAATGGTCTAGCCAGTAAAGCACTTGGCGGGAAATCCCTGTACTTACATAATGAGTGTGATGGCATGCATGCTGGATGATGAGTGTGGTGGCATGCATCCTGGGTGGTGAGTGTGGTGGCATGCGTCCTGGGTGGTGAGTGTGGTGGCATGCATCCTGGGTGGTGAGTGTGGTGGCATGTGTCCTGGGTGGTGAGTGTGATGGCATGCGTCCTGGGTGGTGAGTGTGATGGCATGCATCCTGGGTGGTGAGTGTGGTGGCATGCATCCTGGGTGGTGAGTGTGATGGCATGCGTCCTGGGTGGTGAGTGTGGTGGCATGCGTCCTGGGTGGTGAGTGTGGTGGCATGTGTCCTGGATGATGAGTGTGGTGGCATGCATCCTGGGTGGTGAGTGTGATGGCATGCGTCCTGGGTGGTGAGTGTGGTGGCATGCATCCTGGGTGGTGAGTGTGGTGGCATGCATCCTGGGTGGTGAGTGTGGTGGCATGTGTCCTGGGTGGTGAGTGTGATGGCATGCATCCTGGGTGGTGAGTGTGGTGGCATGCATCCTGGGTGGTGAGTGTGGTGGCATGTGTCCTGGATGATGAGTGTGGTGGCATGCATCCTGGGTGGTGAGTGTGATGGCATGCGTCCTGGGTGGTGAGTGTGGTGGCATGCATCTTGAGTGGTGAGTGTGGTGGCATGCATCCTGGGTGTTGAGTGTGGTGGCATGCATCTTGAGTGGTGAGTGTGGTGGCATGCATCCTGGGTGGTGAGTGTGGTGGCATGCATCCTGGATGATGAGTGTGGTGGCATGCGTCCTGGGTGGTGAGTGTGGTGGCATGTGTCCTGGGTGGTGAGTGTGGTGGCATGCATCCTGGGTGGTGAGTGTGGTGGCATGTGTCCTGGATGATGAGTGTGGTGGCATGCGTCCTGGGTGGTGAGTGTGGTGGCATGCATCCTGGGTGGTGAGTGTGGTGGCATGCATCCTGGGTGGTGAGTGTGGTGGCATGCATCCTGGATGATGAGTGTGGTGGCATGCGTCCTGGGTGGTGAGTGTGGTGGCATGCATCCTGGGTGGTGAGTGTGGTGGCATGCATCCTGGATGATGAGTGTGGTGGCATGCGTCCTGGGTGGTGAGTGTGGTGGCATGCATCCTGGGTGGTGAGTGTGGTGGCATGCATCTTGAGTGGTGAGTGTGGTGGCATGCATCCTGGGTGGTGAGTGTGGTGGCATGCATCCTGGATGATGAGTGTGGTGGCATGCGTCCTGGGTGGTGAGTGTGGTGGCATGCATCCTGGGTGGTGAGTGTGGTGGCATGTGTCCTGGATGATGAGTGTGGTGGCTTGCATCCTGGGTGGTGAGTGTGGTGGCATGCATCCTGGGTGGTGAGTGTGGTGGCTTGCATCCTGGGTGGTGAGTGTGGTGGCATGTGTCCTGGATGATGAGTGTGGTGGCATGCATCCTGGGTGGTGAGTGTGGTGGCATGCATCCTGGGTGGTGAGTGTGGTGGCATGCATCCTGGGTGATGACTGTGGTGGCATGCATCCTGGGTGATGACTGTGGTGGCATGCGTCCTGGGTGATGACTGTGGTGGCATGCGTCCTGGGTGGTGAGTGTGGTGGCATGTATCCTGGGTGGTGAGTGTGGTGGCATGCATCCTGGGTGGTGAGTGTGGTGGCATGCATCCTGGATGATGAGTGTGGTGGCATGCGTCCTGGGTGGTGAGTGTGGTGGCATGCATCCTGGGTGGTGAGTGTGGTGGCATGTGTCCTGGATGATGAGTGTGGTGGCTTGCATCCTGGGTGGTGAGTGTGGTGGCATGCATCCTGGGTGGTGAGTGTGGTGGCTTGCATCCTGGGTGGTGAGTGTGGTGGCATGTGTCCTGGATGATGAGTGTGGTGGCATGCATCCTGGGTGGTGAGTGTGGTGGCATGCATCCTGGGTGGTGAGTGTGGTGGCATGCATCCTGGGTGATGACTGTGGTGGCATGCATCCTGGGTGATGACTGTGGTGGCATGCGTCCTGGGTGATGACTGTGGTGGCATGCGTCCTGGGTGGTGAGTGTGGTGGCATGTATCCTGGGTGGTGAGTGTGGTGGCATGCATCCTGGGTGGTGAGTGTGGTGGCATGTATCCTGGTGCTGGGGAAGGAGAGATGCTAGGATCCCTGGGGCTCCCTGGCCACCCAGTCTATTGAAATCTATGGGTTCTAGGTTCAATGGGAAACCTTGTCTGAAAAATAAGGTGAGTGGTTGAAAAAGATACTCTACATTGAACTCTGGCCTTTTCATATATGAGTACACACTCATGATGATACATAAATGATACCACAAATATATATATATATATATATATATATATATATATATATATATATATATATATATATATATATATGGTCTTTCTAATTCTCTCTTTTTTTAAAAATACTTAAATTCTTTGAGACTCTCATATGATACATTTGGTCATATCGACCCTCTCTTCCCTGACTTTGGCTAGACTACTTTGACCCTTTCTCTCTCTGTGTCCTCTTATCATTATTAGCAAAAAACCATCAAGTCAGTTTGATTATCTATATATCTTTAGGCGTGGGACCATCCACTGGCATGTGGTTACTCTGCCACAGATTATAGTCTTAAAGAAAATGAATGTTTTCTGTCCCAGTACCTGTCAATTGTCAATAGCCATTCAGCTAGGTGTGGGGCTTCCTACAGGGACTCTGTCTGGGTTGAGGCTGTCCAGGTCTCGTAACGACGTCACAACTGCTGTGAGAACATCTGCTTAACTGCCCTGTAGTGTCTGAAAAACAGTTTGTACTCATCCACCACGTCTCGCTTGTGCAATCTTTTAGCCTTCTCCTCTGCAAAGATCCCTGAGTCCTGGGAGGTGTGGCTATGATAAGGATGCCCCATTTAAGGCTGGGCATCCCAGGGTCTCTCTTTCTCTGCCCCTTGTCCAGTTGTGAACCTCTGTTAGTTCCCATCCTGAGCAGCATTGGTGTATACTGTGGGTATAGTGCTAAGTCATGAGGACTCAGTTTAATCTAACGTCTATTTAGCCATGGCTATGCCCTTTCAGGCCACAGGTTCTTGGCCACAATAATGGTGCCAAGCAAGAATCTTTCTACTTCTCTTAATTGAACTTATTTTACATCTGACAAGGGCACGTATGTACACATGAAATATGACAGTGAACATCAGTAGTATGAACAATTACTACGTGTTAATAAAACAAGGAAATGGAAAGCTGGGGACGTAGCTCAATGCTTGGGTGCTTTGTCTAGCATGCGTGAGGCCCTGGGTTTGAATTGTGTAAATTGGGTGTGGTGAGATGCGCTTGTAAGCCCAAGGACTCAGACTCTTGAGTCAGGATAACCAGAAGTTCAAAGTCATCCTTGGGACCCTATCAAATTTGACGTTGGCTTGAGGCACATGAGACTCTGTCTCAAAAAATTATTTGTAAATAAAATTAAGAGGTCCATGCTAAGGTAAATAAATTCTCTTTTGAAACTATACCATTTAGCAAGCCCTTGCTGATTTATCAGGGATAACTTAACAAGCTTTCTCAATTAGTGGTAGGTGAAATTACACCTAGTTGCTTCATGCTTGCTGTTAATGTAGCCCTGTGCTATGGTCTATAGGCTCACCCACATTCTGGGATTTGACTTCCTAAGGAGTCTCCTAAGTGTGTCTGGCAAAAAGGGTGTTGGACCAAACGTTTTTCATAGGGCTCCCTTGTTCCTTCTTTGAAAAGCAACTGCTTAGGGTCTATATCAGGGACAGGAGCAGGGACAGTCCTACTACAAAGACTGGGAGCAAAGAGACCATGAGAAAAATTTGCTGTGCAAAGGCATTGATGTATCCCACTGGCTTGAGAAGCTTTGAGCTGTCAGAGAGCAATGCTTCAAATCTGTCTATGCTTTAGAAGGCAGCCAAAAGAGACATCAGAAATGGCACACTCAAACAAACTTTGAATTAAATGTTAGGATGTATGTCCTCTTTGCCTGACCAGCGAACAAGAAATGAATCACCCTTCTCAATAAAGAAGAGACAAAAAAAAAAAAAGATGAAAGCATGTTTTAAGCACCCACAAGAAGTTGAGCTAGCAAGATTGCTAAGTAGGTACAGCACTTGCTGACCAAACATAGGGGTCTGAGTTCAGAATCCCAGTAGTCAGGTAAAAGCTGAGCAGGATGGCATATGTCTGTAATCCCAGCAATAAGGGGGCAGTGCCAGTAGGGAGCCAGGTAGGTCTGTCTAGCCATGCTGGTGAGCTTCAGGGTCAATATAAGACCCTTTCCTAAAATATAAGATAGAAAGGAGCAAAAAGCCAAATTCTGGCTTCCATGGACACACATGCAATGGTGTGTGCACCTGCACGCATGTACATACATTCAAGAAGAGTAGATGCTCTTTCAAGAAGAGTAGATGCTATACGGAAGTCTTACTTTTTAAAATATTTTATTAAATTATTTGTATAGCTATAACATAGCAGATTGGTGGAAGTGTGGGGTGGGCCAATGTGAACAGAAATAGCAATGTGTAGATTGAGGACCAGAGTTAGTTGTGGCCTATTAGCTTATCAGAATTTTTAATGTAAGGGGTTGGCTGTCTCCATTGTTCATTGTGAGTAGTTCTCTTCCGCTACATGTCACAGTGATAAAATCGCTAGGAAAACGAACAGGATGCGACGCTAGTTCTGTGGGTAGTTTTCAATTAAAATGTGGTTCTCAGCTTACTGCGAAGTAGCATCATTTCCAGCTTTTGTCAACTTACTTGTATCAATTCTGTCTTAAAGGTACAGCTTCGAAAGATAACTGGTTCCTCTTTAGGTAGAATATTACGGCTTTGAAACTGGGATACCCCGAATTTATTGAAAAGGCTAGGCATGTGTCATAACACACTATGCAATGTACATTCAAAAAATACCATGCCGTTGCTCTCAGGTTTTCAAGTATTCCTCACATTATATCTAAATAGAAAGAGACTGATGCTCATAATTAGTTACATTTTAAGGATTTTGTGGTATTGTTAGTTATAGTGCTGACTTATAAGTTCCACAGATACCACAAGGCACCTCAATTTGTAATGTATGGTAAAGTAAATCTGCAGGATGTAAAAGCAGATACAAAGGAGCACTGTATCTCTCTGTGCCAGATAAACAAATACTGCATATCATGAACATTGACAATATTTATGAACCGTAAAAATCAGTATTATATTTCCCTATAAATTTCAGGCCTTCCCAAGGCAAATGCTGTTAGATATGAAAAGTATATTACCTGAACATATATTGCTTTAGGAATTTTGTATTATTAGATCAATGCCATTTGACTAGACACTGTATTTTGGACTATTAGAAACTGTTGGCGTTATCCAGAGGAGTAAAAGCATACATATGAAATTTCATCATTATTTGGAAAAATACCTACATGTTAACATGGTTATTTCTTTTCCTACACAACTCAAGCAAAGCCTTTGCAGTACAAGAATCTGGGTTTTCTTTTCCTTGTACACTGTACTGAGACAGGGCTTGTTGGATCAGGAAAAGTTAGGTACAGTTATGCTATTTAATTCTTAGCAGTTTAAGGATAGTAACCATCCTCCATGCAGCCCCCTAAAAAAAGCAGGCCCAAGCAGATGCTCAGTGGTTAAAATTGCATTGCTCAAAAGCCTGGAAAGCCAGTTTTGATCTTCAGATCTCAACATAGAAGGAGAAGAAGATCAACTTCCAAAAGTTGTTCTCTGACCTCTACAGGTACTCTGGCTCACAGATACCACACACCGAGATGATGATGATGATGATGATGATGATGATGATGATGATGATGATGATAACAATAATAAAGTAATAAAAAATTAAAAAGTAATGCAAGCCTAATAACTCCTTGAGTGTGACTGGACATATTTGGGGAAACAGCTGGCCCAGCTGACTTATATTGAGAGCACATGGGAACCAGCATCTGGATTTTGGTTACAGGAGCATGATGAGCATGCCGAGTTGATCCTGGGGTGCAAAGTATCACTATTTCTCATTATGTGCACACTAGATGGTCCCACTACTTGAAGCTCTGCTGTCCACAGAACAATTGTTTCTCAGGGTGATTCGGTGGAATGATTTGAAGTTCAGGCTACAGCACAACCTTATAAAAGCCTAAAACAAACGCAAACATAATTCAGGGTTAAGTCACAAACATGGTATCTTTCCTCATCACAAGGTACCTACTTGCTAAGAAGGTATGCTGCAGTATTTTTGATATTATTATTAAAATATTAACTTTCTATAATTAAAAGTTCTTATAGGTTGGCTGGAGAGATGGATCAGCAGTTAAGAAGACTGGGTGCTCTTTTAGAGGACTGGAGTTCAGTTCCCAGCACCCACATGATGCCTCACAACCCCCTGTAACTCCATTTCCAAGGGATCTGATGGTCTCTGCTGACATTTTCAGTGCATTGCACTCACATGCACATACAACATACACACATACATATGGATCAATAATAAAATAAATCTTAATAAGAAGTGTGTTTTTTTTAAAAAAAAGGTCTCATAGGGGATTTTATTTTCCATAGTAAAAACAAATTTAATTTTAAATATAGGTATTGACTGCCTAATTTGTCAAAAAACAAAAAACCCAAAAGCAGTTTTCATGTCTAGCAAGTCTTATTTTTATGCATTTGTTACAGTGTGTATATACATGCATATATGAATACATACATATGTGTGCATGCACACATATGTATATGTGTATGCATATGTGTTAAGTTGAGCTGTATTTGTATCCATAATAAACTTCCTCAGTATGGTATTATCTAATTAACTTGTAATATGTACACTGTATGTATGTCCTATTATCCATTCAAAGCCAGAAAATATAAAGCTTGCTGTGTTGGCCCACATATTTCCTCAAGAGTCCAGCTTCCTGCAATAGCACTCTTGACTCTCTAAGTCCCTCTGAAATTTGGCGTCAAATGAAGAAATGCTATGTGAAGTTTAAATAAACCCACAAATGCTTTCACACAAAAGACACCAAGCATATTACACTGCCTCGTGTCCCGCTGTCGTCTTCCCTTCACTATTTTCATAGCATATCTTGTTACCTAAAATATATCACTTTTATTTTTCAGTTAATGTCTTTTCCACCGTGTGTTAAAACATCATTAAAATTTGGCAGCCACAATGCAGATGTTGTCTTTAACTGTGAAGCATATCATATCTTCAACTGCCTGGATTGACCCTTGCCTCCAGATTGGGTCTCGCCCTTGCCTGGACAAAAGCCTACGCTCATGGGCTGTGCTCCTTAAGGGAGACAGGAGCTGGGAACGTGCTTTCAGCACTAAGTTAACATAGAGTGCCATCTCTTTTTTTTTTTTTTCCCACACACTTAGGCTTGCCTTGAACTAATCTGTACAATTAATTCTAAACTTGCATAGATCAGCAATAACCCACTGTAAGTGCTAAATCAGAATGCAAAAAAAAAAAAACCTCCCTCAATATCCATTAAGCACTTTAGTGCTGCCATAATACAATACTAATAGTACTAAAATATAACCTTAAATTTACTTTTAAGTAAATCGAAATCCATGCACATAAGCCATTCTTAGGAGGAACATGTGTGTGTGTGAGTGTGATATCCTTTTTTACTGATATATAAATACACATCACACACACATATATACATATATACATACACACACACATATATATACATGTATACACACACACACACACACACACACACACACACACACACACACACAAGTAGAAAGGAAATCTCTGAACAAGCAATGAGCAAAATAGTCCTCTCTGTTATGTACTAATATGATACAACATCCAGAGCAAATAAAAGAAAATTTGGCACAGAATCCTCTATGTTTGACAATTCACTTCTGTATAACTGTGTACAACACAGAGGCTATATCTGAGACTTCTTCCTCAAGATTTTAAAGATTACCTTTCATTATGAAGTTGCTTTAAAAAATATATTAAGGAAGACTTTGCTTTAATTTGATCACTAAAATGCATCATATTAAAGTGTATCAAGCTGAACACATCTTTGACTTACCAAAAGAAACTGTCCTGGAGGTTTTTAAGTTATGCAAAATGTGGGAAATTAAAAAAGGGCTATACGAACAGTAATAACAGAGTATTTTCTTGGCTTGCAAACCCTTTAATAGTTATTATCCTGCCCTTTATACATAGTTTGTCAATCCTTGATCTAAAGAATTCAGAAATAGGCAGGACTTTTGATTCTTTTTCCGATGTGTATATATATATATATATATATATATATATATATATATATATATATATATATATACATGAACATGTGTTATAATATACATATACACACACATGCAGGAACTGGAGAGGTAGCTCAGTGGTTAAGAGAAGTTCTTGCTCTTACAGAGGACCCACCCAGGTTCGATTCCTAGCACCTGCATAGTGGTTTGCAACCATCTGTAAATACAGTCCCATCGGATCTGATGTCTCTCTTCACCCTTCAAAAGGCACCACGGGCATGCACGTGGTACACATACATACACGCAGGCAAAATATGTATAAATGTAAAATAAGTGAAACATAAAAAGCCTATTTAAAGGTAAATATTAAGAGGTTTACTCATGCTATATTAATGTGCTTTCGCTGGTGTGAGTTTAGTGAGTAAGGACCTGGGAATTAAATGCCTCAAGTCCTATCTCTACCATTTATTAACTGCAGGCAGTAGGTGAATTTGTTGACCTTTGAGCCTTAGTTTCTCCATGGGCTTAAAGTGAGGCTATTGTAAATAACAGCTCCCTCCTCAATGAGCTGCCACAAGGATTAAGTAAGTTAAGATGTGTGAGGCAACGCCGTGTTTCAGTGTCACAAGTGGTTAGACAGCCCCTGGTAGGGCATCCAACTATATACACTAGCATAATATTTGACAGTGATTAATAATGCCGGCAAGTGGTTTACATATGTATGCATTATAATTTTATTGTGAATGTATGCACAAGAAAGAAAACAAAACAAACAAACAAACAAAGCCTAAAACGGGCAGGCCCTTCAGGATTCCAGAGAAACCACTGTGATCACAAGAGACCACAGCTCCAGTGTGTGACTAACCCTGAAGACTGTCCAAGGGGACAAGGTGTGGGAATGGAAGATAGTTGACAGTCACAACCCTGACTTTGTGGAGGTCTAAGCTAATGTGGGTGTTTGTGTCTAAATTTTCAACAACAAGAGAAAAACTTAAAACACTAAGTTGAAAAGGAATTTACCCACGTAGTCTGGGTAGGAAACATCTTTTAAAGACTCACATGCTGAAGGCTTGATTCCCAGATGCTGGAACTGGACCACAAGGGCGTTAACCTCATCTATGGAAACCCACTGAGCAGTTCATAACTGAATGAGCTAAGAGGGAACGCGGCTTGTCTAGAGGGAGTAGGCCTTTGCAGGCCCGGCACTGGTCAGCTTATGTCATCCTCAGGAGGAAGCAGGCAGCACCCTGTGCCATATGCTTTTACTGCTGTGAGTTCTCCTTGTTCAAGGACAGAGTGATGGAACAGCTGACCCTGGGTGCAAACCTCAGAAACCATGAACCAACATAATAATCCTCTGATCGTGTGCATTGATTTCTTTTAGTCCGTCCCAGTGATAAGCTGATAGAAAGAAAAAAAAAAGGACTAGCCTTGTAGCTATGTTGTAGAGCACTAATTATGTTGTACTTTTACTATACATTTAGATAGACAAGTAATGCTGTTTTACAGTGGCCTACAGGATTCAGTTCAGTGACATGCTGTGCATGCTTGGTAGTATTGGTGCTACATGCTGACAGGAGGGACACACTGATTTTAAGTATCTGTGATGTGCATGTGTGTAGTGTGCATGTGTGTATGTATTTGTATATTTGCATATGTGTGTTTGGTGGACATCTGCATGTGTGTATGCATATTTGTTTGTATGTAGGTGTGTGTTGTGTGTATATACATATGGTGTGTGTGTGTGTGTGTGTGAGACAGAACTTGGTCCTTGTATATGTTCTACCACTAAGCTAATATCCCTAGATCTTAAAAAATATATTTTGTTAGAGGGTCTCGATACGCTGCCCAGGGTGGCCTAGAATTTGCAATCCTTCTGCCTCAGCATCCTGAGTATCTGGGATAACAGTCATGTATACCCATCTCTGGATAGTTTTAAATATAGTCATGCATGACTTAATGATATGAGTATCTTATGAAGGAAGCACTATAAGGCACTTTTCATTTTTCATGCAAACATTGGAGACTGTACTTAAGAAAAACCATGAGAGTACTAAGCCATACATATTTGTATGTTTGTGTGTATGTATGTGAATATGTTTGTGTATAAATATGCATATGTAATGTGTATGTATTTGTATATGCATGTGTGGTGTGTATGCATATATGTATATTTGCAAATGTGGTGTAGTGTGTGTATATATGTGTTTGTGTGTTTGTATATGTGCATATTTGTATATGTGTTGTGTGTGTATTTATGTGTGTGTATGTCTGGGTGAATGTGTGTGCATGTATATGTATGTGTGCATGTGCTTGCATATATGTGTGTGCATGGATTTTAATTAGAACTAACTTCTATGTAAATCTTGCTGCTGCTTCCAATAGGAGATTCTAGATTCTAGGCCGACCTCTCTGAAGTTGCTCTCTCAGAAATCACACACAACCTGTTTTACAGATGAAACAATCTTCCTCTAAAGAAATGAAAGGGCGTTTAAAGGAAGAAAGCAAGGAAAGGAGGAGGCAGGTGCATCTTGGCTGTCCTGGCTCAAGCCCCAATGGATATGTGGATTCCAAAGGAGTGAGCCTGCTTTTGTTGGCTCCTATATGCCCTGCAACAGCAGTGGGCTTGCTTTAAGTAGAAGAGCTCAGTTTTAACTCTTTGATGCCCATTGACTATGTAATCTCTGGTCTGTATCTGGAACTTGTTTATAATGGGATCTTCAAGCAAGTGTTCCTAATCTTTTAATTTATTTAACGCCAGAGGCCATTTGGTAGTCTGGCAGTAGCTATCCTGAAAACTAATTTTGTTTAACTTGAGTTTTTAATCATGAGTCTTCTTGCTACTGTGTGTGTGTGTGTGTATGTGTGTGTGTATGTGTTCATGCATGTATGTTTGAAGGTACGTGTGCATATGTGTATTTGTGCATATTTAAGTTGGAGATTAATATTCGGTCTTTCTTAATCTTTCTCCAACTTTTTTTTTAAGACAGGGTCTCTCCCTGGACTTGGAGCTCAACAACTCTGCTCAGCTGGTCAGCCAATGAGCTTCAGGGATCCACCTGTCTCAGCCTCCCCAGGGCTGAGATTACAGATGCCGTACTTGGCCTCTTTTTCTTGAATATAGGAGCTGGGATTGAATTTAGGTTCTTGTGCTTTGTGTGGTACGCACTTTACTGACTAATTTATCTCCTTTGCCCTGTTATTTTTGCCATTTAAAAAGTACTCGACTTTAAAATATTGCTAGGTTCACAGGAAGTTTCAAATATATATATATATATATATGTATATGTGTATATATATATATATATATATATATATATATATATATATATATATATCCATTCATCCATCCACCCACCCACCCATCCATATAGAAGAAAGATTATATACCATTTTTCAGGCTTTCCCACTGTTTACTTCTGTATTACAGAAACCAGGGAATTGCCTAAAAGCGCCTTGCTGGGTAGTTAAGCAACCATGTATTTAGTTATGTAAGGAATGGCTGAGTTACTTTGCAGAGTGGTTGGCCTCTCCCTCCAGCCCAGCAGGAGTACTCAATCCTCCTGCAACCCCACCAGCACTCACTGCCATGTGTTTTCAGCCATTTTGATCGCACTGGTGGTTTTAATTTACAGTTCCTTTATGAATGGTGACATTGACACCATTTTAAAGTGCTTATTTGTCATCTATATTTAATTTTTGTGAAATTTATTGTGTATTTTTGCTCTTTTTTTTAATTACTGAAATTTTTAGAGTTCCACATATAGTTTAGAAACAAGTGGATTTTTTTCAGATATTAAATAAACAATGATTTCTTTATTTTATGATTCTTTTTTATCCTCTTACCAAGTTTTACATAGAATAAAGGCTTTAATTTCAACATAGCCCAACTTAATTATTCTTTTTATAGATTACTATAGTGTCATTTTTAATAACTTCATCAAATTCTAGATGCTGACTATGCTTTTTTTCCTAAATATTTTATATTTTCAAGTTTTACATTTAGGTCTTTGAATTAATTTTGTACAAAGTTATTAAAATGCTTTGAAGCATAAAATACGATTAGAAACAAAACCAAGTTTATTGAAATTGTCAACATTCTTTAAACACACATACACAGACACACACAGACACACACATACACACACATACACACACACACACACACACACACACACACACACACACACACACACATACACATACACACACACTTTGCTGGCTAGAGAGATGGCCCAGCTGATTTTTGCATGATGTCCTGAGTTCAGCTTTAACAGCTATGTAAAATTGTGTGTGGCAGAATCTACCTGTAGCCCCAGTGGTTGGAGGCAGGTGGATGCCTGGAGCTCATTGGCCAGTCTGTGTAGTTTAGTTATTGAACTCCATGGTCAATGGGGAGCCCATCTAAAAAAAAAAATGAGGTAGAAAAGAACTAATGACGACACCCAGGCATCAATCTCTGGTCTCTACATGCACTTGCTTTGTATTGTTTTTTGTTTTATTGAGACAGGGTTTCTCTGTGTAGCCCTGACTGTCCTGGACTCACTTTGCAGAACAGGCTGGCCTCGATCCCACAGAGATCCACCTGCCTCTGCCTCCCGAGTGCTTTCCACCACCACCCGGCTTTCCACATGCACTTGCATGCACACCCACACACACACCCACATGAGTATGTATATGTACCACAATATACATTCATATATACAGAATAAACATTGTGACATGTCAACACATTAAATAATACGTAATAGTATAATAATAACGATGATCAAATCGTAAAGTGTTGGGTTCAAAAATCTCTTCCAAGGTAAGCAAAATACCAAAAAATATTCTATTGCTTTCCACAGGTACTGTCAGCACAACTATCACACTCAGCTCCATTTATACTCAAAGCACATTCTAAAGTTTTGGAAAATGTTACTGAAAGTGAAGAAATGCCTTCCCCATCCCACCCAGTTTTAAGATTCCCCTGGTAAGAATCCCTCACTTAGAAGTAGAAGTGGACGTGTTCCATGTGGTTTCCAAGATAGGAAAGCCACAAGCTTCTGCCAGATACTACAGAACATATCCCCAACACACGGTTCTTACTGCCACATAAATCACAAACGTGCACCAAATATTAGCTCTTTATAAATGCTCCTCTGCTGCTTACAAAGTAAATACCTTTTCTTATCTAGAACATTCTGCAAGTGTTTGAAAGGCTTTCCTGGGAGCACGATGGGGAAGGTCGTGGCAGACAATGGCTGGGAAGCTTCCAGAAGTCCACTGGGTTCTGCTCTGGGGAGCAAGGATGCTATGTCCTCCGCTACCAGATCTTACTCGGAGACCCATCACCTTAACCAGAACCAATCAGAAATTTGCTCCCTACGCTCCCAGCTCCTGAGCTACCCAGTGAAAGGCGTTTCAGAGAAGTTGTTATTTCCTCTCCCAGTTCTCCAAAGCACAATAGATTGCTGACTGGTCAGGATCAGGGAAACGGTGCTGGTTCCATTAAGACATGTAAATTAATCTACTGAAAGAAGAAAGCGCATGTGTTTAGCAGCACAAGGTTGTTCTGTTTTGACAGCATTTTAGTTATGGGTTCAAGAGTAATTACTGAGATAAATCATCAATAGGTGGTGGCGACATTGATTTTGTGTCAGCACCTGAGGAAACTATAACCTGGCCTCGGTGTGGAAGCCTGTTCGTTGTCTTTTCTGCTTTATTTTTGAATTGCTGTCAAAAGGGGGGGAAAAGAGCCTTTTTAGCTTCCACATGAAATTGCCTACGGAGGTGCTTTTCCCAGGGACCCTCCCTGCCCACCTCACCTCTCCTTCCCTGATGCTCACTGAACAGTCTCTCTGGACCACTTTACCTGCACTTCTAACTAGTGTGAAATGCTAATATGGGTTGCTGTGATTTTCCAACAAAGCGAAAGGAAAATGTGATTACTGGTCAGAGGGTTCCATATTAACACTTGCTTCTGCTAATTTAAAAACAGGTTGGACTGCAGTGCAGGAAAACCAATTTCCTTCCTGAACATTAGTTTCGTCGGCTGCTCTTTGTTTAATAAATATCCTCTGGGTCTAAACTAATGTGAATAGGGAAAAGGGAACCGAGGTCTCATTCTATTAAATGCAAGCTTGACATCTAGCTGGATTTAGTATTCCTCAAGACCGTTTTAAACTTGATCCTTAGAAACCAAAATAAAACACCTTCCATGGTTTTATGTATTTAGTTAGTCCCCCCCCCCGCCCTCTTTTTTTTTTTTTTTCCTGGTTGGCTCAGGTAGAAAAATGGTCTTTGATGCTCTGAGTTTATTAAAAGTGAGTTAGGGAACTTTGGACAGTGGGCACTGAATCAGGATAATCAAACCTTAAATAAAGTCAGATGAAAGAGTTCTTCACACCTAGAAAACGGCCATCTGGCTGATAATGAAGGCAGCTAGTGAGGCAGAAAGAGACAAAACAAAAACTCAAAGCATCTGCATCTCTCTCTCTTCTATCTGTTCTACACTTAAGTTCCGAAGAAGAACATGCCTTTGCCCCTCTCTTTAATTGCATTGGGTGTCGTGTAAGCTTCTCTTACTATTCTAGGTCAAAAGCCAGACTCCCTGTCCACCTTGGAAACATCACTCCATTTCTGGTGCTGGGGATGTCTCAGGCAAACTCTCATGCTTCCTGCTCTACACTGCATCCCAGGCCAGCATCTGCCAGGCACTCTGCCCGTCTCGCTGTGTGTGTTTCCCTCTGCTCATTCCTAAGGTTCATCAAAGAAAGTTTTTACCAGGTACCGATAATTGTATCATTCTAGCTTTTATAAATGACATTAAAAAAAAAAAAAGACGCTGGACTCTTGTATCACATTTGAGAGTATTATCAACACCTGTATTTTACAAGTTAGGAAACTGAGCTTTAAGGAATTAAAGTGTATCTGGAGGAATGGGCACTGGCCCTCAACTCCTGCTTCTTCGCTCAGGAGGCTGAGGCAGGAGCGTTGGAAAATTGAGGCCAGTCTGGGCTACTTGAGTGTGTTTAATGCCAACATGAGCAATTTGGCAACACTCTGTCTCAAAATTAACAAATAAAATAAAATTTAGGGACATGGTTCAGTGACAGAACCCTTGTCTGCTGTGCCCAAGGCCCTAGCATGAGGGAGGGCAGTGCTGAAAGAACCAGTATTCAAGTTATGAGTTCAAGGTAAACATTTCCAAAACAGTGGCCGTAACCTTACAGCCTATCCCATACCTCCCACTAGCTCACTACATGGGCAAAAGGCGATTTAAAGATTTGCTGTTGTTACTGTATTTTCCCAGTTTCTTTAATTACATTTTCTATCCCCCCCCCTTTTGAGTTCTTCTCTTTCTTGGATCCTAAACGTCTCTGTGTGGGTCACTGGCAATACTCCTGGCACTCACATGTAAAGCCCACTGCACAGTTACAGGTCAGTCAGTCCCTGAAGAATGGCCACTCGGAAGTGGATGGTTGATGGAACCACAAGGTCATCAGTGTTTCTCGCCAGCGCGGTGCCTTGAACATGCTATACATTCCGAAGATCTTTGTGGAATGAATCAGTGAATATACATTTAGAAATTTCTGACATGCCATCAAAACATTTCCAAGCCTTCTCTTGAGGATGTCAGGCTAATGTAAATGTGAACGGGAAATTCAGCAAATGTCAACAGGCAATAAATAATCACTCTGTCTATCAGTGCAGAGAATTTACATAAACAGACATTTCCTTTGATGAGTGTTAAAGCTCATAACGAAAGGGAACACGTAGTTTTGGAAAATTAAACATCATCAGAACTCATACAGTGAAAACGTGTGGGCTACACATCAGAGGCCTGGCTTCCCCCCCACCCCCCCTTGCTCTGTTACCTTTCTGAGTGAATAAATCTGAGCTCTGGTTTCTTTCTTTTTCTTTTTTTGCAGCATGCATAATGACCTCCCTCATTGATATTTGCGAGGGCCTAATGTGATCACAATCTGCCAAGTACCCATGGGCACACAGTGGGTACTTTATTCAGTTTATTTCTGTTCTTTTTTCCCTAGCAAAACATGAGGATAGAGGTTATACATCCCTAGAGCGTAGGATAAAATATGTCACTCCAGCATCTTACTGGAGTATTACACTAGCCTTTGCCCAACAAGAAATTATAATGTATTGAAGAAGCTGATTTTTAAAAACAGGAGTCCTTGTTAAGAATTGACAAGCCACTGAACTGGTCCAGATATGAAGGTCAGTGTAAAATTATTACAAAATTGGAACCTAAAAAAACATGTTTTTTTTAACTGCTGTTTAGATGCCTGGGACTGAACCCACATTTTCACACACACCAGGCTTTACCACTGAGCTATGCCTAAAGCCTCACAACACACCAACATTTTAAAGGCGACTTTACCACAGTGGTGTATTTTAAACACTGATCTGCCAGAGATAGGATTCTGCCTAATTAGAAACTTTTGATTGAGCCGGACATGGTGGTGCATACCTTTAATCCCAGCACCCAGGAGGCAGAGGCAGGCGTATCTCTGTGAGTTCAAGGCCAGCCTGGTCTACAAAGCGAGTCCAGGACACCTGAGGCTACACAGAGAAACCCTGTCTCCAAAAAACAAAACAACAGCACCAAAAAAATCCTTTCGTTTTTCTTTTCTTTTTTTTAATCTAAATCCTAAGCTTGACTCAAGATAACGGAAAATAAAAACAGGTGTCATTCCTTTTATCATAGCTCAGTTTGGGGTAGTGTAGGACACATATACAGTAGAGCAGACAAGAGCTGGTATATGCCAGGGTGGAAAGATTTCATAGGTGAGAGCTCTAAGGTTGAAAGAACTGCCAGTGGTATCTCTTAGGTCTTAGCATCTGAATTATAAGAGAGAAACTTAAGCCTTTTTCCGCCTGCATAAAAATGTTGCAGATGATGACACATCCATGAGATTTACACCAGTTCTCAAAATGGCCTTCTCTTCAACCTTACTACCCTGGCTGTTACACAAGTTGTAGTCATTGGCCTGGATTGTATCTCTACTGAGACACAAATCAGTCTACGGACTGCTGAAGAGTTGCTGTCTGATTGACGTATGCATATAAGTATGGCCCCCAAACCCTACATAGTTTAATGAGAAGGGTTGTTCTAGTCTGGCCTAAGGTAAATCTCATCACTTATCATTCATCCTTGGGATATATAAAATCTTGAGCACTTACACAAATCTTTGTTTGGGGCAGTTTGACACTTGCAGAGTCAGGTTGACCGCACTAACTCAGAAGAAAAGCAAGAAGGGACAAAAAGTGGAAACCTGAGAGTTATTGTGTAATGGTGACACCATATGAGCAGCAATGGCAGGAGTACCAAGCTAGTCTAGTTGTCTACCATGTTTTAGGCAACATTCTGTACAAATGTACATGCATAGTCTAGCAAAGTCTTACATTGAGACCACTGGGCTTAGCTGTTCATGTCTGTGAAAAACATATTCTTTTAGGGCTTATGATCATTCATATTTCTATTGCAAATACTTATTTGCAAGGACCTTAAACTCTTTATTAGTTATGGAATGATGTAAGTATTGCCTACCTATACACAATGCTTTACACACACACACACACACACACACACACACACACACACACACACACACACACACACAGTCAAGGAATACCATATACTAGGAATGGTCTATGGTGCTGTGGGTAGAAATAAGGTCGGAAAGAAGGAATGCTACCTCAGCCAGGAATCATGGCATTCAGTTTCTCCCTTTTATCTGCTAATAGTATAATGTGTTTAGATCCTTCAGTGGCTAAACATTTGAGTGCCTAAGTGTTTCAGCAATCCAAGAAGCATATCCATTAAGAAGCTTAAAAATATATTAAAAGAAACTTAGTCAAAGGGTTTGGCTCACAAGATAGTAAAGTCTTATAGGTTGGAACAATCCTGAACCAATCACTCATTCAGGATACCAAGGAGCCACCTCTCTGCTCTGTCTTCCACAAGGTCGGCTTCATCCCATGAGCCTTCTGGGATGACACAGTACTTCTCCGCCCGTGCTACATTCCAAAAGTTGACACAATAGTATTTTCCAACACCTTCTTTACAATCCCTTAGACTTCACCTCTGTTATCTCACTGATTTAATTGGGGCAGTCGACCTTTTCTGAAGCGAGTTTCTTTTTGGATTGGCAGAGAAATGCCATGGGTTGATTGGGTTATGTTGGGGTTATCTAAACCAATCAACTGGTAAGGGGAATTAAAAACTCCTGATTTGCTTAGACAGGCACATGCCTGTTCCTAAGATGATGTTAGGTTGTTTTATCCTAGAATAAATGAGTTTGAGAGAGAGAGAGAGAGAGAGAGAGAGAGAGAGAGAGAGAGAGAGAGAGAGAGAGACTTAGGAAGGACTAAGAGGAAACAGACATTGGGTAGGCCACCAACAATCAGTGAGACCACTTATTTAAGAAAAACTAAATTATCCACAGGAATACAAAGAAGAGGGTTGGAAAGATTATCTTGGCCTTTAAAATGCTTGCCATTCAAACACGAGAGCCCATGTAACAAAAGCTTGGCACTGTGCAATGCAGTATAATACTGGTGCTAGGGAGATGAACTACCCAGACTCCCTAGAGCTGTCTGACCAGCCTTCCTAGTCTAGTGAGTGACCCTCAGGCCCATGGAAGACCCTATCTCAGAAAAAAGTTTGACCACACCTAAGAAATGATACCTGAGGTTGACTTCTGATCTCTACATGTATGTCTACACCTATATATGCACACACATATGCAGCCACAAGAACTCCCCCACAAACAAAACTATGACTACAAAATTAATACTCTTTGTAGCTAAAATATTAGTATCTCTAAGATGCATATACAACGAACTTTCAGCATGAATGAATATTTCGTATGTGCTTGCTTATAAACATACCTAATTCTAATTCTTTCAAGATTCTAAAAAAAGAAATTAAATTTCCCTTGCTTTCTTTTTTTCCTCTCCACTCTCTTCTCCCCCTCCTTCTATTTCTTCTTTTCATGTCTTTGTTTCTTTGTTTGATTCTCCACAATAATAGCAATATTATTAAGAGAGAAAAATTTTAAACAGTTTTGCATTTATCTATTAACTCTCCCTCCCTCCCTCCCTCTCTCTCTCTCTCTCTCTCTCTCTCTCTCTCTCTCTCTCTCTGTGTGTGTGTGTGTGTGTGTACATAAAATGGCTCAGAGGTAGAGGTCAGAGAACAACTTTCAGGAGTTGTTTCTCTCTTTCTAACATGTTGGTCTTGGTATTGAGCACACATGGTCAGGTTTGGTAGCAAGTGCCTTGACTCACTGACTCATCTTATCAGGCCCAGGGGTGTTTTTTGTAAAAACTATATTTCAGGTTGGAAAGTCTATCCAGAGGAACTAGAGTCAAAGAGGACAAGTAACACCTTCTGAAGATGTTGCCTAGGGCAAGGAGAGGGACACACACACACACACACACACACACACACACACACACACACACACAGTGTTTGCTAAGAACAGGAGAAAAAGCGAGAGAGAGAGAGAGAGAGAGAGAGAGAGAGAGAGAGAGAGAGAGAAAAGATAGCATGATTGAGCCTAAGGGGCTTATTATTTAGTAATTTGAGAGATTATGTTTCTAAATATTATATTTAAAGCAAATTGCCACATATCTTATTTTAAGAACAAAGAATTATAAAAGTATGCAAGTAGATAAATAATTTCTGGACTGTTCACTAGACAGGAAAAAATTGAGATAGTAATTTCTGTGCATCTGCAAACTAACCAATTAAAACTGGGCATATTATATTCCCTGGGAAATGAGATAGTCAGCCCTGGCTTGATGAGAAATTGTGGCATTATCTTGCTCTGAGAGCAGCATGCCAGGAGTGTTTATGACACAGTTATGGTGAGCCTGTATGGGAAGGTTTCAACCGGGAAAACAGAAACCACCTCTTGCATTTAAAAATAGTGGATCCAAAGCAAAGAGTTGCTTACACAGGTCATGGAAGAACTCAGAAGTCAAACACAGGCAGTAATGGTAGCTGCAGAGAGCATAACGGGCCACTGTGACCTTTCAGAAAGGGAGATAAAGGGTAGATGTGGGCATGCAAATCAGTGTTCCCTTGGTCACTATAATGTAATACCCACATTCTGGAGGCAGTCAATTTTAATTTTGATTTTAATTCAGGTGTAAGTGGCCTCACTGCTTTGGACCTCTGGGGCAGGAAGCACAGGCTGACAGGAGCCCACATAAGGGTAAACTGCTGTATCAAGCATAGACGCACAAGGAAAACAGAAAAGAAAGAGACCAAGGTCCCATAATTTCTGTTGAGTGTCCCCTGAATGGCCTAAGGACCCTACAAAGTCTCATCTCTTAAAGGTTCTACCATCACCCAAAGGGCTACCCTGTGGGCTAAGTCTTCAACACAAGGCAGGTATGTAGGGACATCTAACATGGGTAACAGACGCCAAAGGACTTAGCGACTTAGCAAAATCTAGAACATTAGAGAGTCTATCCCGGGGAAACTGGAAACAAAGACAAGAAGAAGCAACTTCTGAAGATGATGTCCAGGCCAAGGGGAGCGAGGAATACTCACCCACTCACTGCAATGCATGAGTGCATCCCTTCATTAGTGAAAGCCTCCCAAATTCCAGCTGACTCTGAGTTCTGCCACAAAGCTACTAGGAAGTGGAGCAACATAGAGAAAAGCAAAATAAAAGATGAGTCCACAGAGGAGGCGTATCTTGGAATGCCATATGTGATAGCTGACCTTGGCTGACAACATGATTTCACTTGGAGTCAACTAAGACTTGAATTATTGGGTACTCCTGTGAGGGATTTTTCTTTTCTTGAAACTAGATTTTTTTCCATATAATATATTTTGATTATGGGTTCCCCTCCCCTAATCTTCACAGTTCCTTCCTAACTCCTCTTTCTTCCAGATCCAAACCTTGTCTCTTGTTAGAAAACAAATAGGCATCAAAGGAATAAGAATAAAACAAAATGCGATAAGATAAATAGAAGACAAGCAAATCAGAATACGACAAGAAAAAGAACCAAAGAAAAAGCACAAGAGATGCATTTAGATGCAGACACACAGGTTTGCACACACAGGAATTCTATAAAACCCTTAAACAAAAGCCATAATATATGCCCAAAGGACCAGTAATGTGAGCTGGGCTGGGAAAAACCCTGACTAACACTATGAGATAAAGAGCCTCAAAGATGCGTTTGTTATGTATTGGCTTCACACTGGTGGGTATGAGGTCTGCCCTTAAGATTGATTTGTTTCTCCAGGGAGACTAAGTTTTCATTTGGAAGTAGCTACCAGTTGGATGTAGCTTCTGGCTAGGGATGGGGGGCATGTACCCAATCCTCCCTTCAGTTCTAGGACCCCCATCTGGTGCAGACCTGTGCAGGCATGCTGTAAGTACTGCTTCAGTCTCTGTGAGTTCATGAGTGGCAGTCTTGTTGAGTCTAGAAGGCCTTGGATCCTTGGTGTCTTCCATCCCCTCTGGGTCTTATACTCTGCCTATTCTTCCTCAAAGTTCCCTGCATCCCAAGGGAGGGATTTGATGAAGACATCCCTTTTAGGGATGAGTGTTCCAAGGTAGTTCCAAGGTCTCTGTGAGAGATTTTCTTGATCAGATTGTTTGAAGTCTAAGTAAAGAAGCATGGAATAAGGACTCATTGCTGTTTGCCTGTTCGCTTGCACTCTTGCTGGCAAGTTCACCTGTCCTGCGGCTTCCACATTCTTTCATGATATTAGAGCTTATTTCTTCAGGCTCCCAATGTAGACTGAAGATCAGCATATCTCCAGGAGACTTCCAGGCTTCCAGTGCCAGATTGGGAATGCTGAGACTGCCAGTCTCACAGACTGAACAACTACTGGACACTCAGCCTCTTGTGCACGAGATGGCCCTTGTTGGAGCACACAGGCTGCGTCCTGTGAGCCAGTTTCATACATTGCTGTCCGTTTCTTTAGAGAATCCCAACTACTACAACATATGGGGAAAAGGCTGTGAAGATTCTGCCAACAGGATCTTCTGTAATAGGTGACAGAGGCTACCTGGGGACAACGAAGGGGTTGAAGGCACAAATGGAGCATTCTGATTCTTTGTGGTTTGAGGTGAAGTGGGACAACTTAGAGAAAAAGCATCCTGTACAGCTGCCAGAATGGAACATCACCTGAGCCATCAGATGCCCCTTGTGAACGTTACTATGAGACAGCCTGCAGTCAGAGCCAGGGGTCTGACAGAATCTCAAAGGAGCCAAACAGAAAAGCTGGTCCAAACATTACACACTCTTCAACACTCCCTACCTCAAGGTCAGCCAAATCATTTTTTTATGTGTGTCATAATATAACGACATGTATGTTATGCATTTAACCACATAGCTGAAGCATGCTGGTGAGGTGGCATTTCCAGTTTACATGTCACTTTCCAATTGATTCAAACCAATGACTACGTCTCTCACGTAGGCCATAAGCACAGGTCTTGACCGCAGCTTCCAACCTGGAGACTCAGCACAAGTCCTTCAGTACAGCTGGAATATCCTAACCTGAAAGACCACACAGCACTGTCTAATTCTGGCTGCATTTTATAAAAATGGATGCTATGAACACAGTGACGGCGATGGAATAAGGACAGCGGATGATGCAATGCCTAGAAAACAGCCCTAAGGGATAGGAACGAGCTCACATACCAGAGTGTGAATATTTGTGTGCCTTTCCATCTCGGCCCTAACCCACTCACCCAGGCTCTTAGCACTCTGGTGACTTTCAGCTTCATCCTAAGAGTGCTCTGTTTGCACAGATCCTTTCAAACCACTGCTCCTCCTATAATGTTTTCAGGAAGGACTCCACTATATCTTCTCAACAATAACACAACTTGCATGGATGATTTTTTAACTACCTACTAACGGATCAGCCACATGACTGACTACACACCCTAACTTACCTCGTGTGTCAGTAAAATAAAGAGGAATGCAGAGGGAGCCTGCCCTACGTACATGGCATATGACATGACTCACATGCAATGAAAGCCCTATTTATTCATCTCTTTTAGAAACATGCATTTGTAAGTTGTCTGCTCTGAGGTTTATAAATTACTTTAAATGCTTGTGCCACTGTTCAAAAATACAAATGTGTGTTAATATTGTAGAGTAGGACTCAGCTGCTGATAATACAAGGGAAATTTAACTAGCTTATAAATGTTAAAATGTAAAAGCAAAGGAAGTCTTGCTATTCATCTTCTCTGCAATATTCAGACACTCATGAAATTGAAAGTTAATGTACCAGGGACTTTCATTATCTGACCCATTCCATCCTATCTATTAGATTCTCAAAGCACTGGAGACAGAGGACCAATATGTCACCAACACAGGACTGGAAAGGTCAGAAAAACGAAGCATCAATAAAGCACTCCTGAATTAAATTTCACAGTGCTCAGCAGAAAAGATGTTCTCTGGACCAAGAATATTTCTAAGAGTAGAACTGACCACTAGATTCAACCTCAGAAAAACAGCAATGTAGTTTTGCTTTTTAAAAATCATGTTAAAACTGTTTGTAAACACAGAGTGATATGATTTTAGGCACCTCATTAGAACAACAGTAAAACTGTAAATTGCAGGCTTTACAGGCACAGAATTGACCAGTAAAGGTTCTGCAAACCTTCTTCGCAAGCCCCCAAGCACTGAGTAGACATCTAAGACTTGTAAAATCAATGGGACTTCCTAACATTGCCTCATTAATCACGGTGTGACGTAACGTCGAATCACGGTGTGACGTAACGTCGGAAGAGTTCATCGTGGCTGTTGATGATTCTTTTGTCTAAAACACTTACTTGCCATGAACTCTCTTAATCCACCCAAAATTCATATTTTTTCTTAGTTTCCCAAATTTAGAATTACTCTGCATAATTACTTATTGCAACAAACACATTTTTGAGATTTGCTATTAGCATTTATTTATAGGTAGGCATCACAAGTTAGGGGGTAAATGAGGCTTTACCATACCTTGGCTGCAGATACAGAAAAACATGAAAGGGTTAGAGGGAACTCTCAGTGCGGCTGAGTGGCCGTGAGCAACACAGAGAGGTAATAAGTGCCCAGTTATCCCTGTGCCTCAGCACACAGTTCCCAAGGTCTGTCAGGGGAACTGTCACCAAGTGGCTTCCAGGGGTGGGACTTCAGTCTCAAAGGATTTGAAGGGTGGACACAAAGTTTGCTATTTGACCCAGAAAATTGAAAAAAGGACTTTAAACAATTTAAAAATTGCTATGACTTTTCCCCCCAAAATATGCCATTTTAACACTCCACATGTGGGCAACTGCTGTCTGAGGACAAATATTGCCAAGGATAGTGAGCCCAGTGATGAGCTTAATACAGCATTATCATTGTTTTCTTTATATTTGGGGGGAATTTTTTATGCATGAGGATTTGGGAGTGTTATGTTAAGTGTGAAGTGCATCTTCCGATGATGAAATGATGCAGGACTGCCCTTATAGGAACGCAGGAAACAGCTCCTACTGATGTGACTATACACATGTAAAGAAAAGCATCAGTTGAGATGGAAAAGTCAAGAAGGCTAAGGATTCTAGTCTGGGATGGGCTGTGGCTTGGCTTGAGGACTATAAGCAGGCATCTATGTGGTAGGAAGAAGCTGTGAGACCAGAGACAACAAATACTCCAGAAACCTTGGAGAGGGACTGAGATCCACAGCAGCTTTATGTTGTGGAAGATTGGGATCATTCTCCTAGAAGCACTCTGTGACTAAAACCAACTGGAGGTAAGCACACATACAAAGACAAGGAAATCCATTTGCCCCTCCCCCCCAAACATCTATATCCTTAAAAGGAAATTATTTTCAGCCTATACAATTATACAAGGAAATTAGTAATCCCTATTGTCCCTAGTAACACTGACTATGATAAACATTACAATTAGCATTGAGATACATTCGGGAATGGAGGAAGAATATTTATAAGATTATTAAGTTTACTCTCTGGCTTATGTGGTTTGCCTAGTGGAAGCCTTACGTAGGCCAGGATGGTGCCAAAGTTCTTCCTATATAGCAAGGATGACATTGAACTCCCAATCCTTCTGACTGTACCTCACAGGGCAAATTTACACACACACACATGCACACACACACACACACATATACAAACATAATATATATTAAACTCTAAAGTATGTTTTATGTCTCAGTTATTTTTCATCAATTACAGCTTTCCTCTAATTATTTTTCTCTCCTTTCTCTAGTTTATCACTCAAGCTGACAATCAAGGTTTTACTAAAATATTAAAAAGGCTTTTAAGCCCCAAATAAAACATCATGAATACATGTATATAATTACTTCTAGATTTTAACACAAAAGAGGTTAATATCCTAGTCACTGACAATGAGGAAGTATCTAGGTATGTCCCTTCTACCCAAAGGAAAGAGGCTTGCCCAACCGTCCAGTGTCACTGACCATGTAATTTGTCAGATGTCTTATCCCATTGAGTTAAAATGAATGAATGAATGAATGAATTAATTAATTAATTAATTAATCTGGAAGTTCGGTGGGTTCATTTAGCAATGCTGTCCTGAGTGCTCTCTGCTTCTTCCTTCACTGTATATAGGTCGCTGCCGAAGGCACTGTGTTTCCTTTATCTGGCCTTGGGAGTGAAGATCTTGTAGGATATTTTCAAAACAACCCTTTCTTGTTTCTTAGAGCACAAGTCAGCTGTCTCCCCCAAGCTTCCAGTTCTGCTTTAAATTCAGATGGAATCCGAGGATCTTGACAGAAAGGACCCCAGAGAGGACTTGTCCAATTGACAGCAGAGAATCCAATAAGTCTTTTCATCTTAAGCTGTGCAGTGTTATATGGGGAGGAAGATAGAGAAGTGAGAGCAGAGGGAATGCTAACAGCCCGAGCCGGCTTGCGAGAGAAGCTTCCTCCTTTTCTGCTCCTTGCCAGTCACAGGCACCCAAATTTACCAACGAGATTATAATGAGCAAGTGCAGTAGTGGCGGAGATGGGGAGAATTGTTTGAGTTTAACAACTTATTCTACTTGATTGCAACATTGATATATTTCTTTCATAACAAGTGTTTATATTTTTAATTCTTGGGAATTACATATACATATACATATAATTATATTAACTCTTCATTTCCTACCCCAATACCTCCATGTCCTCAATAATAAACATATATTTTTAATAAACATATTTTAATACAAAAATAATTTGTACTTTCCCGATCTCATCCTCTCTTGTGCCTTACAGTTAGTTGTTCTTTTAAAGGCAACGAATTCTACCCGGGCCTACATATTCTTAACATCCTATTCACACCATATCAAAAGAGGGAATTTCTTACATTTCTGCAGGAGCCTGTATTCCTTTTACACATGCCAGGAGGTAGAGCTTTTGTGTCCAGCTGATGTGTATAACTTCAATAAGTCTCTGCTATATAGACTGTGTGTCCATTGAGCCAAGCGTATTGTAAAGGTTATGAGTAACAATAGGAGAAAAAAAATCGCCTACCAAGAACCAATTTAAAATGTTTCCTGTTGCTACTCCCAGTGACTGCTATTATGGTTTAATTAGATCCTCCTGACAAAATTCATTATAGAAAATCCCGGCTTAGTGAAGAAATAATAAAGTCAGCTCATTCATAAGCTATTAGTTATTCCATTTTTAAGGAACTGGGCTGATTTCCTCCTTTTCTTTTCCTATATCAAGGAAGCAGAAGAAGGAGAAGAAAAAAACAAGAATTTCACTAGTAGTGAAAAGGAAGCCGATGAAGTAAGATGGTGAACAATATGTAAGAGCCATCAATCGTCCTGCTGCTCGTTCACTACCTAATGAGAGAGAAATGTAAATGGAAGGAGTTTATCGGGAAGGTGAAGAAGAGAAGAGCAGCATAAAAGTTCCTGTACCCTTCAGTCAGCGCTGTTGCAATTGCTAGTGTTGGAAGGTGAGGCTCTCCTGGTCTGACCCCTCCCTGGTTCTACGTTATCTCTAAACAAATATATCTCTTTGGCTGCATTCCTGTACGTAGTTTGTACAGCAAACAGTGAGCCTCAGCAAGTACAATTTTATTGCCTTTCACATCTAGGACTCATCAATGGTGTCTTATCACCTTTGAAACAACAAGCATATATGTAGCAGGGCAAGCAAGGGTCCTCACTGGGTGGTAGTGACAATTCTCCATCTTCATCTTCTTGCCACAGCCTCATATCACCCCCACCGTTCACCCTACCCAGCCACAGTCTTTAGGATGAATACCTCCCAGGTCATTTCATACTTGTGGGCATTAATTCGTATTGGCCTTTACCTGAACTGTTCTTAATTTTGTCCTAAATAAATGAAAGCATATATACACACATATATACCAACCAACCAACCAACCAACCAACAAAAAATGTGTTGCCATATTTAGAATGTGCATGAACATATATCATCATATATTTGTACACACACACACACACACACACACACACACACACACACACACACACACACACACAAACTGTCTCTTTCCTACCTAGAGTAAATGTAAAATCAGACACCAAGCTGGAGTCATGCCACGCATCAAGTCTATTATTTATGGGCTGAGGGACCACTATTTTATCCTCATATGAATGACACACATGCCAGAAGGGCAGAATCTAAGAGCTGCAAAGCAGCCCCTCCCCGTTTCAGACACAGTTGCCAGCTCACACATGATAACCACAGGAGGCATGAGTGCAATCAGCCTACCACATTCACCTCCATAGGTTTACCTGGACTATAAGCATCAGGGATGCCCTTAAGGACTTGCTTTACATAGAAATCTATCCTTCCTTCTGGTCTCCATTCGTTTCCCTAAACTTAAAGGGAAAGTTGGTGCCTTTGTAAACACTTCCATTCTAGATGAGTGCATCCATTGGTGTTCACACAACTCATGATCTGCGTGGGGTCCTGATCCCAATCTTCATACTGAGGCATAGAACCTTAAAAGTTTAACCTGTCCTTTCTTTTATGTCCTTTCTCCTATATCGGGTGAGCTTTATTTCAATGGAACATTCTATTTTTTTCATAGCTTTGTTTATGGAATTTGCACTTCAGTGGGAAAAATATTCAGGTCTGTCCAACCTGAATTCATTCATTCAAACATTCATTCAAAAGGAAAGTCATGGGTTGCTGAATGTTAACATCCTCTAATCACTCAGAGTATGTCCTTAGCGTTTTAGGAGATGAGTCTGTACCCCTATCCAATTTCCTCAAGACACATTGGTTGGGCATTAGCCATGAGTTCTAATAATGATATTTTTTAAATATTGGGAGTTACCAAAAAAAAAACTAATAAAGCACAGGCTAGTGTATTAGCACTGAGAAGGGTGTAAGAAATCAGCTGTTACAACAGTTTCAGAACTTTCTAGCATCCAAGAAACATTTTCTTCAATTGAAGCTCATTAAACTATTCAAGAGGTAGAAGTTGAGTAGGCGCAGTCAAATTAGTTTTTTCCAGACATGAAATCCTTCCTGTGAGCCTTTGTGACATTTACAAACATGTTCACAGAATACAGAGATTTTAAAATCAGCTCAGACACACTAATTAACAGAAAGGCACCAGAGGAGACAAAACCATGGCTATAGGTGAGTTTGAAGACCAAGACTGTCTTGTCTCTGATGCAGTACAAATGCCATTACATCTCTCCACTCTCCACTAGTTGAAAGTTATTGACAATGTGTGGTTCTCCTTTTAGTGACATTCTAGATTGACTTATTGAATATGTAAATTCTCTAGCCTCTATTTATCCTCCCTCCTTTATTTCCTTCAATATAAGCATAAAAGACATGACTTTTTTGTGCTATCTTGTATTTGGTTTACTTTGCAAACCTTTCCGTTGGCAGAAGCATGAGCATGAGCTCCTCACTTACATTTCCCCTCTGTCAAATGAATCAATCCCCATTTTCTCTCAGGCTTCACTTGTCATAAATGCATTCTGAACAGCATTATCTTGTTCCAATTCCTTCAGCCCATCTCATTTGGCTACATTCCTTTTCTTGGTCAAGGGAGATGATCTGATTAGGGATTGTGCTGAAAGCAGTCTCACGGTCTTTCCAAGGCCCTCGGATGCCCTTGTTTGCGGAGAATGCCTGTTGTCAATAGTAGCTCCTGCCCAGCTGCTATCTGTATGGGAAGCAGCCACCATGGCCAATGCAAATGCCACTGTTGCCTCTTTTGAGACATGATAAGAAACAGCCATGTGCCAGCATGGAAAGCAGCATCCTGATGGATGAGAAAGCATGCAACAGCTGATAAAGCCATAATCATAGGATAATAATGATGAGCCTGGGCTATCTATTGAGGAACAATGGCACGTTCTTCCAGGGTGCTGCTAGCTATGAATGTAATATGACACATATGAATGACGAGAAAGGAAAGAGCTTGGGTCATTTTAATTTAAGAGTTGTCAACATCTTTTACACTCAAAGTTAATTTAAGAGATAAAGAGACTAGACACTGAATCAAAAATATAAAAACTAATTCTCACCTTATCATCCTGACATGTTGTTATTGGAGCCCGTAACCTTTTTTGGAGGAAGCATATGTGAGAGGGCTGAGGAACCATTAGTTGGCTATTCTGAGGCATTAGAGGCCCCAAGATTGATGCTGCCCATTAGAAAGGGAGCCAGTTGGACTTGGCTACACATTTGTCACATGGGTTTTCCTCTCAATTTTGCATTGTCACAAATTATCATCTTGCTAATGCTAACCATTGAAGAGATCTTTTCATATGCTAGGGGAGGGTCCCATGAAGGGAAGGCAGTAAGTAAGGTGAAAAAAGAAGCTAAAAATTGCTCTAATTCCCTGGTCCAATGCATGGGAGCTACTGATCTCAATAGGAACCTACTCAATGGAAACAAGAAAGGCATGACTGCCCACCATGGGTCCACCTGCACTTCTAATATGCATATTAAGTACATCAGCGTCATAACTATCAATGCACATATTTAAAAGAGATTCCTGGCATATTCTGCTCAAGTTCTGTGTTCCCTGAACAAAAATGTTGCCATGGAAACCTCTACCATAAGGCAGGTGTAGTTCTGCAAAGGACTGTGGGCTATGAAAGCAGGTTCCCATGGCAACATTTTTGTTCAAAGCCTGAAGAATCTTAAATACATGTGCCAATACATATTATTACCCAGCAGGATACACAGGTGGGATTAATAAAGTTCAATATTTGCTCAACTAAAAGTTGTAATCATGGTAAAAATAAATGAATTAAAACTAGTTCCTATGGCTAGCTTATATAAACAGAACTTAGAGTTGTAACACTACTCCACACGAATAAGTAAATATATGTAAAGTATGAATAGATTATTTTCTTTCATGAAATTCATAAGGCTGGGAAGTCGTCAGGAAAATTATGAGATCTTTAAACTTTGGAATATATCTTCAACTCATAATTCATTGATGATATTAAATCATCCAGACTTAGTAAAGGAAATTACGTGCACACTGCCCACCTGTAATAGAAGCAATTATTATGGTGACCAAAGAGCTAAAGGAAAAGAAATGTCAGGTTGATTCATCTGTGTTATCGAAGCTCATATTAATAAAAAGTGCCAGTTGAGATATTTATGATAATTGCCATTTCCATAGCCACAAAATACTCATTTAGATATGGAAAGAACCAAGTTAAGAAAATTCCTGCCCTTTATCTTTTATAAATAATCCAGAAAATAATAACCATCCATTATAATGATACATTTCAGAACATGTACTAAGATGCAGTCCCAAAGGAAATATTCATTTCTAAAAGGATTACTGCCTTATTCATTCTCATTCCACACCCCTACACCCCCACATTAAAACTGATAAACACTAATACATTTTCTAAGAGGCCAGAAGTTCTTTTTTGGTGCAGTGTCTAAAATATAGGACATTTGATAGATATGCATTGAATGAATAAAGGAATGAATGAACCATGAATGAATGAATGAAGCACATTAGCCTTCTGGGTAAGAAACAGCCTTACACTGACAATGCCCTCCTTTGTGGAATTATGTAAGATTGAAAAGAGTGTTGCAAGAGAAAACTTCTAACCCTATTTGGAATTCAGATATGCATATCACTCTTTTTGATCGTTTCATAATTAGTATTGATTCCCAAAGATTTTGCATTTTCCCTCTTCTTTTTTGTCCCCAGCCATTTAATCAAGTGGCTAATGATCTACGATCAAATATTAAATGCACTGGGAGAGCAGAGCACATAAAGAAACCCTGGGGACCTAATTTTGTAAAATAAAGATCCCAGTTTTAAAAATGCAATTAGTCACTCGCTAATTTATCTGTTTTGTGAGTTATTTTCCCAACATCAGGTTTTATTTGTCAGAGGGTCATGCCTGGGAAACTTTGCATATTGAATTCTGACCTCACCTTAAAAAAAAAAAAGAATTAAACCATATAGAATTTCTTAAAATCTGTGAACATGACCACAGTTATCAAATTCGCTTTCAAAATGTTTGTCCAATACAAGTAGGTTCTTAAGAAATACCAATTTAGTCACAGCTTTCCAAAGCAGTGTGTCAGCTAAGCCTTCAAGACACAAAACTTCAAAATAAGAGAATTCGGAGGTACCAATGGCTTAGATTGTCTATGTCTTGAAGATGACAGGCTCTGTCTGAGCAGTGAGGAAATCAGTCCAGCTCTGATGACAACTGCATCCTGCCCCAGCATCCCTCTTCTGAGGCAAGGCTGTGCCAAGTCAGGATCCTTCCTAAGCTTCAGCTTGCCTTCATTCTCTTTCAAATGGAAATCCCAGAGTCTTCACACAGATGGATTTTTGTGAGCATAAAACGAGGTGAAATGTGTTTAACTGCACTACTGAACCATGCTGCTTACCTGTGAGCATATGCAAATCTATAAATGTAAGCTATCATTGCCCTGCTATTATATTCAAAATATCTCAGAATTAAATAAGAAATAGTCACAGTTCTCATAGGAGAGAGAGAGAGAGAGAGAGAGAGAGAGAGAGAGAGAGAGAGAGAGAGATGGGTGGGAAATGAATTTTGCAGCCAGCCTACATTTGATTTTCTACAGCATCAAATTCACTTTTTCCGGGGTCTCATCATTTTCCTAAAGGTAGAACCCAGGTAAGGAATGGCAGATTATACTACCGCCACTCAAACCCTAAAGAGCTATGACATCTAAATTAAGAGTTTGTTTCATTTCTTCCTTCCTTCCTTTCTTCCTTCCTTCCTTCCGTCCTTCCTCCTCCCTTTTTCCCTCCCTCTCCCTCCCTCCCTCTCTCCCTCCCTTCCTTCCTTCCTTTTTTCTTTCCTTCCTTTCTTTCACCACAAGAGTTTAAGTCCAATAGTATCAACACGGTCAAGAAACCCAAAAGATTCCCAAATTTAGGAATCTCTTACTTTCTGAGTTGGAACAAAAGTATGAAAGCAGAAGAAACTGGAAGTTTCAGTCTGCCCAAGCTGACTTCAGGAAAATGTGCCTGATAGCTTTCCTATGTCTTCCAAGGAACAAGTACTTAAGACATGTCACCATTTTAGTATTTCCATCTGATCAGGGGGAAAGTAGCAAGCCTAGCAATGTGTCGCACGCAGGGACACTTGGTAAACTGCATAGAACTGCATAGGAAGCATCTTCCCTGTGAGGCCACATTCATGCCTTCTCATTTGCTCACACAAAGCACGTTTGCCAAGGTGCCTTAAACTTTGGAGGAGGCATGGAGACATGATTGTACCATGTACACACCCTGGGGATAAATCAGAATCCCATGGCCTGGGGGTGACTCATTATAACCAAGGTGCTATGAGACTCTCCACAATTGTCCCAGAGGATGGGGAACCTCGTGAGAAAGGTGAGGCT
The DNA here is from genome assembly GCF_964271855.1 of Acomys minous. Classification (NCBI taxonomy): domain Eukaryota; kingdom Metazoa; phylum Chordata; class Mammalia; order Rodentia; family Muridae; genus Acomys; species Acomys minous. The sequence continues at coordinate 129,065,641 of NC_140485.1, read as the reverse complement.
TGCCAAGATGGAAGGAACGTAAACACCTGGAATGCTTTGCAGTGGCCATGAGCACCATACTCAAGATGAACCCTGGATATACGCCTCATATACTTCATTTGCAGTAAGAATGGCTGCAATAAATATGAAAATTGGGAATTTGTCCTTGTGTCTTAGTGAACGTTTTGTATTGAGGTGATGCATTAAGTCAATCAATTTGCCAAAATAACCAGTGGTTAAGGTTTATGTCCAGGGACAGACGATGGCTCAGTGAGCAAAGGCGATTGAGGCCAGCCTGTTAACTTGAGATTGAGCCGTGAAATCCATGCGGTCACAGGGGAGACCTGACTCTCCTCACAATTGTGCACTTTGTTAGCATATAAGTGGCTCCACCCAACCCTCACATCACCCCCACTAACCAGCTTCTAGGTTGCTTAGCAACCCTGATGCAATCACCTGGCTCATCAGAGGCCCAGGAATGTGTCTCTTCTCTCTATGTTACTTCCTAGGCATCTTTCCCTTTTTCTGCCCTCCTCTAGGGCGCACCTTCCCCTTTTTTCTTTCCCCTCCTCCCTTCTTCAATAAATCTCCTGATAAGAACTATTTCATGTGAAGGCCTATTTATCAATATTATAACATACTTGACATCCACACACGTACACAGACATAAGCACACTCACACGTGCACACACTAAATACATAAATGCAATAAAAAGTTTAAAGTTTAAATTAATGTTCACTATTAAAAGGAATACTAACCAACAAGATAATTAAAATTGTTCATCGTATTCAGAACTGTAAGACTCAAGTTATCACGGAAATAAAAACTTTTTTTACTTAAAAAAAGATTTTTTTTAATTATAAATTATGTGTGTGTGCATGCGACTGTGGGAGGTAATGCATATATGTATGTGGGTGTCACCGAGGCCAGAGACACTGGGTCTCCTTGGAGCTGAAGGCATAGGTGGCTGAGAGTAACCTGATGTGTGTGCTTGGAAGCAAACTCAGGTTCTCTGGAGGAGCAGTCTACCCTCCTAACTGTTGAGCCATCTCTATAACTTCAACAGAAACATGATTTTAAAACTTCGTAAATATTAAGCCAGTTTCAATGGAACACCACCACCTGGTACATGGCGTTAACACCTTTGGTGCAAATTAAATTGATTAATAAATCTTTCACATTTGACATGTGTGCTTGGGTTGGTTGCACTCTGCAAGAGATTTGCATACAGGGCTTCAGGAAGCAGCAGGTGTGTGGGTATGGATAGGAATGCAAACCAGTCCTACTAGAAAATGTGCTTTGATGTGACACTGAAGACCCTCAACTCTTATTTTTTTCACTTTAAAAAGTCCATTTCTATTATTCCATTTTGAAAATCAGCTAGAAATTATACTGAGTCCTAGAGCGATAGAAGCCTAAAACACCTGCACAGACTTCTTCTGGACAGAAAGACAATCCGGGGATAGAGCGAGCATGTAATGCATAACACCAGGTGAGTGGGGTGGGAAGAATTGGACTCACCAAAGAAAGGACCACACTCTCTTCTTTTCCTTTCACAGCCACCAAGAGGACAAAAGATAATAAGTTTCCTAAAAGGTCTTGACAAGAATACTGCGAGGTAACTTCCCCAGTCGTCCTCTGTCTCACTAGAAAACTGTAGTGAAAATTGCAATCTGTCTGCTGCAGAACACAAGGGAGCGTGATCCCAAACTGATTACAGACTTGTAGAATCGTATCAGCATCGATTTATAAGGCGGAACCCGCAGCACGTCAGCGTGGTGCTGCTTTGTAAATGCACTGGGCAGAGTCTGGGCTCCCAGGTGATCCCAGGAAAGCGGCTGCAAGCGCCTTCAGGAAAAGTCAGCCTTGCTGTTTGGAACCTCCAGAGAGTTCTTCAAAACCACCAAACAGGGAACTGGGAGGGTGCTGGAGTTTCTTCAGAAACTCATTCAAAAACTGCCCGCAATGCAAAAGTTTCTTTCTAACACTATAAGAGGCAAACTCCAACTTTTTATCCCACACACAGAAGAAGATATAACATTGTGTCCCCCCCCACCATACAACCGAACACAAATCTGACTGTGGACAGAGTGTCAGCAGCCGTTTCAGGGTCTTGTTTCCCTGACTTCCCAAAATAAACCTTTCCTTTTTAAGTAGCTTTTGTCTGTTTTTTTTTTTTCCATAGCAACAAGAATAGGAGAGAAGAAAAAAAGGACTTTAAGGTGAAGGAGAATAATATATAACAACAGGCATGATATAAAAGTGGAACGCTGGGGGCGGAGATGCATAATGGCCAGAGGGTTGAGTGAAAATTGTTAGGAGAAGCCAACCAAACCTGAGAATGTGTGAGTGTGGTGTAAAGAAACCCATCACATGGAGAGTTGGGAATGACTTTCACACGAACTCTGGTGCCTCATATTTGACCATGTGCCCTGGATGGGGAGGCCTGACGGCACTCCGGCACTCCGAGGAAGGATAGCAGGCTACCAAGAAGAGACTTGATACCCTATGAGCACATACAGGGAGAAGAGGTCCCTTCAGTCACAGTCATAGGGGAGGGCAGTAAGGGAAAATGGAGGGGGGAAGGAATGGGAGGATACAAGGGATGGGATAACAATTGAGATGTAATATGAATAAATTAATAAAATAAATTTTAAAAAAGAAACCCATTATAATGGATGCTAGTTGAAAAATAGAATAGGGTGGACAAGATGGCTCAGTTAGTACCGACACTTGCTGCCAAGCCTGGCTACCTGAGTTTGATATTCTGAGGCCACAAAGTGGAAGGAAAGAACAAAATCCTCAAAGTGGTCAAATGAGCTCCAGAAATACCCTGGCCTGTGTGCATCCACACACAGGCACACATACAATACTATGGTATGCATGCATCCACACACATCTACCTATACAAACAAACACACACACACACACACACACACACACACACACACACACACACACACACACAAAACCTCTTGCTGTTTTTTCAAGTAAATCAGCTAAAAGTTGGAAAACTTTCTTAGCTTTTAGTTAGACTTTAGGTGGTAGGGACTGTGGCGGCAGGAAGTCACTTATTATGAAACAGCATACCTCAGCACAACCAAGGAAGAATCCTTGCTCTTTTTTGTTGTTGTTGTTTGTTTGTTTGTTTGTTTGTTTTGAGACAGGGTTTCCCTGTGTAGCTTTGGCTGTCCTGGACTCACTTTGTAGACCAGGCTGGACTCAAACTCACAGAGATCCATCTGCATGCCTCTGCCTCCCTGAGTGCTGGGATGACAGGCTTGTGCACCTAGCCTGGCTGGGTCCCTATTCTTTTATCTTTACGCCCAGGTTAACAAGTCAACTTCCTCACTCAGCCCACAGGCCAGTCCCCACCCTCGCCTCAGGTCACTCAAGGGCAAATTTGCTGTTGTGTAAGTTGGCCATGTGGTCATTGGTTATGTACAAAAGCAGTCCTTTTGTTCTGACTACTATGAATTCTTACAGAGTAACTTTTTCTCTTTTTAATTTTTTTTACAGTTAATAGAGTAGAGATGGTTTTCAAATTTCATACACAAAAGCCTCATTACCATTTACATTTGTGCACAGCTAACAAAAATTAGCAGGAGCTACCTTAAAGCATTAAAGCCAAAAGGAGAAAGAAAAAAAGTAAACAAAACAGAGAGGAAAGGCTATTACTTAAAACCATTTAGTATGGATTAAAGTTAGTTATAATGGGGTATTTCAACTCACGAAAAATAAGTGCTTTCTCTTCTCAGATCTTCAGGAAGGAGGATTGATCCGTCTCATCTTAATGTTCTTTTAAACATTTGAGTGTTGGGATGCGTCTTTGCCAAACAAGGACTAAAAAGTATTTGCGCTTGAAATGAGGATTCTAATCAGAACTGGGCCAGCACTCCAGCAAGGGACCAGGGTGGTAAGTGCAAAGGGAGGGATAGAGAAAAAAAAAATATCTCTGTACCTGCTCTCCACTGCTCCAAGGTCAAAAGACATTTTTACCTACCTGAGTGTATCCCGAGACACTGGAAATTTTCCTTATCCCGTATCTTCCATTCTAGCCCCATATTGTGATCTCTTAGCCATCAGGCCCCCCGCCCCACCCCCGCTTCTCGTCTCAATATCCTTGGTTGTCCTTAAACTCATTATATAGACAAGAAGGGCTTTTGAAGGTCCTTCTGCCTCATGGCCAACTATGTCACACTGGGTAAGCCCTTGGCCACCTGAAAAATATTCTCTCCTTACCTTTGTGCGAAGGAGGACTCTGGGAGGAACAATAAAGCTCCCCTTCCATCCTCCCCGCGTCCCCTCACAACTGTGGGAATTATGAGGATGCCAAGGCGTGTCTCCGGGCCTCAGGCCCTCTCCTTCTCTGTTATTCTAACTCTTGACGCCCTCATCCCGACCCTACCCTTAGACATAGACCTTCTGCAAAGGCCAGAGGTAACCTTTGGGGAGCGCTATCCAGCTTCCCCTTTGGAAGGTTGAGAACGGGATTTGTAACCGTCACCTCATCTCATTCCTCTGTCATGTTGCTTTTCCTCAGATACCACAGATCATCAGTAACATTCAGTAGAATTTACTCTTTTTCTTTTGATTTTATGCTTTTCCAGTTCTTACAATTCTATCTCAGTGTTTGCCATCACAGCAAGAAAAGACTATATTGAAGAAAGAGCTAAAAGTAACTGGACGTGCGCTGTAAATGTTGGGAGACATCAGACTGCGAGGTGGGGGAGGAGTGAGTAGAATGGAAGCTCCCTGAAGGGTAACCACTGTGTGGTTCAGGCTGGTGGGGAGCTGTACTGAGTGCAACATGGGTGCACAGATGGTTAGCGCTACACTCACTCACCATCCTCCAATTGTTTTCTAACTTTCTGAAAGAAATCATGGGTAGTGACAAAAACGGCATTCAGTAGACTTAGCACCTCAGCAGGTCTCACCACAAGAGGTGCGCAGAGGCAGCCTAGGCCAGCCCAGCGCACCTGCTCTGTATTAATGATGCATTAAGGCCCAAGCAATGAATGTATTGCATTTAAAGTATGCAATTTGCTAAGTGTTTCCTTACATCTGTCTCTATAAAGCAATACCATAGCCGACAGTGAGCATATATGTCATCCCCCAATTTCCTCATGCGACTTTGCCCAGCAGACAGAATATTTTGAGCATTAGTTGAATGGGGGGAAAAAAAGAACAAACATCGGCTTCATTTTCCAAAAGATTCTACAGTATGCATGTCATTAACTTCTGTTAGAGGGTCCTCAGGGAAGAGCTCAAATTTCTAACATTCAAAATGGCTTTGCTTGTCCACTTAGTCCTTAAGCAAGCATTGTAATGCTACTCTCTCTCTCTCTCTCTCTCTCTCCATATATGTGGTGTGTGTGTGTGTATGTGTGTGTGTGTGTGTGTGTGTGTGTTCACATGCAGTCTGCACCTCTGTGTGCTGCATACTAAAAGTAGTTCTTCCCTCCCATAAATTAAGCTTCATGTTTAAAAGAAATGAATTCGGAGTACCACTTCTTTTTAGGGAAATGGATTTTTTTTCACAAGATGCACCTAACCTTTCTGGCTCATTCTGGTCCAAAGCCTGGGAACTACGTGATGAGAACTCCAACTAGTATTGCGATTATTATGTAAGGGCGTCAATTGCATGGAGCTGGATGGACACAAACCACTCCAACCAATTAGCTCTTGTCTCCTTACTGTGTGACAACTGAATGACGGACAACACTCTCTCTAGGGGCGCATGGCCCTGTAAACTGAGAGCCTGAATGCTGCCATCCACATAGTTCCTGGACACTTCAAAAAGCCAAGCTCCCTCGGCAACTACCATTCAGACCAAATCCTCTGCTTTGTGTGAATTATCTTTTTGTAAGCATAAAACTACAATACAACAGGAAGACTTTTCATACTGCTGAAGTGATTTCCCCTGTATCACAGATGGCTTTGGCTGATAAATAAGGCCATTTGTTAAGGAAAAGACACCCTGATACTCAGCAGAGGCCACCAATTTTTATCAAGGAACATCTCTTCTTGCCATATGGCAACCTCAAGAAGCATTAATTGCCAATCAATCATCAATTGGTTAATCAATCAATCAATCAGTATTCACGGAGATAAGATGCATCTACTTTCCCTCATTATGTTCTTCTCAGTTTTGTAAAAGAAGCAGTTTGCTTGCTCGTTCATGAATTATTCTCTGTGTGAGTCCATTCATAGTCTCGCACAATATAGGACCATCACTGGGACTGTGAACACGTAAAGAGTTTTTAGTATGTTCAAGGAGTTGTGGTGTACACAAAGGTTAACATGATATCAAATGGCCTTCGGGGAGCACCTGCCATGGCAGGGAGGAACGAAACAGTCAGGAGATGGAGGGTGGCGTTATTGGTAGGAAGCCTGGAGTGCAGGCACTTAGAGGCAAGTGAATTTGGAATGATTTAGGCTAGGTTCTCATTTTACTACCAGTATTTATAACCTGCTCAGGGTTTATTATACCTGTAAGTGGTTCGGGAACACCTGTTACATTTTTATCCCTTTCTTGAACTATTCTAGAGGTCCCTTGAAGCAAGAAACTAACTTATCTTTGGTATTACCATGAAATAGCTGCCTCGTTGCTGCTAAATGAACAAAGGAGGAGAAACTCCATCTTCAGCACCCGAGTTCTGGGCAATTCTGCTTACAGAAGTTTGTCCTCTTAAAGACAGCTACTATTGTTCCCTCTGCCTTTTGTTCAGAAGTGATTTTAATTTGCTACCTTCAGTTTGCTCTCTACAGAAGTAATTACAAAACAGAAGTACAACTCTTCAAGAGTGAAAAAAAAAAGATTACAAATTGGACATCTATGTCCAAAATAAGCACCACTAAGATTTTTGCTTATTTGATTACCTTTTGTATGTGTTAATATTACATTAATCTTCTATCTACAGTTGCCATTCCGAGTTTCACATTTAATATTTATACTAGTCTTTTAAATATTTTTATGTGTATATTTGAGATTTCAGGCATGATGTTATTGGGAATAAATAGATAGTAAAATATAGTGAATCAAATTAATGTATCTACTATGTCACATAGTTACTTTGTGTGTGTGTGTGTACATTAAGAGTTATAGATATCTATTCATTTAATGATAAGTCTTGAATTTGCCAATTTTCATTAACCTTGACTCTTGGGGAGATATCATAACCCCAGGCAAGCTCTTCCTACAAATCTGCCACTTTCTGTCCTCTGAATACCTCTCTCTGAATCCTGTACGTACTCTCATTATAGGAAGAAGTATTTTAACTTCTATATATGTATATTTTAACTCTTTGTGTAAGAAATGTTATCAACAAAATTATACAATGTTTTTCTTCCTGTGTTTGGGTTAGTTCATATAAACATAGATACATTTACACAGATAAATGACTACATATTTTTTTAATTTTTTTTGGTTCATTATTAAAGGGCTTTACTGTAGATTTAATCCTGGGAATTAACAGAGGAGAGAGGGACAATAAGAGGGAAACAGCTGTCCATGCCCTAGAGTACGCATAGTCTTCTTGAGAGAAAGTTCCCTGGAAAGGAGTTTAATCCATATCTAATCCACTTGTTTGTTCTTCTTTTAATACCATTTGTATCTTCCTCATTGTGCAAACAAGAGGTGCACACTAATCAGTAACTCCATAAGGGTCTTGTCCATCTTCAGTCTATTGTGAGTCTACTCACTTTCTAAATCCTGTCTTTCAGTGGGGGATAGAATGTTCTATCGGGGTCTATTTTGGGGCTAAGTCACGTGACTCTGCCCCACATTTTCAGCCCTTGTCTGGATCCTGGAAGGTGGCCGGAGTTACTAGAACAGTACCTCCACTCTCATGCCATTTGGTGTTTTCAGTCACTCCTAAAGACCTAGTCCTGATCCCTGACAGACACTTGCCACAAGGAAGAAACTGAGCAACCAGCAGAAGCTCGATCAAAACACGCAGTCACTACAGGAACAAAACATTTGCATGCGTCTCCCCACTTTTACCATACCTCTCCTACCTACAGGCCTTTTCTAGAGCAACTTTCCTGCCCTGCCTGCCTCAGGCACCACCTGATGACCACTTCTACTTAATGTATATGGAACCTTCCCTTCTAGTGTCCTCTCTGGTCCTATGCAGCCCTTACGGAGAGAAGAACCCTGTAAGTGGCCAAGATCCTATAAGATTATAAAAGAACTGGAAAATTTCCATTGCTTTGTGACATCTTCATCCCCTAAGTGCCCCAGTGCGCTCCTCACCAACTTGTGGAAAGGGTGACATGACTCGACCTCCTGACTGTTAAGCATGCAGTGTATGGCGTATTGATAATGACGGCAAAAGGACCATTTCTGATTCATTTATTTACTGCATCATCCTTTTAACTGTTATTGCAGAGAACATTATTTCTTGCAAAAAGCACGAAGTTCCCAGGAAAACCCCTGCTCTATTATGCACATAGCATTATGTATCACTCACCTCAACTTTACCACAGCTTTTGCTTGCATGAAGAGGACACTTGAGCCTAGGAGTTCAAGGTCAGCCTGGGCTACACAATGCTACCCTTTTTTTAATAAGTGAAAAAAAAAAGAATAAATAAGCAGGCTGTGTTGACTCACTGACATTTGCCATGTAAGTTTATACCACTAACTAACACACAGGCTTTAAATGTATACATTAATTATAGTTGTGCTTCCCCCCCCCTCCTTTTCAACACTATGGTAGTCTCTAAAGAACTGTTTTATCTTCAAACTCTCGTTGGCCAATACAGCACCCATACCCAGAAGGTACAATGTGTGCTTCTAAAGTGAATGGCTTCACTGAGTCATATTGTGAAGCAGAGAAGAGAGCAGTAGGTGAGGCAGTTCACTGCGGGTCAGCTTCACTGATCCAGGAGAAGGAGATATGTGTATGCTGTGGCCTGAGTTCTCACTGCGCTGCCTCACCATGGGTCATGATATCATACCACCGCCATTGCGTTCTTTTAAATCAGTAACCACACCAGGAATTGACCCGCTGGCTAGGCACCCAGCCAGCTTTCCATGTAGTCTGGCATGTGCTCAATGCTAGGCCTGTTTCTCACAGGGCATCCCTCACTCTCTCTCTCCTTCATCTTAAATTTATTCTTAAGTGGTTAGGGATCAAACTCAGGCCCAAAGATGAAATAAGAGATCTACTCCTGAGCACCCTCATGCCAGACTGTCCCCTTTTTATGACTTTTCCCATGTCCTCCCCCCTGCTACTCAAACTTGGGAAAGAATGATTAAGCCGTCCTCATTGGCCAGCCACATCTCCCCGTCGCTTACTCCCTGCTAAATACACATATTCTCAGGGAAGGATTTCCCAGAATAAAAGAGGCCAAAGGAAATTTGCAAGGCAAAGGTACACAAGTCATTTTAGGCATGCAAATTATTGTTTTTAGAAGAATAAAAGGCTGTAAATATTTTGAGAAGTGGGCCCCCAGTGCCTCTTAAGTATTCTAAACTACACTGTGTGCTTCATAATTATGTAATATACAGAATACCAGCTGCTTTGGATAGCACTCCGGAGGTTTGGATGGCATCAGAAAACTCTCCTCCCCCAGTGAGAGCCATAATCAGGCCAGCATACCGTGAAGCCACATCCAATTGACATTGAGTTGCTGGATTTTAACACACTTTGAAACAGATGTTAAGCCCGTGTGCTGTGGCTAGAGAGGAACATATTTTTGCTTCAAAATATAGTTTTATGAAGGTGTATACCTGTGAAGTCTGTTCATATTTATCGTCTCATTAATATCTGTGCAAAGGGACATAGAGACTGCATTGGCGGATTGTGAATCCACTTATATATTACATATTTAAATATTTATACCTGTGCATTCAAACGTGTACATAGATTTAGTTTAAGAGACAAAACCTGGGATTTCTCTTTCATCTTTGGCAAAGAGCAGAGACACTTGTAAGCCTCTGCCTCTGGAGGGAAAAAAAAGGCACCCTAAGGCTTTCCCTTGGAATCTATGCCTGACACAACTAACAGAATCTTTTGGATCCCTGTAGAAAAGGATGGGTTAATTATCATCTGAAGAGACTGCCTTCTCTTGCTTAGACCCTGAATAGCACCACCTGTGGGCCCTCTCAAGCGATAAATAATGAGCAAAGAGTCCAAGCACACATGTGACGTCTCATCTAGCATTTAGCACATGGTCAAGGCCAAGCCCCCCCCCCCCAAAAAAAGTGACTTAACAAAATGACTTCAAAGGAAGAGAAGATAAGAAATGAAACAGGCTTTCTTTTTCACAGTTAACATGTAGGCACAGATCCACACTGCAATTGAGCTCAGAGTTTCTTCTGCAATTTTTAGAGAAGTGGAAAGCGCTAGCTGTCACCACAGGTGCAGTCAAATATGTCCATGGTTACTACAGGAAGAAAGTGTGAGTTTTGCTCCGGAGGCTCAGTGGAACAAGTCCCCCAGAACTTAATTTGGCTGAGATGCCTCTAGATGCAGGCGCTGGAGTCAGACAGTGCAACACACTAAGTATGGGGCTGTGTACTGGCTTCTCAGTTTTGTGGGCCAGTTTTCTCACCAGCCAAAACACAATGACGATGATAATGAAGACAGATGTCCTGATATGACACTTGTGTCTTACGGGGAGGAGAACACCAGGTTAGAAGGGAGGAGGACAGAAGGCTTTTGCTCCACTCTCTCAACTCAGAATTGACTTTCAGTAATTAAGCAGTCTGCATGTCTTGTGTTAAACAAACGGTAACTGCCATTCTATTGAGTCTGAGTAGAACAAATGTCCTTAGGATAAAATGGCTACTGAGAGATAAGATGAAATAATTCACAGAAATCAAAATTACAGACGTCCTTGACTAGAAATACTCCCTGTAGTCATATTCTATATATCTCTACTTGTCTGAGCTTGTGTCTCTGGTGAAGTCCCAGCTTGGACTTCAAGAACACAAGTGGAGAAACTAGGCAATGTAAAAATGCATTGCATAGGACTCATAAGTATGCTTGTCTACCGCCCTGGTGGCGTCAGTTTTGAAGTTCTAGTCAGTGCTGATATTCAGTGTTTTCTATATAATACCAATTGCACATGGGTCTCTGCTGTCATGGTCCATTACGAATGGTCTGAAGGAAATCCTACCAATAGCTGATGAGAAGCCCACATTGATGAGGAAGCAAGAGCAATGAACCAGCTTATTTCTGTACACACCCAGATTCTCTTCCGGCTCTCCTCTCTCTGTCTCTTCTACCTCTTCTCCCCATCTATTGGCTGTAGTTCTACTTTCTTCTCTTTCCCCAGTTGACATCCTCTGTGATTTCTCTGGTACCTACTCCCACCTGAGCCCAGATAACTTCTTCTATCTCCAGCCCAGATTTCTGTCTTGAAAGGAGACATGTTTAGTGTGTATATCCAGGTAGATGGTGTCATTGATTCAGAAATCAAAAGTAGACTTCTTTTCAAGCCCTGCTGCTTTGAACGCTGAGTTGGCTGGATCTTCATCATTATATAGTTTGTATCTTCTCTTAAAGCAATGATTTCCTCACACTCTTCCATGGATCCAATCATTTGAACCCTTCCCCCCTTCTAGGCTACTCATATAACTGAGTAGCATCATTCCCTTCTGTGAGCCCCAGTCAGATTATCCTCTAATCTTCTGGGAGCTTTTTTCTCCTTCTCCAGTCAGTTTTGCATATCAATAGCAGGCACGTATTCCAGAAACACTTTTATCTTCCAGGTAAAACCTACCCATGGTTGCAGAGTGTCCCATGCCCTTGGTTGGAGGACCATATGATGCTATGCCCCCAGAATCAACCGTCTTATCTTTTATTCTGAATACTGTCATGCTACCATGTTCTCTACAACAGTTCTGGGTCTAGGCTATTCCTTTATTTGTATTGTTTGTGTTATTACTCACCATGTTCTTAGTTGTGTTATTCCCCGCCCCCAACCCCTGAAAACAGGTTTCCCATCTAAGGGCATATCGCATGATAGTCTCTTTGTGTTCCCACTTAATCTGGGAGGGGTAGGGTCAGCATATGCAGCTGTAGCAGCTGAAGAACAGTCATTTGTCTCAGAATTGTCTGTTTAAGACTTCATGTCCACAGGAAAGATAATCAGTTTTCAATGATAGAAATATGATTTCCTATGAATGAACAACAGAAGAAATGCCATATACTGAAGAAGTAAAATACAAACCACATTTTGACAAATAGTGAAAACCAAAATTAAGCATTGGCTTCTGAGACAGAACAATATGCTTGCTTTACTATAAAAAGATAAATTCTGTTTGTGCCACAGATGACTGTTTGTGTAACCTAAGGTCCACTAAAAAGAGGTCATAACAGCCTAAACTTCACTTCTGCTCATAAGAATAAAAATTGTTTGGTTAGTTCTTTTTTTTTAAGGTATGATTTATATGAATTAAACTGGCTTGGCCCACATATTATATGAATCACATATGATTCAAAGGAATCATGTCACGGCTGCTACCACACCCATGTGTGTATCAGTACAGCTACAGGTCTGTCTTCAGATGTCAGGTTGAATCTGGACTGTTTCAAGCCAAGAGATGATGGGTTGAAATACAGCTGATGATCTAACATGAAAATAACTAACATGATTTTATATACAATCTGCATTTTGGCTATTTTCTTACTCAAGGTTTCTATTGTTGTGACCAAACCCAGTAAAGGGAGGAGAGAGTTTATTTAAACTTACAACTTTCAGGTCATACTATATCTCTGAGAGGAAGTCAGAGCAGGAACTCAGTGCAGGAACTTGAATAGAAGCCATAGATGAGTGTTTCTTACTAGCTTGCTCCCCATGGCTTGCTTATCCTGCTTCCTTATACTACACAGGACCACCAGCCTAGGAGAGGCACCACGCACAGTGAGCTGTGTCTTGCCACAACCATTACCAATAAAGAAAATCCCTCACAGACAGATTTGCTCACAGGGCAATCTTATAAAGGCATTTTATCATTTAATATTCCCTCTTCCCAGCTATGTCTAGGTTTGTGTCAGGTTCAGAAATAACCAGCACACCAGTGTTTTAGATAAAAGTACACTTTAAATAAGCCATTCCGCAAAAGGGCAATTTTAAGGATAGAAAGCCAACTCTTATCATCTTTGAGAAGACAACCTCTGACCCTTAGAAACATAACAAATTAAGGCTTGGATATCAAAACCCCACAGGCTGTGCAGGTCTGAACCAGCTGCCATGGTTCTGAGCAGCTGGCCACATAGGAGAATATGGCTCCCTCCCATGGAACTGGTGTTCCATGGTTCTCCAACGGATGACGTTCACGGCTTTGCTGCCTTTTGTTTTGGGTCCATTCAATAGTACTGCCTCTGTTTTTGAGGAAACATTCAAGGTAGCTAAGGGGGAAAAAAATCACATTCCACTTTCTGTTTTCTTACTCTCCTGCCTCAGTTTCACTGAAACACGGCAACACATTGTCACAGTGTAATACAGTCACATGTTTTCAACATGGAGGTAGCATTTGAAGAATGTGTTAAGTTGGTGACTTTTGTGTGTGTGTGTGAATATCAGTTTCTTATTTTGTTTGTGGCAGTCACATTGGGGATGTGAAAAAGAATATGGGGCTCCAAAATAATTAGGCAACAGTTGCTGAATAGATGATGACCAAAGGACAATTCAAAGTCAAAAATGTAACAGTCCATGGCGAATTCTAGCAGTGTTCACCTTTGAGCGTCGCAGCAGCCTTGGTTTTGAACTGACAGCCTGCACGCTTTGTACTATGCCTGCTGTCATACCACACATGCGAATGCTGAGACACCTTGACTAGATTCGGGATGACTGTGTGTCACGAATTGCAGTGGTTTTGCTGTGCATTCAAGAGTTTTCTGGTCTTACGGAAACATAATGGTTTCATTATGGAAAGCAGAATGGTTTTTCTTATGTCTTATTTTATTTGACAAAATCCTGAAAACAGAAGATAACAGGTAACACAGCCTACTAACGCTTGTTTTTAAGAAGGCAACACTGGGACTGGGGAGAATGATTTAGTAGACACTGGAAGGCGTGTGTGTTGGACCACATCTGTATCCCTAACACTGAAGATGGAGACAGGAAGATTCCTGGAGCTGATCAGTCAGCTAATACAGGCAAAACAACAAGCTCAAGGTTCAGTGAGAAGACTCTGCAGTGACTGGGACTTGACCTCTGCCCATCACATACACAGATGCATGTGAACCCCCCCCCCACACACACACACATGAGTATGTGATACACATGCAGGAGGATTTTAGATCATATGACACATTTACTTTCTATTTATTTATTTGTTTCTTTATTTATTCTTCTCTCATACATTACAACCCACCCACAGTTTCCACTCCTCAGTCTTCTTGCCACCCCATTCCCTCTCCCCTATATCCACTCCCCTTTTTCCCTTGAGAAAAGAGCAGGCCTTCCAGGGATGTCATCCGAATATAGCACAACGAGTTAAAATAAGATTAGGCACAAACCCTCATATCAAGGCTGGGAGAGGCAAGCTAGTAGGTAGAAAAGGGTCCCAAGAGGAGGTGAAAGAGTCAGACATACCTCCCCACCCCCACTGTTAGGAGTCTCAAAGAAGATCAAGCCAGACAACCACAAAATACATGCAGAGGTCCAAGCTCAGTCCCCTCAGGGTCTGTGATTGTCACTTCAGTCTCTGTGAGGCCCTCTGAACCCAGTCGATCCACTTTCAATCATTTGAGGAACTCCATAGAGTTTTCCTAATGGCTGCGCAATTGTCACTCTCTATGGTAGTATGGCCTCCTTTCTACAAACCCTCTCCTCAAGATGCCATTCACATTTTCTGTAAGGCTGTTGTAACATATGTGAAATGCTCTCTCATTCAAGCTTTAATTTTTTTTTTTAAATCTCACTGATCATTAGTGAGTGTAGGCATTTTTAACATACATGTTAGACATTTGTGTGTCTTCTTTTCATAAGTGATTATACAGATATATTTCTGTACTTAGTAAAGCTGTTTTATTGCTATATTTTAGTTACATATACAATGACTATTTATGTCTTATAAAGTGAACAGTTAAAATGTATTATTCCTCTTGTCTATAATCTTTCTACTCTATTACTTTTATTGTTGCATGGGTGTTTTTATATTTGTTGTAATCTCATTTTTCTAGTGTGTTTGGGTCTATGTACATGATACATTTCCTTGATATTTGAGATTTTTCCTTTAGAAAACATATTTTCTTAGGTCATCATTAATGTGTCATATATTATTATATAAACTATAATACATACATATATAATTATATAATTTGATTGTATAGTATCAATGATGATTTTAAAAATTGTAGTTTGAACTGCTGACTTGGGCTTCAAAAAATGTCTTCAAATGAATCCCGACTTGGAATTAGGATAGAGTTTTCAACAACTTCTAACATGTCCTGAAACATACTTTTGCCATTTTGTTTTATATAATTTTTGTGACTGTAACCTCAGCATTCACAGTAATAAAACCAACCCCTCCTCCCTGCTCTGAGGAGCTACTGGCAGTGGAGGGTGGCCACAAGAGGGATAATCAGTTTTCTTTGAGGTTATAGCTACTGGTAGGTTTCTCAGGCCCCAGTAGAATGGTATCGCTAATTGGGTGCAGTTGTCTTAAAAAGCAGGAGAGACATGAAGTTGGCAGGGGATGTACAAGGGGACTAGAGTGGGGAGTTGGCAAGGGAAAATGGGATTAAACATGATCATGATACACTGTATATGTGTATAAACATTCCAAAGAATAAAATAATTAAGATATCAGTTAACACAGAAAAATAGTGAAATACTCTATTGATGATCCTCCAGTGTCGAGCAATCAACAAAGATATAATCCTTTATGTAAAAGTAAATAAATACATCCATCTCATTGGTATGGAAATTTTGCTTAATATTTAATGAAGAGTAATATTGTTTGTATACCAAAGGATTATTTTTAAACAAGTTCATTATCATTTATTATCAGTAAATATTTGTCTGTTCTTCTACCTGTATAACTGGAGCCATGTGAAGATTTCTAAAGCAAAATGGGATCACAAGTAGAAAAATATAAGATATCCCTCTATAGCACACTGTAGGTGAAATTACCATCTGCACAACCATGTGCCTATTGCTGTTTGTATATTTTGTATGTATATATACATGTATATGTACACACACACACATATATATTTATATATATGGAGAGAGAGAGAGAGAGAGAGAGAGAGAGAGAGAGAGAGAGAGAAGAGAGGAGAGAGGGAGGAGAGAGAGAGAGAAAGAGAGAGAGAAAGCATTACTGTATCAGATACTATAGTCAATGCTGAAATATTCATGCTTCTAAACATAGAACAAGTATAGTAAAGACACTAGGCAATAAGTATTTTTAGTTATGTTAATTTTGTAAGACCACAACAAAAATGGGGTCCATCACTGACAGAAATATTGTTACAGGATAATCTATGTTAATTACTAAAATCCTCATGTGGCTGTTGTGCAATTGAGGGTCTCATTTCAGAAACTTAGTAGATTAAGTTCTACAGTCCACTGGTAGAGATGTGGCTGTAGGCTCATCCCCCTCCACAGATCCATTTACACACAGAAGTAAGAAAATCTTAGAGACGTACCTAAAATACAAAAACATTCTAAATGTAGGATGCCTGCCATCATTAAAATGGCAGCCCTTGATCATCCTACCCACAAGAAAGACGGATAGTTGAAACCTTATTTCAACTTGAGAAATAGAATGTTAGATAGCAATGAGATGAAAATATCCAATTTTTAATGAACAAGTACATTGTTTGTTTGTTTGTTTTTAGCACAATGGAGTGTCATAAACAATTCTATTCTAAAATGAAGTAGTTTATTCTGAGTCTCATTGTCCTCATTTATACGTCACTCCTGCAGCTAGAATGCTTGTGTTCTTATAGCAAAATGCCATAGACTGTGTGGCTAGAATGACCAATTCACTTTTCATGATTGTGTATGTTGAGAAATCAAAGACATGGTCCTCGAAATCATGCTTTTCCCAGTTTGCCATTAGCTGCATTGTGATTGTTTACTCATGTGGAAGAACGAACCAGAAAGCTTTGAGAATATTCATCTTTACTCTTATGATTCCACCTAAACCTAGTCATTGCCTCCCAAAGATCTCGTCTCCAAAGACCAATACATGAGTTATTGGGGCTTTTATATATGAATGCTGTGGAGGTACAATTCAGTCCATATTAAATTGCTGAATGGTTTGTACAGTGTTAAGCAAGGAAGTGCCTTAAGAATTCATGTAGGTCTGGGGAACAAAAACACTAAGACCAGAGAAACATGGGAAAGAGAGTGGGCCAGAAGTTAACAGCCAAAAAGGACAAGGATGCAGCTAAGCAATGTATGGTGTGTGTTAGGCACATGTTTCCAGGGATGAAACCTTCATCCAGCAGAGCTCAGAGCATCTTGGGGATGCCGGGTTCAGCAAGTTGTCCAGAGTGGGTTCCTAAGTCAAAATGAGACAAAACAGACATAAGTTCTCACCATGAAGATGAAACAATGACACCTACTCCACCAGGCAGTGGTTATTTGGTTTGAAGGGCTAAAATAAAAATGGCAGCATATGTACAGGAATGAATGTATGTCTGTGTAGGTGTATGTGAGCTTATATATATATATGTGTGTGTGTATATATATATTTATATACATATATATACACATATATATGTGTGTGTACATATATGTGGTTTTTTCTTATTAAAAATAAGTAAAGAGCTTGCGATTTTCTACTTTGACTGGAGTGAGTTTTGCTTTGTGACCATAGCTATTGATCTAGAAGCATAGGTTATTGATTTTGCCAAAGGATTTCTCATTGGCATGTGCACACCACAATGATTCACAGAGCATCCTGAGAGGTGTGAAAAGCCAGTGTGTTGGCACCATGCCTATGTCTTCCTTAGTGATCTGGCTCTGTGCCTAGCACTACCTGTGGCTCTTCCTGACTTCTCTCTGGTAGATGCTGTTAAGAGCCACCACACAGATGGTTTCTTGCATGCCCTGGTAAACAGGCAAATCTTATTGTAGCAGACCAGAAGTAGGAGGCCAAGGTTGAGTGGTATGCTCCAAGGATTTTGCAAGTCTATTCTTTCCCTGGCAAGTTCTAGAATTCTAAGAAGGTGTATTAGTTCATGACTCTCATTTCTTCCTTCATTCACTTCAGATAAATTTATCTCAGATAAATGAAGTGAGTTTTTATTGTTTAATTTTGATCTTTTTACACTATACCTGAGAACTAATTCCTGAGAGTCTGGAGACCTCAGTCCGTACTCTTCCTCAGCTGGCATGCCCTGCAGCCTTTATCATCTACTCAGTCCATGGATGAATGCTCTTGTGTTTCCCAGTGAACTTAGGTAGTCTTCAGGGTCTAACATAAAGGTAAGGGGCCAAGCTCAACATTTCAGGGAATGCCTGCAGGTTTGATACAATGTACTTTAGAAAAACATTTCTTTCCGTTATTTTCGCTCAGGGCTTTGTTTCAATGGTCAACTTTTCCCCCTTTACTGAGTCTAAGGTCAATTTAGAGCATTTGTGGTGTTATTAACGAGAGCGCTCCCCCCACCAAACTCAACTACAAAAACAATTGGTCCCTGGATAGAAGAACTGTTGGTTTAGGAGGTGTGGTCTTGTTGGAGGATGTTGGAGGATGTTGGAGGATGTTGGAGGATGTTTGTCAGTGGGGGTGGGCTTTAAGACTTCAAATGCCCATGTCAGGTCCAGTCTGGCTAGCTCATGCGCTCACTCTCCCTCTCCCTCTCCCTCTCTTGTGTATTAGGATCTATGATCTCAGCTATTACTCCCGTGCCATGCCTGCAGGCCTGTTGTCATGATTCGTGCCTTTGAAACTTGAAGCAAGCCTCCAATTACATGCTTTCTCTATAAGTTGCCTTGTTCATAGGCTCTCTTCATAGCAACGGGACAGTAACTAAGACAGTTACAATTTCAGTAAAGAAAGCTAGACTCTTACTGTTACATGGTAACATCATAAACAGAAGTGAGTGACTTGGCCTATGCGTAAGAACAGCTGAGATCAGGTAACCAATGGGTACCATTGAAAAAGATACCACTGTGGTTATTTACAATGGAAATTCAAGATCCCTTGTCTGCACATGGGCATTTTTAAGTTGCTACTATTCCTACTCGATGCTTTTAGATAAAATTCGTATGGTCAGAAGGACAAAAATTACATCTTAGTAATTATCATACAAGTAGACAATAAAGACGTTACACTGATACTACTGGCTAGAAATTAATTGTGATACTGACATTCAAACACCTCTCCTTTTCAATAAACCCACAAAAAGGAGTGATTACCATGAGTGTGATTAAACAACACCAAGGCTTGTTTTAGTACCTTTAAGACTGCAACTATTCTATTGAATGTCTACGTTCACTGATAGAAAGACTATTTGAACACACCGTAGGTAGTTACTAAATACCTCTTTTTAATCTCAGCTTCTTGTTTATGACAATTCTTTCCTTTTCATTTCACTCTAATGAAATATGCCGTTCAAGGTCTTGAATTTTATAGAGACATAACAGTACATATTTAGATGCTGGGAGCAATCCGTTTCCTCAACAGCTGGCAGAGCAGCTTAATATCTTAGCCAATCACTTGAAGCTCTGAAAGATTCAACATTCTACAGCACGGTAAAGGAGTGACCTCAGAATGCTACTGAGCCTGGAAAGCAAGATGTCCCTGCAAAAATCTTTTTTTTTTTTTTTAATATTTCAGTTTTTATGAGATGAACTTGAAGTCATTTGGTTACCAGAAGACAGACTGTTTACAGTGGGAGAGCAAAATTAGGCAGAGGAAATTGATGGTAGCTTGAAAGATAAACATTCATTAAGTTAACAAACAATTGCTCGGAAGCGTCTCTGGGGAAACAATTGGGAAGGCAGCCTTTGTGCTAGAGGCTCTGAAACAAGCAAAGTAGAATATATAACCATGTCTTTAAAAAAAAAAAAAAGAAAAAGACAGCAGTAAAAATGGACTATGTCCTACATGTGGTAGCTGACCAAACCTGTGAGTGAATGACTCCGGAGGAGCCTGCGACAAGTGGCCCTAAGGGAGTGGTACCGGAGTGGGAATTGGAATAGTGAACAATCTGTAAGGTCAAAAGGAGCAGGAGATTCGCAGGGAGCCGCTGGAAGAAAAGGATGGTAAAGACAGAGAACATACAGATGCTAGTTTGTAGGTGAAGGTAAGTACCCAGAGCTGGCTATCATGCTAAGTCAGGAAAGGATGGCTGGGGCTGACTCTAAATAGTGGAAACCTGAGAGCACGGGCATGTGTCCTGAGGGGTCAGACAATAGATGTCCTACTCCTAACTCTGTCCCTTCCTCATTATGCCTGTTTGAGTGATCTGTCCAATAAATCCACTAATGCCTCATCCATGCACTCAAGGTAAGTAACTGCCCTCACTCTGGGGGCTATAACAAACACCGAACATGATTATAACCATAGAAGAATACTGTTAGCATATTTTAAAATTACTTCTATTTTAAATGTCATCAAACGCTGTGAGCTATGGCCATGTGGACAGTGGGAACCGCTGAAGGGTTTGCATAAAGCAGGTATTACTGAGACCCCTCAGACGGAAGAGCTAATGGTGGCCCAGTCAGGAGGTCAGAGCCAAGAAGATTATAAGCTTGATGCTAGCTCTAACTACATCCTGAAAATCTACCTTAAACAGCAACAGAAACCTAATCAATAATATGAGCACGAAGAGGACAGATCATACCGTGGTGGACGAACAATATGATGGCCGATAAGATGATGGCCAGGGTTAGTGAGGGCAATGGTGAGGAAACGGCTTAGGGACATGCTGATCCAGAGCCATGACCAGAACCTGAAAACTGACTGAATTTGATACGAAAAAATTAAAAAAAAAAAACCAATGACATATGCAAGTGTCAATAAAGAAGGATCATAATTTACTGCACTATGTATGAAGTAGCTTATTTAATTAGATATACATATGTCCACATATACCACACACACACACACACACACACACACACACACACACACACACACACACACACACCACACCATAAAACCTCAAAGGCTTAGATTTTTATATAGGTTTAAAATAAGTCATTTATCAACAAGTACAAGTCATATACAGTGCAATGAGCACATATTAAAACATTCAGTACATTTCAGTGAATGCTGTATTTGTATCATATGTGCCCCCAGATCAAGATATGGCCAATGGTCAGAACATTCTTCACAGTAGAGTGGAGAGTGGGATATGACTTTCTCACATACTCTGGTGCCTCACATTTGACCATGTCCCCTGAAGGGGGAGACCTGGTGGCACTCAGAGGAAGGACAGCAGGTTACCAAGAAGAGACTTGATACCCTATGAACATATACAGGGGGAGGTAATCCCCCTCAGGAACAATCATAGGGGAGGGGAATAAGGGGAAAATGAGAGGGAGGGAAGAATGGGAGGATACAAGGGATGGGATAACCATTGAGATGTAACAAGAATAAATTAATAAAAAAAAGGGAAAAAAAGATATGGATGCCTTCAGAAAATTCTTTGAGACCTTGTCCTAGTACACTGATGCCAACCAAAGAGCAACGACCAATATAACATTTATTAAAAACCAAGAAGTTTTGCCCTCTCCAGGACTTTGTGTATGTTAAATTGTACAGTAGACAGGACTTTTATACCTTAGTTGCACTTAGCTTGTTTTGAGATTCTTCTTTGTGTTGTGTGTTGATGTTAGTGGCTAATTCATTCTGTTGTATGAGCACATCACAGGCAGTCCATTCATTTATCCTCTGTTTGAGTCTCTGTGGTAGTTTGCATGAGAATACTCCAGTATACTGGGATGTTGTGTTATGTGGGCCCTGGTAAGTGGTGCTATCTGGGTGTTTTAGGAGGCATGACCTTGCTGAAGAAAATATGTCACTGAAGATGGGCTTTAAGAGTTTAAAGACTCAGTCTTTTGAGTTAATTTGTTGGGTTTCATGCTGGCAACTCATGTTTTGAGCTGTCAAGATGTAAGACCTCAGCTTCTTCTTTCAGCCACCATGCCTTTTTCCCACCCTCAAGGATTCTAACCTTTCCGGAACTGAAAGCCCAAATAATCTCTTCCTTTTATACATTGCTTTGGTCATGTTGTGTTATCACAGCAAGAGAAAAGTAATAACACAGACCGTTTTGTTTCAGACTCATCAAGAATGCTCTGATGCATGTTTCTGTACAAACCTTTTGTTGAGATGTTCTTTCTTCTTTTCAGTCTAGGATGTTGAATTGCTGATTCACATGCCTTCCAGATTGGCTCCACCATTTTTGTACTCACATAGCCAATTCCTAAAAACTCAGACAGCTCGCGTGCCTGCCAACATTTTGGGCTGTCCATCTTTTTAGTTTTACAAAATTCAATGTCCTTATAGCGGTATTCATTTGGTTTCATTTCAAATTTCTTAGATGACCAGTAATATGTGTAATTGCTCTGAATTAGCATATTTTCTGGCTGTTAAGTTTCTCTAATATTTGCCTGCTTATATTTAAAAATAGTCATTTTATCTTTAAACATCTAGATTCTAACACTTTGTTTATACATTGTAGATAGAAGTCCCTTGACAAATATGTGTATTATAAACTTTTTATCTCAGTGTGTGGCTTGGCTATTCATTTCCTAATTGGGTCTTCTAATGAACAGAAGTATTTAATTTTAATAAAATCCAGTTTGTCAGCTTTCCCTGTAATGTTTGGTAATTCTACATCCTAGGAAGCTTTTGTGTTTTCAAGGTCATGGGGATAGTCTTTCTTTCTATTAGATGCCTCATAGCTCCAGCTTTTATGTTTAGGCTTATGACTCATCTCAGATTGCTTTTGATATACAGCATGAGATGGGGATCAAGGTTGCTTTTTCCATATGGATGCTAGCAATGCCAGCACCACTGATTGAAAATTTTCTCCTTTCTTCATTGAAGTTATTTGTTAACTTGCCAAACACTAATTGACCATATGTGTGGTGGGTCTAATTCTGCCTTTTCTATTCTGTTCTATTGATTTGTTTAACTACTCTGATGCCAATAACACAGGATCCTTTCTCTCTGGGTTCCATGTCGCTGGATGTTATAGAGTGTCTAGAAAGAAACCCAGGGTGAGTGTGGAATTGTCCTCCACAGAGAGAATGCTATCTATGTGTCAACCAATACTGGAAAACAGTTGGAGTGCCTGGAACTAGCCTCAGAGCTTGGGGTGCCATCTGAACCTTTAGAGGTTTCAATCTCCCCAATTTCCTATTTCCCTCCATCCATCCTAGTATTACCCAATTGCACCCCACAAAAGGAAGGGCTTTGTGCTTTCTCTGTTATTGTTATTTTTGGCAACATAGAACTTTCCATTTCTTTTAAAATTGTTGTCACACTACTGAACATAAAAACCCCTTGAAGTATTTATATTTGTGTATATAGCACCAAGCAGATTGCTTGGCACATATAAAAGAAATTAAAGATATGGCTGTTATATGAATGATAAAAATCAGTTAAATCATTTCACAGTCATAACATTAAAACTTCATGCAGTGAATACATTTATTTGCTTCAAGTATATGGTTTGTCAAACATAGACATGTAGAAATGTGAACAACTATGCTCATGTCATGATTCATGTTAGATGTTTAGGAGGGATATATTAAACAGAGGTATATAATTTCATAACCTTAATACTGATAGTGATAAATATGCATTTTTAATGATTTATTTATTTTTATGTTTTGCATGTGTGAGTACATGCATGTTCGTATGTGTAGCATGCACATGCCTGGTACCTGCATAGGCCAGAAGAGGGAGCCAGATTCCCTGGAGCTGAGCTACAAATGGTTTGTAAACCATCACATAGGTGCTGAGAACTGAAACTAGGTCCTCTGCAAGAGCAATACAGGTGCACTTAACTCCTGAGCCATGTTTCCAAGGCCCCCTCCAAGTATTCAGTTTAATGTGATTTAATATGCAAATGCACTAACACAAATCTGTTTAGTTATACACATTTTTTCCATTCCCTCTATTAATAAAAACTTAACCCAATCCGATAAAACTTTTGGTTGGATTTTTTTCTTTCATCTTATAAAAGGACAAATATTTGTTACAATAATATACCAATCTTTTTTAGATATTGTATCTCCTTATTAATATGTTATAAGTGCTATTTCTTGATTTTGTTTATTATAAGGAGTACTATTCCTAGTGCTGTTTCAAACATTAGCAGCTGAAACTTTTTACATTAAACCTCCACTCACTAACATAGTTATGTCCAGTAACTACTCTGACAAGAATATTTTGAGACTCCTTTTTTAAAAAGAAGGATTTGATGCATAATGTATGGGAATTGTTTCCTTTTGAGCTATATCACAAGGGATTGTGGTGTAGAAGGAAATCCTTGGCATTATACTGATCGCATCTACAGTCTATGTAGTACACAAATTCAAATTACCAAGCAAGGCAGAATCCAGAAAAAGTTCTCAATACTCATAATCCTAGCATATTTTAAGGTGTTTATATAATCTGAGTTGTGCTTTTAATAACAATTTAATACTTTCTCACAATCCATTAAGTGTAATAGTACAGAGGTTTAATGTATCTATGGGTGGAATTAAATGCATTTACATGGCAATGGGGTTTTATATAATGTTGTAATATGCTTTAAAAACATGAAATTAAACAATAGTTCCAGAAATTATATATCTTGAGCAGACTATTATGTCAGGTTAAGTAGTTTTAAAGGTTTTTTTTTTAATAGAAAAATGAGTGAAATACAAGAATAAATAATATTCACTGAATAATTTTAAAACTTTAAATATTTTAAAACCTTACTAGTTTTTAAACTTTACTATACCAACAATCCTGGGTATAGGTGTCACATAGTGGAGGCTTCTTAACCTATGGGTCATGATCCCGTTAGGGGGTCACAATGACCTTTTTACAGGGGTCATATACCAGAGATTCTGCATATCAGATATTTATATTGATTCATGATAGTTGCAGTTATGAAGCAGCAATGAAATAATTTTATCATTGAGGTAACCACAAAATGAGGAATCGTATCAAAAGGTCACAGTGCTAGGAAGTTGGAAAACCACTGATGTACTCTAATGTTTACTTAAGAATAATAGGATTTAAATATTTAAATATTCACTTGACACATTAAAATAAATACTTGGCATTAAAGAAAACACCTTGGGAGGATGGATAGTATTTTTTCAATAGTTCTGTAATAGCTCAGATATTTTGAAGATAAATACCCCACCTCGAAAGCCAAAACTGAAGGACTCACCCTTCACGATTGCAATATTTACTGTGAAGACCCAAAACACTGAGGCACAGGGAGAGCAATAAAACACAGGATAGACCTGAGAGTCCAAATGCAGACTTACAAAAAAAGGAGACTATTTTTCTATAAATACGTGCAATAAATATTGTCTAATAGAAAGCTAACAAACAGGGAGCTGGAGTCACTGTTCCCTTATATTTCCCTCTCAGCTTCCTCTCCGCCATGGAATATAAACTACCAGAACCCAGACAGAAATGTACATATACTTGTATATACTTTCAAACACACAAATACATTTTTTTTTAACATTTACTGAAGTGTCTTTGAGTTTTATTTAACGCCCTCTTTTAGGTTCTGGGTTCAGCCAGTCCCACAATGATTGAGTTGCCATGGGCCTTTGGGTTGCTTTTTGGCTATGAACGTGTCTCAGGCTTTCCTCCCCTGGATGCTCTTCAGTTTTAAGGTGTATTAGTCAGGTATGCGTGTGTTTGCTGAGTTAAACCTGACTTCATACATGATGGCTGCACTGCAATTCTCCATCAGCAAATGGCTCATTCTAGCCTTCCCCCCTTTGCTTCTCTGTAACTCCTCCCTCCAACATGCAAATAAAACCCTGGCCAGCCTGCCCCTGCTGTTCACCATTCGTTTGCATAATTTTTCTGTTTTAGTACACAAGGGTAGTAATTTCAACTGCAATACAAAGCTCATGGACTGTTCAGTTTGCATTTAGCTTATCATCTCCACTCACCCTAACGTTATGCAGCCTGGCAACGTTCCCCACAGCCTACATCAGTAAGGTTATATAGTACATGCAAAAAAAAAAATTCCTTCATCATTCTATGTTTCATCCTGAAATTCCATAATCTTCTAAGTGATTTTTAAGTTTGCATGTACTAGGAGTCCATGTGCTTTAGGATTACTAGGCTTTAGTGAATGCACAAATCATGTACAGTCCCCTACGTGATGGCTTTGCTGCCCTAAACAAGAGTCTTCTACAATTCTTCTATTGAACTCTACAGTAGCTTCAGACCCTTAACACCCATCAGTCTTTCTTACCACCTCAATCATTAATACAATTTGAAGTCATATAATATAAAGTCAGTTTAGACTAGCTCTTTTTTACTGAGTATTAGGCATGCTGATTTCTCTGCAACCTGCAATGGCTTCTAGCCTATTTCCTTTATATCGATGGTATCCCCCAGGATAGACGTACCACAGTTTGTGTATACATTTATCTATTAGAGGACATTTTCCGGTTTATGATGATAGTGAATAGAGCTTCTATAAACTGTTATGTGCTCATTTATAATCTTTTCAGGTGACTTGACTGATTGTTTAGGAATGTAAGTATTAGATTGCATGATTTAACTAAACATACCTTGAAAGATACTTCCAAATTATCTTTCCAAGTGGCTGCTACATTTTACATTTTCACCAGTAATGAGTGAGAGT
The DNA here is from genome assembly GCF_964271855.1 of Acomys minous. NCBI lineage: Eukaryota > Metazoa > Chordata > Mammalia > Rodentia > Muridae > Acomys > Acomys minous. The sequence goes on along the minus strand of NC_140485.1, from coordinate 129,038,887 downwards.
GCCTGTAATCTTGTATTCATGCCAGTGTCTGCTATTATCACTTTTTAAATTTTTTTATTATATTATGTATAGAGTAGCATCTCCTTATAAATTAAATTTCCATTTTCTCCATGAGGAAACCACAACAAATAGTCCAAGCTGAAGGACTGAGTTTTAACAAAATGGCTAGCCAGCTCTTCTCAAAACTGTCAGAATTATTATCAACAAGAAAAATATGAGCAGCTGTTATCATCAAAAGAATGGTAACTAAAGGTGATATGACATCTTGGATGGAAACTTGGGACATAAAAAGGATATCCAGTAACCAAGGTATAACATCTGAATAAAGTATAGACCTTAGTAGTAGCAATGACATATTGAAAATATTTGCTCAATTATAATAAATATATCAAACTAATAAGATATTAGCAATAGATAGAGGAAGTCTAGGTAGGTTATATAGAAAGCACTCTTTTAAAAATGTATTTATTAGTTTATGTGTGTGTGCTGGGGTTGGGTGCACACAATAGAATACATGTGCAGGTCAGAGGAGGACTGGATGGTGGGAGCTTGTTCTTTCTTTCTACTATATGGATCTTGAGATCAAAGTCAGGTTAACATCTTGGAGGCAAGCATATTCTGCTGAACCGTAGTGGTAGACCTAAAACAGCATTCCTTATAATAATTTCAGTGAATCTAAAAGTATTCCTAATTTATTAAAATCTCATTATAGAAATCATTCCCTAAACATCTTTTAAAGATAAAAATCACATCCAAGGCCAAGGCCAAGCTGATGTAAAGTTGACATCCATTGGGTATATAGGATGATGATTTTTCAGTGGAAAATCTTTTTCAGATGTTATATGTAACTCAGTGGCAATCTGTATTATGCTTCTGTGAGCTAAGACCTTATTCGCTACGCAGGACTTACCATTTTCAAGACACATTCCAAACACGTTACAATCCTATCCATTATGCAGTATCACCTCTAAAAAGTGACTGAACTGAATTAGAGACTCTTATTCCGAAAGCATACACAGGCTTTTCTCCAACAAAAAGATACAAACTCCTATGAGATAAGCATTGATGTGTTAGGTTAATACAAATCCCCGTATTTGATAATCACATTTGGGTAAGAAAAATAACTCTTAGGTATTTCATAATTAACTTGATAGTCAACTTTTATTTCTCAAGATATGATTATAGGTTCACATATGTTAATTTTTACTCAAGAAAAATGCTAAACTATTCAGGAATATCCTTGTTTTAGTATTTAGTTTTACATTTTATTGGTGTCATAAATAAACTCTCCCCATTGTTGCTATCAGCTTCCAACATAATTTAGGTAGCCTTAATCAAAATGTTAATATATTAAATATCTACAGGGTTCTGTTTTAATATAAATATTACAGCATAAATATTTTGAAAACAAAGAATTTAGAATTGTGAACCTGTAGGGCAGACATCTGTCACTTTAGTGTCTGGCATTTCCAATAAACTCATCCATGCAGCTCTGATTCCTTCATCAAAGAGGAATCTGAGCTGCTTGGGTTGACATCCAAGCATACTTTTTTTTTCAAATTACTGCTTCACACTGAAAGAAAAGCCCTATTAGCCATTCATTGAATACTAATGTCATCCTTGATATAAGCCAAACATGTTTTTCTTTGATAGCTGGGGAAGAAACACACAAGGAGCCTTTAAATGGCCAAATGAGCTATGTAGCTAGGTGCACTTAACTTATTCTGCCTTCCCTGCAAAAATGTGCTGTGACTATTGTGAACCCAATGCATGTGTGTTGCTTCAGAGAAGGTCCTCCATGCTTGACTAAGCCTGGCAGGGATGTCTCGAGTCATAAGTCAGTCAGAAGCAAGTACAAGACTTTTATATATGAAAAATATTAAATATATATACATATATTTGCTTCATGAAACACTTCATATTCATTGATCACAACTGCTACTGAAGAAAATTGCTCTCTGTTTGCTGCCACCATAGGATACCATCATTACTGAAGATTGAGAAACCTGTCAATGGCAATTTAAGACTCAGCCCAATTGTAGTATCCAAGCACAGCATAAGTGGATTTTTAAAAAAATTTCTATTTGTGCTTCTCATCAATACTTATTCATACCCACTAGTCCCTGGCTTACATGGAAAATTCAGTGCAACAACTGCTTTAACTCTGTGGTGGTTCTAATAAAAAACGACCCTTGTAGACATATATTTGAATGCTTGATCACCAGGGAGTGGAACTGTTTGAAAGGATTAGAAGGATTAAGAAGTGTGGCCTTGTTGGAGTAGGAGTGACCTGTTAGAGAAAGTGTGTCATTGGGGTGTGCTTTGAGGTTTCAAAAAACCCAATTCAGGCCTAGTTGGTATCTCTCTCTCTCTCTCTCTCTCTCTCTCTCTCTCTCTCTCTCTCTCTCTCTCTCTCTCTCTCTCTCTCTCTTCCCGCCTATGGATCAGGGCGTAGCTCTCAGATAGTGCTCCAGCACTTGCCTGCATGCTGCCATGCTCCCCACTATCATGATAATTGACCAAACCCCCAAAAGTATAAGCAAGCCCCCAATTAAACAGTTTATCTTATCAGAGTTGCCTTGGTCATGGTGTATCGTCACAGCAATAGAACACTGGCTAAGATACGCTGTATGGAAGTTGATTTCAGACATCATCAAAATCCGGTATTTACAAAGTCACTTTTAGAAATCTCCTCATCTATCCTAGGGGAGAAAAGTCTATTTTTGTGGACTTTACACCTGCTATTTGGAAGAGCTGTCTTCCTTCTGCATGGAAAATATTCCATTCCTTTTTAAGTAAATGAAGCCCAATTCTATTTTCACGGGTAGTTTGAAGAATAAATTAGCCATACCATTGAGACACTTCTGTAACAAAAGTCTTATGGCTTTTGCCCATGCCACAAATCTCATGTCCTTTTAATGGCTATGAAAATATACTTTTCAGAATTATTCTGAAGCTTATTTGGCTAATATTACATCATAACTTGTGGCTAAACTGTTATGGTTGTCGGTTTCCCGTTTTTAATTACTTTTCCCCTCTAGTACACTTTCAGGAAATTACTCAACTCTGTCTACATGCAACGTAACTAAGATTGGAGGCAAACATCCTTGGGAATATTTTGTTAAAAACATTGTACCTGCATTTTTATTTTATGTCTGTGTAGTGTCTGTGCACCACTTGCAGTCAGTTCCTGAGCTGGCCAGAAGAGGGGGTCAGCTCCCATGATACTAGAGTTACAGACAATTATGAGGTCTTCTAGAGGAACAGCCAGGACTCTTAAATACATAGCTAGCTCACTCTAGCTCCAACTGACAAGTATTTTAAATTTTTGGAGCTGGAAATCAAAGAATGGGTATGTCTGCAGAGTACAGTTTATTGTACCTTATAGCTAAGCTATCAAGTCAAATACATAGACTATTCTAAGCCAGTTCATGCTTAAAGGCAAGATTCTCCTTTTACCTCTGCTTTAGAAGAGATTTAAAAAGCGAGTAAGTTAAAAACAAATTGGAAAAAAAAAACCATAGTGGCAACAATGATCAATCAAAAAGAAGTCCAATGTGTAATTTCCAATTTGGAAATGCAACCATGTCACTCTTACGCTAACAATCAGCTGATCTGTGCAGTTTCCACATCTGCCCCCCTCCATTAAGAAAGTTTAAATCCAAGGCAAATACATGGTTTGCCTGATGAAATTCAGAAACTAGAGTCTTGCTTCAAGACCTCTTCACTAGGTATGCACAATATATTCTGAAGCAGTGAGGATACTCATTTAAATCTACCACAATAGAGCATATGAGCTTACATTTGTGGCGCACAATGACGTTTTGAGCTTCCGCATGAATAAATTAGACCGCAGATCACTATATTCATGCACATGAAAATAACATAAGCGTAATGAAGCTTCCAATGTAAAAAACAAAATTAGTGTTTTTCAAGGATAATGGATTCTTGTGTGATATTTACAATTAAGTAAACAAAAACAGGGGCACTATGTTACAAGCAGGTATCTCAAATTTAATTGTTGTAACTGTTATAAGGCCATTGGAACTGGCTAAAACAAAAGAGAACACCGGAGCAAGGCTGCTGGGTAACAGGCTGGATAACAAGGATAAGCAGGCTGAGGAGACACTGAACAGAACCCAAATGTCTTCACTTCCTAAAGTGTGAGAGTTGAAAGCAAACTGAAACTATGATTTTGAAAAGCGAGTGAACATTCCAGATGGAGTCACAAAGTCAATTTGTTGGGCTGGAGGGGATTAGATGGACTTGGAGAACAGCCAGGATACATACCTCCTTATCACTATCATTGCAAGAGACACCAGGAGAATTCCATGTCCTGTAGACTATAATTATGTAGCGAAATCAAGAGGTCTTTATTTTAAATTCTTGACTTAGAAAGGAAGAATTTATCAAAAGTTATTATCTGACAGAAATCAAATGAACAATCTATTGGGACTTCCTTATGAGAAAACTGTTAACAACTAATGCTTTTTTTTTCTCCACTGTGTGTCTTAGCATCTCGAGGAATACCTAAACATTTTATACCTCATTATATCTATTAATTAGTCTTTTAAACGCCACTCTACTATATATTCAACATTGTCGAAGACAATGTTTCTCAACTTGTGGGTCTGGACTTTTTTTTTTTGGTTCAATTCTGCATATCAGGCATTTACATTATGATTCATAACAGTAGCAAAATTACAGTTATAAAGTAGCAATGAAATAATTTTATGGTTGGGGTTCACCACAACCTGAGGAACTATATTAAAGGACTCAGCATCAGGAAGGCTTAAGTGTTTTGTGCACAGATGAAAAGCGTGCTTGTGACACCTAGGATGCCCCTTGTCATGAAATTCTCAACATTAAGGAATGTTCGGAGTCTTAAGTGCTGAACCATAATGCTGAGAGACATGTGGAATGCCAAAATAAGGCTGACTAATACTTTTTCTATGATGGCCAGGATTTGAAAACAAGGCTGATTTATGAAGGTTTAGAAAAGAAACCAGGTTGTCTGTCCTCAGGCCTATAAGAAATGGCCCCTATCAATGAAGGTCCAAGCAGAGGCAACTGTTGGCCAAGGCCCAGGGTCTAAGACATCCAGAGCTGGAAATGGAGCTTAAGGAGTTCAGGGGCAGGAGTCCAATTCTGAGACAAGTGAGGTGGGTAAGGAAGGCAGATGAGGCCCCGGGATCCCAACACATCCCTTTAGATCTCTAAGTAGCACAAGTCCAGAACTGGGTCTGAAGGAAAGCACAGACCTTAAAAGATTCGGGCTTATTTGGAGGGAAGGATGGCAATCAATGTGTTTGTGCCTTGCTTTTTAAGACTCAGGTAGATGTAATCAGGCCATATGCAGGAAGCAAGAGGAACTTTGTTCTCAAGTAGTTGGAGGCAATAACTTTACAAGTAATTGAACAATCTGCTGAAAAAAACATGTTATGGCGCCTTAAATTTTACAATCATTCAAATGAAAATAAGCAGTTTAAAAGGAAGCTGATGCTATCTTTTTTATGTTCATTTTAGAAGGTGTGTGTAATCACATGTACAATGCAGTTTGATTTAGCTAGAGCTATGGACTTGACATTATCAGACTGTGATTAATTTGATTTAATGAACTTCAAGAGAGTGGGGGCCTGGATTTTTTTTTATTGCTAGTCCCCTTCAGTCTGTAAAAGAAAAGCTACCATCTCATGGTATTTAGTGGAGATACTTTGTATTTAGTGGAAAGAATGTGGCACCTGGCTAGTTATCCCCTGCATTAGATGGCATCATTTGTGTTGTCTAGAAAGAAAAATTCAGGGCATGCCTCTGAAATTCAATTCACTGTGATAATTACTGCATTTGCAAACCTACCAGGCAGCTTAATATAAAACACATCAATGAAATTAGTAGGGTCTAGCAGTAAACAAAACATACATTCAGATGTCATAGGGGTTAATAAGAAAATTTTCAGTTTTTATGGGAAATCAAACAAACGATAAGATTGCATTGTTTGGGCAGATAACCCAAGGAAGCCACACGTGGCTTATAACAACCTTGCAGGTGTGTTTTATGGACTGATCAGAGTGGCAGGGGGAAGCTGGTTATGGAAAGGGCATCTACCAATAACTATGGCCATCTACCAAGCCACGGTTAATTATGAGTACAGAAGATACTATCCCTCTGCGTGTCTTGTGGTCAAGAAAAGAAACCAACACTTTAAAAGTTAGAATCCCTTCCATTTAAGAAAGTTAATTCTACTTCAAATAGAACTATCTTTGGAATATTTGTTCCCTTTGATCACTTGCAGCGTAGACGGGAGATGTATTCAGGGAAGGCAGTCAAGTAAGACACAGGAAGAATTGGGTAGAAATGAATGCTTTTCTCAGTCACGCCACTGGGCCCATGCCTTTTCTGTCCTCATTCTGTTTTGTTTTTTCTTAACCTTTTTTATTATTTGAAAATGTCATACATGTATACAATGTATCTACATCATTTCAACCACAACTGACCCCAGAGGGACTGACCATATTTTCTTATCTCTCTCTCCCAACTTCCAACTTCATCACTCATTTGCTGTTTATTTGTTTGTTTGTTTTAACCAACTGAGTCCAGTTAATGCAAACAATTGAGATGTAATATGAATAAATTAATAAAATATATTTTAAAAAAAAGAAAATCTCAAAGAATTAATAAAACATATTTTGGAAAAGTTCAGCGTGGAGTGGGGAGGGCCTCACAGACTCTGTCCTCATTCTGACTCTGGATTTCTGTCCCAGACTCTGCTCTGCCCTGCGGACCTCCGGCAGCAACACAAGGTAGGCAAATGAGACTGCGGTAAGGTTTTTATTTTAGACTTGATCTCTTGAAATTTGCTATTGATAGCATGTTATCAATAGCACTTATTTCATGGCTCCATAGAGAAAACTAGGTGAAAGCACAAAGAAAAATACATCACAAAAAAAGCCCCAATAATTAATTAAATCTCATTGTCAGTTAATCAAAAAGCGCAATGGGGGAAAAACTATGATTATCCTTAAAATTGAACACTTCTCAAACTAGTGTATGCCAGTTTGTGTTTGATGTATTCTGAAGTTCGACGCTGGCACAAGTTCTGTTGGTGTCTGTTCATGTCAATGTGTGTGATACTCTTTTAATACTAACAGGAACAAGTGAGGCTAGCTCCCAAGACTTTCCAACTTCATATGCAGAATCTATGGTTTGTAACTGCCACCAAATAACGCTGGAGACACACAAAATGTCACAGTCATTGTTCCGTTCCCTGGCTCAAACACAATCAATAGTATGAAAATCTGTGTTACATATAAACTGGAATACCATATACAACATCCATTGAATAGCCATACAATGAGAAGTCCCCAGACATGGCAAGAATTAAATATTTTTTAAACTTACTGCTTCAGCTTTTATCTACAATTAAGTATAAAGGACTCTATAGTTTATATTTCAGTTACACATGCACACACATACACACACACACACACACACACACACACACACACACACACACACGCCCCTAAGTAATATCATCTATCACAAAACAGCTCCATCAGACACTGGATTAGGGGGACACCATAACACAATGGCAGCATGTTAGCAGAACATGATTGTTAATTTAATGAGAGCTCAGAATTCATTAGTAAGGGACCATTTGGTGGGCGAAGATTTTAAATTTTGCATAAAAAGCTCTTTCATATCAATGGCCTCCTATTTTTCAGACTCTCTTCCTTAAGCTCCTGGAGGTCATGGCAATTTTTTTTTTAAACAAAGCCTTTGCTCTGTGTCTCTAATCCTCTCTGAGTAAGCAAATAAGTAATCCTTTTAATCACCAGGGCTGATACAACCCTATTGGTGAGACATCAGATAGTCCGCTGCCAATTCTAGGAGAATAATTTCCACAACCAGGGAGGAATGCAGGGTAAGCATCTTCATATAGGATGTCATGGCTGAATTAAGAGGCACTGTGTCAGGAGCAGAGATGGATTATGATTTTATTGCATTATAATCCATGGCATCATTAACTTGGATGGCATGTCCATATATGCATATCTCCCTCACGAGCAGTGGCTGTGTGCAGACAAGTGGCACCATTTATATAGCTCCACGAGAGTGAAGAGAGACCACAGCTGACCACAACTTTTAAGCATGAAATACTGTGCCTGCCATAAAGTGTTGGGACTCTGTCATATTCCCTAAATGGAGCCATTAAAATTAATCTTTTTCAACCTTTAGGCCCAGTGCTGAACATATTTATTTTCTTTGACCTCTTCCAATGGGTGACTTCTGGACATTTATTCTTTGTAGTTGGCTTTTTTTTTTTTTTAACCTTATCTCAAAGAGCTCCCTGGGATTTTATAAAATAGAATTATCAGACCTGAATGCATTCCATCAACAGCTCTTAAGGCAGTTTCTGAAAAAAAAGTGCATACATATGTTTTTGCAATAATGCTAAGCTCTACTTTTGTTTCACATTGCCTGTTGTCTTCCATGTCTTCATGTCAGATAGAAAAAATAAGGGTGGGGCATTCTTTTGCATTCTTTTCTAGTATCATGAGAGATTTAATATAATCATCGTCACCATCACCATCAATGTTACAGCTAATCCTTCAGTGAGCGTATGAAGAGCAGCAGGTCCTAATTCCATGACATACATACGTTTGTACGCAACTTACATATATTTTGCGTAAATGATAATTCTACAGCGGAAATGTAATTAATATCTTATGCATGAATTACTTCAATTCTAACTATCCTGGGACAGGGCTTCTGTAATTTTCCTTATTTATAGACGAATGAACTGAATGAAGCACAGAGAAGTTGTGTTTTTGTTCAAGGTCTAGCAAGTGGCAGAAGCAGACAGAGTGCTGTCAATAACAGCAGGGTACACCAAGACCTTGTAGACTTTGGTTCTGAGTGAGAGGACGCTAATATAAATGCACTGTTTGAAGCCCTTAGCTAGGCTTCAGTGTCATAATGTGTCCAGATTGGAACTAAATAACAACAACAACAACAACAACAACAACAAAATGCTCTTGAGGTATCTGATTTTTGATTGCTTAATACTAGTATTTTTGCTGCTTATGTTAATGTTGATGATTTACAAATCAAGAGACTATATCCAAAAAAACCAACCAAACAAAAATCTTAAAAGCAGCCGGGCGTGGTGGCACATGCCTGTAATCCCAGCACTCGGGAGGCAGAGGTAGGTGGATCTCTGTGAGTTCGAGGCCAGCTTGGTCTACAAAGTGAGTCCAGGACAGCCAAGGCTACACAGAGAAACCCTGTCTCGAAAAACCAAAAAAAAAAAAAAAAAAAAAAAAAAAAAAAAAAAAAAAAAAAAAAAGAAAAAAAAGAAAGAAAGAAAGAAAGAAAGAAAAGAAAAACCAAGAGACTATGGACACCTTTAGGTTGTGTAACACACGGGTTGTCCTTGTTCTGGTGACCGACCGGCAGTACTGTCTTGCATTTGTTATCTTTTCATTGAACAAAATACACTTTTGCTTTACGTTTAATGAGTCTACAATACTTTCCGCAGAATAATCAAATATCTAAAGGACAGTTGAATGAGTAGTAGAGCCAGCATAGCAGATGTGCAAAGCTGGAAGATTGCAAGGCTTCTTAAAATTGGCCACGGAGTTTCTAAAAGTTTAAAGACAGCCTGGAATAATTTTTCCCTGAGTGTGTTTTTGTCACTTTTTAAGAGGAAGTTACTGTTATTTGAATAAGTTAATTATTTTAAGATTTTTTAGTAGCTTATATGCTATAGAAACAGAAAGTAAAATCCATCTCGATTTCTTCACTTCTTCACTTCACTAGTGTGAATATTTCAATAATTCCTCATAAATCACTGATTTACAAGGTTTAGTTATAAACAATGAGTCCATACCTGACTTTGGGAATATTTCTATAAGGAGTTTTTAAATGTAACAGACATAATTCAAGTATTAAATCATGGCCTGGTTTCATGGCTCACACCTTTAAACTCAGTACTTGAGGGCCAGAGACAGGCGGATCTCTATGAGTTTGAGGCCAATCTGGCCTATATAGCAAGTTTCAGGCTAGCCAAGGTCACATAGTAAGATCCAGGCTCCAAGGTAGAAAGAAAGGAGGGAGGGAGGGAGGGAGGGAGGGAGGGAGGGAGGGAGGGAGGGAGGGAGGAGCTGCTAGTGACACTAGCAGAAGGTCAGCACGCAGACATCACGATCTGACAGGAAGTGAGTCTAAAGCAGGTAAGGCTTGTGGAGCCCCAGCTGAACATTAAGCTCAGCTTCTGTTGAACTAAAAAGAACGTCTTCTTCTTGTTTTATCTATCGTCATAGGAAAGTGACAATGTATCACAGAAGCTAGCACGAGCAGTGCCATGGAAGCGGGATTAGGGTTACTACAGAACAACATGAGTGTCTTTGTTTAGAATTGGCCCTAAGAGCTATTGATACCACAGGCTCAGAATTCCCAGTGTCTGAACTGTGAGAGTTTAAAAGCTAAGTTTAAACTGAACAAGTCCCAAGCTATGTTCCTGCCCTCCCTCCAACCCCCCAGACCTAGAACCCACATCTGTTTTCTCCTTTCTCTGTGGCTATCTTTGGTCAGCAATTACTTACTGTCCCTTAAACAAAAAGATGATGATGCGCTTCCGAGGCATGGCTTTGGCTTCAAAGAGCTTGGAATTTGACAGACCCTCTTAGCCCTGAGTATGGTTTAAGACATTCTATAGTAAATAATATAATTATTTATTATTTGCCTGGCAGAAATGTTTTCATAATATCATTCATTTCATGTTTTTCTTAATTAAGGCAAACTAAGAGTGGCATCTAAGAAAGATAACTCTATACACAGAGAGCCTCAGTGAAGGAGGGTTCTATAAACCTAAGCATGGCCCCAGGCAGATCATGTATATATACTGCCGCAGCAGTATCTGGTCAGTTAGCTTGTTTAGAAAGAAGGTATCTGACCCTTTCAGCTTGAATAGGCATATTCTATTCAATAAAATCAAATTTGTCTAAGAAAGCCACTTTCTCTGAAAGAAAACCAAGGGGCATTTACCATTTTTATATGCTTTACACATATCTTTCTTTCACTGCTTCCTCATGAGCAGACACGATTTCTTCTCCCACTTTCTATTCAACAATCCATTTGATAATTATCTATGGAATTGGTACTATTAAAGGGAAGGCGACAAACCACTAAGCAAATCAGTCTAGTTATAGCTCAGGCAACGCAGCTTGAACAAAGGCACAAGGTGTCCTGCTCTGGAGAACAGAGCTGCCTCGGAGCTGGCAATGAAGAGTGGGGGGCCATTTCAGATGAAATACCAGCAGTGCAGATCACATTTGAACTGAGACCCACCCAAGGTCCTGGATTTTGTTTCAAAATCACAGCAACAGAATTTGCTGGTGGACGTTCAAGGGCAAACAAAAACAGCAAAGGATGGGTCCAAGATCTGGAACACGGCAAAGTGGTAGAGTCCATCCATTCTATATGCCACTGGCAGGCCGAGGCTCGTTTGGGAGAAACAAGCCTGTGGTTGGAGAGGGAGGAAGAACAAGGCACACATGTTCAGCTTTGGACATTATGCTGTGAGATGCCCACCAGGCGATGATACACAATGAGCTTTGTGTGTAGGAGAGCCTGGGACGATGTGCTGCAGCGCATCTCCGGCACATGAAGTCAGACATTGGAGGAGTTCACTGCAAGGGTGGAAGCTGATGAGGAAGAAAAGACACAAAGAGTAACTTATCGGGTGTCCCAGTGATGACAAGAGTGGAAGTGACAATGAAATGTCCCCTGATACCCATTGGGTGGTTTCTATAAAAAGAAGAATGAGCAATAAAAAGTGTCAATATGAAGGCAAGTTGCATTCCTTTTGTTCTGATGGTGAGGATGTGAGACTGTGCAGAAGCCACCATGGAAACAGTTTAGCGGCTTCTCCAGCAGCTTCCTAGGGAAGCCTGAAGGGAGATGGGGACATCAGCTAATGGTAGGGAGGTTGTATTTAGAATGATTGAAGGGTTTGCAAGTGAACCATGGCAATTGCCATGAAATGTTGTAGGTGTATTTAAAACTTTATTTTTATTATTTTTCCTTTTAAATTATGTGTAGGTATGTGTGTGTGTGTGTGTGTGTGTGTGTGTGTGCTCATGCGCATGTGTGCATGCACATGTGTGTGTCTGCATGAGTGTAATCCACTACAAACCGGAGACCTCAGGTCACTTGGAGCTAGAGTTACAAACTGTTACGAATCACCTTATGTGAGTCCTAAGAACCAAACCTGGGTACACTGAGTGCATTTAAAGCCACTACATTGTGCAATGAAAACACTAAAAGCTTCATGCTGTGTATATTTCGATATAAGTAAAAGGCAACCAACAGATGAGACTAAGAAATGCTTAGCGAGGTAGAAAGAGAAGCCAGAGAGAATGGAGGCCAGGCAAACAGGATGTTATGGAAAAGACAATGATCCCTTGACCTCATCATGGCACTTGGAAAGCTGAGTTGGGACAATCAAGCTTTCCTGGAACACATAGTGAGACTCAAGTCAAAGAAACAAAGGAAAGGAAGGGAAGGGAAGGGAAGGGAAGGGAAGGGAAGGGAAGGGAAGGGAAGGGAAGGGAAGGGAAGGGAAGGGAAGGGAAGGGAGCATATGGGACAGAGGCTATGGAGAGGCTGAAGAAGCGATGGCAGATAGAGATGAACAGGTCGTGAAAACCTTACTTTATTAATATAATTGAAACAGTCCTCTCTCTGGAAGATTCATTCAGTTTCCTCTAACATTATCAGCACAAATATTAGAAGTGTTGAGAATTGGTATAAGCTTTGAATATTTGTGTTAGAAAACCAGGATGTACTAAAAGAAATCAGAGGAAAACACACACACACACACACATACACACACACACACACACACACAGACACACACACACACACACACACACACACACACACCCCAAAACCACCACCAGCAACAACAAAAAACAAAACCCAAAAACAAAAACCAAGAGCTAAGGGGACAGAAATCCTATAGCCGATACCTTTTCCTTTCTTCCCCTGGGCCTAAAATTCATGCTTTTATTCCCTGACCTCATACGTAAGGAATTAATCTATTTTAAAAGAAAATGGGGGACAGGGTGATGATTGAAACAAATCAATCAGGCAGGGGGTGATTAATAGAAGGCAGTCTTGCATGTGCTGCGGGCGGATCTACAATGCAGGTTGAGAAGCGGTCGTTTTATAGTTCATTACATATCTGGGTGATGTTATTTATTGTTTACTTAAGCAATGGCAATTGAAGCGCAGGCCAATTCCTGGGAATTAATGACCCACTGGGAGAGGCCATTACCACTAGACATTAACCCCAGTCAGTTCAGTTTTTCCAGGAAGGTTCCTTTGGAGAACACTGAGTTCTCTGTCTCCTGTCACCACATTTAAAAATGAAACTTTAACTATTTCTTTAATGGAAAACCATTAAACTATACTGACAGTTCCACATGATTCAAAGCAATAGTTTCTTTAAACTAGCAGAAATGGCGGGGCTAGAAAGACCTCCTCCTGAAGGTCTTTATGCGGTCAGTCCCTATTGTGACAGCCACCTCCGGGACAGAAAACTGCTTGAGACCCCGTGAATGCTTCACTGGGGCTCACTTTAAAGTAAATGTTTTGATTTCAAAGTTTCTAGACTCTCAAATATCTCCTAACTGGAGCGTGAAGGAGCTTATGCCTCTAGATTGTTCTCTTCATGAAAGTAGAGAAGAAAAAAAAAACCCTACAGACAACATTAATAAAAATATGTGACAAAAGTGCTGGCTCAGTCTGGGTGGCAGCAGTGTGGCCTGAGACCCACAGGCTAGGGTTACACTTACTAAATGGAAATTCCACTAACAGGCTTATGTTTCCAGAGCAACAAAGGACTAATATTTTCTGAACAAGAAGTAATCTTGATATTGCCAGGGCAAAGCCCCAAACCTCCTCAGTGATTCCCCAAGGAAAGAGAAACAGCATCACTTGTTCAAATACAAAGAGAGCACAGGCATTGTCATTGCCTGGGGGTACTTGTGGATGTAGATTTACAATTCTATGGATTACACCTACAATACACATCTAACAGACACACACACACACACACACACACACACACACACACACACACACATTAATACACATACCACACATAGACACACACACACACTGCACACAGAAACACACACACACATACACACATAGAGTGTTCACACACACTGTTTCACATTGTGTATATTTATACCTTTCCTCAACAAATTTAACCTGGCATTATATTTATAAACACTTTTTACTCATCTAGATAATAGCAGGTAATTTCCACTACAACCCATTGCAGAAGACGCTATTTAAATTCTCATTTCAGACAAGAAAATAGAGGCTTAGAGAGGTTAATTAGCTTGCCACTCTCTAAGCCAGAAGAGGGCAGAGGTAGGAATTGAGTCCATGTTGTCAGACTTCAGCGTCGGTGGTCTGGGCCAATGTACACCTGGCCTACTGGGAACGTGGACATGGCTTACATCTGCCGGGATTCTGTGAGACTAACACTTTTAACTCTAAGACCTTCCAAAGACCCTCCTGTTCCTAATCTACTTCTGATGCATGCCAGGACTTACAGGGTAACAAAGTGTCATTCCTTGCCTTTGTTAAGGGAGATCATTGGGGACGACTCTCCAGTATTCTTAGGGCATCCATGAACCACAAAGAATCTGCCATGTTGGTTGTTCTTATGCTTATGGCGGTGTTATTTTTAACCGTGTGCATTTGAACCTAAGGCACGTTTTGATTCTAATTCAAGAATAAAATGGCAAAGCTATCAACAAAAACGTACCTTTTGTTGGCCTCTAAAATGCTCGGCACTTCACGCATGTTACCTTTCTCAGGTTTACTGCGGTACACTGAATGTATCTGGCTCACGCCCATGGCCTGCCTTCATTCATGTGTTGACATCCTAATCTGGTGTGACATAATGACGGCGAGGCTCTTATGAATGAGAACTGCATAACTATTTCTTTGGAATGAAAACATACTGTCCTGGAGTAAAGGTAGAGACCCAGGATTCAGGAAGCTCAGACAACTTAAACAACTCAGGGGGCTCATGAAACTTACAAGACTCATGGGGCCCCTGTGTGGGTAGGTAGGCCATGTAAAAAAGTAAAGAACTGGGAGCAGGTGATTTGGTGGAACTGTCTTCAAGCTATGCTGTGAGCTCTGGTAATGTACCTCATGAATGCTGACACATGTGCTGGGGTTTTTCAGCAGCAATGATGGAGCTTGCCTGTGAGTCAGCCATGCTCCTGTGAGCAAGCCCTCACTGCCCCCCCCCACCCCACTCCTGTAAGGGACATGAATAAACTCATTGGTTCTTTAAGCTAGATATCAGTGGGACTGTTTCTGTGGTCTGTCGTGGATGCCCTACTCGGGTGTACAGATGTTTTCTCACATCTGGGAAGAAGCATGCAACACAGGATAAACGTTCTTTCTAGAAAGAGCCCTAGGGGAGCTGGCTTGAGTGCATTTGCTGTGCAGGTATGAGGGCCTGAGTGTGAATCTCCAACTATAAGGATAGGACAAGGTCACGTACATCCATAACTTTAGTGTTTTGTGAAGGCAGAAACAGGGGGAACACCTGGGATTGTTTTCTGCCAGCCTACCTCCAAGTGCAGTGAGAGACCCCACCCTCAAAAAATAAGGCTGAGAGGGATATGATAGAATATCAGACAACCTCCTTCAGCCCCCTCCCCACATGTGTGCATGTGTGTATGCATGTGTTCCTACACCACACACACACACACACACACACACCTTATATACAGACAGCAACAAAAGAAAAGAAATTACAGCGACTCTCCCAAGTTATGCCAAGTGCTGGGGCTAGGTCTCAATCAGCCTTTCTATCCGGCCTTTCGAATATAGCATGTGGGTTTACTGGCGAGTGAGAAATAAGTCACCATGACTAGAATTTGTTGGCATTTGCATAGTGTGCTCTTTAAGATTCCATATATACCGTCCATCTGTCAAAAATGCCTCCCACAACCTGCAGCACAGTGGGGTGGGTGGCACTCACATGTCACGGGATGGAAGTGCTGGGGACTGAGTGCAAAAAATGGCCGGTGGGTGGGAGTACTTGCCTTGTAAATAATTCATCCCACTCACCTGGAACACCTGTCATGTGTCACGGGAGTCCTCCCAGTGACAGCTACACTAACATATGTCTTTCCACCAAGAAAAATCCAAGCAGCGTGGTAGGTACTCCACAGTTGCTTGATGATCAAATCAATTGTTTCCAAGACAATATCTGGCATAGAAACTGTTATTTGATGAGTCACCCCCCAACCCCTCCCCCGCCAAATTAATACATTGAATTCCTAATCCCCATTACCCGGGAATGTGACTGCGTTTGGATAGGGCCTTTAAAAGACCACTAGTGTCAAATAGGGTCCTAAGGATGGGCTTTGACAAGATGCAGTGGGTATCTTAGAATAGGGGTATTAGATCCACATAAATAAAAGGGTGTACAAGCAGGCAAGAGGGAGACCATGTAGAGACCCAGGTAGAAGAGGAATGTTTGAAGGAACCAGGACCATCAATGTGTTCACCTTAGACTTCTAGCCTACAGTATGCTGAAAATATACATTTCTGTTGCATAAGTCTCCAATCTGCGGTATTTTGTTGTGGCTCTGCAAACAGACTAACACAAACACTAAATTTAACCTTCTCAATGTTTGCTTTAAATGTTTATCTGACGCCTAAGCATTCAAGCAAAGTGCATGAAATAAATGTTTGAAAATTAGTCGACATATCGCTATTTATGGTAGAGATTCTTCCCTGTCCTTCATTAAAGTTCTGAGCATCCCATTTGTCCACTTGACTTCTAAAAGTTCCACACTATGCCCCGTTTCGTTTGCTGTAGACTAAGCTTTTCCCCCAGGAAGACTTTTAAATTAAATACCTTCCAACATTACCTGGAGTATTCCCAAATAATGCATTTGACATTTCAATGCAAATTACAAGCGAATATTTAGCAGCAGATCCCATATCCCACAACTCAATTACTGTCCTGCAAAGAAGGGAGGGAGACCTGGGATGCCTACCACTGCTGAAATGAGAATGGAGCTTTGAGTCTTCATGACAGTTTGCCCTCCTCAACTTCTTTTCAGAACGAAATTTTCAACTTCCTAAATCAAATGTAGCCCTTTAAATAAATGGTTATGCAGTACCTAGCACGTGTTAGCAGCAAGCAAAGAAGTATGTTTATGAGCCCATTATAGAATCAGGGTGTTGGGATTGGGAAAATTTATATTAACAGTGGAGTCATTTTTTATTACAAGTAAAATACTGCATTTTAAGATAATCCAATAATGCTAGCTGTAGCTTTGATACTTCTTGTGTTTACTTTTTTTTTTTTTTTTTTTTTTTTTTTTTTTTTTTTGGCAGACACAAAGATGAAGGAGTACCAATAGCCTAGGGAAGGAATGAAGTTAGTCAGGTCCGCTGTCAAGAATGGGATAGAGACCAACATTCCAGTCAGAACTGGTTCCCTCCATTTGGGTACTTTGTGATAAGAACCTTCACAATTTGGCTCAACTTTTACAAAGCACTCCTTGGAACTCTGCTGAGATCTAGAACCATATTATACTGAATATAAGCTCACTGTGAAAGTTTGAATCAGAAGTATCTCCCACAGGATCACATGATGAGAGCTGGGTCACTACCAGTGTTGTTAGAGGTCTAACCAATGGTCTATTGGTGAATTCACAGTTGAATGGATTATTTGAAAGTCTTGGGAGTCTGTGAAAGATGGGCCTGGCTAGAGGAAGTGGATGGCCTCCAGACAACACACTCTGAAACACTGACAGTGGTCTTTGCTTCCTCTTCTATCTGTCTGTTCCCCAGCCACCATGAGGTGAGATGCTTCCTTTGTCACGTGTCCCTTCTGTCATGATGCACGGCCTCATTACAGGTCTAAGTTAATGGGGCCTCTGGAACCATAAGCAAACATACTTGTTCTTTGATTTTAGTTGATTTTTTTCAGGTATTAAGTCACAGTGGGAGAAAGTTAACAAAGATATCAATGAATGCTATGAAGACTCCAAGAATTGGAGAGATGTCATCACTGCATGAATCCACTCATTTGGCAGCAATACATCCATTGAATAGAAATGGCGGTGGGGCAGAGAGAGAGAATGTGGGGTGACTTACGAGCACCAGTCACCTGGGCATTCATTCCATTTTACAGCCAGAGTAGAAGGAGGCTCTTTTGGAAATGAGAATGGATAGCATAGGGATGATGGATCGAGCCCCCAGGAAGTTTAGGACTGAGCCAGCCTGGGCTTGTACCACACACCCTCCTTATACTGATGTTAGAAAAGGGCGGAAGAGCATTTAGACCATAGAGACCATCCTGGAGAGACAGCCCTGACATGTTCAGAGATGAGTTTTGCAGGTAGTTGCCACAAATGACAGCCTTTAAACCCCAACCCTACCATTTTCTACACATTTCAGAGGCAGCAAGCGCCATGTGAAACCCTGAGCTCTCCTCATGGGGCTTACCTGATGAAAAGGTCATATGGAAAAGATGCTTAGTAACATTTTTCCCTCCAGAAAAGAGCTGCTGACTTTGGGGAATTGTGGGATCGTAGAAATGGTAATTTCCTACATTCTACAAGTCTGTGGTTCCTGGGTGTTTATAATCAGCTTTTAAAAACCTCTGCTGAATGAGTCTCATCAGCACTAAGGACGTTCCCTCTCTTGGAGCACACACCAGCTAGCTCCTAAGGCTTTTACATGTCTTTCTAGCCCACGAAATTGTCTAATAGATGAATCAATGTTTCAAAAAGAAGCATTCCTTCACAGGTGCTATGAATTAGCAAAAATATTTGGGGTTTAAGTGAGGACTGGGAGAGAGGGATGGGAATAAGAAGAGCAGGGAGGAGACTCTGCCACAATTAAATATATATGGAGATGAACCAGGGGATATGTTACTTAGTAAGCTAATTCAAAATCAGGATTAGGAAAAGGAGTATAAAAATGTGGCCTGAATCACACAGGGTATCAATTAAAATCAAAATAAACCTGGATGAAGAGGTTAATTTCTCGAAAAATACTACAAGGTAAACATTAAAAGTCCTATTTTTTAAGGCAAACCTTCTGTCAGACATGGTGGCCCATGCCACTGATTTGAGAAGCTGAGTCAGGAGAATCACCAGTTGAAGTCTCAGCCGGCCTATGTACGTTAGATGGTCTCTCAAAACAAAACAAACAAACAAAAACCAATGCCTCTTGCAAAATAGCAAATCACAATAGACTTTACATTAAGTTTCTTGGTTTTTAAATTACAGTTATTCCACCAATATATTCCACCTGTCAATGAAAAATAAAAAGCAAAACCCTCCAAGTATTCAGTAAACTAATTTTTAAACAAACTAAAACCTCGTGACAGCCACATTTCATGCCAGAGTTGGGATTAACATTGGCCTAGAGGACAAAATAAAATAATTTTGGTTTTATTGTTAACACAATTAGTCAATTAGTGTCAAAAGTCTCAGATACCCCAAGCTGCACTCCCAGGATTTAAGTCACACTGATAGTCATAAATTCCTAAGGACTTTGGCAGAAATTGTTCCTTTGAGCAGCTCTAAGCTCCAGATCCTTAATCTCCTTCCCTGTGAGGGAAGGTGATTCTTTACTACAAGACCTCAATCTAAATGGAGAGCAGGGATTTTAAAAAGTCAAGGTACAAGTCAATGGAAACAAGAAGCAACAGAGAGTGAGATAACTCCAAAAGGCTGCTAATCCAAAATGCATCCAGCTTTGGCCAAATGGAGATTTCAGACGGATAAACTGGGGACTGATCCGATCATAATCCCCAGCTTCATAAACAAGCATTTTTTCCTCAATCTTAAAATAATTTCTTGATCCTAGCTAAGAAACTGAAATAAAGCCAATGAGCCTTCAAACTGGCCTTTTCGTAAGAAGGATGCGAGCCACCAGCTGACAGCAGGTGTTGGCGACTCTGATCTTCACCTGCCACAGGATTTTCCTCTACTCTCTACTTTCTCAAATTCTTAGCATAATCTACTTTTCTAAAGCATATTAAGTAGACCAAAGTCAGGGATATGCCATTTAAATAGTGACACACACCAAGCAAACAAGTACATGCTGGCCAAACGTGACTAACCCTTTCTGATCCTCTAACCTTCACAGAAACATAGACTTTAGCCCAGCAAACAGAAGCCAAGTATGTCTATGCCCTATGAATGAGCCAAATTGTGCAAATACCCTCAGTTGAATATTGAGAGCACATCACTATCATGAGATTTTAAAAGGTTATGAAGCTGTTCTCCTTCAGCCAAAGAAAGCAAATATGTACAAATGATCATAATTTATTAATCTTGTTTTTTCTTCCAAAAGTTAAAACAGAGAAGGACAAGCAATATTATACCTGATTCATATGCCATAAAATAATAAAGTTGTCCATGTGTGAGGGAGCAGGATCATGGAACTCAACAAAAATTCATAATTGAATTTATACGCATATGACTTCTTGAATTGTACACATTCATTTCTATATTCACAAAGCAAAATACACAAAAAGATGAGGGATTGAAACAGGGAAATACCAGTAGTGAAAAGGAACAGCGGAGCTTTATTCTTTAGAAGCCAGAGAGCTCTTGATCCATGGCAAACTTTTTTTTTAAGACTCCTGTGTGATGATGGCTGATACTGGACACTTGCAACAACTCTGTGCTTCATCAATCTAAATTCACAGCCTCCCCCATGGACTCAGCAGATCATGTAGGCTCATAATGACTGCTTTCCAAAGGTAAGCTTCCCAATTTTCCCTGGGAAAAGAGAATCAGAAGCAGCCTGGCTGCAAGACTCACTGATGTCCAACCATAGCCTCTTCTTAGCTCACTCACTTGGGACAAAATAGGAGCATCCCTATGTGTACCTGATATGGGATGTTTATTAAAGCACCATTAATCTCTCGTAGGCAACGAGAATGCAAGGCTAAAAAAAAATTGCAGCTTTCAGCTGACATTCAGCATCCAAGTTTAAGGACGGCCTGTGTTGGAGGAAAGTCATGTGTGTTGCCAAATTATGCACATGGGATCATTTTTGAGACACTGAGTCTAGGAACATGAGTGTGCTGCCTTTTCAAGTCACAGTGGTTAAAAAGCCAAGCTCTGGCTTCAGACCTAAAATCAATCAGCAGCTCTGCCACACATTGGGTTCTTTGTCCTTGAGCAATCGGTGTAACTTGCTTAAACACCAGCGAGGGCAGTGATGCCCGTCTCACTGGGTGAGAAACCAAAATTATGTCTGGGAGTAATTTAGCACAAGGTTTGGCACAGTTTCATTCTCTCTCTTCTCCCCCCCCTCTCTCTCCCCTCTCTCTCCTCTCTCTCTCTCTCTCTCTCTCTCTCTCTCTCTCTCTCTCTCTCTCTCTCTCTCTCTCTCTCTCTCTCCTCTCTCTCTCCTCTCTCTCTCCTCTCTCTCTCTCTCTCTCTCTCTCTCTCTCTCTCTCTCTCTCTGCGCAAGTTCCTGTCAACATGTACAACATGTAGGTGTGAATATACATGGATGTGCCTGTGGAAGCTAAGGTCTACACTGGCTGCCTTGTGACTCACTTTCTACCTTCTTTTTGAGACATGTTCCTCTCACTGATCCTAGAACTCAACCATTCTGCCAGACAGGATGACCACAAAGGCCCAGGATCCTCTTGTCCTTGCCTCTGCAGCACTAGGATTATGGATGCTCATGGTCAAACCCCAGATGTTTACATTCTGGGCATTACATCCTCAGGCTTGCATGGCCAACACCATACTGACTGAGCCATCTCCACGGGCTCTCGCTGTTCAGTTTTTAACAACTGTTGATGTTGATTTTAAAGAGGTACTGGTCTATCTAATTATCATACACCATAAGTAAAAATGGTACTATACTTAATACCTGTGTGCACAACTGGTCTGTTTTATCTCTAATGAACCCTTAGAATTAATGATTAATCTTACCAATGCTATATGTGTAGGTGACTGAAGTCAGTATGTTAAATGACTCATAACCAAAAGAAAAAAAGCATTTTTCTTCTCCATGCATCCACTGTTCTTGGACTTTGACAGTTAAAAATGCTTTAGCCATAATCTATGCCAAAGAGTAAATACCTCCAAAGTTCTAGATATGGGTGTCTTCATGGGAGTCACTATGGAGTAAATGTTTTCTTTCCTCCCAAACCCATGAATTGAAGACCTAAATCCCTAATATGAAGCTACCTGGGAACAAGCCCTTTAGGGCTTATAATGCTCATACTTCTATTTTTTATTTTTCCTGTCTTAGGTAGGAAATGCTGTATGTGCCACCCAGGATCTGCACCTTGGACTCATGCATCAATTCCTCGGCTTCTGACTGCTTCTGTGCTGGTGGGTATTAGGGACCTGCTGAGCCCCAGAACATCCTTCAGTCATGAAGAACTGCCTTGCTGAAGGCCATGCTTCCTCCTGACCTGGATTGAGCTGATACAACAAATTCTCATAGGCTGCAGAGCCCAAACACCAGACTCCGACCACGCTGCCAGTGTATTCAGTTCCTGGTGGCAATTCTCTTCCTGGCAGGCAGATGTCTATCTGCTCGCACTGGAGACTGCAAGCTCTCATTTGAAGGACATTTGATTATATCATGGAAGTCCCATCCTTATGACCTCACATAACCCTAAATCCCTTAAAGACTTAATCACACATTATAGATTAAGGTCTTCAGTACATGGGTTTGGAAGGAAAGAAAATATTTGGGCCATCGTGACTTTCTTGAAGATGCTCACATCCAGAGGGAAAGGGGGGGGGGGGGACAGGAAGCACGAGGTTAGCCTGCTAGATTGTATCAGCAAGCTAGAAGCAGAGAGAAAATAGGAAGTGGGGACAGGCTGTAAGCCTTCAGAGCCTTTCCCTAGTGTTATACTCCCCACAGTGTGGCTCCGCTTTCCAAATGTCCCACCCGGCACAAAAACAGACCCACTAGCTGGAAACCAACTGTTCAAACACATGAGCCCAGGGCTGATCGTCTTGTAATCAAACCACTAGAAATACCAGTACGTTAGCTATTTCGGTTGCAGTGGGAAAGGTACTGCTGTCACAGTGCAGCTACTTCACCCGCCACAGCTGTTGGTCACAAAGCAGAGTTTTAAAGAAATATTCTGCGCAGTGCATTTTCCTGAGAAGGGCACTGCTTACAGACTTTCTGCCACAGCGGCGAATCTAGCTAACATGTACACTTCCTTTTCCCTGGTGCTTTCATATGTAAATATGTCATTTTAAATCACATCCATAGTCACCATTGTATCATTATAATCATGGAATAATACTCAGTTCTGAGCCAAACACTAGCTTAGGCTCATCATTCCTTTCTTAGAGAAATTAGGTTTTGTCTGGACATAATGAAACTATCGCTTTCTCCAAAGATTAGTTTTGATGGATTTCATTCTCTCCCAACATGTTACTGGGTCTGTATTTAGGAATTTTGAAATTTTTTGTACAAGTACTCTATCAGTTCTTCTTGGTTCTTGAAGATCTCTCTACTGCAGTCCTCCGCCGCTTGCTTGAACACGCACTTACAGCGCTATACAGGCATCACCCTGACGACTGGTTTTCTCATTCTTTTGTCAGAATTGCTGTTTCACAAGCATCATGTGTTTATCTTTCTTGGTTAATACTGGTTTGGTTTTGTTTTGTTTGCTAGCGTTAATACTTCTGAAACTTTCTCTAAGTACTTAGGTGGTATCTTCTGGGAGTTTAAAAATTCTTCACTTGCATGACTGATAGTTTATCTGGGCTTAAAATTCTTAGCTGAAAAACACATTTTATCTAGATGTTTAAGCTTTATTATTGTTCATTAATTTTCATAAAAAGTTCAAAGTCATTCTTATATTTCTCTCTTTGGATGTGAATGGTTGGATTTTTTTAAGCTTTAGAAGCTAAAGATAATGGCATTTGTTTTATTGTTTCTTCTTGTTAGGACTTTCTTAGAATGTAAATATAAAAAATTACATGTTAGATTGATTTTATAACTCTATTTTCTATTTCTGTCTTTTAGAATATTGTGTTTATTAATTTAAATTCCAACTAGTTTTAACTCTACTGTCCTAGCATGTTTTTAATTGTCAAGCACACTCTTGGGCTCTTCTTTTCAGAGAGCCCCATGCTATAGCCATATTTCCCATTTATATCTCAGTATTAGAGACTTTTCTCCCTTGGACTTTTAATTCTTTCTACAATTCTGCTTTATCTAGATGTCTACGTAGTTCTCACGTTGAGGTTTTCCTAAAATGTTAGATGATTCTTGATATTTTTCTTAATGTTTATAAATGCTGGCTTTATTGTGCTTAGGGCTCACTGCAGCCTTCATTGCGTATCCCTGAGTTTCTTCAGTGAAAAGAGTCAGCGCATCCTCCAAGGGGTGTGGACTAGGGAGAACTATGAAAAGAACTTTCCATCAGCCTCATAGCAGCCCCATGCCTCATCTGAGCCTCTAAGAGTATCTTAGTTTCTGGCGTCCTTAAGTGTGGTCCATGGAGTAGGCTGAGTGCCTTCTTGGTCGTCCTACCCTCTTAAGGTTCTATAAGTTAATTCTGCTTGAAATTTTGTCAATTGCCATCTGATTTCTTGCTTCATCAGTGGGTTAACAGATGTCCACTACTGTCTTCCTCTTTCTCCATTTTGTTTTTTAACCTCTAAATTAGTATCACCTTGGATCTCTTAGGATACTTGCATTGGATTTTAGACAGGGAATTTTTATATGTGAGAACATTGTCAGCTGAGGTACAAGCCTTGTACCATGCATGTCTTATTCCTAAATATGCCTTTATCAGTTGAGGAATCATGATGAATTAAGAGTAACTTTTTAAACAAAAATCTGGCATTTATGTGAGATGAAATTCTTCATTCACTAAATTTAAGACTGTGTTTTATTTATTATGTGGAATCAACAAAGGAGAGTTTAGACTTTCAAAACAGAAAAGCAAGACATGTTTCAAAGGCACAGAGTGATAGCTTTATTGTAAAATTCAGTGAGATTTTTTAAAGTGTGTTCTTAAATATCACATTCTATATATAGCATTTAGTGGAACATTTAGATGAAAATGTACGTTGTAGACTTAGTGCAGAATAGACAACATTAGGCAAGGGATATTGCCGTGTGTGGCCTCTGTTCTCCAAAGAGTTATTGTAAACCAGAATGCTGCTATTCTGTGCAAAGTCTGTGCCAACAATTAGAATGATGGTACAAAGCCACTATGCATTCAAAGTGAAGGCAACAGGCCAATCTCAACACCAGAGGCATACAGCAAACAAAGGGCTGGACATGGTTACGTTACTAAACAGGGCCATTTAAAATAGGTACAGGGTATTCCGTCATAGGATGAAATGGAGTCTCTTAAAATTTTGCTCAAAATATTTGCTATAATTTTGTATATAAGAAAAATGGGCATAAGAGAAGCTCAAAGGAGAAGACTGAAGAATATGGCATGTGTGTGGAATGTTCAAGCCATTTCTGGCAGAGTAACTACTCATCCTGGAATAATGACTTCTATAAATTATTGAAACTTCTAGCCTTGTAGTAATGATTTGGTAATAAGTCCAAATGCATTAGGGCATGAGAGAATAGCAAAACATTATACTGAATGTTAATTGTTATTGCTGGATCCAGAAATGTTTTCAATAAGTAACATTTGGTGTAAATAATTATGTACATTTAATTGTAGAATGATCAAGTATTCTGGAAGACACGACTTTCATATTTATTAGTTACAAGTATTGAGAAATAATCTTTAAAGTAAGATTGGTGTGATACTAGCTGTCCGATGATGAAGGTTAGACCCGTCTATGATTTCTAGCTTGTCATGTGCATGCCTTTGTTTTATTACACTGGCATGAAGTCTGACTGGAGAGCTCAGCTAACACATGCATGGGGATGGAACTTTGCACAAGTATAGTAAAAATTATTCAGCTTCATGCACAGCTACCACTCAATATAACCAAGCTATGAAATATGCTCTAAGTTGGCACTGGATCTTAGCCTCACATCTTCACATAGAAGGATTTTCTTTCAGATAAAAATAGGTAAATGAACATCTCCTAAAGACAAATTACATAGCCGGGCGTGGTGGCTCACGCCTTTAATCCCAGCACTCGGGAGGCAGAGGCAGGCGGATCACTGTGAGTTTGAGGCCAGCCTGGTCTACAAAGCGAGTCTAGGACAGCCAAGGCTACACAGAGAAACTTTGTCTCAAAAAATCAAAAAAAAAAAAAAAAAAAAAAAAAGACAAATTACATGTATCAAATCGATTTGTTGTGTGTATCCAAGTCAGACCTAAGAGGAGATAAGGAAGCCACTCATTTCAAGCAAAAATCTAAAGAGATGCCAATATTTTAGTCACTACAGTAAATTATATTCTAATAAAATATTTTAAAATTAGTATTATTAAAAAATGATATGACAACAAATAAAAGTAACATATACTTTTCTTTTGTTCTACAGTTGTAAAATAACCCCCCCCCAAAAAAAGTAGCCATGATCACTTATGTTGATACAACACGACAGCTACTAAATCTTACCAACAAATACTATTATTTGCCAAAGTAATTTACAGATTTCTCAGTTTGCGGTCATATTTTGTATACAGAGGAAACAGTTTTCATTTTACTATAGTCATAATATTTTCTAAAATGTCCATATTTTACAGGTGGGCAGCGACAGGTCAGTATCAGGAGTCCTGATTTCTGCAGCTAATCCTGTTCCTGTCCTGGGCGAGACACTTCCCCTTCCTCAAGCTGCATGTTTTCACATGTTAAGTTGGCAAGCCTCTGCGACCTGTCAGTGTCCTCTACTATTAAGAGTTCCAGATTTATGATTTTTTTTAGTGTGCTCTACTATTTTTAGCAATGACTTTAAATATGTATTCAGCAAAACACTGTAGCACTAATTTATAAAAGAATTGGCTTAACCCATTATTCACTTGATCTTATTCAAAGAGCAAATTAGGGCACTGAAGAAAGGGCTCAGTGGTTAAAAGCATTCATTGCTCTCATTGAGGACCTCTGATCAGGTCTCAGCACCCACACAGTAATTCACAGACATCTGTAACACAGTTCTAGGGAATCTAGTATTCTCTTCTGCCCTTCACTGGTATGAGGCACATACGTGATGCACAGACCTGCACGCAGGCAAAACACTCGTACACATAAACTAAGATGAGTGAGCAGAAGGAAATTGAGTGGTTAATGTTATCATAGAATCCGTGAGCTTTTAGCAGCCTAACACCTGACTACTACCATGAAAGCCCAAAGAAAAGGTCTTCAAGGATCAAACATTAAGCCCAGCAGGTGAAATGAGCAGATCTAGTATATTCCAGAATGCTAAATTCATACTGTAGATGGAATTTCCCATAGAAGTATCTAAAGATATGAGAATTTGGGTGTAGTCTGGTAGCAGAGTGTTGGTTTACCTCATACAGAGCCTGTAAGCAATCCTAGCCCAGTCCAAAACTGTAAAAGGTAGCTGTCTTACTACTAAACACCCCACATAAGAGCACATTTAAACTGTGTTTAATGTGATGCAAATATACAGAATCTAACACATTTGTAATGATAAGTCTTTAGGGAAAACACTTTTATTACAAAGTAATTACATTATGTTTAACAATAGGCAGTTTCTAGAACGTTTTTTTATACACTATTGTAAAATGTGACAAGAACAATTTATCTAGCCAAAGACTATAACTTGTTTTCTTTCTTTTCTTTTCTCTGTGTAGCCTTGGCTGTCCTGGAACTCTGCAGACCATGCTGGCCTGGAGCTCACAGAGATCCACCTGCCTCTGCCTCTCTGAGTGTTGGAATTACAGACGTGTGTCACTGTACACCAGCTTACCTTGCTTTTTACACTAAGATTTTCTTAATTTACATTTATGGCATTTTGCCCTAAAACAATCCTCATTGTGGATTTCTCAATAAAACATCATAAATGACAAGTTTTTTCCCATCACTTCTAACAAGTTTACAGAGTTTTCCTAAGCTAATAAAATAGTCAACATTTGATACTAAGTGGCTTATAGGACATATGCCAGTAGTTCTTAGGATGCATTAATATATGTTTCTTTCAACTCTGATAGTTCAAAAGTGATTGGCACTCTGTAGAAACTTTACTTTAAATTTTGATCCTTTCTTAGGCTGGTGATTTGTGATCCAATTCTCTCTAGCTTTCTGGATGCTAGGCAGTAGCCGCAAGTCATGAGTCTCCACTAGCCACATGCTTACGAAAGGGAGTAATTGTCACTCTACAGTGAACTGCTTTCTCAGAGACTATTTTTGTTCAAAATTAGGTAAAATATGGGAGTACCTTAATACTTTATAGTTCATTCAACTGTGGGTGAAAGTCAGCATTCTGAGAAGATTTCACGGAGGCCAGGCAAGTTCCCATGTTTAGGAGATAAGGATGATCAAATGCCTCTTTGATGTAAATTGATTCAATGGACAATAAGTTTATGGGTCATTCATATGATGAATGTCATACCTTCATTATAAGTTAGGTGGCATCTGTATTTACTCAAGAGTTTGTGGGAATAGATACATGAAGGGCCAAGATAACTAAAACTTTTCGATAAAAGTAATTTAAAAATGTATTCCTCTTACAAATGTACAAAAGAAAAGATCTAAAGATTTTTATTCAGATATTATTAAGAAATTACTTTCTGAATAAGTCTTAAGTCACTAGGACAACTGACAAAATGGACCCTGTGAAATGAAAAAGTTTCTGCACAGCAAAGGCTATAGATAATTGAGTGAAAATGAAGTTTACAAAGCGATAGGAAAAATCTTCATTAGCTGTATGAAGAACTCAAAAAACTAAGCAGTAGGCTACCCAACAGCCCAATCAATAAGTGGGCTAGTAAAGTGGACAGACAATTTGCAAAAACTAAAACAAAAATAGCCGATAAACACATAAAAAATGCTCAAGTTATTTATCATCAAAGAAGTATAAATTATAATTGCATTAGGACTCTATCACATCCCAATTAGAATGGCAATTATCACGAAAATGAATCACAACAGATACTGTCAAGGATGTGGGCAAAATGAAGCCCTTATACACGGCTGTAAGGGAAACAAGTCCAGTCGTTATGACGTTTCCTCGAAAAAAATCTGAAGCTAGAACCTTATGACCCAGCTCTGTCACTCCTGGGTGTTCATCTGATGGACTCTAAGCCAACACATAAGAGAGGCACTTGCACATTGGCGTGTATTGTAGCTTTATTCACACGTCTAAGTTATGGAGCCAACCTAAGTGTCCAACCGCATGTCAGTGGGTAAAGAAATGTGGCCTATGTACACATGGAATTTCTCAGCCATAAAGAAGAACAAAGTTGTTATTTGCAGGAAAATGGATACAACTGGAGATGGTCATATTAAGAGAAATAGGACAGTCTTAGAGAGACAAACATCATATGCTTTCTCTAAAATGTGGTTTCTATATTTTATATAATTATATAAAATCATATATGTATATATGACATGGAAATAGATGTGAAAGGGGACTAATGGGAACTTGGAAGTGAGACTAGTTCCATAGTGGATGGGACTATGGAGAAAATATGTTCAATGTATAATATCTATTATGTAAAAAACAGTCCTTAGGTAACATAGTACCATGTACAATGAATATATACAATGAAAATTAAATTTAAAAAGAGAGCAAAAAAAATTATTTATGAATAGAATAAAATGTTAAAGCAGTTTTAAAATGAATCATTACTTTCTCATGTAGACAGGAAGATATTATTATTCTTTAAATTTGAACTCAAAGTCAATTTATTTGACAAACTATTACCTTCCTCCTCTAAACAAAGTTACATATATTTCTACATTTTCCTAACAAATGCCGTTGAAGTAAAGGTCAGTTAAAGTCTATATGAAGCATGGACATCAGAGTAGGCAGTCAAGGAAATGGATAGATATTTTGGCAAAGCACAGTAATTGCAGAGTACTCTACACATGGAGATGTTTGCCTCTATTTACCTACGTTTCTGGGACCTTAGATTCAGTGCCATCAGTGTGTCCAGATTTATAAAGACAAACACTGCTCTGTGGCCCACTGGAAATTCCATAGGAGGCCTTAGCAGGAACCTTGGGAAGGGACTTGCATAGTTCTTAAAATGACAGCAAGGTAATTCATATTGACACTGGCTCAAGTTGGCTAATATATGGTATTAATTTCTTTAACATTATGTTTTTAAAATGTTATTACATTGCTAAATAGCATGTCATTTTTCAATACAATAAAAATGACTAAATCCAATAAGCTTTTGAACTTGTGTGGTAGTTTCAGTGAACATAATATGTCTCATAAAAAGATACTGCTGAAAGGAATTCGAACATATACCTTGACTGCCTCTTATGACTGAGTAGATAGAAGTAGGGGACCCATTATTTAAATAAGGTACCATTTTTATCAATAGTTTCATTGTTTACAAAGAAAGCTAAGCTATATCCTGGCCATTACTTTCAGGCTTATGATATGAAAAATGATCTTTTAGTCTATGTAGCTACAAATAGGTTCCTTTTTCTAATTCTGTGTGTTCAGCTGAAAAGCAAATGTATCATTTGTAATTGAGCCATGCAGAAAGGTTAGATATAGCCCTGTTGATTTTTCTCCAATTTTGAGCTATAATTTACACAATTTATTCATAGGGAAGAGTACAGAAATGGAATTTTCATGAAGTTATACTCCATTCAGGAAGAATGATGCTTCAAAAAAACCCACGTGTTCTGCATAATGCAATGTTGAAAAAAATAAATTGCATTTGAATTTGTTTTCTTTCTAAGCTCCATTTGTGTGCTTTGATCCTAAAGAAAGATGGTGCCGAGTCCTTGGAAATACTCCATGTAGACTACACTGATGAATCCATTTGGAAACTACACTGCCAAATGCTGACTTCCCCTCATTGACTCTCCACAATCCTCCCATCACTCCCTACTTGAAAACTGACTGAGAGGAAAAGTTGCTTTTGATGAGAGTTGGCTGTTTGTACTTTTGGTTAAAAAAAAATCTATCTATCTATCTATCATCTATCTATCTATCTATCATCTATTTACCTACCTATCACCTATCACTTACTTATCATCAATCTGTCATCTCACCAATAAAAATACCTTTTTTGATATGCTAATGTGCTCAGACCATTGTCAAAACCAAACAAAAGTCCCTGGCCAAAAACTATGTGACCAGGCCTGCACTGGGCACAGCTGCAGCTTAGTTGGCCCTGAAACCAGGCCCCATCTGTAAGGGTTGGATGCTCAGTGACACTGGCCAGTCTGAAGCCAATTTAAAGAAGGCTGAGAAAGCTAGGCAGACAGATGGTAAAGCGATACAGTAATGAGGAAAATTTAGCGTATGTTGATAATGCATTTCTTTTTCCAAGAGGATGTCGCAACTATCAAGTAACACTCCAAAATGGAGCATCGATCACTCACAGGCATGCAAACATTGGTGCTAACCACAAAAATATCAGTCAAGGTGTTCACAAATATCTCCATATGTAAACAGAACACAACAGTCTGCTAATATAATTAGCAATATGCATCTCATAACACAATTAGGGCTTGCAGTTCCATTGGCTTAGCTCTTACCTCATTCCTCTCTTAAGACCGTCTTGTTATTGTTTGTTTTGGTTTTGATTTTTTGCTTTGGGATTCAGCTCAACTAAAACGAAAAGTATTAGAAATAACGGGTTGAGCCAAAATGAGGATGGAATTTCATTACGGCCTCTGTACCCCCACGAAGAAGGCAAACACCGGAGGAAGGCTAGCACAGAGATGCACAGGACACCGCAGATAGGCGGAGCTGGATTTTACCCTGATACAACTGTATGGCACTAATGGGTTCTGATTAGGAGAAATGTCCTGACTTCATTCATCGTCTTAGTCCATACTTCTGTTTTCTGGGTGAAGAATGGATGGAAAGGGACCATAAAGGGAACAGATTTGGAGCGTGTTGTACATCCCCATGAAATGTGCTGCCTGGTTTGGGGCTGAAATATAACACCTCTTGCAAAGTAGCTAATAGGCCAGGTGGACAGAAGGGCACCGGCCTTGGCTGCTGCCTCTCCCTGGCACCCCTCCTTTCTTTATGAAGTTGCTTTCTGTGCCCTAAATCTCAATGCCATTATGATTTATGGCCACATGAAATCTTTTAAATTAAGATTTGTTTGATTGTCTCTTTCTATTAAGGTGACTATAATAGCAATTTTCCTTTTCCAAACAAATGTTTTGCCACGCACTGCAAGTCAAGAGCCTGTGCGTGGGTCCTGATGGTGATTAGTTTCTGCCTCTAAATCCTTTATTTTCTATAACTAATTTAAGATAGCTGCCACTTTTTAATAACTAAAGGACATAAATCCAGTGGGATAGTTTTCCTTAGGTAATTGATATAACATCTTCATATAAGTGACTATAAATTATGACCATGCTACCCCATTCTGTCACCCTGCAAGGCTGCTCAAAGTGCACACGATCCAGTGTGCAGCGGTGCATATGATTTATCCCAAACCAAACAACAAATTATAGAGCCAGATGCTGCCTAAACCAATCACTTACCTCAAATTTCATTCAGCCGAAGGAAAACCTCACTGGTACTCTATGTTGCCTTGTTTAGATTTTTATTTATTTATTTATTTATGTAAATAATTTATTCAGATTACATCTCAATTGTTATCCCCTCACTTGTAACTTCCCGTTCTCCCCTCCTTCCCTCTTGGAATTCTTTTTTTAAGGTTAATGATAATTGACAAAAGCAACCTACTCTATCTTATAGGATTGATATTGAGGTGAGCAAGGGAGATGTTATGCATTGATACTAGCTTATCAAAAATGCCAAGTAAATATAGAGATAAAATTAATATGTAAGAAAATACAGTATCTTCAGACTTCTGAGGACTAGCACATTCCCAGTTCAAACGATTTGTTTCTCTCAAGTGGATGCAATTTCTCTAAGTGCATTCAAATGCCACTTCTCTAAAGACAAGGCCACAGATATCGGTGACACTTGAGCAGAATCCCTTTCTGTGATACAAACACCAGCAGAAATCTGAAGCACCAGAGGTTGGCCAAATAGAGAAATGAGCTTTGGATTGCATTGGTGCTGGCTTGTATGTAACATAATTCTGCCCCTTAACCAAATAGTGGGGGAAGGGTTCCAAGCAGATTCAAAATGGCATCTGAGCCACTCACAGAGAATGGGGACATCTGTGCACATTTATACCCACAAAAGCACACAGTACATCTTTACACCAAGGAATCCCAGCTGCAAGTGAATGGTGGTCCCTGCTCTGATGCTGTCAACCCCTCTCAGCCATCCCACAGCAAGGACATCCTTACAGTAGCTCCCTGAATGCTCACATGTAACTGTAATTGAATCCACTTAGCCTCATATGTTTTGTAGATAAATGATGACTGGATGTTTATGCAAAGCATCTCTGTGAAGAAATGAAGCTAATTTTCTTCTTGAATAACCCATGGAGGAGAAGAGCAATCACACGGAGGCAAGAATATATGGCAACATTTCAGTGAGAAGCGGTGTCCCCAAGTTCAGCCATTCGACTGCCGCATGGTAACAGCTGCAGTGGGGACTGCTTGGTATCAGGACAAAAAAATGGGTGATGACTTGAAGCCGAGAAACATTAATGTAGAATTTTTGAGGGGTGACTTTTTACCATATGCACCTTCTAAAATCAGCTGAAAAGTGAAAATTAACCAACAGTCATGATTTAACTACCAACAAATCTATTCAGAAAGCTACCGTGAGATACTTGTTTACTATGGAACACGATTATTTATCTGGTCAGCCTCTGAGAACCATCCATTAAAAATGTTAATCATGCCAAAGATAGCTGTCATTTAGTTAAGAGCCAAATGCTGGCTAATGATTTTATTCAAGGAAAGACAAAGAACTGCAAAATTATATGTTTGAAAAGGACATCAATGTCCACTCAGCACAACCTGATCTTTTCACGGGTAAAGAAACTAGGGTAAAGTCACATGGCTTTCTAAACTGTAAAATGCAAATGAACTGCATAAGAAAATGTTCTAGGATTATTGGGCTGTGCATGGGTGACATGAAAAGTGCTGAGGTGGATCATTTCTTCACCCTCCAAAGAATAGGTTAAACCCACTTTAAAAATACTTAAGTCTTTCCTTTAATATAATCTAAAGAATTGGTTATAGGATTGGAGAGTTGCCTCAGTACTAAACAGTGCTGACTTTGGCCCCCCCAGTTCCCTGCCAGGTGGCTCACAACTATCTGAAACTCCAGCTCCAGGGAGCCACCAGATTTTGGCCTTCAAGGTTACTTGCACTCACATGTACATAACCACATACACATATACATACATACATATGCACACACCTAACTACACATAATTTAAAGTAATAACTAAAAACCAGCCTGAAAATGTTCAATTGCTTTACTGGAAAATGCCAACATTCTGAAGAGGCAGTAAGTATATGTATAAACTATAATTTAATAGCCAAGTTTGTTAATGATATCTGATTTTATTGGGGCAACAAATTATGATTTTTGTGTTTTATGCTGCGTATGGAGATACACAGCCACATCCGCTTTACCTACCAAAATGCTAAAAATATTTCTCAAACACTGAAAGAATTCTGTGTGATGCAAAAATATCAGCTAAGGCCAGTGGAATCATCTTTCTCCCAGTAATTCTTTGACTAAAAATACCTTTAAGGGCATGAGTAAGAGGAGGAGGACACAGACTGAAGTAGATGAAAAATATATTATATATGTGTATGAAATTCTCAAAGCACAAAATAAAAGTATATATTAAAAAATACTCAGGAAGTAAGCATCTCAGAAGTCTCAGGAAGCCCGTGAAATTCACCAGCATCACAAGGTTCCTCCCTCCCCAAGGCTGTATAAGCAGCGGGGGCTGCTGGAGAGAGGAGACCTGGACCTGTGGAGCTGTCAATAAGTCACTCAGGGAGCTCCGGCGTTCCAGCTTTTGTGAGTCACCACCTACTCTGGGGTGGGCTTTTCAGTAAGGCACCTGCCTTTGAGTCATTGAGCTCTTATAAGTAACCTCTTACCCATAGCCCTCTAGGAAACCCCAATAAATGCCTTAGTTCACAAAAAAAAATGCTTGGTTTTATTCTAATCTAATAATAACCTCTTGATTACAGACCTTACTCACTAGATTTAGCTCTGTGTCAGTTTTGTTTTATTATAAAATTAGGGTCAAAGATATGTTTTATTTTCCATTAAGAACACTCAACACACACACACACACACACACACACACACACACACACACACACACACACACAGATCCAACACTCAAGCATCCAAAACAGAATTGAAAAATGGTCTCTAGACAAATCTGCTATTGGGGGATCACTTTGAAATGGAAAACATTCTCCAGAGAATTTTTGCAAAGTTTGCTTCAGACATCAATAATACAATCTCTGTCTGTCTTTAGATCAGCCCCATTTCTACAGCTTAATTCTTCTAAGCATGGAGGCACTATATTTGCTTGTGTGGCTTCCACCGTCCCTGACAACATGCCACATTTCACACACAGGCTGAAACTGGCTAAGGCTACTGAGACATGAAGTCCTGTTGCTAAAGGGCCATCACAAATTCTAGAACCGCAAGGGATGCATACCAGGAGTGAGAAAGTCAGTGCTCAAATGGC
The DNA here is from genome assembly GCF_964271855.1 of Acomys minous. NCBI lineage: Eukaryota > Metazoa > Chordata > Mammalia > Rodentia > Muridae > Acomys > Acomys minous. The sequence goes on along the minus strand of NC_140485.1, from coordinate 129,003,123 downwards.
GCTGGGCTCATCAGTCATCCTGCAGGAGAGAAAAATGAGTAGGCTGGAGAGGAACGGCATGGTAAATTCTACAATGGTAGCAGGACATTCGCTCTACTCTGGTGGAGTAATTTTGTTCACTTCCCACTTTCTAACTATATAATACTCAAGTGTATATAGATATACACACACATACATATATGTGTGTGTATACAGATATAAATATATACAACACATATACATACAAAGACATGGTTGATGCATACACGCACCACACAAACACAACACAACAATTCTCTCTCTCTCTCTCTCTCTCTCTCTCTCTCTCTCTCTCTCTCTCTCTCTCTCTCTCTCTCTCTCTCTCACACACACACACACACACACACACACACACACATACACACTCTCTCACACACACACACACACACACACGCACAACACACAAACACACAAACACACACACTAGTTACTAGTGATCGAGGTTGCCACAAATACTTTCTTCTTAAACATTGCTTTTGCATAATCTAACCATACTCTTGACGACTAAGCATATTATACTAACAAGAATAAAACCATCCTTAGTCACAGGCCAGGAGATATGTGATTTGCCGTGGCAGGCCTGGATACACCCCACACTTCCAGCCAGGGAGTGCTGACCTCCGTGAATGCTGACCTTCATGCCAGCATGTTTACACTGTGCCACAGTAGAAGAATGTGATGCTAGCTTTCCGAATATCAGAATCAACAGTGACAACAGTGGTGTGTAAGCAAATGCACTGAGTGTTATGTCTCGCTTTCAAAAGTAAATGAGTCATATTCCTTGTAAGATCAAATGAAACACGCATGCCGCACAATCCAATTCCGCTGCCATCTGACAGTTCATTCCTACAGGGAAGTGAGGCAAAAATAAACACAGGGACCCATAAATTGCTTCCAATTGTCTACGAACTCCTCAGTACACAGTAAGTAATTCTAAAAGCAGAAATCGAGATTCCAAACAGACTCCAGTGTGCTTTTAAGAGCCTCTTAACATATTTCTTTGGGGAAATGCCTCACTGCAGAATGCTGAACTCGCCTTGGCTTGACACAGCTTCCCTGTGCCCATCCTGCCCTAATAAAACCATGAGGCCAGATCCCACAAGTGTGTCACCAGAGGACCCTTCATGGTGTCATCCTCAGTGCCACTACATGAAAATATGACACAATTTCAGGGAAATATGATATAATGAGAGGCTATTATTATGCATCTCTCCAAAAGCCCTAATTTGCATGTATCCAATAAAGGTACACAGCTCACAGTTAGCACACACAAGCTGTCAGTTTTTCCAATATTATAATTATTACTTGGGAAGCTTGAAAAAATATCTCTATCAATTCCAGAGATTACCACAATGACGATGGGATAATTAACAGCTCTTTCTGCTTTCCAAAATTTTTCTATCATAGCAATATATTGAAAACCTCATAAGTCTATATATCAGGGATAAAAATTCATATTATTAGGCTTACAGTTCAGGAGTTAAAAATACCAAGAATGATTGAAGACTAATATAGCAATAAAGGGGGACTGCTTTATGGGAAACTTGGCAGCTATCTCTTGTGTTGTTGATGGAAACATTAGCTAAAAGGCAGAAGTGATTTGAGTGGGATTGTGCACTTGTCAGAATGGCACAACCGGACAGATTATACAACCCAACAAGGTCAGGATGCAGATCTTCAGTTTCACCCCAGAAATAATGAGGAATAATGCCGATACATCTCCGTACTCTACAGATATTTCACTCAATTTTATCAGAAAGTCAGAGCTCAGCGCTGAGGGGTTAGCTGGCTTTGAAGTCTAGCTGTACCATTCTAACAAAATCCAAGCCATCAACATCTAGTTCGTAGCAATACATCCTGTTGCTACTTATCATTCATAATCTGCCGCGTCAGCAGATTGTCATGTTACTACACATATTCTCCATCTTCTGTCTATCAGATGTGCTTATATTTGCTGTGAGTTCGGATCCCTTCTGGGGAATGTTTGAACCTTAGTAGAAGCAAAGGTAAAAAGAAAAGAAAAGGAAAAAAAGAAAAAGAAAAAGAAAAAAAGAAAAGTTCCAGGAAGAAAAGAATTAGTTCTGACCAGCAAGGACTTAACGATGTCACCTCCAGTTGGGAGAGCCAGGTCTTGGTGACAGTTATTGCTTTGGTGAGTTTTCTTACCGAGACTAGCCAACTGCTGTCTCACACAGCCTTTTGGAAGGTAAAGCTCCTCTCCTGAGTTCTCGCGTTGTGGCCATCCAGCAGGGACTTATTGTAGCCTTCCAGATAGTCTGTGTTTTCTAGTCTCAATGTCTTTTACCACCTCGTGACCTCACGTCAGTCATTCATTCACTTAACAAACATCTGTGGAAGCTGACAGTACAGCTGGAACTGCTCGAGGTGTCGAACTGCAGCAGGAACCCCGTCACCAAACACAACCAAGCCACCCATCCTAGCAGGAGGCAAGTGGCAAAAAATATGGCATCATAACTATACTATATAAAGTGCTCCGTAGATCAGGGATACACGAAGACAACACATATATCCAAGAAAGACAGGAAATATTATTTACTAGTCAAAAAGGAGCTATAATATATATTTAGTGGTCAGAGAAAAGTATTTTCCTGAAAGAACATTCAAGAAAACAACTGAGATTTCCAGGCAGTGGACACAGGAAGTACAAAGGCCCTTAAGGGAAGCAACCTGTTTGCTATATGGAGAGAAAGGAGGCAGTGCACTGTGGCAGAGAGACGGCGTCATAGCCAGCAGCAGCTGCATCTGAGTGCTTGCCATAATGCAAGTACTACTTTGTCATGAAACAGGCTAGGGAGTGGGGTCCATTCTTGCTGTTCCACTGGCTTCCTCTCCTCTCCTGCCATCTGACCTTCATCAAGCCCAGAGAATCTGGTCTGTGGCCATGTGAGCCCGAGGTATGTCACAGAGATCACAGAGATGATATTCAAGAAGAAAAAGGTCTATTATTCCTATTCTGAGTGAGTATGAATGTCAGTAGACATATATCACTGAAAAAAAATAAGTAAATAAATAATGAATAAATAAACAAGATAAATGTCTAAAATTATGGCCTTAGTTGGGAATATGGAGCCAACTAAATAAACAAATTACATTTGGTCTCTTAAAATTTATGTTTATATATGCATTCATCTAACAAACAAGCAAAATTTTAAAATATTCATGTTATTCATGGCAGAACCCCGTACAATTTATACACATGCATCTTGTCTATATTTTGACTTGTACCATTTTGCTAATGGAAAAAAAGGTACCCCTCAATTGATACTGAGTAAGTAAGACATGTTTTCTATACATTTTATAAAATGCACAATTTTATGTCACCTACAGCATAGCACCATGTGTGCCAGGAAACTCAATGCATTTTTGTCTTGTTTTGCTTTTTACCATGTAATGAGCCAGGTTCTATCCAGTGAGAGCTGTGTGCACAGTAAGATATGGAATAAAAGGGAGAAAGGAATACATTTTTTTCCAAAAGTCTGAATAATAAGTCTAAAACAGTTTATATAGTGACAAGCATATATATAAGAAAACTGTGATTTAATTGCTCTTTGCATATATAGTTTTTTCAAGCACACACATAAACTATTTTAATAGTAAAACGGAAAAGTCACTTACATTGTTTGAGATTATGACATCCCTTACATTAATCATAGGAAAAGTTGTGTGCCAAGACACCATCTCAAGTCTTTGCCACTTTTCATGCTCAGGGCCTATACATACCTTTACACAGAGTTTAAATTCTCTCTCATTTCTTCAACATTCATGGTTTTCATGCACTTTGTGTATGGTTATATGAATAAACCCATTGGTATGAACTAATAAGAAATACTTTTTATTTATTGATATAACATGTTTGCTGAATGCTTATGTGAAAGTTCTCCACCACCCCAAGATCATTTTGCAAATTTTATAGAATGTTTTTTAACTAAAACAAACCATTCATACATAAAGATGATTTCCTCTCAGAAACTTTAGTTGCATAGGCAGTTCTTAGAGCAACATCAAAGAGATGCTTCTCAAGACGCCAGCCAGTTGAGAAAATTAGCATAAAAATATCATTAACTGTCATTAACTAAAACACAGCTTAGATAGATGGAAAACCCTTGGCCTTAAATCAACAGCAATCAATAAATGGAAAGTAGCTTAGTAGCCATTCACTGACTTAAATGTACAGCCAGATCAAACTACTGATTATCTGGACCATCCCGTGGGTTCTGTCCTGGATGGATGTTTACGATATGGAATTTACAATGATGAATCAATGGCCGTTTGCTCTGTTTTTGCTGGGGAATCATTGCCGATTGATGTGACAAGATCTGGATGCCCTGCTAGAGGAGAAACTCAGCACATCTTGTCATCTCTTTCCTTCTTCTCTTTCTCTTCCTCCTTCCCTTTCTCATGTACCACATGGTATATGACAAGACTGCCCACTCAGCAACCAGGCTAAGGAGGGTTTGTCTGTCTCTAATGTTACCCCCTGAGGAAATACTCTGTATTGATCTAAAAACATCATGAGTAATAATTCTCTGAAAACTGCTTACTTAATAGCTGCCTCCCAGGCACTGTTTGTTTGTCTGTTTATACGTAAGTCATTCAAACATCATGACCACAGGGGTTTCTGTTACTATTGCCAGTGGTTAAGTAAGGAAATTAAGGCACAGGTTGGCTACTTAATGGTAGCAAAATTATTCTCATCCCAACCATCTGTGTCATTAGGTATTAAGTTTATATCTGCCCTTCATCATGCAAATACAAGGAAATCAACTGGTCTTCTAGAATAATGATTTTCCCACAGCAATAATTATTCCCCGTCATATGTCAATCAATTTTCATATTTCATATCCAAACTCGAATACTGGTGTGTGTGTGTGTTTCAACACTTGTATTATAAGATACTATTTGTTGATTTGCATAAAATAAGAACAGGCTTAACAAAACATGATGACACTAGTAAAAATAACCACCAGGGAGGTATCAAACAGGATTTAGAAGAATAAATCATATTTAATTGGGTAAAATAAAAAAGAATATTTAATAAATCAGTCTTCGCCTTAATCACTTATATGGGTCCTCTTCTTTCTACTTCCACGGACTGGCACTCCGGGGCACATTTACTACTTCTGAGCTAGACCACCATCTTACAAACTTTGGTCTCACAGAACACACGGGCATATTTTAACTCTCATCATGGTGTTCCCTGCTGTAGTGATTTCAAAAATAAACCAAGACTAGGGAAATACCTCTCACAAGCCTCAGTATCATGAGACACTGCTCATGTGTACCACTAGCAGCCTTCTCTTCACACTAACCATCTTGGCTTTGCTGTACTTCATGAACTAAAATGTCTCCAATTTACATCATGTCAGAGTGAGCATCTCTCTAGAAGACTGGTGCCCGGAGCAGGAAGACATTTTGGGTGAGACCATCAACAAACTATAAATATTACTATCCATAGCTCACATGGATAAACTGAGGGGTATGGGACCCACGTGATATGGCCTAGATGCCTACTCTGGCAATACCACCATAACATAATGCATTTAATTTCAGAGGACTTTCTCTTGGTGGATCTGGCATCACTCTTAGAGATCCCTGCTTACTCTCCAGAACCTTAATGGCAGGTACCTGTCCTTGCTCTAGGTTAAGGAGAGACTAAGGCTATGTCCTAGTTTCTAAACCTTACCTTTAATGACTTTTAAATATCAAAAGTCTTCAAGACCTTCTGGCAGGCTTCCTAGAAGACCCACGTGACAGTGAAAATGCATCTCCATATTATTTTTGTGTCTTTCTGTCTCCTTCAGCTAAATGTATATTCTCTGTCATATTTTATCATATCTTTGGCAGTTACTTTAGCCATGATGATTTCAGTATTTCCAGAATAACGAGGAATTTGACAAAGTCCATAAAAGCAAATGGGAAGGTTACAATCACAAGACTTCAACTTGGTCAATTGAATTTGTGTGTGCAGGCACGCGCACATGCATGTGAACATGTGTGTGTATCTGTGTGTCTTTCTGTGTGTATAACATACCCAGGGGAGAAAAGCAGCCGAGTCAGTTTTACTTCTTAATCACACTCTATTGCTTCTCTCTGAATAATGAAATCTGAGGTCTGGGATTAGAGAGATCAAGGGAACCTCTAGCAATATTTTTTAACAAATTTGAAAATTTGAGAGAGGTAACTAGAAAAAATTTATTGCTCATGATTTACCCTGTGAAGATACACAACAGTATGCTTCTGTGTCTAATTTCTCCCAAAGTCACATAAGTCACCGACCATCCAATGAACAGTGAAAAATGACCTAAACTATTATATGTGGACATAAAATTCAGACCTACGTCACAGAGTTGCCATATAGATTCAATGTGATTCTTTACTCTGTGACTATCAGACATATCCACTGTAACAATTACGGGAATATCTTTTGCACCTAAGACTTTCTAAACCTTATAATGAACTATTTCAAAATGTGTAAAGGCAGAAAGATGACCAAAATAATCTTCATTTTTCCTGATCTGTTTTCATGTTTGTAAGTTATGAGCAATCAATACTTGCATCTATTGTCACACATATACTACTCTTGGGGCTATTTTAAGTATAATTCCAGATATAATATCATCTCTAAATACCAGTATGTATATATCTCAAAATGGAGGGACTCTTGGCATTTCACACCCAGAATACCATTATCCCATCTGCAGTTTTAACAGTAATCACTTAAGATCATCAAACATACCAACAAGTGTCTCTATATCTTTGCTGGACCACTTTGTCTATGCATTTTAGGTTGGAGGCCACAAATGTTCACACTGTGCTCTTTCTCTGTGGCTGTCCCTTCCTCTTTTCTCCTCATAGTCTTTTGTTGTTGTTGAAAAAAACTAGGCCATTTTTCACTCGATACAATTTCCCACAGAAATAGGTGTTATATATAAAAACACCACTTCTCTTTTGTCACAAACAATCTGACTTTTCTCTGTCCATCTCAAGGGTTATAATCTATAATAATAACATCTCTTTGGAAAAAGAATTCACTCCAGAAATACATACGTTAATTTTTATTAAATACTGACTTACTCTAGAAGCTACTGGGTATCAAGAACTACTCTAAATTCATCACAGATATTATTTCATCTCACTGTAAGAATAATGGTTGTTATTCTTATGTCTACAGTTCTAAAGAGAGAGGCTAATTAAGTCACTTGGGGTCATGGCTAGGAAGTAGGTAGAAAGTTCTACATAAAAATGAAAGTTGGAAGAATATTCAGTGTTGAATTAATTTAACCATTTTTAAGTAAGTATCACACAGATGAAAAGGTACTGAACCTGGGATTAGACTCAGTTTATTCTACTTAATAGTTTGACTCTGAGCAGTCTACCTAAGAAACATTAACATAAATCATGTTAGGAAGGACAAGGACTTGGAATTCATGTTGGGGGCTGGAGAGATGCTTTAACAGTTAGGAGCCCTGACCGCTCTTTCAGGGACCTGGTTTCTATTCCCAGCACCTTCATGGTTGTTCACAGTCACCTGTAACTTCAGAGGATCTGAGGTTCTTGTTTGGTCCCTGCAGGTACTAGTCACATGAATGTGGTATATAGACACACACACACAGGTAAAACTCATACACATAAAAATTAATAATAATTTCCACCTTGTAATAAGCCCTATCAGTTATGAGTGTAGAACAGTATTTCTTAACCTTCCCGATGCTGTGACCCTTTAATACAGCTCATAATGTTGTAGTGACCTCCAACCATAAAATTATTTCCATTGCTACTTCATAACTGTAATTTTTATACTGTTATGGATCATAATATAAATGTTTAATATGCAGGATATCTGATATGTGAGCCCTGTAAAAGGGTCTGTTAGCCTCCAGAGGGGTCATGACCTACAGATGTAGAGCATAGGCTGTGCTAACTATGACATCTTAGAAGCAGTTTTACTCTAGTAATTAGATATCAATATTACAAGTCATCAAATATTTACTAAGTCAGGACTCTATCACTAAAATGTTCAACATGAATTAACTTAAAAGGAAAGCAATTGTCATTGATTAAAATGCATAAAACACTATCAAAATAGTAGAGATGAAAAAGCAATCAATATTAGTTAGTTATTGTCATATGGATTTACTTGTCATAAAATGATTGAAACCTAGAAGATAAGTTTTCAATTTAATGCAATTAATAAAAGTCACTCTTAGTTGGGAGTAGAGAAGAAGTGAGTTAAAAAGACAAGATTAAAGTTAAACCATAACCCCTAATTCAGGTATAAACTGACTATTGATCTCACTGAGCCTGGGTGTTAGCATTCCCAGAACAATTATCTCTAATAAATTGAAGCGTGTGCTTAGACTACACTTGTAAGTTGATAGATTGCCAGAATAATAGAATATGTGAGACTGTTCACAATTCCCTTCAAATTTAGTCTTACATTAAATTTAGAGAGCTTGACCTAGTATTTCACATCTTAGGTTTTACTTCAATATACATTCCCTGATGTGCAAACATCAATACTATGGCATCTTGTACTTAAAGGAAGTCAAATGAATCACATTTGGGTTGTGCTTTCAAAAAGCTCCTTTTTAAAACATGGAACTACTTTTAGTTGCACATCTGTCATTTAAAAAAGATCCCATAGAGGTGTTTGGAGACAAGGCTCCTTATCTTGATCCCTTGGAAGCTCCTGTTATATTCCAGAGGTGACTGTCCTACTCTGTCACCTCGTGGAAGCAACTGTCCTGTCAGATCCCACTGGGTAAAATCTGCCTTCACCTACACCCTAGAAAGAAGGGCAAGCAGCTTTCTTCCCAGCCAAGCTGAGCTCTCTCTCTCAGATCAACAGAATCTGTAGCAAGGTAAGTAAATAACTTAATTAAACTATAATTATATCACTTCCTCCCCCTTTCATCCCTCCCATAAACTTCCAACTCCCTCTCAAATGCAGTCTTTTATTCTTTGTTATGTATGCCTGTGTGTGTGTGTGTGTGTGTGTGTGTGTGTAAACCAATAAGTATATAACTGCAACCTGCTGGTGCATTTCTTGTTGTTTGTGTTCATGTGATTTCAGGGCTGACCACTTGGTATTAGATTACAGGGCTCATCACTATGGAAGACTAATCCTCCCCCTTTAAGGAGTTGTTGGTTATTGTCCAGTTTTTCATCTAGGTGTGGGGCTCCATGAGATTTCTCACACCTACATTGCGTGTCATTTGATGTTGTCATTGTTCAGGTCTTGCTTGGGTAGCCATACTGTTGAGATTCCATGGGCGTGGCTTCCCTGTAATATGAGTCTATACATTCTCACAGCAAACTTCCTGGTTTTCTGGTTCTTACAATCTTTCCATCCTCTCTTCCATGACGTTCCCTGGGGCCTTTGGAACAGGGTTGTGCTATACGGTTAAATTCTCCCTCTGTCTTTCCCACACTTCTAGTAAGATGTTTTTCATCTAACAGTAATTTTTTTATACCATAGAAATTGTATGATAGGTACCTTATACAGGAAGAACCCTAGGAAAGTTTCCTGAAAGCACACAGATAACATGAAAAGTGTTACTGTATAGACCCACAGTTCAACACTTAAAGATTAATGATTCCTAAAATGATCCTGAGATCTACAAGTAGATTTTATGTGCTCAATTGAAGGAAATGTGTATAAATGTGCACAGATAAGTGTGTGAGAATACACACACTCATACACACATACCAGTAAACAAACTCAGAGACTGATGAAAAAAGACCACTCAAACCAGACAAAACCAACCTACAGCTGCTTTGCTATGCCACTCTAATTTTATTATTGTATTTACTCAAGATATATTTTATTGGAATAATTGTACCAATTTGTGGGATAGTATATTTTAATTTGATATGTGTATATAGTATGTACGTATCCGAACAAGGTAATTAGCATGTCTACCACCTTAAATGCTCACATTAGGATGCTGATACTAAACCTGTTGCCTATTAAAAAGCATAGTATTTTTAAAAGGGAGTCTAGGAAATAAAAAGGCCACAGCCTTTTACTAGAATCTTCTCTTATGTATTACATGTTTCAGTAACGTTTTCAGACTGTAATTTGAGTGTAGGCTGCAGAGTGGTAATTGGGGAGCCTTTTATTTGTTTCCTACAGATACACAATCATACACAAGAGGGACCAGAGAGGATCTTGTTTTGAACAGACAACTCTTTAGTCTCCTCACAGAAATGGTAGAACGGTGAACTCCGAGTCTATAAAAGAACACTGAGACACATATGTGTCCCTCCCCGGAAGAGTCTTGGAGAGCAGAAGAAATAGACTGAAAAAGAAAGGAAGTCAAATCCTGAGTTTCCTACAGAGGATTTTGTGTCATTGCTTTGCTAAGCACTAAAGATGTGTGTTTTCCATTCCAGCTGCTCAGGAGCATTCTCCTCCGGCCAGGAGTGTGGCCGTAGTAGCACCTCCAGCATTCCAGCACAACAACCCAAGATAACGCAAGGTATCCCAGAGAAGTGTCAATACGTCTTCTCATGGTCACCCTGCTATAGCAAGGGATTGGGATGATTAAATTCGCAGCTCCAATAAGCAATGTGCAGATTACTTCCTGAAGGGAGCCACATAATAATACGTGGAGTGTAAAAAGAGAAGATGAAGTTTAATTAAGTGCTGCCACTGAAATCATACTAAAAAATCACAGTGAAAGGAGAGACTAGGAAGACCAGCCCCTCATGGATTGGGAGAATGTGCTGCCAAGTATAAGACGATGACTTTAAACCCTATGCTATTTATTAGTATATGATGTATGCTAAGCATACTAATATATATGCAACACGTAACATCCTAACAGAATGTAGTACCTGTAAAAGATATGGGTTCCATGCAAAACCTTTGAGAAATCTACTTTATTTTTTTAAATTTACTGAAATATTTGCCTTCTTAAAAAATTAAACTATCTGTGTAGAATAGTATAAAATTTTAAAAGATCTGGGATATATTTTAAAGTTAATAATTAGAAAGACCTTTAATACATCTGGCTTTGAATCCATTAGCAATATAAAAATCAATGAGTTTAAAGGCAGGTTCTGGATTAAAATTTGCATATTCAATGAGGACATCATGAATTAAGAAAGGAAACGAAATGGGAGGGGGGAGGGAAACATGCTTTATTAAGACATGCTCCTAAAGATTACAGTTTAAATACAATATTCGTGGGCTTACTTTGGTCAAAATAAGACATATTTCAGGTTGTTTTTTTTTTTTTTTGCCTGAAAGGGCCTTGTGAGCTATTATTCTTAAGACGTGAGTGCTGAGCAATGGCATATCACTAACCCAAATGTGTACTCATCTGCCCTTCTGCAACCGTGCCCTTCATTCCACGTGCTGTCTCTTTTGAGTTTTCTCTGAACTCAGTAGCTGTCCAATGAATGCAAACTGTGTAGGTTCTGTCACTATGGAAACAATACTTTCCCCTTCCCGTCACTGATGGCATTTCAGATGCTCAGATGACGTTAAGGAAGTGATACTGTGCTGATAGCATCTGCTAATAACCTAAATGAAGTAAAGCATGTAAAATGACTCTCCCTTACTTAGCACTCCCAATTACATGAATTTTGGCAAATGCTTCACATACGGCATGTACTGTGCGCCAGGCCGTGTTCTCATCAACAACGTACATCAACTCTTCTTACAAAACCCTGCAGGAGAGTGACAGTGATGTCGTCATTTTACTGATGTGTCCATGAAGAAGACAAGAGGCTTGGGTAGGACATAACTTCCCTTTGTTTCCCTGCTTCTAGGTGGCACTGCTTGGATTTGAAGGGAACAAATCACTTTCCAGGGGCTAGGGGAATTAGGTGCCAGTTTTGTAACAGGAACCTCAGTCCTGACAGCCATTCACCTGTTAAAAATGCATGATCATAGGCTGCAGATGAGGGAATCAATTTCAATGTGAAGGCCAAGATTGTGTTGAATGGGAGGAGGCTTGAAAGTCAGGCTGCAAAGCCAGACCTACCCAAACCCAGGATGCGCGCACTTTCCATTCAGCTGTAGAACACACAAGAGTGGAAGAAAGCAGATCTAGGCACTTCCGGATGAAGGAAAGAATCTGCCACCTAGTCGTTCTGGAAAATACATCAGGTCTACAGTGGTGATGCTCTGGTCTACCCTGTAGATGATCACGCACCTTAAAACCCAAGGATGCACCCATTGAATGGAGAACAATATTTTTTCCCAAATGTTAAAAATAGATTATGTATCGGAGAACTGTAAAGCTTTATGCATCCTCTAAACTCTAAATTGAACGAATGATGAATCTATTGGTCACATTTTGCACTCAGTTTTTTGTTTTTTACTCTTTTTTTTAAGAAACTTTAAACACCTAGATTACATTGGCCATTCTCTCTCTAGACATTAGACACATTCAAGGATCCTAGCTGAGCTCTCAGCTTCTGAAGTCACAGGACCGTGAACACTAATAGAAATCAGGTATCACGTCACAGGGTGGAGAAGTTACTTTTGATAGCAATCAAAAGCTTACAACAACAACAACAACAACAAAACCCCACTTCTCACATTCTATGCCATTACAACAGCTGCCTGTGACAACTAAATATCCAGTAATCAAAACAAGCGTTAATTAGCACCAACCATTTCCTATTCATTCCGACAGGCCATCATCTGCTAATTATCAGACCAATAACTGAGTATTGATCACAATTTGTCAACCTGGGAGTAATTGAAACCGGGGGAAAAAGAAGAGTGAAATCCCTCGGTAAACAATAGGCTTTTGGTTCAGAAATGCTTAATCAGCTCTTCCAGCCCACTTCTCTGTCGATAAATGCTTTTCATATAATTGTCTCTCTTTCAATTGTGCTGTTTTTAAAAAATCATGTGATTTGGTAGGGACATATTAGGCACATACATCATTTTGGCAGCCAATACCACGCCGTGATGGAATTAAGAGAGTTAATGCCTCGCAGAGAGCACTGAGAAGGTATGTCTACCCACATGCTTTGCTTTAGAATAATGCTAGTTAACGTTCATTTCTTCATCTATTTAAAACCAGGTATATATCATCTATAGTGGGATTTCTGGCTTTGATTATCTAGATAGCTGTATTTGTCTTCTACCTTTTAATATCCGATGTAGAGATGGATCAAGTTGTTATGTTCACAAAGAGGAGCAGAAACCCATCCTTGCTGCTGCCGGAGGATTGCCTTCATCAGTGTGAGGCGCTGGTTCGCAAGCTGCCTAGTGCTGTGACCCTTTAACCCCACCCACTAAAGCATTTTACTTGCTACTTTATAGCTGTCATTTTGCTACTGTTGTGAATTGTAATGTACATATCTGATATGCAGGATATGTGGTATGTGACCCCTGTGAATTGGTTATTTGACCCAAAAGGGGTCATGACCTATACATAGGTTGAGAACCGCTGAAGGTCTGTTGGAAAACTAAACTAGTTTTACTGGAAACTTAGTTCTCACTATGCCACTCCTTCTGTAGTAATCATTTTCTTTCAAAAACAAAATATTGTTGATAATTTTTGCAAAAAAAAAAAAAGAAAGAAAAAAAAAGAAAACAACCAATGTGATGTATTAGAAAATGCACCGAAAAGATGAGAGTATGACAAAAATCTTACAAAAAGAAACTCACTGAGCTTCCTGGGGGACTGGCTATCCCTATGTTTATCTCGGAAGTGAAGCAGCACCATTTTAGCCCTACTGTGTCATTAAAATGCCCGACTTTACCTGATTTTTGACCCTTTCCATTTTAGATGGTGAAACCAGAGCACCAATAAATTCAAATGCCAAGGAACTAGGGACTGGCTCAATTAACATTGTCCAGGAGAACAACACACACACACACACACACACACACACACACGTGCGAGCGCTGCACCTCCCCGCAAACACACACACTTCAGGGGAGGTGTTCAAACTGTGCAAAGTCTTAACAGCTCACCCGAGAGCCAATTCTCCAAAAGCTTTTCCATAATAACTGTTTGTGCCTATTTTCTGCCTGAAGAATTTCCATAATTTTAAATCCTAGAACAACACGACTCACAACGGGAGCGGAGAGAGAACATGAAGTCTAGCGAGCCTTGGGCAGAGGCAGAGAGCATGCGATCGATGCAGCAGTTATCAGAGCTCTACCTGAAGACCTGGCTGGCTAAGTGGATCAGCCTTTGACTTGCCACCCCTGAGACTGTTCTAGGATTCAAGTCCTGACTGGAGTGACTGAAAAATCATTCTGACCACCGATGTGCGAAAGGCCAAGGTGAGGGGACATTGGGGGGCGGGGGGGGGGGGGCTCAGGCCAGTTATTACAGCACTGCATTTTCCAGTCCCCAACCATAATGAATTGCATACACTCTGCACAAGAGTCACACAAAACCCACGACTTTAGGCAAGAAGAGAAGGGTACAACACGGAAACTAATATTGACTGTTTAAGAATTACATCTTTACACAATTCAAGTAATATTTTGCTAGGGGGGAAAATGCTCGCTGTGCAAGCATGGGGTTTGGTATTGATACCTCCAGTACCCACAAGATAGACTGTTGGGGGTACATATCTGTTACCCTAGTGCTGGGGTAAGGGAGAAGTCAGGTCTGGGTCCAGTTTTATTGGGAAACTCTGTCTCAAAAGCCTAAGAGAGTGAGCAAGAGGGGAACACAGCTGATGCTGGCCTCTGACTTCCACACACCCAAACACCTGCAAGCTCACTCCTATGGACATACATACACCGTACACGTACACACACACACACACACACACACACACACACACACACACACAAACACAAACACAAACACACACACCCCTTTGTCACAATGTCCTTAATCCAAGAAAGGATAAATTTGTTAAAGTTTTTAAACATAAAATATTTTCATTCAGGGGTAGGTTCAGTTTGACTACTAAGGAAACAAAGCCTAGAAACATTAGAATAGAAACCACCTCATAGATCTAGCCATAAATGAGATGTGACTGCCTGGCATCTAGGGAAATGCACACAAGCAACCAGAAACTCTGTAGCCCTCCTTAATAAATGAAAGAGTTAACAGGGCTAGCGTGCATCAAGAAAACCCCCGTGTCAACTTACAAATTAGAGCCAGCTCTGGGTTTCATTTAAAGTGAATAATTCATTTGTACCTTAAATTTCATCTCTATATCTGATTTAAAGCACTGCTTCCAACAACAGGTGCGTATCCATATAAATGACTATGCTGATTCTGTGGAGAAAGGCTGATTGCAAGCAGAGGGGAAAGGCAAGATAGTTTACTTTTTATACCAGACCTAGAGCACTCTTAACAAGATTCCCCAAACAAATACCTTCGCAAAAAAATAAATAAAAATAAAAACATTACAATACTGAGGAAAACAAGATCTATTCTACCAGAAATAAATCTGAAATTATACCATATTCATTCCTCATGATGCATTGCATCCAAGGCCCCAGGCTCATCACTTGAATCTTCGTAGGCAGCCAAGCTCTCACCTTAACAGAATTCTACTGGCTGCTTTTTGCAAACACTCAAGCTTCCTATAAAGTGACAGCAAATATAAGAACCACTACCACTTTCTGGGGATGTTATTATTGACTCCCCTATTTCAACTTCCATATTCAATTTAATTTGATTAGAGAAGTATTAAAAAACATGAAATGCTAACTCATAGCAATCACACATGAGAGAGAGTGCCCAACTGGCTGGCAAGCCCTGCGCATGGGTAAAACTTTCCAGACTGTTCCCTTTAAGATGTCTGATTAGGAGACTATGATTGCAATCACTAATAACTCAAGGGTCACAGGCCTGCTCAGATGAGCTAGAAAGCTCAATTACACAACAAAATGAGGGACACTGGCTGATGGTCCCAATCTCCTCTAAAATGCACTGCATGCCAATAATTGCTTTTCATCAGTTCTCTATTTAAAAGTAATACTTTATGATTTTTCATTTTCATTGAAAAAAATCTCTTTTGTACAAAAGGCATTTGGCTGTATGAGTTTTCACATCACTAAAAGTCTTATTTTCTAGCTCCAAAACCTTAGAACTTAGAAAGAAAATTAAATACCCTGGCAGATGGTCTCTGTATAGTTACATGTTTAAGTTCAAGGTCATAGTTCTGCCCTTTGACAGAGTATCCACGGAAAATGAACCAGTGAGAACAAGGCTCGTTAAATTCTTCTGATTGTTACACTATTGGAGCTATAATTGAAAAGAAAGAAAGAAAGAAGGGAAGGAAAGAGAGAGGGAAAGGAAAAAGTGGAGAACAGAAGGAAGAGGGAAAGAAAGGAAGAAGAAAATAAGTAAGTACATTGGGATATTACACATACACACGTGCATGCAGCACACACACACACACACACACACACACACACACACACACATTTACTTTTTCCAATAGTTACAGATGAGAAATAAAGCATAACATTCTGATTTTGTATTAGTCACCAGGGAGCTAAGGTAGAGTTCAGGATAGCAGAGGAAATAGATTGAAGAAGAAAGGAAGTCAAATCCTGAGTTTTCTACAGAGGATTTTGTGTCATTGCTTCACTAAGCACTAAAGATGTGTGTTTTCCATTCCAGCTGCTCAGGAGCATTCTCCTCCAGCCTGGAGTGTGGCCGCAGTAGCATTTTTTGTACATATTAAGCTTCTGAGACCACCTCTGCTCCAAGTTCTCCTGACTCACCTGTGACATTCACTTCCCAGTGTCATTTTTATCACAAAAACGTGACATAACACAGAGATCTATGTGGAGTGGCAGCAGAGTCCGGAGGCTGGAGCCTTATGTCTAGATCCTAAGCCTAGTTTTGCTGCTTGTGGGCTGTGGGACAAGCAGCAAAAGTTTCTTTCTTCTGCCTCCGTTTTTGCGTCTCTAAAATGGTGGTACAGACGTCCTTTGCAGAGTAGGAGGAGGCTTAAAGATGCTCTAAGGATTCATGTCTGACAGAGACAGGGCACTTTTTATTTATCCCTTATGATTGTTGTTACTTTTCTAGACAGATGGCACCCACACATAGCCCAAAGAAACCCGAGTTCACCAAATGACACTTGAAATCATAAGCCCAGTCCCTTCCTCTTCCCCATTGCTATAAAATGACTTGGTAATGTGGTACATATTTAATGTTGCTCCCCCCCCCCACACACACATCCCTCTTAAATCCACTCCAATTAGCTTTCCGCAACTATCCTCACTGAAACTCAAAGTCACCAGGCCCCCACACATTGCTGCCACCAAGGACGAAGTTTGAGCCCTCGGTTCACTGGCATGGCACTACATGTGAGGTCCCCTGCTCTTGTCTCCAGTTTGCCATGTTCGCTGCCACCCCTTTCTCCTGACAGTTCTTTCTTTGCGTCTGTCTCCTCTGACATTAGACGGTTACACCTCCTCTCTTCCCTGTCTCTCTTTGTCCTCTGGAAGTCTGTCCTGTCTCATGGATTCACATATCATCTATATGAAGGCATCTTCCTTATGGTACCCTTGTACTCCAAGGCTGAGTTGGCCAGTGCAGCATGCCTCAGAAAAAAAAAACCATAGTGCCTTGGAAACCATCTTTCTATGCAGTGGTTCAGACATAAACCTCAGTGTATCTTGATTTTGACCACTTGGCCCCACCTTACAAACCTATCCAGAATCTGAGCATCCACAACCTGTTTCACTGGAGGAAGAAGCTATTTCCAGTTCTTAGGTTACTGCAGGAGCCTCCTTGTTGTTCTCACTACTGTCCCCCATCCCTCTTGATTTATTACAAGTGTATCAGCATGAGTCAGAGTCTCATGTTCAGAGAAGCCTCTTGCAGCCATGTCTAACCTCAACACCCAACAAGACTGGGGTCCTATAAAAAGAAACAAGAGGCCCATCAAATGATGAATGAATAAAGAAAGTGTGATACATTTTTTTTTAAAGAACACTGACAAAAGGCCAAGTATGGATACTGAATGAGATGCCATATATGAACAGAGGAGAGAAGCCTCAGGGAAGAGCAGATGTCTTAGCATCTTCAGCCTAGATCAGGAGCCACTAGGACAGAGAAATCAGTGACAGTGGTCTAGTTGACTCAGCCACAAACCTATGCCTAAGAACCATACAATTTAATTAAAAGAAGGAGGAAGAGGAAGAGGAGGAGGAGGAGGGGCAGGAGGAAAGGATCAAGAGGAGGAAACTCGGGTGTTTTAAGTGAGCGATTATTTTGTGTTGACCCATATCCCCAGCCATCCTGGGCTGCATGTGGCCTGTGTGCCATGTGTTGGACAAACCCTCTTAAGAGGAAGAGGCAAATCCTTTGGCATGAGTTGGAGACCCTATCCTGACATTATCTTCTCTCCCTCTTACCCACTCTGCCCCCGTCAGGCTGGTTTCCTCGCTCATCCGTAAGCACAGCAGGCTCTTCCTACCTGGTAACATGCTGCTGCCCATGGCTGTCTGGCTGCCCATGTAGTGCACTTTCACCTCCTAGATCTTCCAGGGTGTTCTGTCTCTGAGGGTCTTCTCTACCGTGGAACTCCCTGTCTTTTCCCACTCTGCCTCCTTTTGTCTCCAAAATACTCCTCACATAAAACACAATCCACTTTAGTACTGCGTTCACTCTACTACCCAGTCAGACTTCAGGATCCAGGGAAAGCAGAATTGAACGTACTTTGTTCGACACCAAGTCTCCTGCACCCGGATCACTTCCTGGCTCATGGACGGAGCCCATAAATGACTGTGAAATGGAAAAATTCTTCTCTACCAGGCTGCTCTCTAACAGAATATTTATCAAGGTCAGTTTGTGGTAGACAGCAGTAAAATCAAAGGGGATTTGGCCCTTGATATGAACTGACTTACCTTTTCCCCAAACTCATATGATGAAGTTCTAACTGCCTCTGTAGCTGGTTTTGTAGGTGAGATTTTAGAGAAACAATTAAGGTTAAATGATATACCAATGGGGTATCCTTAACCCCCTTCCCAAAACTGGTGTCTTGTAGGGAAAAGGGCACTGAAAAGCACTGTGGGGCACAGAGAATGGGCTGCCATATGTAACCAAAGGAGAGAGGCCTCAGAAGAAACCAGACATCTGGAGACTTCAGCATGTCCACCAGGACTGTGAGAAAATAAATGACAGTGGGACAGTTGCCCCTGTCAATGGTACATTGTTGTCACAACTCTAGCAGACTGTTACAGCCTTTGATGGTCTTTATTTTAAAAGGAACACTCTTTTGTGGTTGTTTCTAAGCCAGACACAGGTACGCTGCACCACACCAAACAGAACACTATGCCATCCCTCCACTTGGATGTGCGTTTCATCTTCTTTGTATCTGGCACGCAGGATGAGTGGCTGTTTACCTCTGGTTTTGTGATAATAGTGCAGTTGCTATGCATGCTCAGAATTATTAACCCCTTTGTGGTGCAAATGACGCTGAGCTAACTCCACCATTAATCTTCTTATGCTGGTGAGAGTATTTGTCAAAAGAAGCAGCCTACTATGCTCCTAGGTGACTCCCCCATTGATGCAGCTCAGAAAGAAAAGCCCAGGCAAATGCTAGGCTCTTCTATTTACCAGTTTCCAAGTCCTGAATTGATTCCCTGTCACACATTTGGATGGGATCAATTAGTTTGTGGTGGTGTTTTCAATTACTACGTATTCTCTTCAAGTTTGTTCATGGTGGTTTGCATATGGGAACACAGATGACTCCTTCATTAATTAAGGCAGCCGAAAGTGGACACTCCCCTCCCCCCCCACACACACATTTCCTTCTGCATTCTAGAAATGCCACTCTGTCCCTATGTGAAGGGACAGCTGGAGACGGATAAGCTTAGGTTGAGACTGTGAACTGAGTCTAAGTGATAAAAGAGCAGAGTTCTTAGGTAATGGCCACAGGAAGCCATGGGTTGGCTAAGCACCCCACCTACCTCTTAGCATCCTTGATATGACGACACAGGACTGGACCACTATCCCTGCTCTATATGAGGGTACCTATGCAAGCAGAAGATGAAGGATGTGCCCAGAGAAACACAGCTTTGCCCAGAACACTGTCAAGATTCAATGTCAGCATGTAAGGGTCCAAGGAAACCAGCCAGGCTCCACAGCTTTGTCTGAAATGGATTGGAGACAGCTCTCCATGAGCTTCAGGGTAAACAAAGACCAAAAAACAAAAACAAAAACAAAAAAACAAAAAAAAAAGAAAGAAAGAAAGAAAAGAAAAAAGAAAAAGAAAATGTAAAAAGGAGTCAGGAGTCTAAAATTATTTTTTTGCTGGGTGATTATAATGAAACAATAAGTGTAAATTGGATATGAAGTGGGTGGCCCAAAGGAAACAGTTACATAAACTAGGCAATTATATGACTATAGTTTATCTGCTATTTCTTTGGTAGTCCATATAAGAGATGATTGCTACATAGGAAACATGGGTAGAAACTGTGAAGAAACAGGTGTATGTATTTACTTCTGGTTATCTTTTACTTGTGAAAAGTCTTTTTGAAGCAGAAACCACATTCTGTTTCTCTATTTCTTATAGTTTCTGGCAAACATTTCCCCCTCCTATATGTAGAGGAGTTGTAGATCTCACACATAATATATACTAAAATGCAGAGAAAAGAGGGCCTTTTAAGTTTTTGGCAGCCAATGAGTTGCCCTCCCTAGGTCTACTTCATGAATCAGCAGTGTAAGACAGTTTACATCCACACCCAGCCTCAAAGCTCAGTCTGATTAGGTTTCAGGTTATGCTGAGTCCCTTAACAAACACTAACTGAAAAACTAATTGTGCTCTTCCTCAGCATTTTCTTTCTTTTTCTGCCTTTCCTTTTTCTTCCTAAATCAGCATCCAGT
Organism: Acomys minous; assembly: GCF_964271855.1. Lineage (NCBI taxonomy): Eukaryota > Metazoa > Chordata > Mammalia > Rodentia > Muridae > Acomys > Acomys minous. The sequence goes on along the minus strand of NC_140485.1, from coordinate 128,982,292 downwards.
TGTACGCTTCTAGTTAGAATAAAGACATGAAAGTGCTAGGAGACAGTAAGTTCTCCCTTCCTCGCTCTCCTCCTAGTCCTCCCACAGGCAGTTCTGGTCAGGGACAATAGAGGTGGGTGCTCCTCACTTCCAAACACCTGGTGATGGATTTATGTCTTCTGAGGTCTCTGCTTGGTTCACCTCACCTCGACTTTATATACTGGGGAAAAGGGTATCATAGCAGTTTAACCTCCTCTGAGCCTTTGAAGTCAGAAAAGAACCAATGATCCCCACCGTCCAGCACCTTATTAAATTATAGCCAACTCTAGCCACTGTGCACGGCAGAAGCTCCATTTAAAATCTCACTAAACTTTCTGTGCAATGTATCTTGAAGCTCAGGCAGTGATTTATCAAGGGGACAAAGAAGACAAACCTTAGAAAGAAAACTAAGTAGACGGGGGTCAAGTTGTATCTATCAGTAAAAATATGTCAGGCTTGGAAGGCTCAGATAGTAGTTGTGTATGTATATAATAAGATGGTCTGGGAGGAACGTTGATTAAGCGGGTTCTTTTCTTGAGGCAGGGCTATATGCATGTTTGTCTGAAATTAGCAATAAACTTTAAATCACCAAACTCTTAGGTTCGGGTCTGACATTTATAGGATATGGGAAGTCTTTAAGAAACACTTTATTTCTAAGTCAATATCTTGCTTGGTAGTTTCATCTTTTGAAGATGAAAATTGATTTTTCTCAGCACCGCAAATTGCCTCATCCCTTCCCCCATTGCTGTGAAGAGCCAGGCATACAGGGAGGACAATTTGGGGAGCCTAGACCATAACTGTAGCAGCTATACGCCATTCCAGGATGCCCCAATCTATATCGGAAACATGGGTTAGGAGACTGTCTCAATGTTGCACATCTCACTGTAATTCTCTTCTCTTTACTAGTGACCAAAAAAAGAGAGTTCAATAGTATTTTTATCATACTCATCATAAGCATTTACCTTAATTTTATTTCAGGCAACAGTACAAAGGATTGGCTCAGATGTGCCTTCAAAATAACCCTATATGTTGATTTATGTTCATATCTTTTTCTCCACAAGGACAAGATTAATCACCAAGTAAAGCTTAAAATACTCTCTATTTAATACTTCCTGAAAAATAAGGCAACTGTCTTGGCTAGCCATCTCTCTCTTGGTGGAAATATGGAATAGAATGGTTCAAGTGCATGAAGAGGAAGGTACATCCTTCAAGGGCCCAACCTTAGTGACGTTCTTCCACTACTCCATATCTGCCTCTGAAAGGCTCTGTAGCCTTCAAAATAGCAGCAGAGACTAGAAAACAAATATTCAAAACATAAGCCTATAGGGACACTTCAGCCTGAAATTGCCACAGACATGGATGCATAAACAGTTCTTGCCTTGGTGGTTTTACCTAGAAAATGAAAGAAGCATAAATTTTATGATTTAAAATTATTTTTAATTTATTTATATTTGTATGACAATGAATGAATGCCATGTGTGTGTTGGTGGGGCATTAAGAGAGGCTGGAAGAGGACATTATATGGCCCAGAGCAGGAGTTAGAAATGGTTGTGAGCTGCCCAATACAGTGCTGGAAATTCAGGTCTTCTCAAAGAATAGTGAGCACTCTTTTTTTTTTTTTTTTTTTGTCTTTTGAGACAGGGTTTCTCTGTGTAGCCTTGGCTGTCCTGGACTCGCTCTGTAGACCAGGCTGGCCTTGAACTCACAGCGATCCGCCTGCCTCTGCCTCCCGAGTGCTGGGACTAAAGGCGTGCGCCACCACGCCCGGCTAGTGAGCACTCTTAACCACAGAGCCATTTCTCTAGAACCCATCTTCTAATTCTACAGATGGAGCATGGGCTAGCGTGACAGTTTAGAACAATTGGGAGCTCCAGGCATGAAGAAGACCACACCTACAACATAATTATGCTCAAGGTTGAAATAAAGAGAAAAGGGCAGGGCAGTGACACACTGGCACACCAAGTGATAGATTGCCACTTGGAGACAACACTGAGGCTCTTCCATCTTTCCAGGGCCCCCCTTTTTAGAGCAGAAGACAGAAGCTGCTGAGGAGAAGGTAGAAAATGGTCTCATCCTGTGCCAGAATGAAAGAGTTGATGATTATGAGGAAAGGGTGGAGACAAAAGCCTTTTGTCCTGGGCAGAGGGAGAACAAATACTCATGCAATTCAAATCCTGAAAAGAGCCCAAGAACGCATATGGCACAACTTGAAAGAGGCCTGGAGATGTTTGTCTGCTTAAGGTATGCTGGCAATGTCAGGGGAAGGAAAAAAAAAAAAAGAATAAGAACATTGAAAATCTCTACCTGCTGGGAGAGAGAGAGACAACTCAATGGTTAAGAGCACTGGCTGCTCTTCTGGAAGACCCACATTCAATTCCTCCAAGCCCTCACATGGCAGCTCACAACTGCTATTAAGGCCAGCTCTGGGGCATCTGATACACTTTTATGGTCCCCATGGGTACCATGCACATATATGGTACACAGATGTGCATACGAACAAAAACACTCATATATTTTAAATAATAATTAAAAAAAAAAAAGGAGGAAGGAAGAAAAGAAAAACCCTTCCTGCAAAGCTGAGGTTTGCAGGACCTTTCAATGACTGCAGAACTCTCCAGATCAGTGGGCATCCTTTATAACGGTTAGAATATGAAAGGACCCACATAGCTTATATGTTTGGATACTTGGACTCCAGATGACAGTGATATTTTGGGATGTTACAGGATCTTTGTGGTGGGAGACATGGTACTTGGTACTGACTTTTGAGAGACATAGCCTCCCCTGATTCTGACTTAATGGTCTCTACTTTCTGTTTGATGTCACAAAGAGACCAATTCAAGTTCCCACTGCCATCATGAGCACTACAGAGGTCTTGATAATGATAGACTATACCTTCTAAGCATAAACCAATATCAGCGTCTCCCTTAGGGTACTTCCTTCTGTAGTATCACACAGCAGGGAGAAAAGTGATTAGTATAAGCCTAGGCCATAGTAGCAAACAATAGCAATCGATTTCTAGATATATTTGTAAAGAATGCATTTGCTATCATTATGAATCTGTCTCTATGCTGTGTTGTATGCCATGGCACCTGTGTGGAGATCAAAGGAAAACTTTCAGGAGTTGGCTTTTCCCTTCTACTCTGTGGGTTTTGGGGATCTGACTCAGTCTGTCAGGCTTGCTTGGCAATTACTTTAACTCACACTGAGTCATCTCTCCAGCCCAGCAAGCAACTTCTAGCAAACAGATAAGAACAAACCAAGTGAGTAGGTGCTGCTAAAACTAAAGAGGGAATAAGAACAGTAGGTGTCATTTTTTAGCATTGCAGAGCCACACTAAGTGCAAGGCAAGAAATAGCCCACAACTGGAGGAAGTTAACCAAAAAATTATCCAAACCTAGCCTAAGAACAAGCTCTCCTGAGACCACCTACAGTAATGGTCTCCATGAACAATGCACATGGCCATTTCTGTTTGTTAAATCACAGTTAAATCATTGTTTTCTGTTCTTTTACATACAATGTCTGACACTCAATCAAAAATAACAAGGCATGTATAAATGCAAACAAAAATATTCCTAAAGAAGTCTGTGGCTTTATTGTTTCACTGAAGGAAGACCAACTGTTACAAATAGCTAAAAAAGGACTAACAGGAAGACTTACATTAAAAATATTTTGATGGGTAATAGCAATTTTGCATAAATAGAATAAGAAATCATTTCTGCCCTGGCGGGATAGGGGGCGGTTGGTGCACATCATGGAAAGCTAATATGAGCTGTTAAATGAAATGAGTCTGAAGACAAGTGGAAAAAGCATTGCAGGAGAGGAACTGCCTGTACAAAGGCATGAATAGATGAAAAAGGCACAAAATATTGACCATTTTACGGTAAAGCCGATAGAGCCTTAGGGGAAGAAGAGGTCTCTCATTGTTTGATGCTTTTTCCATGATATCCTTGAATGTGCATCAGTATATAATGCTAATTATGCTCAAATAAAAGGAAAAGCATTGACTACATGCTGGAGGTAAATTGACCCATTACTGTAGTTGTCCCTGGAAGAATACTTCCTCAGAACCATGGTGCTCAGTCATAAGCAAGAATCGGCAAGATCGAGCTTTTGTGATGCTGTGACTGCTGATAGGCACTTTAAAAGACACTCCTGGTACAAAGACACCTACCACACACCCCAAAAAGAATATCAGCATACAACTCCATGCATGCCTCCACCAAGAGGAAATGATTTCAACCACGTTTTTCTTTTGTTTGTTTTACAGAAAAGCTGAGTGATAAAAACTAAGACTTTTTAACAGTTCTTATTGATGATAATCAGTGTTATACTTGAACCACACCATTAAAAACTCACATACATGTTCTAAGGAGATAGAAAAATTATAAAATATTGGAAATCATCCAAAATGAAGCTCGATGACAGGAGCCTTGACATATAAAGTATATCAAGGAGATCTGTAATTATGTAAAAATTTCCAAAAGTTGAGATCGATTTCCATTATGAAATATAAGCTCCTATATGTGGTTAGCACATTGCGTTTATTGGGTGCCAGCGAGGATCAAGAAAGAAAGAGTAAATATGGATAATTATCTTCAACATTTTTCTCCCTCTCTTTTTAAAGGAAGTCATCTTCTTTTGGGCTGTTTCAACACACAGTAGGGGTGAATGTGGAGGTCAACACACAGTAGGGGTAAATGTGGAGGTCAACACACAGTGGGGGTGAATGTGGAGGCCAATACACAGTGGGGGTGAATGTGGAGGTCAACACACAGTGGGGGTGAATGTGGATGCCAATACACAGTGGGGGTGAATGTAGAGGTCAACACACAGTAGGGGTAAATGTGGAGGTCAACAAACAGTAGGGGTAAATATTGAGGTAAATACACAGTGGGGGTGAAGGTGGAGGTCAACAGGGAGTAGGCATGAATGGTGGCAGCTCCACTCCCAGGGATCTGTTGAAATTATCATTGGGTAATTTCTAGATGGGGAGTGATAAGACACTTCAGATCATCTACTGTCTCATTTGAATATGGCTACCATCAAACTCTTGAAGAATTAATCCCCAATGTCATCAGGGGAACATCCTCTTCTGACAAATACTCCTCACCAAGATGAACTGCCTCATCATATATCCTAAAGCAACAGGGTCAAATGACCATGCCATAAAACCATGAACCAAAAAAACCAAACCAAAACAAAAAAATTTTCCTTCCCTTATAGATGGAGAAATTCAGCTACTTTGTCAAAGTAACAAAGTGCTGATGCGGACAAGCTCAGTTCTTTTCGAGCTCAAGATACAGTAGGGATTCCTTAACCCTGAAATATAAATTCCCACGAGGAGGTGAAGACAAATAACCACTCAGAGACATCCCCGAAGGACATACTTTGGCAGCCTTCCTGCTCTTTCTCCTAATGTTCTTACATTTAACCCAGCACACCACAAAACCACAAAAGTAATTTCCTTGGGTATGAAGGAGCCTTCAGTATTCAAGCACAGTGTATGACTTAGGCAGTTTTGCACACACACTCAGCAGGGGATGTGTGCATCTTCCCTTCAGTGCTCAGCTCAGTAGACAATAAATAAACCACTCCAGCAAATTACCTCTTCCCATGTACTAAACGATACCCTGGTGCCCTCTAAGACTTCATTTCCATCACTGTAAAAATTAATTCACCTCATATAGTAAGCTATCTACTTCTTGAGAGTAATTTTGTTATAGGATCAAAGCCAGCACGCTTCTAAAAGGAGAAATTCCTCATGAGAGCCAGCCCATGAACATAAATCTTAGAGTAAGATATTCTTTGCTTTTACCCAGGATGCTATTTAGAAAATGACAGATTTCCCAATATTTACTAAAAAGGATATAACGTAAATATTGAAAGACTCTTGGCATAATTCTCTCATTAAATTGAGTTATAAGCATTGAGAGGAGCAATCAAGAAGGCTTCAAACTAGGGACTCAAGAGTAAAAGGTCAACTTTGGGTAGCTAAGGACCTGGACTACACTAAAAGCATCATGAAGTTACATTCAAAATCAAAGGACAAAGATAAAGTTATGGAGATAGATAGTACTGTGCTTTAGCTAAATATGATTTCCATAAAATTCTATCATGCACTTTAATAGTTGGTATTTAAAGCATAGTTCCTATAGTTTGCAGACTCTAATCAGGTGAAAGTTGCTTTCTTCAAATAGTGTTCTTGCTGCTTCTGTGATGTCCCTTAGCTTTTATAGCAAAACATTTTATTGTCCCAAGGTATCAAATATATGTCTTAGCTTAAAAGGTAGCTGTTGTAGACCTCTATGTGAGCCCCTAGTGTTTACATAAAATAGGCCTTTCAATTGGCAAGCAATTAGCCATCTGTGACATTTGACACTGTTACGAATGCCATCAGAGGATCTAATTAAGCATACTTAGTTACATGACACTCCATGATGCAAAGGACTCAAACACATGCAGATTCCCTGCTTTTGGTATGCTGCAAAAATTCATTACAGCCTCATTAGGAAGTCAGCAATGATTCCCTTTGAAGAATGCAAACCACTAGTTTTCCAAGATATTTATTTTGGCATTCTTAGCCTTTTCTTCACTCTCTGCAATATTTTCTGCATCCTCACTAAAATGAACCAGCTCTCCTACTGCCACCAGTTTGCAGTGATTAACAAAAATAGGCCAATGGGTTTAGTTGGGAATGGTTTCTATTCAGCCATAGAGTATGGGAATTATTGGCTAATGAACAGGAGCTGAGAGTTAGTTCTGCTTGACTTTATCAAGATGGTGGCAATACTACAAGTGATTTCGTGAAAGCCACCTCCCCCTGCAGGTATGTGTGTGAATGCGTGAGCACGTGCACGTGTATGTGTGTGTGTGTGTGTGTGTGTGTGTGTGTATGTGTGTGTGTGTGTGTGTGTGTGTGTGAGAGAGAGAGAGAGAGAGAGAGAGAGAGAGAGAGAGAGAGAGAGAGAGAGAGGGAGGGAGGGAGGGAGGGAGGGAGAGAGAGACTGCTTTTACATTCCATTTCCATGTCCTTCTGGCTGGGATACCTGTGACAGCAGATGACTCTTTGAGGCCTACTTACCTTACCTGAAATCTGTAGTGAAAGTTTTTGTTATGTTGTGTGGTTGTATTTTTGTTTTGATCCGAAGTATGGGATGTGAAACTGCCTCATGAGAGGGCTTGTGATATTTGTCAGCTGGAAACAGACTTGTGAAAAGGTGAGTGATGTTTGTCTATCTATCTATCTATCATCTATCTATTTATTTATCTATCTATCATCTCCTTACCTACCTACCCTATCTGGCTCTGGACACTCTTCCTTCCTACAAACTGCTTACTGTCCCCTGAAAAGAAATGAGCATTTTATACAATAATAAGTTTGGTGGTGGGTAACTGGGATGGCAAGGAAACTATTTAGAAGGAGCACTGAGTCAATCCCCAGATCAGGAAGAACCTAGGCTGAGTTGATATAGAGCAAGAGGTAACCACCTAAAGGATAGGAATATAGGAATGGGAGAAGTGTACAGCAACACATGAAAAGCTTCAGAGGCCCAAGACAGCCTGGCACCCAGCACTTTTATCTGCCTGGAGGAAGGGCACAAAAATAGTGCTATTAGCAATTAAATTTGGAGATAGATGAAGGACAGACCCTAAAGTCCTTTGAATATTAGGTAGTAAGCTTAAACTTTATTCGAGGGTCAATCAGGGGCAACTATAGTGTTGTAGGCAGAAAAGAAGGGGACAGAACCTTTGATAGGCCTTTGACGTTCTTCAGGGAAGGAATCATAGTAGCTAAACTCAGAGTCCTTAAAAGTTTTATTATCTTTTCTTAAACCTGAGAACAGCCCTGAGAACTTCTGGAAGTTTCAGGATAATCACATAGGCACACCACATCTTTTCAACCATTCTGGGTGTTATTTTGTAAGCAAAAGTAAAAACTGTAAAGCCACACACACAAAAAGATATATGTGATATTACACATATAATTATATAACATATATATAAACACACAGAATACATATAAGGTTAATAATTATCATACAACCCACTTGTTTCCACTTAAAGGAATGTCCCTAACTATGGCTCCTATAATTAATTTTATTATGAATGTCGTTTGTGTTTTTTAAATTAGTATTATTTTGGGGATGTATCATGTATCTAAGAATTGTCTCAAACTCACTGTGTAGCTGAGGCTATCCTTAAACTCTGGCTCATCCTTCTGCCATCACCTCCCCAGTGCTGAGATTAGAGGAATAAGCATCACATCAAGCTAGCTCCTGTAGTCTGGAGAGTCCAAGGAGTATTTCATAAAATATGCCCCATCAAAGGAGGTAAAGTGCAAAGTCGCTTAATGAGTTCCAATACCTAATACTAAGAAATTTGCCAACCTTGACGTTTTAATAAGATATTCAGGCATTTTAATAGTAATTGCTCTAAATTATAATTTCTTCAAACATTGAAATGTAAGGATTTATTCTCTGAAATTACAAAATAAGAAAGAAGAAATGAATCTTATAGTTGGCCACCATTAAAGAACTCTGTGGTGTTTTAAGTGAGAATGGTGGCCATATGTTTGAATAGCAGGTCCCTTGTTGGAATTGTTTTGGGAAAGATGAGGAGATAGGGTCCTGAGGGAGGTGGGCAAAAATGGCTTTGAGATTTTAAAGGCCTTCCACCATCCCCATTGTGCTCTCTGCCTCAGGTTTGTGGCTCATGGTGTGAGCTCTCAGATGCTGCCACCACTTCACCATCACAGACTCTAAGCATCTAAAACTGTAAGCCCAAAGAAGCGTTTCTTTCTATAGGATGTCTTGGTCATGATATCTTATCTCAGCAACAGAAAAGTAACAAAGACGATATGTTACAAATAAAAGAATTTTCAGCTCTGTTTAGTGCAGTACTGGGGAGGTAGGGGCAGGTGGATATCTATAAATTCGAGGCCAGCCTGGTCTACAAAGCAAGTCCAGGACAGCCAAAGCTACACAGAGAAACCCTGTCTCAAAAAACCAAGAAAGACAAGGGGCGGGGGAGGAGTTTCTGAAGGTAAAAGCGGTAGCTCAGATGGAGAACTGATGTTTAGACATGGACTCTGGGTGCACACAAACAAGCCCTGACTGATTTTTCAGAGAAGGGCATAAGTGAATAGCAAGAAGCATCAATTTACTACTAAACTCATGGTATCTCTTTGCCAGAAAGCAGCAAAATGTAAAACTAATGCAGTGAAACCCTTGTGGGTACTGCTACTATGTAGCACGCTTTAAACCAAGAATTCACTATGCGGAGTCCCTGTGAGCTCTATGCTTCCGAGTCTTAAACCCTCCTGTGAGGCTCATTTGTTACCATTTGGGCTCATTTATCATCCTAAAAAGACAATTACAAAAGAAAACATAGTTGCTCTAGCATGGGGCTTAAACAAGAAGGAACATCTGTGTACGGCCTACCTAAGTCACACAACTCACATCGGCTCTCTTCATTATGCTACATAGGCCTGAAGAATATCCACATCTTTCTAAAAGTCTTTCAACTCTTTTATCATTTTCAAATGCTCGCTACCATAAGTTTTTTTATAAATAGAATCTAATGTCTCCAACGTAACTACAGGATAGGCTCTATGCATTTTCCTCAGGCCACAGAAACAAAGTATCACAGGCTGGCTTAAGCAACAGATATTTCTCCCAGCTCTGGAGGCTGTAGTTTCAAGGCAAACCTATCAGGACTAAGGTGAGGACTGTTTCTGAGGGCTGTGAAGTTCTTCAACTGTTGGGAATCTTCCTTCCCTTGTTGGTACACTGCTACTCTTTCCCAGTGGTTTCAAGGCACTTATCCTCTGTTCTTCAGACTTTCTTCTTTTTAAAAAAAAAAATTTAAATTTATTTTTAAAATTATTCATTTTACATCTGGATTATAGCTTCCTCCCTTGTCTCCTCCCAGTCCCACTCATCCTCCCCCTTGCCCCCTATGTTCCTCCTCTAGTCCTCTGAAAGGGGGAGCCCTCCTCTCCTCCCCTACGAACTGACCCCAGCCTATCAAGTCTCATCAGGACTGCCTGAGTCCTCTTCCTCTGTGGCCTGGCCACAAAGTCCATGTCCAAGACAGTCCCTGCTCCTCTTACTAGGAGAGCCCTATGAAGAGTGAGCTGGCTATCAACTACATCTGAGTAGGGGGCCTAGGTCCTCTCCATGTCTGCTCCTTGGTTGGTGCATAAGCCGTAGCCAGCCCACCCTGGACCCAGATTTGCTGACTTTGCTGGTCCTCTTGTGGAGTTCCTATCCCCTCCGTGTTCTTCTATACGCCCACTGTTAGGATTCTGCTTTACTCTGCCTACCTGTGATGTCACCGCTTACCTGTCACGGGGTATGGCCCTGCCTCCATGTGGCCCTCTCCCTCTCCCTCTCCCTCTCCCTCTCCCTCTCCCTCTCTCTCTCCCTCTCTCTCTCTCTCTCTCTCTCTCTCTCTCTCTCTCTCTCTCTCTCCATGTGTGTCTCCAGAGATGGTTTCTGTATCTCCTAATTAAACCTCTTAAGTGGATCTGTTGTGTGGTGTGATTCCATCCCTCTGTACAGCTCCGCCATTCACCTATAACCTCTGCCACTCAGCTTTTAACACCGACTCTTCCATGAGTCAACGTGGGCTCTGCCCAAAGTTTGGCTGTGAATCTCAGCATCTTCTTCGATCCTCTGCTGGGAGGGAATCTTTCAGAGGACATCTAACATAGGCTCCAGTTCTGTTTCCTCTCTTCAACAGCTTCCCCTGTCTCTTCTATTTGCCCTTCTGGATGTGAATTAAGGCATCCTTCTTTTTTTTTTTTTTTATAAAGACACTTATCATATTGGTTTAAGACATACTCTGAGAATCTATCTCACTTTGGTACTTTCTGTAAAGACACTGGTTCCAAATAATCACATAATGAGGTAATAGAAACCAGAAATTCAACTTATGAATTGGGGATGGGGGATAGTGCATGTCAGTATATACCATATTATAATTCCATTTTACAGATTGGGGTAGCTTGAAGCTAGAGAGACAGTAAGCTGTGAAGTGAACAGCTTCATGGCTCTATCTGGTTGGAAAGATCTCTTATTCATCACCATCAGTTGCTCTCAAGGCCTGAACTCCTCCTAATCCCCACACACCATCCTTCATCCCACTAGTCAAATGAATAAGAAACAGCTGATGAAGGAACACACAAATTGTTTTTGCACCAGAGGCAAGGAGAAGCACAAACACAGCACTCAGGGCTTCTGTTCAGTATCTTTCATGATACCAGGGGTTATAATCAGTGTCTCAGACACAGAACACAAGAGAACTTGACTATGAATGCCAGGAGCTTTCAATTAATGCTGGAAAACACCAAATGCAAACATGTTCAAAAGACAAAAGATAAACTTTGAATGACTGTCTCCATTAAGTAGATAATGAGATGTTTTACAATTAAACACTTGCAAGGAGATAAGAAAGGCAGGAAGGAAGTGGAGAGCGTTTTGAATTTAGATCAGGCTGGCCTAATAGGCAGGAAATCTGCAGGGAACTTCCTGTTATTGCGGAACAGCTGTGGGAGGAGTTTCAGGGGCCTTGGGGCACAGCTCAGTAATTACCAAGTCATTATTTTCAGATCACCACAGCTTTTAAATATGTTGGCCACCCCCACCTTCAGCAATGCATTACAAATTCAGTTTCTATAAACAAAATGTGTAGACACTCCAAAAAGGGCAGTTTAAAGAAATGATCAGAGAGAAGAGATAGGATCAAAGTGGGAAAAAATTCAGAATATATTTGTATTCTGAAGGCCTGAGTAGATCTGGAAAGGATGCCATGATGAAGATGCAGAGACATTTGTTTTGGTTTAAATCAGGCCTATTCAAACATAAGCATTTGGGTGTTCAAGCAAAATTGTATATTCAAAGCACTTTTGAATTACTGAAGTAATAAAGTCCAGAATCAACTCTTTTGGAAGTTTAGCTCTGTATGAAATGTCAAAATTAACTAAAGAGGCATGTTATCAAGTTTTCCAAGACTGTAAGAGAAAGTCAGAAAACAAGAGGAAATCAGAAGAAATGTGCAATATTTTTATGATATATAAGTTCCAGAAAGCACCCCATTATAGGCATGTAGGCATATGAGCAACCCTTGGTCATGATAAGTTTTCTCCTCAAAGGACGCAGTAGCTACAGCTATCCACAAAAACTTGACTCCAACTAACCTTTGTGACTAAGTAAGTATAGATTATTAATTCATATTTACAATGGAAAAGTTTGGACAAGATGAATAATCAACCAATTACATACATATTTCAGCCACAGTGAGGAAATGTGTATGGCCAGTAGTCTCAGCCCTCTTGTGGTGATGGCACCTAAGCTATGAGAACCAAAGGAAAGGGTAAATGTCAGTGTTGTCCAAATGAATTACTCTCGATAGAATCCCTAATTAAAGCTCCTAGTTTTAGGAACAAGGAATTTAAGCCCATTGTTGTTGTTGTTGTTGTTGTTTTGTTGTGTTTTCTCTCCTTTCTCAGATAGGGGTTTGTTCAAAGTTGTAATGATTAATCTTGATTGTCAACTTGATTGCATCTGGGATCAACTAAGCGATGGTACCTTGGTAAAAACTGTGAAACCATATCCTGGAAGGACCAACATAAGAGGAAATGCCCTCTCTTGGAGTGGGCAGCACCTTCTGGTGCCAAAAACAAATATAAAGAACTAGGCTGCTTTTGCATCCCTTCCTTTGCTTACTGCTAGTCAGTGCATCTACCCTGTTGTTGTTGTTGTTGTTGCTGCTGCTGCTGCTGCTGCTGCTCTCATCCTTTGTTCAATATCAGCATACCAATGCAGACTGAGCTCTCTAAGAGCCCTCCAGAATTTCATTGCAGACTGAGACTGATGAGACATCCTGCCTCACAGACTGGGTAGCTACCTTGTCCTCAGTTTTCCCAGCGTATGAGAGTCATTGTGGGAACACAATCTTAGTCAATGGCCTACGGCTGGGAAAAGACCCCATGACCATATCAACTCTCATAAAAGAAAACATTTAATTGGGACTGGCTTACAATGTCAGATGTTTTGTTCACTATCATCACGGTGGGAAGTATGGCTGCATGTAGGCAGATATGGTGCTGGAGAGGTAGCTCAGAGTTCTACATCTGGATCCCCAGGTAACAGGAAAAGAGAGACACTTAGCCTGGTTTGGGATTTTGAAACTTAAATCCCACCTCCCAGTGACACACTTCCTCCAACAAGGCCACACCTCTTAACCCTTCTCAAGTAGTGCCACCCTTTGATGACTATGCCTGTGGGGGGACATTCTTACTCAAATCACCACAATCATACAGACTAAATTTTGTAAATTTTGTAAATTAATAAATCCCTTTGTGATATGTATTTATTTTGTCTACTTTGTTCCTCTAGGAAACTCCAATCAATAAGAAAAAGCAAAACACAATCCTCCTCCCAGTGCAGACTTGAATGTATTTAGGCCTGGGAAGTGGCTGGAAGTTCAAGTATGTAAAGTAATACAATACATAACCACGGGCTGTTGGGAAAATAGAACAAAGAAATAAACTGCCTAATAGCCATCTTTCCCTTGACCATGAGCAGGATGATAGCCAGTGAAAAACCCACCCCATCAAAAGGCTTAACAATAGGTCCTTATCTTTAGAAACCATAGTGCTGCCCCAGCACAGAAGTATATTTTCAGCATGGCTCCTAATCCCTGAAAAGCACAGTGACACAATGCCAATGCATATGTAAATAATTACTAAGCAGTAGATAATTATGCTCAAATCAATAGCTGGACAGCTGGGTTACTCTATGTCAAAACCTAAGCAATTCAATGAAGGCTCCCCTAAGGAATATTCTCAGTTGTTACGGTGAAATTCGCTGTTCCTTCTGCATTTTGATTGATTAATACACAATGCACCTTGGCATGTTTTCTACTTGCAATGCAAAATGCTAGGGACACGTGGGAAAGCAGTTGGGTTCTCCTATGATTTCTTAATGGAAATTTGCTTTAATCTTTCAGAAACACAGCAGATATTTGAAGTTCTTCCTGTAGCTTTAAAAAGACTTCACTTCAATATTCCATAAATGATATGATAGCCGTGAGCAGGATGGCTGTTTGAAGAGATGGCTACATCAGGACGTTTCCTGTAAATTATTTCTTTTATAATTTCAAAGGCAGGAATTGATAGGAATTCTTGGAGATGTATAAATCTGACACTATAAGGTATGCATTATTTCAGTATGTCTATAAGCACTCATGAAAAGCACATTTTTCTCTACTGAGATAGGACATGTTCTATTAACTTGGCTGTGGTCCTTTTATGTAGAAGAATAATAAGACATATTTCATAGGACAACGGTGAAATCTATTTCCTCTTCGGCTTCCTTCCTGTCCTACATGGTTCACCTCCACCTCACTGGCCCATTGGGAAAGATTTTTAACACCCTCTATACACACAAGTGTTGCACGTCTCTCCTAAATCACTCTTCACGGTTCCCCTCTTGCTTGTTCATTGCTGACGGCCATACTTGCTGGTGACAAAATGTGTTTCATGCTGGGTACCTCACAGGAATGAGAAGTTGGCATCTGACTCCAGTGCTATCTCAGCCATACCCAGGGGTCTAATCTAGAGAGGTGACCTGGCCTTAGTCAGTGAATCTCAAACAAGTGCCTTGGTGACACTGGCATTTCCTTTTTGGGTTTTCTTTTCTTTTTCTTTTTATACAAGTACCTTCCTTCCTGATCAGTGCCATATGAATACAGAGACTGCATGTCTTTTGCTTCTTTCTGTTGAAGGGAACGGACTGTCTTTTCTTCCAAAGCCATTGCAATACAAGACAATACTTCTTCCCATCCCCCCACCCCATCTCCACACCACAACCTGTCACAGCCCATTGTTCTGATTTGCATTGGAAATATAATTTGTAATTGCCTATAAATTAACTATAGGATTTAAATTTCTCTTCCGGGATTACTAGAGTAGTCCAATCTATTTTGCATCAGTTTCTATTTGACACGAGTATTTAAATGTAATTTTTTCATTAAAGAGATGATGAATGAAGAACATAATTTAATGGAATTGTGCCTAATAAAATGAGAAGGGTTTGGGCAATAATTAGAAGTGTTTCTTTTTTTCCTGGAAAATTAAATGTTCAGTTTCTCTACATACTCTTCTGTAGGCAGGAACCTCAGCTATCTGATGAGTTTGCTTATAAAATATTAAAATAAAACTGTTCTTACAGCATTGAAACTACAATAGAACATCCATGTATATGTACAAATACCCACACATTAGGATATTTCTTTCTATCCAGCACTGCATATGTGATCCCTTAGCTTCGACACAAAGAAGGTAGGAGGGCTAACTTAGAATGAACTTCACTTTAATAGGATCTCTACACCTAAAATATTTGCTAAGATGTGTGTGTGTGTGTGTGTGTGTGTGTGTGTGTGTGTGTATTCTACTTACAAGAAAATATATTATGATTTGGAATTTGTAACTCAAATTTTCTGCCCACCCACAGCTCTCAAATACATAAAAGAAGGCTGGAACAAGTAGGCGATATAGGAGCCATTATCTTCTGTGCCTTGAGGCTTTCATTGATAATGTACCTGTGTAGAAGTGTGTTTCAGTGTTGACAAGCATCTTTTTTATTTTACACTTATTTATTTTGTCTGTACATACAGGGAGGGAATGCACAGCCATGCTATGACATGCCACATGCATGTGAGGGTCACAGGACAACATGTAGACCTTTCCTTACACCACTTGGGGCCCTGGTATCAAACTCAAGTTGCCGAGCTTGGGGGCAAGTTCCCTTTACCCTCTGAGCCTTTATTTCTGACCCCATGTGAGAAACATCTCTATCAGTGAGATCTTATTTTACTTCTGCAAATGATTAAAAAGGTACATGATGCAGACTATCAAAGCTGGTTTTAAGTTGAAACATCTCAAATACAAATGAGTCAAAGCACATCCTATAGTACATCTGGGTAGAAGTAGAAAACTCCAAAGACTAATGCTCCCGCAGGACCCACACTGAGCTTTGTAACTTCTATTTCTGGGTATTTGGCCCAGGACTCAGGTTCCTGGGGTCCTTCCTCATTAGAAGGAAAAGTGAACCAGCTGTGTGTAGATTTTGTGAGAAACACACGCACACACACACACACACACACACACACACACACACACACACACCCCACAAACAGATTAAGCATCTTACAAAACCACGAATGAGTTCTGAGGCTTCTGACCTTGAAAATACCAGAGGCCAGCCTCTCCATTGAATTCAAACTGGGACACTGCGCACAATGAGTGACAAGACAGATTTCACCCAACTGAAGCTGATATTCACCATTGAGCATCTGACCAGAAAATGGTAGAGTTTTCTCCTATGTGGACATAAACTATGACGTTCCCTAGCTTCTCAGATTTTTATTACCCTCAATATCCTTCAGCAGTGACCTTCACACAGCATATTTCTCATTAACATGCTTCCCTCATAACTCTGTTAAAGCCTCTCATCACCGTGGAACCATCACTTCTTATGAAGCAGTTCCAACATGTAGCCTCTCTGAAATTCTGCTCATGCGCAAATGCCCCCAGCCTCCCTAAACGACCCCATAGCTTTCCATCTGTAGTGTTAAAGCTTTGCACACTGTAGTCTTAACATGGGGCTCCTCCCTGCAGCTAATTCTTTAGTTAAATTTCTAATGTCTGGTTACAATCTTAAAACCATCCTCTAAGGAAAAATGGGTTGTTAAAGTATTTACAATATGTTTTCCCATTTAATCTTCAAATATATTTATCTCTCTTTTTCTTAACTTCCAAGCTCTGATTTATTCAAAGTCCGCATGGGCATGGTAGTCCAGCTTGTGTTTAATAAGTTATATTCCAGACCATCTTAATTTGATTACCTAAACATTTTATAAAGGACCACAACCAAAGAAATGATTCTGTCTATTTTAGCATATTGTTTGTTTTTAAAGACATTTTGTATCTTGTATACAATTATGTTTTCACTAATGTGGGTCGACACACTGCATATAATGTTTATAAGTATTACACATTATGCTTTTATTAGTACTTACATCTTATCACTTTTCTCTAATCATATCTTTTGGAGAGGATGTTGACATTAGTGGCCAAGGCCCCTTAATGTTTAATTATAGTTATTCTTTGACCTCACCCTTCCCATGCAGGAGACCAGAGACACAGGTGTGAGTGTAGTATATAAGACTTTTTAGCTGAACATGTAAGATTCAAGATATTTTTCTTCAGCAAAACCAAGCATAACCAGGCGCAGTAACAAGACTCTCACTTTCATCCTAATCTATCTTCCTCCTCAATCAGAAAGCTTTTATTTAATGTGCAAGGCTGTGTTCTGCTGGCACTTGTTCTGCTCTGTAGTCAATTAGCCAAGAATTAAGCAAGAACATAATTCAATCTGTGATTTTGATTTCCCATCAGCAGATTCCCACTTACCACTATCTACCTTCCCAGTAACACTTTTATACTATGCCGTTGACTGTGCCCTATAAAACCATGAGGCTAAACCTAGGTCCTTTTCATTGAAGGCTGAGGCACACACTTTAATTTAGACTCCCTGATACTCCTCCCACTGATCAACACATGGGCATCAGTGACCACGTGCATGGCAAGGTTTTGCTCAGCACACGTAAAACACAAGTGGTACAGAGTACAGTGCAAACCTGTGAAGCCAGCTCTCATGACATAGCACTCCTAACATCACAGAAACAGGAGAGACAGACCTGAATTTCTGCATTTATACAACAGCAATGAAAAATTTTAAATAAACAAACAAGTAAGACCTTTGAGGCTGGAAGAGGGTATGAGTTAAGGCACTCACAACCTAAAGTTGGCCACCTGAGCCCCATCTCTCAAACCCATGTAAAAGTGATGCAACCCCATACAGAGACTGAGTTTGAAGTCACAACAGTCAGGAGTCAGTTCTTCCCTTCAACCAATTGTTCCTGGGAATCAAACTCAAGTAGACAGCTAGGCTTCACAGAAGATGGTATTACTCACCGAGCCATCCCACAGGTATTATTTTGAACAAGCTTATGCTTCCATTACAAAGAAAACAAATGTTGAGAACAATAAAAGCAATGTAATTTTTAAAATCACACACAAAACCCCATATATATCAAATAGATGACTAATCTGTCTTCCAGAAATGAGGCCCCTGATTTGCCCCTCTGAAGAATAGACTGCTACACTCTCAGTGTTTGGCAGTGAACTTGGAAGGGCAGCTTATTTCCTGTAATTAGTGCTGCCTATCAGCAGCAATAATGAATCTCAATGTTGCTCTGATTCAATATAAAACATCCAATTCAAATGTTAGGCAAACACAGATAACACAAACTTCCGTTCAGACTCATGTGTGACTTGCCTCTTCTGACCTCAGGCTTCATGGGAGCCTTGCTATTCTGAGTCACTTAAATTATACTTGAAACATTTTAAAGAATCTGCAACTTGCTGGTTAATAACTAGCTAACAATACACAGCCTGTTTATTCTAGAATTACTGTCGACAGAGGAATGGGTTACAGCCCCATTCATGCCGCCTCTCTCCCTCGTGAATAAAACGTTTCACACTCAAACGTTTAGTGTTTAAAGACGGGGCTTGTTAGTTAAATGAATTAATCTGGTGTGAAAACTATTTGCATTTTTAACATCATCAGAATTTCTTTCACCCCCAACTGTTTAGTTCACTGCTAGTATAATTATAATTAGCCGGGGGGGGGGGCATGAGGGGGAGCCATTTTATTCAATGCTAACTGGCATTTAAGAATGCTCAAACAACTTCTAAAGCCTCCCAAAGCTAGAGAACAAGTGGGTGGGGCAAAGAAGACTATAAGCATCATTTCTACAAGAACAGTTTCCCTCCTGCACCAGGAAGCATTTTCTCACATGCGTCTGTCCATCATGCATGCACCTCATGCAGACATACAGATAACATGGATTGAGCCCTTGCTTTGTGGTAGGCATTGAGGGAGGTTCTGAAGAATTTCAGGTCACAGACAGTGAGAACGCTGGCTGAAGGATGGAGTCAGGCTAGAGCGATTCTCTACACAAGACTGTTATTGGGGAGCTGTTTCTCTAAGCTGAATGTGGTAGCTCACACTTAGAACCTCAGCACTTGAGAGGATGAAGTTGGTTTAAACATTTGAAACTAGCCTCAGCTACCTGTGTGCCTATGACACAGAGGATGCATTGTATTTATAAAGCACATGTGAAAGAATGAATGAATGAAATGACTAGCCTATGGCCAATTACAGACTTGTCAAAAAGGTGCAGGTCAGTGTACCAGGGCCATGACTAGTGTAAGTCTATATTAGACTATTGAGATTGAACATTACAGAGTATATCCCATTAGAGCAATGTCAAAAGGATAAGATGAAGTAGGCTAGGCCACAAAGGACAAAGGAAAGCATTGGGCGTTGCCTATGAAATGGGCCCCACAAGAGCTAAGGTTACAGCCAGCTATAAAGTTCTGGAACTTTAAGAGTGCTAACCTAATCTACGGTTCAACCCATTGGTTAGTACACAATCTAAAGGGGGCTACTGGGAGGTAGCAGAGCTAGAGAAGATAGGGGCTCATTGGAGAAGGCCACTGGGGCCTGTCCATCCTGTCTGTTATACAGTGAGCTGTTTGCTGGCATGTTCGGCCTTGCCTCAGATCCATGGCAATGCAGTCAGGGTACTTACAGCCTCTGCCACCGTAAGCCAAAATAAGGGGGTCCTTAAGTTGTTTTTCCCAGGAAAATGTCATAGTGACAAGCTTGGCTAACAGAGAACAGAGAAGATTATTGTCCTGGACTGAATATGTCCCTTGAAAATTAATGTTGAGTCCCAGTGGGATGTCCTCACATATATCCCAATCTCCTGGTAAGTGAAGACAGTCATGGGACATGGATTTTGGGCTACATAAGACAAATGTAGGAGATGGGGAAATGGAAAGACACAGAGGGTCCTAGAAACCTACAAGAAGAACACCATGATGGGTGCATCAGGGCCCAGGGGGGTCTACTCAAGCTATTGCACTAACCAAGGACAATACAAGTAGTAAACATCAAACTCCTGCTCTGATCTAGCTAATGGACAACACATTCTCCAGTTATATGAAGAGCATGGACTGACTTAGACAAAAACTCTGGTGCCCCATATTTGACCACCTCCTCTTGGTGGGGAGACCTGATGGCACTCAAAGAAAGAATAAGCAGGCTACCAAGATGAGACTTGATAGCCTATGACCATATAGTGGGGGAGGAGGTCTCCCTCGGTCATAGACCTAGGGGAGGGGAATAGGGTGAAAGTGGGAAGGAAGGAGGAATGGGAAGATATAAGTGATGGGATAACAATTAAGTTGTAATCTTAATAAATTCATAAAAATTTTTGAAAAAAAAAAGAAAGAAAATTAATGTTGAAATTCTCACCTGCAAAATGACTAGATTAGGAGTTAAGGCCTTTGCGACATGGCTAGATCCTGAGGTAGAACATTCACGAATGGGTTTGGCATCCTACTAGGAGAGACCTCAAGAGAATACTATGATCATAGAGGTAGTGACCATTCTAAAAAGCCAAGAAGTAAGTCCCATCAGACAACAGATCTGCCGGCTTCTTTGCACTGAAATTTACAGGCTTTAAAACTATAAGAAATAAATGGTTGTTCTTTTTCAACTCAGTCTATGGTGATTTGTTACAACAGCTGGCATGGAAACAAATCTGTGTTTATATGATGAGTGTGTGTATATAACTCACTTACACATAAAGACATAGAGGCACACAGGATATTTACTTTGAGCTAAGATATTTATTCCGAGAACTGTCCTCTTTTTTAAAATCTCTTTCCTACTGGTCTTGATGCATCCTAAATTGTGGGATTCCTAAATAGGATACATGCCATATGAGATGACATGCTAAGCCTTGTATGAGCATTCATCCATAGAATCCAGACCACTTTATAGCTCCCTGAAATGGAAACTGAGATTTAAAAGAAAATGTAAACAAATTCCTCAAGTCAAACAGCTAACAGAAGAAAAACACATTTCCCACGTAGGCTAGCCACATGGCTGAAACCCACAGTTCTGTGCTATAGAGCCAAAAGCCCCTCTTTTTGTCTTGAGGGATACTGGAGATTACTGATTCGATGGTACAATGTTACAGGGAGAGACGAGGATTAAAATTCCCAGTTGTAATATGGAGGCCAAGCAGAATTCATTGGAGTAGATAGCGGGAGCCCTGACTCACTGGTGTAATTGAGTTTGCAGTAGCCAGTGAGGCCTGGATGACATAGATGCAACCATAGGGTGCTATCTGACTGTGTATCCAGAGTGCCTGAGCATATATATATATATATCCTGCCCACTCTGGCATTTCTTTTTGTCCTTCATTCTTTTCCTCCATTCCTTCCTGGATCCTTTCCTTTTCCCCTCTTATCTTTCCTTTAAGGGTTGAGGATAAACCCATGCATGCCAGGTTAAAATGTTACCATTGAGTGACATCTCCAGTCTCATCAATGTCAATTGGCTTGGGAGGAATATAAAAATGACCAGTGCCACTGTGTGAATGTGAAGTGGCCCCCACAGGCTCACGTATTTGAACACTTAGTCTCCAGCTGGTGGTGCTGTTTTGGGAAGCTGTAGGACCTTCAGATTGTGGGGTCTCACTGAATACACTGGGTTCTTGAGAATGGGCCTTACAGGATATGCCTGACTCTGGTTCTGACCAAGATCCTTCTATTTCCTAAGTGCACACTGCCTGGCAGAGGTGACTGGACATAACAGGTTTACACTATCATATCTTTCCTGCTAGGATAGAGTCTTTCTTCATAAACCATGAGCCCAAATAAAACCGTCTCTTATGTCACCTCTTTTTTGGTATTTCCACTCAACCATGAATTAAATAATGGGTATTACTGACATCAAGAATCACATACACATGTATGTATGTATGTATGTATGTATGTATGTATGTATGTATGTATATATACATGTGTGTATGTACACATATATATCTTAGATAAGATATATATATGTGTGTGTACACACAGATATATAACTTAGATAAGATCCTCCCTGTTAAACATGTACAAAATGAGTATCCCAGGAGAGAAGAGGCCATGGCCCACAGGTTACACAGTGAAGGCAAGGACAAGGTTAGAGTGTGGAAGGAACAGATGCAAATAAGCTACCAGATAGCACAGAGTGATGGAAGCAGTCAGACATGTTTTATATTGTAGACAATACGGGGATACCAGCCTCCTCTGTGAATGATTGCCCTGAGGATGGAGAGGTGACTATTTGCCTCCTCCCTGTGATCCTCCTATTCATCCTGTCTGAGCTATAGAACCATAGCTGGGTGTAGATGTGCCATGAGGAAAACACTCAAGGTAATTTCTCTCTACTGGGAGATGGTCATCTGATGATGCAAAGATGTTCTGAAAGATAAATGAATTAAAGGGTAGAAAAAATTTGCCATGCTCTAGCTAGCTACTCCTGGAATGCTTGTTAAATGTAAAAATATGTATACAAAATGTATATACATAAATAGACAACACTTAGACAGGGGCATGATTTCTCAGTCTTCCTAATAGTCCTGCTTTGCCCTTTAAACTTCTTGCCTGCCTCTTCTTTACACGTGGAGAGGGTCCACATCTTTCATCACCTAAGACAGGTCTCCTCCCCTCCCAGGTTCTATTCTTGTTATCTAGTAGAATATTTAGCACATAGAAGACTCGGTAGATTCTATATGAACAAATGAATGGAAGTACATGTATAGTTAAAAATATGATACACACTGAAAGAAAATTATCCTGTTATTAATGTCTACTGCTATAACTTTAATTACCAGTTTCATATCATGTACCCAATGAATGTCCTGATCCACTTGTTTGCCCTCGATCCTACAGCCAGCAAAGAGCAAAAGCTGCATTGGCATCTAAATTGTCACTCAACATGAGGAACATTATGAACACACATGTACAAGCAGCCTAAGAGCAACCAGAACTCTTTTATTTTTAGAATAAAATCATAGAGATTCAATGCAGATCTTGTCGATTTAAAAAATCTCAACTAGTAAATTCATATCTGAGAACATCAACAAACCAATGAACAACAACAACAAAAAGACACTTGAACAAATAAGTGACAGAAACAGCTGTTCATTGTCCCGAGAGAAAAGTGAGCATGTCCCTTACTCACATCCCTGGATTCCATGAGCTGACACTCTCCTGTGCTAGTTCTAAGAGGGGCATGCCTGGGACACAAGTGAGAGATTCTATATGCTCCACAACTAAAATGACAGCACTTAATGCTGGTCAGCACCTTCTGTATCAAGGACTGTCTGTCATTTATCATTGCTGATTTTGGTCTTCCAAAATCATCACCCAAACTGTCACTAATAAATCTGTCACCCTAAAAATGAGTTTTATTTGCTACAAGCACAGGCTTTCAACATCCCCTAGAAGTCACTATTTCAACTCTAATTTCATAGTTCTGATGTAATGTGTTAGTAAATGGGTCTTCTATGTCATATAAAATAGCACAGCTTATATTGACTAAATAAGCCCCCCCAAAAGCCTCCCCTAAAGCAGGGTTTTATGTATCCCAAGTTGGTTTTGAACTCACTATGTAGCTGAGGATGTTCTCAAACATCTAACCCTTTTACCTCTACCTTGAAAGAACACGATCTTTCAGACATGTGTCATCACATGTGAGTTACATGGTGCCAGGAGCCCAACCCCAGGCCTCCTGCATGCTCGGCAATCACTATACCCCCTGAGCTGTACCACCCCAGTCCCCTTCCGGAATTTTATATCTGATAGAGAATTCTTACCCATCACAGTCACGGAGGCAAAACAACCACCAACCCTATCTAAGCAGAATTGTAAACATTTGGGGGAAATAAAACCCACTAAGTTTAAGACAGATGGTAGAGGTCAGAAGGCTCTATTTCACAACAGAAGTCACATGAAAGACTTTATCCATCACATCTCATGATAAAGCTACCTGATGAAATTGAAAGGGGTCTGTGTGAGAACTAGGAACCGCGCGCTAATTGTTACTGCGTTGCACTCTGACAACCCCATCCCACCTGGTGCACCTTACCAGATGCTGCCTAAGCAGACTGTCACGAGCGAACAAAGAACTTCAATTTGCACAGGAGCCACTGTCACACTATATTAATAAAGTCCCTCCTTGTTGTCTCAATAATGAGCTGTCAGATGGCTTGCTTTGATTAAAAACAACAACAAACTTCCTAGCAGAAATAAACTTGTTTCGGGTGACATTTATTCCTTCCCCTGGGATGGGATCTTAGAGTTTCAGAGTCTCCCCCTAACATTGCAGTGGTCCATTGTGGATAGGGTTTAGTGCTAAAAACACAGAGCTAGGCTGGCGGGCCAGTGACCTGTCCATCTCCCTACGCTAGGATTATAAGTGTGTGTCACCAAACCTTCTGGCTTTGTTTTCCCACATGACTCTGGGCATTGAATTCAAGCCCTTATGCTAAGAATGGCAAGGAATTTGAAGTCTTTAAAAACCAGTCCTCTGGTAGCATCAAGCTATGGCTGTGCTGAGCAAAAGTCTTCATCGTGCCATGTTATAAATGGATTATTATTTATCAAGATCATATTTATATCCCCCACGGACGCCTTCTCTTTCTCTTGATCTGTGATCTATGCCCTTCATTGCCCCCAGGGCAAGACACAGGCCTCTGCAGCCCATTGCCTCTGAATCTTCCCCTAGAATCCAATTATCTGGCCCCCAGCAGCCCTGTCAGTGTCCTGACAAGCTGTATGCTGCACGCAGGCCCTGCTGTCAGGGGTGAGAGACAGCAAGGCTGACTTCAATTCCTCCCCCATTCCCGCTACAGCACGGAAGGGAAGAGGTGCATGCAGTACATTGAAAGGGGTTTGTTAGGGATGCCAGGGAGGTCATAGCCCGCGTAGAAGAAAAGGCTGAGGTGAAAATTAAAAAAGGAAAAGTGCCAATACTATCCAGACAGGTGCTGCTGCTCTTCCGCGCAGAACAGCAAGATTTTTCTCCCAGCTCTGGCGCAGCCATTGTGGGAGACAGAGCGCACACTCAGACTGATTTTAATTGAGATCAATTTAACAAGTGCCATCTTCTACAAAGTCCTCCAATTGATTGAAAACCAAATGAAGCTCTTCTAAGTGGTGACAGGTTTTTCTGTGGTCTCTGTCACCCCTTTCCCAGAGCAATGATTATTTGAACTTTGGGAGATTATGTGCTAAAAGAAACAGCATTTATTTTGAGCCTATCTTAACATATATGTTAAAATAGTGAGTATTTGAGCTGAATTTTTGTGATCCTAACCTCGGACCCCAATTATTTGCCATCAAATGCTTATTTGGGGTTCAGAATTGCAAATGGCCCCTATGATACCATAGATTCCACTGTGGACATTCAGGACTGACACTCGGGGAGCAGGCTGATTGTATCTCTCAAGTTGGACTTGTGAGGATTTTTAGGTTCAAGGATGGGTTTGAAGATGGTATACAGAGAGTGAGTGAAGTCCTGAGTGAACGTGTGTTGTTGACATGGGCACAGCCATGCCACGGTCCCCAGTGCCTCAGCCCCATGGGACTGGCAAAACCTTGCCTTGATTCGGAGCAGAGGGATGGCAATGCCTTCATTGGGTCCAAGTGTCAATGTAGACAGTGTGTGCAAGAAATGTCCACTGTAGGTTTCTATCCCCCAGCCATTTTTTTCAGTCTGAAGACTGCTCCACTACGGAGACTGCTCCTGTCAAGATGAGCTAAGTCTGCCTCCTCACTCAGCTACGTGTAGTAAGCATGCAGATCTTTCAGGGTACTGTGGCTTCTCTCCATCCAGAGCCCAAGTCAACCCATCCCAGCTTTACTGTAATGTGTCTATGTGTCTGTCCTTCCTTTTTTTTTTTTTTTTTTTTATACTTTGCTGCTTCAGTTAGATTGATTCCTGAAGCAATGCTGAGAGTAACAATCATGACCATCCAGGTCACAGATGGTGATCTGGCAGCCATCTTTACAATCAGAAAAATACAAAACTTTCTTAGTG
This sequence comes from Acomys minous, assembly GCF_964271855.1. Lineage (NCBI taxonomy): Eukaryota > Metazoa > Chordata > Mammalia > Rodentia > Muridae > Acomys > Acomys minous. Next base: position 128,956,196 of record NC_140485.1, on the reverse strand, counting down.
TTTATCTAGTCTTACCTAAGACCCCCTCCCATCACACACACACACACACACACACACACACACACACACACACACACACACATGACCAGGTCCACTCTTATAAAAAACTGTTAAACAAACGATAGCTCTAATGACAAGCAGAATGAGGCCTAACAATGAGGAAAACACATACTTAAGGGAATTTTCTGTGTAATGGGAAATAGTTCCCCATATCAAGACTAGAACAAGAAGAATATTTCTATATAAATATACTGTGCTGTTTTTAAAATTGATAATCCAAAAGGATTACTTTTTACTGAGGGACCTACAAAATGAAACCATACCAAATTAAAGAAAGTCAAAGCCGTTCTTACCTAGAGCATATCACACTGACATTTCAGTGTTATCCAACAGTCACTCAAGTAATTACTGTGAAATTAAATGAGATAATGTGGGTAGTTAATAAATTTTGTCTCTTATCATACAAGGGTACATATGTATGATGCCCATGCATATCAGAAATACAGTTTATATAATTGAGGTGGTATACATAAGAGAGACTACCATTGTCCCAACTTTTGAATTCTCTATGAATTCTTTTCAGAGCCATCATCACATTCTCCTTAGCAAGAATTTAAAAATACTTAATATCTACAAAGAACAGTTCAGACTCTGAACCCTTCCTGTGACATGGACCTTGGTTTCTGGACAATGGTGTCATTCTGGTATGAGAACCACCAAACAGTCCCCAGGGACCAAGCCACAAAGTGTTGACACTGTTGACAGTGTCCTGGATGGCTCCATGCCTAAGCCTAAAGACAGTTCCAATAGAAACCTTGAGTAATGACAGCCTTGGTGGGTAAATGGGTACGTTCACCAGTAACCCCATGAAATCCAATACCTATTTAGCTATGCTGGCCCAGAGGGTTAGTTAACTACCCACTTCCTTCTTTGCTCTTATCGGTGATGGGTGATCTTATCAGTGACTCAGAACCACCCACAGCGCACAAAATAATAATAAACAATGTGTAGTGTATGCAGTTGAGGTTGGGGATATCAATGGGCTTGCTTATTAATCAGCAGATGAAAAAATGGGGGAAATGGAACTATTCCTATTCCCAATGTAACTAGACTTTGTTGTTCAGAAGATGAGATTCAATGAACTTACAAACACTTTAAACACAAATAGGCATCACATTTAACACCTTTAGACACCTTATAATGAATGATGTCTCTAACAACAAGAGACCAATGACATAGTGGTATAACATGTTAAAAATGCCTCCACAGGAACATTTTGTTCTAGTCCCTAGTCCCCAGGAGTTCCTTCCTCAGTAATGCAGTACTGCTGGGGACTGCTTCCTAAGTGGAAAAGAACTCTCTGAGGAGCCTATAAGACAAGTCTATTCAGTTAGATTCTCTCTTGCCAGTTTTAACAAGTATATAATTATCATTTGGGGCTGGATAGAAGAAAGAACGTTTGTTCATCAATTGCCAGAAATTAATTGAAAACTTTTCATGCAAAACATTCATTAAATATTTTTGCTTAAGGGGTTGGCAATGTGGCTTAGAGAATGAGGGTGTTTGCTGCCAAGCCTGACGTCCTGAATTTGATCTCTGGAAGACAGATGTAGAAGGAGAGAACCAACTCCTGCAATCTGCCCTCTGACCTGATTGTGCACACGCACACACTAAATAAATGTATTTTTCTATTAAAATGCAAAAAACCCTCCCTAAACAAGACCTACCTATAATTGCAGTACTTGATCTTTACTTCTAAAAATGTCTGTACTTCGACATATGACATCGGTCACTATTAGTTTCACAGTGAGTTAAGCCACAAAGTGGTACAAACAGCTAAATCAACTGATATATTTTAAGAGTAATTACACCATGAAAGGCACAGAATAAAGAGTCATGTAGATATGAGTTTTTCTAGTTATCATGTGATTTTAATTCCTGTTACCTGCCAGTATAATGTGTTTATTTTAACAAAATAGGTACCCAACAGTCCTTTACGTCATACCTGCATCATTAGAGAGTTCTTACATCATGGCATGGGGCAATATTTAAACAAAGAGGTATTTTATTTTAAAATGTCTCCAAAACATTACCATAGGCCCTGCTACTGTTTTAATCTCAAATGCTGCAGGCTCATGTTGTGGGTGCCCAATGCCAGGGGTTCAGGTTTTGGGTGCTCCTCCAGGTGGCACACCTGTTTTCAAGCTGTAGCATAGCGCCACAGTGCTGAGGGTACCGCATTACTGGCCTGGCACTTTGGGATTCCATATCATGGCAGTCATAGTGGCTGCCATCAAGAAAGTAAACACACATGCTGGTGAGGATTCCCGCTGCTGTCGGGTAATGGGAACTGGCACAACCACTATGAAAATCAATGTGGAGGCTTCTCAGAAAGCTGAAAGTAGAGCTGCCATGTGACCCAACTCCTGAGTATTAACCTAAAGGGCGTTATATACCCTGAGACAGAGATACCTCCTCAGTCATACATGTTCACTGCTGCTCTAGTCACACGAGCTGGGAAGTGAAGCCGGACTATACGTCCATCAATTGATGAATGGCTAGGAATGGACAAGGAAAATGTGGTATATATGCATTCCACTCAACACTGAAAAAATATTGTGGAATTTGCAAGAAAATGAACAGTGTTGGAGGTTGTGTACTGAGCGAGGTACCCTAGGCTCAGAAGGACAAACTGCTTGCACTGCATTCTGTCTCATATGCAGCTCTTAGCTTCAGTGGTTAGATTTCTGTGTTAAGAGTGAATGCCCATAGAAGCCAAGACACAAGAAGGCAGCCAGGAGAAGTGGGCTGGGGAGAGAGAAGCAATGGTAATGAAACGCAGGATATGAATACAGAAGGGGAGAGCAGGAGGGGCAGACAGGTTTAAATGGGGATGGATTGAGGGGCAGAGAAAAGGCAGAAGTTGGGGGTGGGGGGCGTGTTAACCCAAATAAAGATTTTATGAAATAAACCTATAGAAGCCTACCTCTTTATAAACATATTAAAAGGGGTTTCCTCCTATAAAAGAGCTTGAATGGAGGTCAGCTACTTGTGTAGATAATGTTCCCAGAAGCCGTAGGTTTTAAAATGAAAACTCCAAATGCCAGGTAGAGAGACCTCCATTGAGTTGCTGGCTCTCCATCCCTCTGAGGTCCCAGCAAACAACACTGGCTGCTGCTGTTGCATTTGGCGACCCATCCAAACTAGATTCCTAGTTTATTGCTGAAGCCACCACTCTGGATACAAAACACAGAGGAACGAAGCTGGAACTGAGCTGGAAGCCACTCCTCTCAACCCCCACCCCACCCCACCCACTCTGTGCCTGTGGCTGGCTAGTGTCTTTGGTAGCAGAAAGTGCCAAGCAAGATGCTGGAGAGAGAAGACACATCAATGGTCTCACCCACCTGTGGACGTGAGTGCCAGGTAAGGTGTACCTTCCGGGTGCAATTGTGGCAAGACTGCTCGGGTGGTCACTGACAGCTTTATCATTGGATGTGAAGCTCAAACCATGGGAGAAAATACATCTTTGTTATTGCCTATTTTACCAAAAGCCCATGGCTAGGATAATGCAGGCCTTAGGGGGACCATGTCTTACTGATGTTTTACATAATATATATGGTATTTGTGTTTATAGCCACAGACTAATGCTACTTGCATCCCAGGTCATAGATGCTTTTTCCCCCAATTAGCAACAGTGAGTACAAAGAACTTATGACCTCTTAACACACTGAGAATTAAGTGACTGCTAAGTGCTCAGCCCAAAATAAACCATCTACATCACACCCTTCAGAGCTCAGAGAACTCTGAGCCAGAAGTGGGGGTGGAAATACTGTAACAGCAAGAGGGCAGGGGAAGGCTCCATCTTCTAGATATGGCATATCCCTTGAAATAGTGACCACATAGCAGCCATGATGATCTATCTTCACCAGGCCATGGACAGTAAAGTAAGAGGAAGATGAGTTAGAAAGAAGAGGATTCAGCAGGAGTGGAGATGGGTGTGAGAGAGGGAAAGAGGACAAATATGACCACAGTATATTGTGTAGATGTGTGAAACTGTCAACATTAAAAGACTAATTAAAAAAGAAATCTTTTCACTTGCAAAAAAGATTAAAAAATATGTTTCCCCCAAATTAATAGTAATTCAAACACCTTTGTGATAAGCAAGTTGTGATGCAGTCACTAATGAGATCAACCATACAAACATTTCATCTCTGTACAAAGTGATGTTCATTGTCCCATTGTCCTATAAAGAGCAATCAAGGGAATGCAGCCACAAATGTAAGAAATGTGGCCGGCCAAGGAGACGATTATTTTTTTAAAGATATTAAGTGTCTGTGATGCTTGTGGTATTTCTCAGCTTTTACATTTGTCATATTTTGTCATTCCTCATTGTAAATAAATCCACATGTTCAAATAGAGAGAGATAAAAGGATGGAAGGAGGGAAAGGGAAGGGGAGAGAACGGGGGTGGGTTGGGGGGAAGGAGGGAAAGAACAGACAAGACCCCTAGTTAATTTACTGCAGACACACTAACTCACTTGGAACCACTTGAAAATCTGTACCCACTAATTGTTCTGAGTGTTACAATCCTAAAGAGCAGTGATGACAAAAGCTGCATTTTGGAGGCCACTAGGTTTCAGCTAAGAACATCCCTGAGCAAAGGCTCTACTCTAAGAAAAAAAAAAAAAGAGAACTAGAAATAGAGCAAGATTCCCCAGCTAACCCGAAACCAGCAACAGGGTCTTCATTTGGGCCAAGGGCATCTCGATTCCTTGTTTATCTAATTATAAAATGCAATTCTATATGATAAGAATTCTGAATGCACAATGTGTGACACTGTAGCATTTAAAAAGATAAAAAGAGAATATTTATAAATTTGAAACTGGCCATTTTTTCCTACATACAATCATAAAACAAACAAACAATTGTGATGGTTTGAATGAGAAATGCCTTCCCTAGGCTCAGGTATTTGAACACTTGGTCCCCCGTTGGCAGCCCTCTCTTGGAAGCTGGTACAACTTTGTTGGTGGGAAATAAGTCACTCCAATAGAGTTTACAGCCTCACCCCACTTTCAGCTCATTCTTTCCATTTCATGTTTGCACATTTGTGGTTGAAGGTGTAACCGCTCAGCTCCCTATTCCTGCCACCAGGCCTACCACATGCCACCGTCTTGGACTCTCATCAGCCTGGAGACATAAACCAAACTGGACTCTCTTCCTTAAGTTGCCTTGGCCATGCAATTTTATCAAAATGGCGGACAAGTAATACAGCTTTCGGCACACATTTGACAGTTTTGACCATCTGGCGTTGAGTGCGCAGAGTCTGAGAAATTGTCTTCCGTGCATAACCAAAGAAATATGATTATCAAAGTATCTGAAGATTCCTATATATCAGTAAGATAGTTTCCTGTTTTGAAAAGGGGAAAGACACAAGTAGTTACACTTAAAGAACGCACCCTCGTAAACAATTAGATACTGGGAATTTTCAGTTTTCGAGGTTGTGCTTCCTATGAATTTTACCAGTTACCTAACAGGAGATATTTGCTGACTAGTTATGTCACTTCTTTCAAAGCTATCTGCAATTTATTATTATTATTATTATTATTATTATTATTATGAACTAAATAATGCATAGCAGACAAAGAAGCATGAAGTTTTGTTGCCTGGTTATAGCCCAGTGAGGACCCATATGATGTTTGCCCAAAATGGATCATCTATAGCATACATTCGTAAATGAGGAGGATGCAAGACAAAGATTGAGAAAAGAGATGGCAAAGTACTTGCTGTGCAAGGGTGAGAATATGAGTTCAAATCCCTTAAGGCCCAGTATAACTGGTACTATAGCAAGCATCTCCATGTTCCTACTTTGAGAGGCTGAGACAGGAGAATGTGCAGAAGCTTATAGGCCAGCTAGCCTACTATACACAGAGACAAACAACAAATAGACCCTGTCTCAAACATGGAGGAAGACAGGATTCACACACACACACACACACACACACACACACACACACACACACACACGAGAGAGAGAGAGAGAGAGAGAGAGAGAGAGAGAGAGAGAGAGAGAGAGAGAGAGAGAGAGAGAGAGAGATCATGATCATAAACATGTATAAAATTATGGGAAAGACATCTGAAAGAATAATACAACTGTAAGTGAAATTGGTGTTTAATATAAAGAAAGTTAGAGAAAAATACCTGTGCCCCCTCTCTGTGACCCCCTACTACCATGTGAGATATGGCTCACTGCCAGAAGAATCCAGCGAGGCAAAACTGACCACACACACCTAGGGGAAGTTCTGGGGATGCTAAAGGATTACGGTCTCACAGAGGAAGTGACTGCAGGCAAGTACTTCTGATCAAAGGAACACTCAGATATTTCATAGCATTGGAGATGTCAGGTATACACTACTGGAGTCCAGTCTATACTTACTAAAGAGAGTAGCCATTCTCCAACACAAAGAAAAGATGCTTCTCCCCATTGTAAGTTGTGCCAAGGAAGCACTGTCTAAAACATTCTTATGTACTTCTATCAAAACAAAGTAAAACACTTTAGTTCTCAGTGGTCCCAATGCTTTACATTACAGGGAGGAAAATTGGCTTTAGTTATCCTATTGTTCCTCTTCTCTATACATTTATAACCCATGACAAGAGAACTTTCCAAAATATTCTGGACCAAAAGTTTCAAAGATTCCATTGTGATTTCCCCATTGATTACTGAGTTGGTTTCACATAATTTCATCTGAGGGGGGTCCTTCCTTACAGTCTTGCAGCCTGCACAAAGTGGAGGATGGCTTGTACCGGAAAAGGATGTTCCATTTTAATTAGCCTTTGGGAAAATGACAAGAAAAATACAACTATATATTTTCAGACCCTTAAAGGAAGAAAGGATGGCAATGCTAAACTTTAGCCTTCAGGCAGAGATGTGAATTCTCATGCAGTGCTGGTGACACTGTAAACGGATTTTAAAATTCTGAAAACCACTCTTCTGTCTTATCATTTCAGCTACTGCTCGTCATAGAGGAACAGCTGTCAGATTCCTTTGCCGTGTCTTATATATAGTCTTGACCAAATCATGGTGACAGGAAAGACTGTCAAAGACACTATTACATTCTGTTCCAAGATTCTGGGCGTGGAAGATAGTATTTTCCATGGAGGACAGAAAACACCGTGTTGTGGAGACTAAAGATTGACCTACAGAAGGTGAGAAAAGAATTAGATGCCAAAGTGGGATCATCTGGAATGTTCCGGGAATAGATGTGTAATCATAGAAATTCCTTTGGAGAAGGCGATCAAGCACGGTGAGGCTCGTGATGTCCTCATTCAGGAGGGCCCAGTTTCCAGAGCAGGAACAAAGGCGTCTATTACAGCCACCTATTTATGAGATCCTGACAGAGATCTGATTGATGCATCCAAATACACCACCTAATGGATGTCTCTCCTCCATTCTATTTCCCAAGATGTCATTCTCCCTTGTTTTCTGCAATCTTTTGCCCAGGTCCAGAGACCTGAAAGAACTGAGAACTTTGGCATGTTATAGCTCATGTAAAAAGGCTCTAAGACAGGTTTATGTCCAAAATGTTGTTTCTAGATGGCTTCCAACCAAAGATAACCCAATAAACTACTCGTTTTTCTATTTGAAAAGAAAAAAAACCTGATAAGCATTTAACAGCATCCATTAGCAACCACATGTGTAGTAACCTGTGAGTCTATGACTCGAAATATCTACTTCAGTACATGACTAACAGAGAAGCAACCACAGAGGCAGAACAGCAAATGTTATGAGCAAAAGTGAGCAACTTGGCCTTCTCTGTCAGACTGCATACAAAAAGACATACATAAATGATTATTCAAAGTTACAGAGATATGAGACATATTCCTTCCAAAGCATATGCATATACATGTATATACAAATGTATGTATATAAATATGAAATGGATATATAATATTTTCATTCTACAAATATATGTATATAAATATGACAAGAGAAATAAAATGGCCAGATGAACAAGAAAGAAGAGAAAGGGAGGAGGGAGAGAAAGAGAGAAAGAAAGAAAGAAAGAAAGAAAGAAAGAAAGAAAGAAAGAAAAGAAAGAAAGAAAGGAGAAAAGAAAAAGAAAGGAAACCAACAGTAACACCAAGGAATTTTGCAAGGATATTATAGAGTAAAGAATACACAGCCTTTGAATCCATGGAAGAACCAATTGCCAACAAATAATCTACTCAGGGAAGGAGAGGGCAGATAGCCAGCAAGAAAGGATTAAGCTGAAGTTTCTGTGATGTGAGCTATGTTATCTGTGTAGTCATGACAGTAAGGGACTTGTGGGTATTTGCTTTGTAGAAGCTGATCTAGCTGTATTCTTCATATTTGTGCACTTCTCTCAATAGACGCCATACTTTAATAAAAAGTTAGAAACAAAAGTAAAGATTTTTTTTAATATATGCTATAAACATTTGTGATTATTTCATTAAAGTATGACAAAGGAGTAATTCAGAAATGGCCTTAGAAACTCAGAGGACCTCTTGGGTGTCTACAGGGTTAAATGTATTTCTAACATAATGTTTTAACACTGTGTATCTCTTCCACTAGGTTGTAATTATTACAGAAAAGCAATGGCCAGAGACTGAAGCCTTCCATGTAGGAATTTATGAGTGCATGGCCTTCTGTACTGGGGGCCATTGTTTGCTCCTGTGCCACGCACCCCCTCATGAGCAGAGAAGAAAAGGAAAAGAACAGGAGCAGGAGGGGGAGGTGAAGAATCAACTTCACTTAAGAATAATTGATGAAGCATCAAAAATTAACATGTAATACATTTATTTTCAAATGAATAAATACATATTACAAAGTTTCCGGGTGTTAATTTCTCATCCAGTAAACAGCCATGCACATGAGTGGCAAGAGCAAAAGCTCTTCAGAGCCCTCAACACTGTTTAAGAGGGAAAGGAGCTTCTAGGACAAAAAAAGTTTTGAGAATCTCTCTTAGGAAATGTAGGGGCTCCAATTATTTTACAACCGTCTCACTTACATGTAAATAAGCCCTTTTCTGGCATTTGAAAACTTCAGAAGTGGTTAAAATATGCATCATGCAATCAATTCTGTTTGCGAGTTTTATTCCAACAGGCAGACTCCTTTGATGACAGGCAGTGTTCAAGCCTATCTTTTCCCAGTGACCAGGCAGAGGAGGGACTGAAGGTAAGGTCACAGTGAGTGAAATATGGCCCAGTGAGGCAGAAGTAGACACCAATTATTCAAAATAAATCTTTGGTCATCCTAGAATTTCATTGTTGAAAAAAAAAACCAAATTTATATTTTCATTGTATTTTTATATGTACTTTTCTATCATAGGTATTAAAATGAGCAAGGAAGTAACCTGATTCAGATTTTTTTTAAACTCACATATATCCATTAAAAATAAAATTATTGCCCCTAACCACCGCAGAAATGCAAATTAAAACTACTGTGACAACCCATCTTACCCCAGTCAGAATGGCTAAGAGTTAAAAAATACAATGATATCAATTGCTGCCATGGGTGTGGAGGAAGTTGAGTGCCTATTCACGGGTGCCAGGAATGCACCACTGTAGAAACCAGAGTAGATGCTGCTCAGAAAGCTATAGTAGTTTTACCACATGATCAACAATGGGAATATTATCAAAATATTCCATAACCTACTGATAGATTCTTGCTCCTTCATGTTTATTTCTGTGCTAATTCACAATAGCTAGAAAATAGAAACAGCTTAGATGTCCATCAAATGATGAATGGATGATGAAAATGAGATATTCATACACAATGAGATACTATTCACCTATAATAAAAATGAAACTTGCAGGTCAATGGATGGAGCTGTAAATAGTCATTCCAAGTGAGGCAACTCAGATTCAGAAAGACAGACGCCACATGATTTGTCTCAGGTGTGCATGCTAGCTTTGGCTCTTTAGATATATGAGTTTACATTGGAGTACCCAGAGAAGACAGGAAACTAGAGAGCAGCCATAGGAGGATGTTAAGAGAATGGCATAACACAAGGGTAGTATGAGGGGGTAATAGGGATTAGTGGAATTTGACAGGCTAATGTAGGGGGTGGGAGTGTAGGGTAGAGGAGAAATTATGAGGAGGGATGGATTAATAACATAAACCTTTGAAATGCCATTTGAAAACCTACTAATTTAGAAGCTTACACACACACACACACACACACACACACACACACACACACACACACAACTTAGATGAAGTTACCCTATAGTGGGAAGCAAGGCTTCTCTCAGCCATGACTCAAAGAGGAGGAGCCTAGGTGGAGCCCACTGACCAACATAAACAGAAGAGCTACAGAAGAGAATCCACTGAGGCATCCACAGATGGAGATTTCAGGTTGGTACCACAGTGGGAAGATCTATAATGAAAACAAGCTGAGATTTGCCAGGATGCCTGCATAGGCTACTGGTGTGTACCAATTGGCACATGCCTAAAACAGAGTTACACAGGACCGGGACATCGGGCAAAGATCATGTGGACAGGAAAAGATCATTGACCCACACAAGGACACAATAGCCAGAAGGGACACCATACAATTCATGGGTCATGGCGTGATGTCTAACAGACAATGAAATACTTATCTGGCACACAAAGAAGCAGGAAAGGATGCTTATCACAAATAGTGGAATTACACAAAAGCAACATGGAAATGATACAGGTGATGGAATTAGCAGAAAAGATGTTGCAAATGGCCCAACTCTCATCAGCTGACCTGAAAAGGCCGAGGAGCAGAAGAAAAGATTAAATGGAGACACTCGGGGGATAGAGAGTACCCAAATCAAAACTTAAAAATGAAATTATGACATTTAGCATGGAATCACACTGAATACAGTTAGCAGCGAATAAGTTCCTGTAGAAGCAGATATGGCGTCTAAATCAGTCCCAGACGTTTTTCAAATGAGAGATGCTTGGAGATCTCTATTTCCAAATTCAATATTCACTCTATGTATGAGGCTAGCATTTCACTGATGCCAAAACCTTTGGCCACATGGAATTTGTTCTAGGAATAACAGATTGCTTTAACATTCAAGTTTTAATTAATAGATTTCCCCAATTTAACAGACTACCAAAACATATATATCCTCATAATAGAGTCAGAAAAAGTGATAGAAAAAATAGCAATTTTCTCAAGGGAGATGTTCTCAATTTGACAGAGGTAATCTACGAAAACTCAAATCTGACTCCTATTTAATGATGAAAGGCTTTGCAGTTTTAAGACACAAAGGAAGCAAATCAACAGTGTCTACTCTTACCACACATACCAGCATTACAAAGGAGGTTCTAGGAAATGCAGAAAACAACAAAGAAGCAAATAAATCAATGTGTGCTGTCCAGAATGGGAGGCAAGAAAGCCTGATAGCATTTGCATCCATGTGTCACTGGCACATAAAACTTACAGACCAACTAGTCAAGGTTCATAATGTGTAGAATTATGATAAGCATAAAAATCATTGTATAACTGTGTGTTGTCAGTGAGTAAACAATTGAAATAAAATTGATATCTAATATAGAAAAAATCTTGAGCTCAAGACTTATACATTTAAATCTAACAAATATTGCTGAAAGGACGGCTGAAGACACAAATAAATGAAAATGAGGTTATAGATCTGAAGATTTTTTTGTATTGTAAAGAAAATGCTTCTTCCAAAGGGAACCTATGGATTTCTTATAGTCTTAGATATAATTACATGTAAACATAAAAGACCTAGAAAATCCAAAGTAACTTTAAGATAGAGAACAGTGTTGGAGTTCTGCCATTTGATTTCAAGACATTACAACCAACAGTAACTTACACTGTACAGTAGTGGCTTTAAGACAGGCAAATAGATGGATGAAACAGAGTGAAGAATCCAGAAATAATGGGCCAATTTATAGTTAATGCTTTTTGTGAAGGTTCAGGATCAATTCAATAGAGAAACATCTTGTCAATAAATGCTGCCCAAACAGGTGCTCTCCAAGCTCTGACTTCTTTGCACACATTTCTTATGTAATACAATAATTAGGAGATGCCCAGCGGGCAAGAGTTCTTGCCACGTGAGCATGAGAACATGCATTGGAATTCTCATCATCTATGTAAAATTCAGGTGTGGTGCCAGTCTTTTTTAATGTCTGTAACCTCAGTGGTGGAGAGCCGACTAGGCAGGTCCCAGAAGTTCATTGGCCAGCTAGCCTCCTTAAAATGGCGGATTTTATGTCCAGTAAGGGACCCTACCTCAAGAGGATAAGATGAGTTACAACAGAAAAAGACACCAGACTTCTTCCCAGCCTTCGCATGCACATGTATCAATGCACACATGTGTAAACATATGCACATACCCATGCATACACCACACACATAAGAAGACCTGTTTGAAAAAGGACTTTTATCTAAAACACATAAAGAACTTTCAAAGTTTGAAAGTTGTTATAAAGTCTAAACTAAAAGTAGAGACAATGCCTGAACACACTTTATGCAAGAACATATACAAAGCAAAATAAACACACCTACAGTTGTTCAATATCATCAATCATGAGATATTAATAATCTAAGAAGATTCTACTGCAAATCTGTTGGAGTTTTTAATATCAAAAAAGCCAACTTTGCCAAGTTCTGACTAGGATGGGGAACAAATGGATAAAATGACATGACTGCTATAGAAACTTGCCCGGGTGTTTTGTTTGTTTGTTTGTTTGTTTGTTCTTTTTAAGAGAACTATACATGTTACTTGGCCCAGCCGTTTAATTCCCAGTGCAGATGAGCAAGTGTGTAGAAGAATAAATAACCCACAGTGCATGGATGGAGGTCAAAAAGAAAACTTCTTCTGTCAGTTCTTGCCTTCCATCTTGTTTGAGACAAGGTCTCTGTGTTGTTCCACTCTTTGACCCAGGCTAGATAACCTGGGGTTTCTGGGGTGTTCTCCTGTCTCTACCTTCCATCTCAAGTAAGAACACTTGGGTTACAAATACATATTTCTGTGCCTGGCTTTACCTTGGTTCTGAGCTTTCAAGGGCCTTAGCACTTACACAGCAAGCCCTTTACCTGCTCAGCTACCTCTGGAGTCCCACTCACTGGTACTTTTTAAAGCTTTAACCGGTAACAGCAATACACTGGAAATAGTTCAAATACAGGTCAGGATAAGCTCTCTCTCTCTCTCTCTCTCTCTCTCTCTCTCTCTCTCTCTCTCTCTGTGTGTGTGTGTGTGTGTGTGTGTGTGTGTGTGTGTGTGTGTGCGCGCGCATGCACATGTACTCATAAAATTATAGTATATATAGCCACAACATTTTGGTAGCTATATAACTACACATAGTATATAATCACACTGTTGAATATACTTATCCATAGAAAGCCACTAGGAACTTTTAGAGGCAGTTAACATGTTTATTTTCCTGACTGTGGTGATGGTATCTTGAGAGCATCCTCATCAAAATATACTTTAACTATGTGCAGTTCACTATATGCCAAATAGAACTCACTAAATGTATTAGAAAATTAAAGCCCAAACACCATGCCATCATGTCAATAACAAAGCATTAGTCGAATGTACTTCCTCTCTTCCATGACCTCCAGCTGTTCTTTCACAGTTTCTCCATATCACTTAGTACCCATCGCATACTCACTTTATTTTTGTGTTTGAATTTGAATAAGACTTGTGAAGAGAGCAGAGGGCAGGAACAGACTAGATCCCTGCCTTTCTGCCCACCAGAAAAGAGAGCTTTGGTAGACTTAAAAACATATTAATAAGACCCCAAAAAGAAAGAAAATAATCCTGATTTATTACTTATGTTACTGGGAGCGATCTGGCAGGAAACAAAACCAGCAGTTAATCTGCCAAGCAGAAAAAATGCAACCCCTTTGTCGGTTGTTACACAGCGTTCGGCTGTTTTATAGTGGGAGTCTATCAAATTCAACACATTTTACATGATTGCAAATTCCTTAAAATCTGAAGACTCTGCAACAGTGTAACAATGAGAGACTGTGGTACTTTACCATAACAAATTTGGTTATTCTTTATAAATTCTACTGTTTTATTTTTAATAATAACAAGACACAAAATGCTATCAACGTTATTTTAATATAAATGAATATGTGTGCTTTAATGTGCACATGAAAAGGAAAGAATTGTTTTGCCTCTGTACTCAGCCATATAAAATAACAATAAGGCAATCTTATGGGTAAAATGCATCTATAAATATCTGAGGTAATATTCCATAAATTAAGCATTATCCTGACCCGCCTCCGTCGCTGGGTGGAGTAAATGCCCTTAACCAAAGATATGGGATGGGAGAGATGATGCTCTTTATCTTTCCTGCTTAAGCTCTCCTAAATGCAACCTTAAGTGGGCAGCTATTTGCGGAGTAATATGAGATGACACGTGGGACAACCCAGAAGTGTTTCAGTTATCAGCGAGGAGCCTAGCCTCAATATGGATTGCTTGCTCACTTTTTGGCCAGCCTGCTCGCTGAATATGATCTACCCCACCCACACTCCCTAGGACATCTGAGAGCTTCTCTGGTCCTGCTGTCCTCCTGCCCTCACTCCTTAGCCATCTGCCCTGTCTATGTACCTTCCCTTTTTCTTCTATGACATCGGTCCTTACCCAGAGTGCCTCTGCCACCCAGCACATCTCCATCACTATGAGCATCCCGTTTGCTCTGACCTTGTCCATCCCATTCCCTATGCTTTTGGGGATACCCACCCATAGAACCAACACTTACTTTCATCTTCTCTTTCCTTAAATGAGGCCTAGTTTCATTCAAGATCAGAACCTTTTTTCCTCCAATACCAGCATCATGGCCGGGAGCCCCTTGCTCTCTTGTTCCTCAGTCACTGCCATCTTAGTCTTCAAGCCTGTTTTCCTGAAGTCCACAATGCCTAAGGTCCCCCTTTTCCCCTTTCTGCACCTAATTCAGAATCTTCTGGCTGGCTCTATCGTCATTCTTAAAAATCTTCTTCATCATTCAACATGACAACCTCTCTGACATTCGTCACTTCCTAAACCTCTTTTCTAGGTCCAGTCCAGGGAGGTCCAGGTACACAGAGCCCAGAAGCTACTTGCCAACCTCAGATGGCTGCCCACCCACTCACCCCTGCCCTGCCCTCCTGTTAATTCTCTTGTGTTAATACTTCCAGTTGTTTTGAAGAGTTGGTCTATGAGATAAAGTCATGGAAATCGGGGAAGTAAAGCCCGCTTTGAATGGCACGTTGCATTTTTTGTCTAGTCCTTCATCACAACTGGCCCCAGCTTCCTTCAGGCAAGACTTGCATCACATGTCCCCAAGCCTGAATCTCCTTCCCTTCCCATAGCTAATTATTTAGGCAATCCCAGGTCATCTTGCCTCCTCAGACATGTGCCTTTGCACGTAGTGACGTCTCTACCAGAAGTCACACCTCTCCTCCACACTTATTCTTCTTCTGCAAGGTCAAGTTCACACGTCTCTTTCTCTTTGAAAGCATTTCCCACCACCTTAGTGTGATTCCTCCCTATGTGTACCATTGGCTGCCTCCTATTTGTGTCAGCCATGAGGTAGGATCTTGGTGTCTAGTTAGACTGCACATTCTGTAAGGACACATCTAACACATATTTGCTGCTGCAGCTTCCAGAATGATTCCCAGCACCTGGCAGAAGTTATTAAAAAAAAAAAACCATGTGTGGATTGAACTTAAAGCTCACAGCATGCTTTGCTTATCCTTGTCTGGGTACACTTTATATTCTCAGGTGGCTTTTCTCAGGGGTGACATTACCAGTAGGTAACAGACTAAAAGATGACAAGCCTCAATTACTATAAAAGCAACACACTCCTGCTTTCAGAGCTTGTAAAATAAATAGTTGAAAGGTAATTGTCCTTGGTGTTGCTATAGTAAAGCTTAAAACTAAAATCTTAGCATTTTCCAATGTATTTATGAGTCTAATAAAATACAAAGTTTAATTTTTGCATGTTCTTTTATTAACCTAAATGACCAGAAGTTCCACGCAATTCACTATCAGAAATATACTGATTCACTGCAGCTCTCTTAAAAGACATTTACTGTTTCATTTGAAATAAGTTCTATTGCAACTTCCTTTATTTTAAAAAACATAGTAATTTAAAAGTAGCTGAAAACCTATAGTGACATCATACTACTGGACTGAAAAAAAAAAAGGCTATATCAAATGAAAGAATTTCAGAGAGATATCATGAGGCATACTGTGTATAAGTCTCAAGCAAAATAAAGCAGAAGCTAAAAAAAAGCACCCAGCAGCCTCTACACATAAAGCCTTCAAAAAAATGAGTTAGTTAGTCTTGCTCAAGAAAAGAACAAAGATGGGCCTAAGATTGTTGACATTCATCCCTGGAAGATCAAGCTACCTTTGTCACATGTTTCCTTTGTTCTTCTGCAGCGTGGGTGTGTATGTAGCTCTCACTTGGTCTGATGGCCTCAGGAACAAACCCAACGGAATGGGCTCACAACGTAGCTCTCGTGTGTCAGACTGAGATTACAATTCTAAAGAAAGCCCATGAATATAGGCTAGAACCATACTTTAGTCTTTGTTGAAGCATTTGGCCTGCTTGTTAGAATGATAGCTGATCAATAAGACTGAAGAGAAAAAGAATGTTTGATGTATGGCCCTCTGTTATGCTCTGAATAAAATATCTTGAAATAAGCATTATGTTCTTTATGTCTGAGTGCCTCTCTCTCTGTCTCTGTCTCTGTCCCTCCCTTCCTCCCTTCCTCCCACCAAAACTATGCAGCAACACACAAGATTGTTTTCTTAACATGCTAGTTTCAATCAATTAATCGATCACTGCACTGAGAAGGTGGGCCAAATCGGCTATCAGCAGGCGAGACTGCGGTGATCAATTATTGATGTCTGCATGGGCAAGAGTTAGTGTTTTCACATATGCTGTTCTTGGCTTCAAAGGATGATGACACCTCGCTTCATGGAAAAGACATGTGATGGAGGAGAAAACCTAGCTTGAGATCTGGAAAGGAGGAGAAATAGTGGGGAGAAGAGAGGCAGCTGCTACGTTCAGCTGTACCTCTTTGCAGATTCTCTTTCTCTTAAAATCTTACATTTACATCTTTTATTTAATAAGGCAGGAAAGTCATTCAAAGAGTATAAACTAGCTACCTTCCAGCACCATAAAAAATGAGAGGGTGATGCTGCATCTGTTGGGGGTTGGATGAGAAAGCGACATCCTCTTTCTTTCAAAAAGATTTTATCCAGAGCTCTGTAGCAGAACCGAGAAATGGAATCATGAATGTGGTGTTGGAGGAGTATGTCATCCCAACGCCTGGGTGGAGTGTGCTGGGGAGGAGTCAGAGATTGTCCATCTGATCTGGGATAAGTTAAGACAGGAATGGCTCAGTGCTACTGAGCTAGGCTTGCAGGTTAGAGATGTGGGGGAATAGCGCAGCTTTAAGCGTGAGAGAGAATGGATCGGCCACTAAGCATCAGTTCTGAGGGCCAGCTTCTGAGGGATGTTCCTTGCTGAGACAGCCTGGGCATCAGCAGTTCTCTGCCTTCCCCCAGTTCACTCCATTTCTCTCACCTAGGAGGGACTCAGATTGTCTTGTTTTTCCCTTCCAAACCCAGCAAAGCTCTCCAGGGATACGTAGCACTTAGAAATCGACACATTATCACAGCCACTGTCCCCACTTTCTCTTTTACCCAAAAGAGATGTGAAAGAAAAGGACACAAAAGAATAGCTTTCTGTGAACTATTTACCGCACAATATTATGTCATTAGAGAATGAACTGAACAATGGTGATTAAATACTAAGTTGTACTTACTGATAATCATTTCTAATAATTACAGAGCTTAAAATTACCTTGTATGATATAATCATTTTACTCATTACCAAAGAATCTGAAGATCATCGTTACTCATTATCCCACCTTTTCCCTAACAAATTAATTCTGTCTCTATATAGACCAGGCACTCCTCCTCCCTCTGCCCTTCCCTCTTACATTGTACTGACGACACCACGCATGGAGGTGAGTAATGACCTCTAATGCTTTTGTCTTCCATTGATTCGGCACATGTAAGTTTGAAAAAAATAAAATCAGCATTGAACAATAGTTATGTTACCATATCCTGTTCTCATTGAGCTATATACATTTGAGATCACACACACAGAAAGTAGAAATTTCTGCTGAAGTAATACTTCACAAAGGAGTGTTTTACATTCTGCTATAAAAGTCCTTTGTTCTTTACTATTAAAATTATCTAGGTTGGATCTGGTGACATGGCTCAGTGGGTAGAATGCTCACTGTGCAACCCTGAGGGCACAGATTCAGATCTCCGTCAGCCACATAAAAGCTGGATGTGGGAGGACATATTTGGAAACTCAGCAGTGGGCAGGAGAAGACGGGAACACTGAGAAAGACAGAACCCAGACGTTCAGGGCACCCAGTCCTGCTTACGGAGCAAGTTCCAGGCTGGTAAGAGGACCTGTCCCAAAGTCAAAAGAAGAGGCAAAGAGGAAGCTATCACAATGTAGACCTGTGTAGACACACAATCCTGCACATGTGCAGATACAGACACATGTGCATACACATGTACACACACACACACACACACACACACACACACACACACACACACACACACAACACCCCAAATAACTATCTGGGTTGAAACTTTTAAATGTAGAGTTCTAAATTATTAATATTCAAGGAATCTATGCATAAGCCACAGGTAACAATAATCAGAATTATTGTTTCTACTTAATTCTGCTCTAGAAGTCCCTATTCAATATTACAATGAGTGAGATAATTCAGAAAGAGAGGAAATGAAACTATCACTTACCTAGAAAATCAAAGACAAAAATTAAATCATGGACTACCACTTGGTCCAGCCCAAAGCCATGTTAAACAGTTATGCTAGCACCAGTAGTGGTCATTGGTTTAAGCATAGCAGGCTACAAAGAAGAGACTTGATCATACAGAGAAAGAGGAGGTTCTTCCTCCATCACAGACATAGGGAAGGGGAATAGGGTGAAAGCGAGAGGGAGGGGGGAATGGGAGGATAGAAGGGATGGGATAACAATTGAGATGTAATATGAATAAATTAGTAAAAAATTGTCAATGAAAAAAAAACCCAAACAAATGAATTGAGAAGAAATAAAGGCACAAAAGAGAGATGTTAGGAAAAACTAGTCTCCATGTGCACAATCAAGAGGGGCTGAGTGTCAAGAAAAGGCAGGAGATTAACCTAGGTGGTGTCCATGTTTTCATGCATCTGATAAAAAGCGAAATTTAAAAGGGAAAGAACAGTATAATCGTAACAGTCAGAAGGAGATGAATCCCCAGGGGGGCATTAAAAATGCTTACAATGCTATCTGGGTTGTGGATGAGATGGAGAAGGCTACAAAGAAACTGGATTTCTTTATTGTGAATATCTGAGTATTATTTCTTTTGGCAGTTATTTAGCTAATTATGTATGTATTTTATGTATAAAATGAAGTAATAAGTCTACATTAAAAGAGATTTCCCAAAAGAATAAGACATATATGTGTGTATATCATACACAAATATGTTTCATGTTAATATATGTATAAACACATATGTCATATATATACATACATCAACATAAAATGTGTCTAACATATTGCTAGTAAAAAACGCATTCCTGATGAATTGTTAAAAGGGATTCAGAAAAGTGTTTTTTTTTTCTTTTGTGAATTTAAGACTTTGGAAACTTTATCATGCATAATTTTCTGATTTGAAAAAGAATTTCTAAGTCTGTATGAATCTAATGTAAAATTAAATGAAAACATGCCATAAAATATCTGGGACAAATGTACAAAAACTCAGAAGTTTCCATGTATCCTAAATAACCCTAAGGACATATGCTGTGAGATTTTTCTCACAATGGTGACAAAATCATAAAACACTGGTAAATATAACAAATGACAAATGTACTTACACTATAATATTATATAAAAAGCCACAAATAAAATCCCTGCAACTGGAGAGGTTAACCGTGTTCCTAACTGGAAAACTCAATATTGTAAACATGTAAAGTCGCCCAAATTGAATTTGTGGATTTAATGCAGGCTGCTACAAAATCCTCAGGAGAATTTCTCAGGCTGATCCATCTGGAGTAAGGACTGTACAAGATTAGCTAGGAAAAATTCTGAAAAAGAAAATTGAGAAGGGGTTTGATCTCTTAGATAAAAGATGCATTGCACATTTCCAGTAATTTCCAAGGTATGGCTGCAGAGCAGAGATAAACAGGAAGACAGATGTAAATGGGGAGCAGGAAAAATAAGCAATTCACACTCTAAAATATGATAGCTGCGTGTAAAGCAATAATATGGTTGCCCAGTGTAAGAAAAGGAATCAGTGGTACCTGACACTGGAAGACCCGGGGAGAACCATTTTGGCTTGTGCCACTGCTATCAGCTACGTGTGTGCAGTGGATGTAAACATGTTTCTGTTTTGATGCCAAGCGTGGGATGTGAAACAGACTTGTGCAAGCATGTGTGGTGACTGTTGGAAACAGACTTTTGAGAGAACATGTAGTGTTTGTCTAGTAGAAGAGGAGCTGCCTCCTGTGAGGGCGTGGTCTTTGCCAACTGAAGAACATCCTAGTATGCCCAAAACAAGAGGTTTTAACTTCTTGGTCTTGGCATTGCCTCCAATTGTTTTGCTGTTCATCACTCTGCTTCCAGATGCTCCTAGAGAGAAACGCTCCAGAGGTGAAGAAACACTTCAAGGTCCTGGGTTCTGGCTGCTGCTGTGGATTCTGGCTGCTGTGGTTGCTGTCACCTTTGCTGAATTGCTGCTTTGCTGTTGAATGGGTCTGCTGAAGTCCTGACTACAAAGAGTGGAATTGCTCCAAGGAACTGGGTCTAAAAAGGTCTACTTCTCCTTCTCCCATTAACCTCTTTTCTCTATCTAGGGTAGGTGGGTTGGAAGGGAGGTAAACACATTAAAGAACACCAAATAAAGTAGGTTTGAAAAAGTTTAAAGCCTATACATGTGCCATTCAGCCCGGAGAGGACTCAATAGAAAGTCTTTGTGCCAAAATCTTTACCCAGAAATTTTACTTTGGAATTGTAGTCTATGGGTATATTCATATGTACAGTAACATTTTACCACAACCAATTGAATCATTTATGAATCATGATAGGAAGGTCTGTAAACGCTGTAGCTATAATAATATATGTATTTATATGGAAAAAAAATCTCTAAAGGTGCACTGAGAGTGAGAAGAGCAAATTAAAGGTCATGTAAATATGGTACATGTATATTTTAACTTACAGATGTATAGGAATGTATAAATGCATAAGAAAAATGTTTGTAAGAATATGTATAAAATGTTTAACAAAATTTATTTCCTAAAAAAAATTAGAGTGGGCTGAGGAATAAAGGTCCAAGTTAACATTTCATATAACTTACTCTAGTATAAGTTGCTTAGACTAGAAATTTGTGCAGATTTGTAGTTAGACATGTTATAATTTAATATTTAAAATCCATTTAACCAGCCTACCAAAGAATAAAGTTTTATGGCAAGTATGTCTTTATCACTTTGTGATATATGATTTTTTTTTAATTGGGGAAAATTTTCTTCTATTTTTTCCCCTTTAATACTATGCTAGTTAAAGGTTTTGTTTGTTGTTTGTTTGTTTTGGAAAAGGACACTGGAAAGAAGGATAAAGTGAGACGAAATAGTTATATACATGAGGTCAGATCGTACCCTTACTTTATGAGGTTGATAGTCACTTACCTTAGAGCTCTCAAAGCAGCATTTCCTACAGGCGTGTGGGCTGGTGCAAGCACCAGGAAGGAAAGCATTGGCCGCCTACATGGGTCCCAGGCAGTCAAAGGAAGCTGCTCCACACAGCTTCCTCTTAGTCTTTCAGATTTTGTTTTCAACATGCTCCAGCCTGGGCTTTGCCGTTATGTCTCTTATATTTTAGTACCTTTTTGTAAAACTGCAGATCGCTGTACGAATTGTTAGATGTGATTATTACCAATTCTCCTAAATTACTTTTTAATGCCTTTCTTCCTCTCCCTAATCAACACCTCGCCGTAAAAATAAATACACGCTCGGAATTCAAATTAAATGACAACAATAATGCTGTACCTACGGCCTAATGTGTGTGAAAATCTAAACAATACCGCTGTGGGGAAATGAGAGCTACGTCAGGGCCAGGCCTCTTCCTTATCTCTAAGTTCCTAATCACGTAAGAGTGAGGGCGGATACGTGAACAGCCACTTTCATTCCGGGTGGCTTGAATGAAGGTTTTAATAACTGGTCTGTTTCAGGAGAGGAAGCCGACTCCTCCAGGATGGGTCTTAGGAAGTGTCATAGGGGAAAAGATGAGTCATCTGGCTTCTAAGCAAAGCAGGGAACAGAGCCTTCCAGAAACACCTATGTGACGTCAAAGGCGTAAGGGTTAGGAGACTGACCAGCAAATTGGATAGAAGGGGACAGGGCAGGAAAGGGAAGAGATTTAATTTGTAGGAATACCTCGTGTCGGGGGGTGGGAGTGGACGGGGGCCTTAATGGGCAAGGGTTCCATTTCCAGAAGAAGACTGAACAAGATTTGGGTGAGAGACTTACTTCTCGTCTCTCCGAGCCCTGCAATATGAGGACTTCCCTGTGTTTTACTAAACTCAGTCTTGGAATCATATATCAACTATTGTTAATGACAAATTATTTTATTTATTAGATCACACAAAGGAAAAGCTATTCACATTTTGAACACAGAGGGAGCTTGTGGCTTGCTGAGGCCATCAGTATCTCTGCCTACTACTACTTTCAACAGCGGTTTAAAAGCGGGGGCGGGGAGAGACACACACACACACACACACACGTTTAATCCCAGCACTCAGGAGGCAGAGGCAGGCAGATCTCTGTGAGTTCGAGGCCAGCCTGGTCTACAAAGAGAGTTCTACGACAGCCAGGGCTACTTCACAGAGAAAACAAAAAACAAACCAAACAAAAACAAAAACAAAAGAAAACAAACAAACAAACAAACAAAGGTGGGGGAGCAATATGATGCACACTCCAATCAGAAAGCTGAGGGGGGAGCGTCCTGATTTCCAATGGGAAATCATAAATGGGCTGTTCTGATGCTGAGTGGAGTCTCTTTGGCACCCTTTGACACTGCTTTCAACCTTGGTCAGGGAAGCTTCTTTTTGCAGTGAGCATACTGTGAAACTGCCTGTGCACAATGCTGTGGATAAGGGACTACTGAATGCACAGCCTTCTCTATCACTCTTCACCCCCTAGGCTCAGGGAACATTCTGGAAGAGGGGTTGGACAGACTATGAGGGCTGAAGCAGGTCGTGGTAACATAGAGGACTGTTTGAGGCATGGCATCACCCTCGCATTCCTTATCTCACAGCAGCCGTAATTACTGCCACAAAAACCTGTGCAAGTTTGGACAGGTATCAACATCTTATCATGGGGAGAAGCCCCACCCCAGGACCTATGTGCAGAAAATCATACTAAGAGTGAAGAGATTCACTAGGTCCCAGCCATTCCTGAGGATCTATAGGAAATTAGTGCTTGCTAGGGGAGAGGGAGGGTCCTTTTCTTCGGTGGTGTAGCCATCAGCCAGAAGCCTGTGCTACCATAGGCATAGTCCTATACACAGGCCTAATGAAACTTCCTGGGTAATTCAAAACAAGAAAGAAAGAGAGACAGGTGGGTGAGAAGGAAAGAAAAGATATAGGGAAGAAGGAAAGGAGGAAAAGAGGAAGGGAAGGAAGGAAGGATGAGGAAAGAGAAAGGAAAGACAGGAACTAGGTGGGAAGGGGACAGGAATTACCAGGAGTGTGTAGGGACAGAGACAGAGAGGGGGGGGGAGGGAGAGAGAGAGATGTGAATATGATAAAATACATTATATATACATGTGGAAATGCCATAAAGAAACTTTTATTATGTATAATTAACATATGATTAACATATGCTAATAATTTTTGAGGTCTTGTTTAAAAGTTTCTTCTCTAAATACCTACCTAAATCCCTGTAAGTAGTAATGCACTGCACTCCATACTATTCATGGTTTTAGACAGAGAAAGGAAATTTACCAAATTATTCTGTAATGATACCAAGAATTCTTAAAACCTATCAACTGTGGTTGATTTTACTATTAACTTGCCAAACATTACCAATCTCCTGAGTAGGGAGCCTCCCCTGAAGGATTGTCTTGACTGCTCTTCTGGTATCAGCACAGGTGAAAAGTACATTTCAGAAGAAATGTATCATGTCTGTTGCTCCTTTGACCTTTGCTTTTTGTCCCCGAGCTGATTCCCTCCATTGCTGCTGCTGCTGCTGCTGCTGCTGCTGCTGCTGCTGCTGCTGCTGTTGCTGGGTCCTTCTCTGCTACCAGAACTAGCATTTCCAAGCTTTCATCATGGAATACCAGCCAGTGGGCCTCCAGGAACTTCCCAGCCTTCCCGTGTCGGACTGGGACTACTGTGAGAATTGCTTTGTGGACTGAATTACAACCGATCCTCACCCCCACCCCGGGCAGTGAGAGACAGTTATTGTAGGACTCCTCTGACTGTTGAAGAACTCAAGGAAGTTCTCATCCTCTCAAGTTTGACTTGTTCATCATTATTGTTTAAAGGTCACTCAGTAAATTCTGATATACAGATTATAAAGATACACATATACATATACATGAATACACACACACACACACACACACACACACACACACACACACACATGTATGTGCACGCACATACACACAAATCTCCCCTTGGTTCTGTTCTTCTAGAGAGTAGACTGAATCAGTACCTATCCATGAAATTTCATGGCAATAAGATATTTTTTGGAAGCCAAGTGGTAGCACCACATGCCTTTAATCCAACATTCAGGAGGCAGAGGCAGGCAGATCACTGAGTTTGAGATCAGTCTGGTCTACAGAGTGAGTTCCAGGATAGCGAGGACTACACACACACACACAAAAAAAAAACCCTGTCTCAAAAAAAAAATCCAAATATATATGTATATATATGTGTGTGTGTGTGTGTTTCATTTTCCATAGATTAGGCTTTCACCTTTTATGTACCTCTACCAGAGAAACACTGTGAGATCTATATTAATATTTTGAAAGTGGAATAGCTTCAGAAAAAAAGAAGGGGAAAGTCAAAACAGAAGGTTTTTATGAACAACACAATATGATTATGTGTGAGGTTTAATACACACACATATGCATAGTATATATACACACATATAAATACTATAACACACACACATGTACACACACACATATATGAAAATGCATCGTCCTTTTATAGTGTCAGCTCACAATCACCTGCGAAGACTAAAGCAGTATAGATGGAAAGACACACTATTGGACTAATTTCTAAGAGTTGCACAGGAAACTCCAAAGGTATAAGAAATACCTTAGTAGATCCTGAAAAGACTGCCAACCCCAAGCCATTGCTCAATCACATAACAATGGCACATCAAGGATTCCCAAGGGGAGAAATCAGTTGACATTTCCGAGACCCTCTTGATGAAGATGGTTACGGTGGCTCGTAGGAGGGACAGGTTCCAAAGCTGTGGGAAGTCACCCTCTAATTATATCAGGCAGGAATCTTGACCGTGGAGTTAATTAGTGAAAAGTACATGGCAGGGATTCTATGAACACTTATTGGCATCTTAGTCCTCACTGACCTGACGTCTAAACCGGGTTCTTCTTCCCTCCTAATTACAAAAGGGCTTAATTGTTAATGTTGATGTACAAAAACAGTCAAGGAAGGAAAGAAAAGCCCATACATAATCATACTGTGTGGCTCATAACCACTTTCTGTTTTGATTTTAGCACTCTTTTTTTTTTTTTTTTTTTGCCTGAAGCTAAATAGAACTCACAGTGTTTATCTAGTGGAGATATATAAAAAGGCAAGAATCTGATCTATGGAAAACGAGAGCAGAAGCTTGCAAAGAATACATAAACTACATTAAACTGTATTTGTAGGCTCCGTCGCCTAAATTTGTCTGCAAATGCAATAAAGGCAGCACTATAGAAAACACAATGAAAACATTCTTTTAGGGAAAAATCTTCATTACCAAAACCATGTTCTCCAGTCACAGCACAAATATTCATTCTGGTTAAACAAGGTTGACTGACTCCCCGCTCGCTTCTCTGCAGTCCTAGGACATGAGGAAGAAATTGTTCCCTGAGTGGATTTTATAAAGGCTACAAAAGACCAAGCCCAGAGAACAAAGACCACACCAATCACTCTATTCCAAGTGGAAAGAAAAGCAACACAAGGCCCCTCCACTACAACATGCTCACCACCTCACTTTATTTTCCCTTTTACAGGAGTTAGGAATTTATTTTTAATGACAGGCATATAATTTTTTTAAAAAATCTACACGTTTCGTGACTTCATGCTTATGAATGTGATACACATATTAACGCAAGTTTGATTTTTTTCAATCAATTGTGCAAATACCCAACACAGTCGTGAGAAATTAGAACGAAAATCCAATTAAATGTACATCCACTGCTCAATGTCTCTGGGCTTGTGTTTTTATTTATTTGCATTTTGTGAGGGTCATCACTTCCTGTGCATTTGCATACATTTTGCACAACTTAAAAAAGAGCCATCAGGAAATACATCTGTCCTAGTTGGCTGTGTGATATAGGAATATTTTTTTTATATAAATGGATCATATGCAAGTACAGTTTGAGCATCAGTAAGAAACTGGGATACAGGCAATCTATTTGCAAAGTACTTGGGTCTTAAAAGTGTAAGGACAAGTTTGGCCCACTCAGAAGATGCCTTATAGTACACTTATCTCTGCTGGTCCCCTGGAGTTGTAATGATTGCTCTCAGCAGGGGGGGGTGCTCTTTCCTGTGACAGAGCTGACACTGCTGAGTACAAATTAAAGCCAAATCAGATTTTTTGGGCCTATGAAAGGGTTGTGGTCATGGGGGAGGGGCAAGGTGCCACTTGCAGAGCTGTCTTCTCACTCTTGTTCAGAATTAGTCAGGACAACTCAGGACATGGGGATGGTGCAGATGGACCAGGGTGGGATGGGAGGTGGGCATGACTGACTGTTGTTGAATGAAGGTGTAATGAGAAAAAATATGGAAGATAAGCCGTCAGTGGTCCTCTTTGCCAAACCCCAACAAAACCAAAACCAAAGGTGAGCCCTGGTCTTTTTTGGCTTGACTTCTTTGTTCACATAGATTAATTAGAAATAAATGAGATGTTCTGTTGTGACTTCTCTAAAAGAACAACTGTATGGATTTCAAAAAACAAACAAACAGAAAAGAAAAGATGGAGAGAATTCCAGTCTAGAATAGCAAACAATGGTAATGATTTACAAATTCTACTTCAGGAACTCAGGAAAAGGCTCAGTGAGCAGGGCCTTCCTTGCACATGAGGTACAAGCGTGGTCTAGCACCTAAGTTCAGATCGAAGCACCCACAGAAAAAGTGAGGCACACTGAGGGCGGGGAGACAGGCAGATCCAAAATAGAGAGCCCTGGGTTCAGGGAGTGACTGAAACTTTACCAAAACTAAGGCGACAAGCAACTGGGAAAGATACTGAAAGCCCATCTCTGTCTGCTGCGCACGCATGCATACATACACATAGACACACACAAACACACAGACACAGACACAGACACACACACACACACACACACACACACACACACACACATACACACATACCACCCCTCCCTACACAAATATGAAAAACTCCTATATTAAGATTTCAGCACTTCCCAGTGGTACAAATAGTAAAATATCCTCAATCACCAAGGAAAATCCTAACAAATACAGTGCTGTTACAAATTCAAATACTTGGATTTCTCTCTAGCTGCATGGTAACGTACACTAAAAGTGAAAGTCAGTGCCTCTCTGACTAAAGGCTTGCTTGCATAGAGGTATGTTAATCTAGTAATGACAGATTATCAGATGGCATCACTTTTACAAAATATCTTTCCAGACAGTTACTGCTATCCTGTGAAATATTAATAATTAAAACTGAATCACACTTGTCAAAATAAATACATTTGTCTATTATAATAGTCCCCTTTCTCTCCGTGCACTTGTTTTCTGAGGTGGCAGGTGTCAAAGTGGGTCTTTTTGTTGCAGTACATGTATCCAATTATGCACATGGCTTGAAGACGAGCTGACAGCAGATTGAAATGATTAAATGCCTGCAAAAAGAGTAATGTGGCAAAGAGGAGAATTCTATGGAATTCACAGTCTGCGACAGTCAAAGACAACAGCGTGGGCCCCAAATTGTACTCCATTCATGGCAGCAACCCAAAGCCTTTCTGCTTGGACAGTCTCACCCCAGTACAGAGCTTGACTGTGCAGAGTCCCAGGACACAGGTATGCACTCATCAGCTAGCTGACAGATACCAAAACCCCGAGATGGATTGCATCATACAGTTTACCGAAGAAGAACATACTGACCAGGTTGCTCAGTTTTATACATAAATTTCAAGGCCTTCAATAATTCACATATCAAATTACAAGCGACCCACCTCCTTCTGTTTCCAAGTGTTCAGTTTCTCATTCTTTGTCAATTTATAAATATAAACCAGTTGCCATGCTTCAATGGGGCTGCCCATTGCCCAGAGGAACAGGGTGTCCCTGTAGTCTGCCTGGAGAAGCCTTCTCTGAAAGGAGATACTTACAACCCATTTATTCTCTGTCCCCAAACCTTGATAAACCACACATGGGATGAACTTCAACTGTTAAACTGAGAAATGTGTGTAAGTTCATAAAACATTGAAGTTGTTTTACTCCTCCCTGAATTTCAGACCATAGTGTCACAGGCAAAGTGTGGTCAGCTCCAGCAGTCCCGTTTTCTCACCATTCCAGTGGCAAGTGTACTATCAACCATTTGATGCTTTCTCTCTACTCTTGGGAATATGGGAATACATAAAGGATGGGATAAATCATGCAAGACCTTTCACGGACCACTGAAGGGGGGAAACCATGCACTCAGATGAATGGCAAACATCCAGGTCCACCTAGGAAGCAAAGATGCTCTGTAATTTTAATCTTGCAGCTTCCAGCCATTCCTTGTTGTGGTGGTGGTAGTGTGTGTGTGTGGTGGGGGAGCTCGCTTGAGAACAGTGACTAATTCAGACTAATAATGTCTTCTCAGGTCATAGGATGCCCCCATACTTCTAAGGTGTTTGTGAACTGTTTCAAAGAATTTTTTGCCTTACAATTTAAGAGATATTGTCATCCATCATTATGCCACATATAATTTTAATCTATAATGATAGCAGGTGTGCTTTCCAAAATATTTTGTGCATTAATTCCATCACATTAAAAAAAAACCTTCCTGCTTAAATTTACTCTTTGACAAAAGAATGTGAAGGTAAGGCTCTCAAATGAATTTTGTTATTATTGTTGCTGTTTTCTTGGTTGATTGTCTTGCTTGTTTGGAAAACAGGTCTCCCTATGTAGACCAAGCTGGCCTTGAATGTGGTAATCCTCCTACTTCTGCTTCCTGAATACTGTGGTGGTAA
The DNA here is from genome assembly GCF_964271855.1 of Acomys minous. Classification (NCBI taxonomy): domain Eukaryota; kingdom Metazoa; phylum Chordata; class Mammalia; order Rodentia; family Muridae; genus Acomys; species Acomys minous. Next base: position 128,926,712 of record NC_140485.1, on the reverse strand, counting down.
GTATATATGGTACCATGAAAATACTGCAAATACTTCTTAAAGGTGAAGGCTATAAGAATCTCAAGAGTCTAGCTTTCTTTCTTTGTTGTTCTTTTACTGGAGAAAAGCTTAAAAAGATTGTGCAGCTATGCCCAGTGTCGTGCAGAACTTTACCATTTGTAGCCAATCTGCAACTTTCTTATCTCCTGATCCCTTATGTTAGAGGGAAACCTGTGCAGAACTTTCTTAAGTACTTTGATAGAAGCTGAGACACCTAAAAATGAAACATAGTTTTCTTGAATCATGGTCCCAAAGAAACCCAGGCCTGACTTTATAGTTCCTATCAAATCAGGAAACCCACAGGGCTTCTAGGGCCAAAAAGCAGTGCTCCAATTTGGGAGTGCCTATCTTTTCCAGATAGAGGGTACAGGTCTCCAAATGAGGGGATCCTACATCCCAGAAAGTGCTCAACTTCAGGGTTAGTGTAATCTCTGGTTATTATTAGAGACAACAGTGACCGTATGACACTTGCAACTAACTTATAGTAAAATAGGAAAGAGGCACATAGGAGACAAAATAATTTAGCTGTTCACACATGCACAGTTCCAGTTCTTGCGTGAGCATCCTCAGAAGGCACTGGACCATTTTGGCATGTCATAAAGACAGGTAGATGTCTAATACAAAGCTCTCAAGACCCATCAGCTCTGCAGCCACCTCAATGCTTCTTGTCAAAGTTGTTAATGGCAAAGCAAAGCATGTGAGCGTCTTGAGCCCGGGTGCTTCTAATAGCATCGTGATTGTCAAGTGATTGAAGACAATCACCGGGAGAGGATGGAAAATGGCCTATTAGGACTTCATGGCCACCTCCCTTCCTCCCCACAGAGTGGCTTTATTTCTACAGGCACAATAGGGCGGTGACCTGCAGGGGCCAGGAGATAGCTTCCACTCTCTCTATTCAGCTACAATTGTAAAAATAATCTAATGGGGGGATTTGTATCTAGAATAAGAAATCTAGCTTAATGCTATAAATATATACTGCATTGCTAGATATTGCTTCATATAGCTCAACACTTAGGCTGTAGCTGCCCCTTCTCTGGTTTTGTTTAATAAAAAGCAATTTCACAAAAATCCACACACAGACTACATTCCTCTCAGTACTTTGAAAAAATAATAGGTAAACTTATGTTTCATTCTTTTCCTAATCACATTCAAGAATCTATGTGTTCCCTTTCTATGCAAAGAGCAGAACTGGATCCAGTAGAGGATGGGCTATTGCAGGAAGTGAAAGTTGGTACCCAGCAATAAAGTCATAAATTATGCTGACTTTGTTCTCATTTGAATCTATGATATTTTGGGGAATCTAACAGGACCGCTTTGATAAGCTTTGCTGAAAACAAAACAGTGCATGATGAAGAGATTCACAGGACTGGAGAGGCTTTTTTTTTTCTTTTTAATTCCAGTTATGTTCCCAGGACTGATGATGTGGAAATTATTGTTTAAACATCCTGTTTCCCAATCTTATTTGATTAGGAGACTAACTTCCTTCCAAAGAATGCCCATTAACCTATTAACAACTCTCAGCACACAACTGCCACCTGCCAATTATAAAGCAGTTGGAACCTGCTAGTCTCAGTGTTTCTTCTGTTCCTTCTGTCTGAACATCTACGGTGTCTGCATAAAAATGTTTGCCTCGGAGATGGCAATCTTTAAAAGCCATCATCTATCCTCCATTAGATGCCTTTAATCTCAGAGTCGATCTGCCTTAGTGGCTCGGGCTAAGGAGTAATCACCATTCATAAGCTGAGTAAATTGTATCTCAGTGCCTGTTTCCTCATCTCTAGGACAAATGAACATGTAGCCAGGCAGCATGAATGATGGCATTGCTACCTTGTGAGAAATGCAGGATCAGGCAGTCTCATTGTCGTGCAGCCAAAAGATGCAGTGAGCATGAGTGGACTATGCCGGACCAACCAAGAAGAAAGATAAAAAGTAAAGTCCATAGCATTCGCAAACCAGGGAGTGATATTGTCATCATAAACCAGGGTGTGATATGGTCATTCATTGTCATCATCAAACATTATTTGTACAGGTAGCACAGTAGGATTTGTTCCATCATCCTCACCATAAACATATATGTAATGTTCTGTGACAGCATCAAGACATCTATGTTGTCATTAGCCAGCAGCACTTTCCAACTTGGTGGGACCACCTGTGTCAATGCAATACATGATTGAGTAGAGTGTCATGATGCAGCAGGTAACGATGTACTGGATTAGCTGCTCCATACAAATGTTTAGACAAGGTGTTCCCCAGAACACTTAGTAACTGTTAGGTACTGCGAGCATCATTGTTCCTACCCATGAGTGACTGAATTTGGGCCTCACAAAAGAAGCACTCATTTCCAATCCAATTCAACCTCCAGTCTGCACTCACACAGAATGCTCTCCTCCACGAATTTGGCCCTTCATCTCCTACCATCTCTTAGTTAAATCTTTTTAAGGACATAAACAGCAGAAACCTATGCTGAGTCCTCTTCACACAACTCCAATGTTGACTTTTTTCATTGAGATTTCCTACATTTTGAGATGAATAGGAGCAATTGTCTCGGTTGCTAAGTCAAGCGTAATATTGCAGGAAACGATTTCCTCGAGGCAATTCCACATCTAACTGTGGCCTTACATCTTGGTCACTTCTGGTTTTGTTGGCTTTAAGTAGCATGACAAAAAAGAACTATATATATAATGCTCTCTCCCAGACTATCTCATGTTAGTGCTCTTTAGATTAAGTGGAACAACCTCTGGTTAAAACACTGAAGAAATATCTACAGAAGGTCTTGCACTGAACTGAGACCATAAAGTGTCATATTTAAGTGGCACCTTTGAATAAAGTGACAGGTACCACTTTTAACAGTTGTGTTGGCCATCTTTAGACACGTGAGAGAAAGTCATTTCCCTCTGCCCCATTATTTAATACATTGTATTTGGCAGTAGTTTATTTCCAAAACCAAATATAGAACAAAGGATGCTCATTTACCTGTGGACCATGGAGGATGCTCAACTACCTTTGGACCAGTGGTCAAGATTGAATGTTTTCTCCTTCCCAAATTCATGTGTTGGCACCTCAGTTTCCAAAGTCATATTAAAAGATGGGATATTTGGGTGTCAAGTCAGTCATAAGAGTGAGACTCTCATGACTGAGGTTGTATACTTAAAGAGGAGACCCTCAAGAATTGCCCTATCTCTTCCACCATGTGAGGATCCAGCTAGAAAATGGGCATAAATGACCCAGCAAACCCTTACCAGATACCTCATCAGCTCCTATCTTCATCTCAAACTTTCCCAGCATCTAGTCAGTGGGAATAAATCTCTGTTTTAAATGGTATTTTATCATGGTGGTCTGAACTGACAAAAATAAGGATATGTGCTCAGTTTTAATGTTTTACTGGATTACTTTAATTTATCTACTCCATAAGTAGTATTCCAAGTTCTATCAATTGTCCTAATTGTGGTTTTATTCCAATTTTTTTTAATCCTTTAGCATGGATACAGTGTGGTTCATGCATTTCCTCTCTCATATCTACAGTCTGTAATCTGGATCATTCCACTGTCCTTTATGGTAACTTTCAATGTCTTTTCTAGGATTGATATGTGTGAGGAAAATAGTCTCCACATATGTGTAACATTTATTTTAATAGGATAGGAGGCTGGGGAGATGGCTCAGTGGTTAAGAGCACTGGCAGCTCTTCTAGAGGTCCTGAGTTCAAGTCTCAGCAACCACATGGTGGCTCACAACCATCTGTAATAGAGTCTGAACTTCTCTTCTGGTGTTCATGAAGACAGAGCACTCAGACATAAAATAAATAAATCTTATTTTAATAAGATATTGCTCATTTCAGGTTGTACAGGAGTTTCTGGGTTAGATTCAGTTGTCCATTGAGACCAGAATCCTACACAGGTGATGCCTCTTTCTCCAAGTGTGCTAGTTAATGATGTACGGTGCCTTCCTAGCCCTCATTAGTGATGCTAAATTTGATCGTCTGGTCAAAGTATTGCCTAATTAACTGCAAAATTAATAAGCAGTGTATAAGAAAAACAATTGAAGAACATCCGGGTTGTCTCCTCATTATCTTCAAAGCTTCTCCCTAAGTTTAGCATCAATTGATAATTCTTGTTTGGTCTCATATTTATTATTCTTTCCAAACTCCAGCATCCCCTCCAAACCTCCATGCCTCCAGCTTCTATCACTCTCCAGGAAGCAGGACCTGCCTTTCTTGTCATTATTACTATCTTTTATTAATCTTTCTCTGGCCCGGCCTCAGAATTCCTAATGATTTTGTGGATTAAACTCATTGCCACAAATTATTCTATTGCTCTAGTTGGTCAAGATTTGGCTAGGTGTAGACCCGTCACGCTAGCTTCTCTGTCTGTAACACAGCAGGAAAGTCCAGGACACTTTGCCTGACCTTTCACAACTCTGAAATCAGGCATTTCTCTCATCTTTTTAATACTATTATTAAATATCAAGATATAGACATGAGCTGGAGACATTCCTTCATTGTTGGTGTGTTTAGTAAACAGAGATCAGAGATATACAAGGACATACACACTGATACCCACAAGTGCAGTTAAACATATGTGTTTGCATGTGTGTGTAGTGTGTGTGTGTGTGTGTGTGTGTGTGTGTGTGTGTGTGTGAGAGAGAGAGAGAGAGAGAGAGAGAGAGAGAGAGAGAGAGAGAGAGAGAGAGAGAGAGAGAGATTGAAACCAGTCATCTTTCTGGATACCAACAAAACCAACCTCTCTATGCACTTCCTCAGTTTTGATATGTATCTAAATGTTGTATCAAAGTGACATCAGAGGTGTTTTACTCATATTTTACACATACTTTTAAAACAGTTGAAGTTGGTTTGCCTCTCCTATCTTCTTGAGACTGAGGAGGTACGCAGTTGAATTCTGTTCAGATGTTCCTTAGATGTTTCTTTCCCTCCTTCCTTTTAGTCTTCCTTCCCTCTTTTCCTTCCTTTATCTTAAGTGTAGCTAAAATAGCCGTTGTGAAATACAACTCATTTGTTCTAGCTTGCTTCTGGTTCTTATGGATATAATTGAATTTGTAAAAAAAATTGTATCCATCAACAGATTTGTAAGTGTCAAAAGAGCATGCAAATATTTACTCAGTAATTATTCCTTTGTGTTCTACCCCAATGGTGCTTATCTGTAAACCATTTCATCATTTTCTGGCTTGGTCTTTCTACATACTTCTACATAGATAAATAGACATATCTATATTTTCTAATTTTTATTTCATACATATAAGAAAGCATACTAATATATTCTGTTGTATACACTGTTTTCATTTAAGCTTATGTGCTGGCAAGTACTTCATTACAGAGGCTTTCTCATAACTATTTTATAGCTGCATCATGTCTAATGAGACTCTATAGTATAGTTTATGCAATCAATCAATGTGTTTGGACATTTAAGAAGTTTCCACTTTTTTATTTCAAGCTAATGCCTTAATGAATATGCTTCACATATATGTATGGGGGTAGATGGAGAGATAGACCAGTAAAAATTTATCTTCAGAGTGTATTCTGACAGTGGGGTTATAAGGCTAACATCCAAGTGCACGTGTAGTTGGGGAGATATTGCCCGTCAGCAGAGTAGGAGAAAGCAGCCACCCTCATGGCTTTTCCAACAGAAAGAATGCAGCTTCAGGCTTCAAATCTTGCCAATCTGATGGATGAAAATGAGCACCAGTGATGTTCCAGTTTGCATTTTTCTTATCATTCATGGATTTAAATATCTTTCACATGCTCTTTTTATGAATTGTTCCTTCATATCCTCTGACCATAGTTTTGTAAGGATCTTGCTCATTTTCCTCTTACTTTTGAGAACATGTTTGCACATTAATGTGGTAGCTCTTTATTGCTGGACATGCTGTGCACATTTCTTCCTTGTGGCTCATAGTCACTTTTCATTCAATTCTCACATGTGATATTTACCTTCTTGGTGTTTTGCTTGGTCTGTTTTTCATTGTTTTTGTTTGTTTATTTTGTGGGAGATGTTGATTGGTTTTGTGGGATTTTTGTTTGTTTGTTTGATTTTGTTTGGACATACAAAAATGTTATTTTTAGAAAGCCAAATTAAGTTTTTATTCTAAATAATAAACATCATTTTCCTACACCCTCAGTGTGGAATGTGGAGGGATTCAGATATGTTTCCTAGTTTCTATATTTTCACTTAAATCTATGATGTACTTAGACTTTTTTCTGTATAATGTAGAGAATTAATTAATATTTTTATCTTTAAAAAAATGCTATTTCAAGCCAGGTGGTAGTAGTTCATGCCTTTAAATTCCAGCACTTGGGAGACAGAGTCAGGCAAATCTGTGAGTTCAAGCTCAGCCTGGTCTACAGGGAAGTTCCAGGAAAGCCAGGACCACACATAGAAGCCCTGTATTAGGGAAAAAAAAGATTGTTTTTAAAATTTCAAACCAAGTTTGATGGTGTAGACCTGTAATCCTAGATATTTGGGAGGCTGAGGCAGGAGTGTCCAAGTTCAAGGCCAATTTAGGAAATTATTGAGACTCTTTTTCAGAATAATAAAAAAAGTGTGGGCTAAAGCCACAGCTCAGTGGGATAGTACTTGTCCAGCAAATGTACGGAGGTGCAATCTCAAGTGTCACATTAAAAAAAAAACTGTTGCTCAATTACCCCAAAAGCTAAAAGGTACTTCTATTTTATTGTACATTTTATGCAGAATTGCATCATTCTAGAGCTTGCGTTCTACTTCTTTCATTTCCTTTAGGCATGGAGTTGCTGTACACTAACACTTATTAATGTATTACTATATATACTATATATTATTATGTATATTACTATGTATTACTATATATTACTATATTCTTGTAAAATCTGGCTTGAAATGTCAAGGAGCATTTTTCTTAATCTGTAATCCATTTTGGTATGGAGTCCACTTTTCCTTCTGTAAAGAGGTATGATATTTGTATTTATGCAACTTTGAATGTCACGCTCATTAGACTCTATGGTTGATACACCTGAAGGGGGGATGATCAGTGCAGCCCTGTACTAAAAAGATGTAATGAAAGGCCACTTCTTGGATGTGTAACATAGGGCACTTTGCAAACCCTGTATTTACTTCACATGGGTTCCGGAGAAAGAGGCAGATGTGGAATTACTAAAACACATAGGTTGTTTCATCTTTTGTGCTGGCTACGATTACATAATAGATGAACTGATGATGTCATACATTGTTGTTTCATCTTTTGTGCTAGCTATGATTGCATACTAGATGAGCTGCTGATGTTGCGCAGCTTCTGATGACTAGTGATTTAGGATTCCTTTGTGAAGAGACATGTTTTCCTATCCATTCAGCAATATTGGAGTGTTGAGAAGTTTCCACAACTGACAAGGGTCTAGGATAAGATGTACACACATACTTTTTTTTTTTTTTTACTGTTTTAGAAGAGAGAAATTTTGCATGAACAATAATGAAACTTTATGGTTGAAAGTTGAATACATGTGACAGAAATGAGCCCCAGTGGGTGCAGCGACTTGCTAAACTCCCGATAGTTAGTGTGAAATCCTGCCTGTGGCGGGGGTGACTCAGCAACTAATTAAATGTTTCTTTCTTGCTTACCTATTAAGGGGATTCTGTGTAAACCAGAGTGCACCCTTCATTTTCCAGATACTTTGAGCAACTTAAAATTTGAATGCCCAAGACTACTTGTATATGACAGTACCTTCATTTTATCCTCATTTTCAGAGCATTTACAAGAGAAAAGCAACACAAATGTGAACCAATTGCCTCTTGAGGAAATTATGGAAAGGCCAAGGAGAAACATTGTGACACTCTCTGCGGTTTCGGTGCCAGCATGAGAAACAGATGGGTGCCCAGGACAGTGATGACTAAGCACGTGTTGACAGCCACCTGTGGTCCTTTGTGATCGTTTGGTCTACTTGGCAGTCTTGAAGACTCCTAATATGATGACCACTAAAGCCTGGGCTGTTGCAGATGCCCCTCCCAACACAGGGTAATTGATGACAAATTGACAATATCCAATGTCAAAAGCATTAGGGGGGTTACTTTGTGTCTCCTGGATGGTTTTAGATTTTGTTTTTAAAATAATACACACACACACACACACACACACACACACACACACACACACACACATACACACACACACACCAATTTTTATTTTTAAGAAAAAAAAATCAAGCCAGCTAGGCAAAAGAAACTCATTGTGATATAAGAACTCTCAGGGGTTCTGGAGGGGAAGCCGCCCTGCATGCTGAGGCACGCTGCTCACTCCCAGGCATGTCCATCAGTGCAGCAGCAGACGTGGAAATCAGAGGCTAATCAGTGGAGAAAAATCCTCCACAAGCACTGAAATGCAGCAGCAGAGAGGCCCGGGGAAGGAGAAAGCACATGTTTAGGTTTTTTTTTTAAAGCCATATAGCATTGGAGGAGCCCCATCTCTCAGGGTCTCTGAAATTGCTAAGGCACTACTCCTCCCTCTGTTGCTCCTGAGTCCTCAAGGGAGGTCTGTGTGAAGGCGCAATTTCTCAGGCTATCACTGAGGAAAACTCATGTCCTTGTAGAAAGGAATGTGATCGTGGCATGTTTGTGTATAAAAAGAGGAACAAGGAATCTCCTGGTCTCTTCCTGTTCCAGGAATATGATGCTAAAGAAAACTCACTTCATGACCTACAAACCAGGACAATGCTTCCCAGAGAAATAAACGTTGTTCCTTTCATGATTTTCTAGACTATGATGCAGAAGTCAATGATTTATTTTTCAAATCCCTGGCAGAATTTTATCCTGCAAGGATAAGACTGCACACGGCGAAAGAAATGACAACTGCTAACAGAAAGGCTCATGATAGGCTCCTCAAAGTTGGGGTGATTCAATTCTCAACTGTTGGATGCATTCTTCTTGTCATTCTCCATGGCACCTTCTAGGTTGTGACCAGTGCTGGAAAATGTAGGAGGGGCAGGAAGTCTCTGAAACAGTGGCTTCTTTTTTTCACACCCATGGGACAATATGGAGCTCATAATGGGTTGATAACAGCCTTTGAAGAGCTCACCAATTAGCAGAATGACAAGAAAGCACTAAGCAGTTTCACAGTGAAACTGAAAGGGCCTGCAATGTGCAATTGTCTAAGAAATTCTTGGAATATCAGGAAACAATGAGAAGAAATAAAAACTTCAAAACAGGCTACTGCATCTTTGAAACTGGTAGGGTTTTTTTTTCCAGAAAAATAATTCTAGATGGTCAGTTTCAGACATACAAAGCAAAGGAATACTTCTATAAGATTCACTGTGTCCAATATTTCTGCTAATTACAAGTCTTTGAGCCAGACAATGGCATCTGAGTGATCAATGCCTAGGTGCACAAAGCATGTATAAGCATAATTAAGAGGACGGCTCCATGAAGCCATGGATATAGGCACATGGCTATGTAACATCTTCAGATGTATACATTTCACACATATGACATGTACAGTTCAGACACACCTCTCCCATATCCTGTCAATGAGAAAAATCAAATGAAAATGAAATTAAGGCAAAAGCTTGCTTTAGATGACTTTCTTATTTGAGTATTTTTACTGTGAGGCAATTCTATTCTATTATATCTAGGCCTATTCATTTATTTCTGCATCTACTGTACTTTTCACTTAGGAGACAGGTTTATACATTTCTAGGAAATATGAACTTTAAAAATAGGTCATAATTATTCAACTTATTTCTCTGTTTCTGATGTTCCACCAAGATGGAAACATATTGTTATCTTGTGTGACTTGGAAGCAGTATTGATTTTAAGGAAATAACCCAGGAGTATATGTCTATAAGTTTATGCATCATATGCTTAAACTCAGAAGAGATGCTTAATAATTGGGAGGCAAACACAGTGCTCCTGGGAGGCAGGTCTAATGACTGTAAGAGATGGTAGACAAAAAAAAAAAGCGCCTCTAAAACAGTGGCTGATACCAAGTAAACAAATAATGAAAGGTAAATTAATGTTGACTACATAAACTGGCAGAATACAGCAATATATTAGATAGGATAAGAAAAAATGTGGGGTGTCAAAACTAAGAGAAAATGAAAATAGATGCCATGGCTGCAGGGTGGTATACAGAAAGTACTGAAGGAGGCTGTAAAAAGATAGTCAAGTAGGAGTCAGCCGTGAGCTGATAGGATCCCATGTGTGACCATGGATTAGGATCCCAGAATACTAATGCTGAGCATTCCATCGCCTGCTTCCTTCACAACATCTACAGAGCCATGGTCATATCCACCCTCAACTCTCTTCTCTCTCTAAGCTTGTGTTGAAAAGCATTCTAGAAAATGAAAGAGAGAGAACTAAGAGAGGACCTTCTAATCTCTGTCCAGAAGCTTATAAGTTTGTTACAGAGAATATGGCGATTATAACACATTGATAAAATTTCAAAGCTCACTTTGAAAAGACTTCAACAAGTATTTTTTTTTAATTCCTTATTTATTGAGCCTGAGGCAAACGTGGGATGGTCTAATGAAACCAAGTAGATTTGAATTCAAGTAAGTCAAGGACACATGACCAGAAGTCTAACACACTTCATATATTCAAATATCAAGTAAGAAAATGAAGGTGCAACTTCATTTCCTGTCATTTCTGTCCTTACTTTTGGCTAACATAGTTACCTATTAGTACTTTCAATAAGCAAATGACTAATAGGTAGAGAGAAAAAGAGAGAGGGAAAGAAGAGAGAGTAGGAGAGAGGAAAATGAAGAAGGAAGGAGAAAAGTAGAGAAAGGGAAGGGCAAGGGAGGGAGGGAGAAAACATGAAAGAGGATGAAGGGAAGGGAAGAAAAGATGGAGGGAAGAAGGAAACGGAAGTGTATTAGATGATGAAGCTGTGAATGTTTTACCCCTTGACTTGACAGGGTCCTGGCCTAGAAGGAACTGTGCAGGCTCATGTGTTATTTTACAAAAGACACCAAATTGTTCTGGTATTCAGGTGCTGTATTTGAAAATGGTCATATTTGGATAAAGAAACCCTAAAAACTATACTGCAAATATTCTTTGGTTAATGTCCTAATTCGTTGGGGTTTTTTTTTTCTTTCTTCATACAATAGTTGCAGTGTTTCTCCTCTTGGGGGTTGCTTTTAAACAACACCCCAGATTTATTTTTCATACCTCTACAAAGCAGAAAGTTTAAGGTTAGAGTGCCAAGGAGATTGGGTTGTGATGAAATCCCATATTAAGACTATAGGAGCCCAAGGAGTGAGGGCCTAAGGAATCCCCTTCCTAAAAGCTCTGCCTTTCATGCTAATCATTTCTCAAAAGGCTCCCCCCCTCAGACCTATCACCTTGGGGCTTAGGGTTTTAACACATCAATTTGGAGATGACAGCTAAGCAGAGTGGCTAGAAGGGGAAATTGTATGTAAGCATTAGGACTGGAGGAAGGGGTCTGGAAAAAGGGGTTGCTTCTATAATGCTTTGAGATCATGGAGACCAGTGAACTGACAGCTTCCTGTTTCCACAAGGAAGGCAGAACTGTAAGCATTTGTGATGCTTAACAAGCAAGCTTTAATTAAGCCTCTTTGCCATGAAAGGGGAAAAAACAAGGACTTTTCTAAATTTGACTTTTGGCTAAAACTCGCATTGCCAAATCCTTTGAACAATAAATTCTGAATAGTGGTATTTTACGTCTCCCAGACAAACGTTTCTTTCATGAAAATGGGTGGGGGTGGGTGAATTTTCAAATGTCATAATTTTAGTGAGCATTTATTCTACTCTATTACAAATTCAATAACCTTGAACCAGAGTTAATAGAAATTCATGATAAGTAATAAAACTCCAGCTGGCCTCCAATTCTCTGACTTCAAATACCACCTCTAAACTAGCAACCCCTCAGCCAGTCTCATTTAGTTCACACTCCCAAGTTCCTGCTAAATCAAGCAAGTGGACATCCTTATATGGACGCCCCATTGGAGCATCAAAATAGACATATCTAAACTCTGATCCCTGTCTCCCAAGTTGTCACTACCCTAAGCAGTCTGTGTTTCTGTGAAGGGTTCCTCCACCCAGCTTGGATTCAAGGATGGATTCCATGACATCTTTCTTTTCATTGCCTCAAAAGCTATTGGTACAACCTTTTGAGTTTCATCAGATGAACCCTAATGTTTTCCATGAATAGCATCCTCACTCAGGAGTCAGGAATGCAAGTCTAGGCTGGGCACAGTGGTGGCAACCTTTAATCCCAGCGCTATGGAGGATGAGGCATGAGAGAGAGGTTAATGATCACCCAAACATATAAAACACTAATTCAAAATTAATGGAGAAATAATCAATTAGTTAAACATAAAATACACTTCTGATTATTACACAGCTTAAAATATGTCAGTATCTTTAGAGTAAAATTTAACTTTTCTCAGAGCATTGACGATAGCTCCTACATGTCCAGAGTCATTGACAGCCACTCCCTGGTTTTCTACCAAAGATCCCAGACATTTGCTGGCTCATTGTAAGCATATCTCAATTTCCCAAAATCCTATCCATGTTTTTTTTTTTTTTGCCCATGTAGTCTTCGCACATTTCATTATTTCTTAAAAAGGAATGCTTCTCATTCTCAGCTGTATGTATCTTCTTACAATATGCTCAGTCCTCCTCTGCCATCTCTGCCATGATCCACACTGCAGGGTACTCTGCTCACTTTTGGATTGTGTGAGTCCCTGAAAGTAACCTTGTCCTCATTTACTTTATGATTGGTACTTGGCATACGATGAATGCTCAGTCAACATATAATAAACTAACCTAGGATAATAAAGAGTGGTGGAGGAGGAGCCTCTCGATCTGATGATTCTGGGACAGTCTTGCCCTAACCCACTTATTAACAGTTCCTACCTATACTTTGCAAAGTTTCAAGGTACAGGCTGTACTTTTTCAGTCATGGTCTCTGAGTTAATATACAAGATGCTTGCTGCAGCTACATGTTCACAGACAGATTTGGGAATGGGTGATACCACTCAACTGCTAAAGTCTCCAGTGATGTGGCCTCCTGCTCCTCTCTGTAATTCAATCAACTGACTTTCTTCATTTCATTGAACATATGGCGCTTCAGCAAAGTAAAGATGGTTTTGAAAAAGTCACACTATAATTCATTTCATGTGAACTTTCTAGAATATTCGGTTTTATCTTTAGCATTACAGAGCATGCCAACATTTTCCACATTGAAAGTCAGCTAAGTAAATGGCAAGATGACTCCACCACGGAGATAAAAGACATCTGAAGTTCATGGTTATACTCACAGATATGTCGCCCAAACCCTTATCCCATGAAAAATGAAACCAAATTCAACTAAAACAAACAGTTCTTGTGGACAGGATACCAGAATAGGCAGACATTTGTTTTGAAAGGTCTAGACTTCCACAGCTGCCGAGGCGAATGAATGTGCAGACCCAACTTTCACACAGCCACGGCATATGGAAAATGTTAGATGGAACATAAACACTACTGATCAGACTCTAGCAGAGGTAATCCGAAAACCATCCTCATGTGTGCGCGTTCTTTCACACTCAGCTCTTCTCTGCAAGCCAGTGCACTTCATGAGTTCAAATGGCTAAAGCTGAATGAAATGTTGGTGTGGAGGAAAAGCAATCAAGGCTCCTATCAAGTTTTTGTAGTGATTAAGTGTGTCGAATGAAGCATCCTCGGCCAGTCACTTTTAACTCATCCTTAAATATAGAAGTTATAAGTACATTTGTGATTGAGTCAGTTTTCAAATAAAGTTCCAGACCGATTACTTTTTCTTACTTTCTCTGTTTTTTTTGCTGACTTGCAGATACATCCAAACGAGAACAAACACATCTGTTCTGCCTGAACTGGGATATTTAAAATAAATCATCTCCAATCAGAGGACTCAGATTGGAGGCTGCAGCTCACATATCTTCCAAGGTTTTCTATTTCTGACATAGGATGAGCTATAAAATCTTGAATATCCAGCATAAAAAAAGAGACGATGGGATGTATCCAAGCAGTCAGGGTCTCTGACTCCCCTCCCTGCATGGATAGATTTTACAAATGACATCTGCCTTGAGGGGCCAGTCTGTCCACTAACCAGGACCAGGCTAACTAGTGAATTGTGGGGCAGAATCATGGCCTAGAGATTTAAGTTGAAATGCTGACCTATGACATTGGTTGGTTTGCTTAAGCACTTGATGCATTCCAACAGAAGATTGTGTTCCAGTGAATGTCAACACTCCAATGTCACCTACACCAAGAAGAAGCACAGTGTACTGAGATGAACTCCCAGAAGACATTTTCAGAAGAGGTAAAGCTTCTACGGAGAAAATGAATGTTTCTTAAATGCTCCACAAACTCCCTCTTGGGTGAAATGTACATGACGGTGCTGGTGGACACAGGTCTCATGTGCAAAGGGACATTCTTCCAGACCGTGAAGAAACCCTAGTGAAGGCTGCCATCTCAAACTCAGACTCAACACATCCAATCCTTCTATCTTTATCCATCACCTGTTTCAGTAATTTAGTCTTTGGGAATGGTTTTACCATCTTTACTAGCAAATTAATACTACTGGTTTTAATCTCATCTGGGTTGAATATGTTTCTTAAATACACAAAATAAAATTTAAACTTAAAAAATTCACAAAACACATCAGTCACAAATGAAAATAAAATAAAAACAATAATAGATAAACTACAAAAAATGAACTAAGCCATCTGGGAGGCAATTTTCCATAGGGACTATGGAATTTCAAAAAACCTAAAAGTAAACATTCTATTTCCTCTGGGCAATTCTGTATATGATTTTGCTCTGTGTTTTTTTTCCTAATGGTATACTATAAATATCTATTATTCTTGATGTATGGCTTCTTAATTCTCTTTACTACTAGACAGTGTCCTGTTTGCATCCGCCACACTTTATTTGAACAGGTCTCTATGGATGGATGTTTGTGTCCCACAGTGATGTAGCAAATAACTATGGAAATAAGTATGCAAATGTACAAAAATTACATATCTAAAAATACATTCCTGGAAGTAAAATCGCTGGGGTAGAGATAAATGCATTGTGTGTTGCCAATTTCTCTCTATGGGACTCATCTCTGTCTTCTGAACTACTCCTCCAAAGTATTTGGAGGCTTACTTCCTCAGAACTTTTCAAGAAAGCTGTCAAACTTTTGGAGGCTTTTGCCAGTTGCGGGGGGTGGGGGGGCCTTGGTCTAGTGTTCTTTTAATTTTCATTTTAGTTATGAGCCCAGCTGGATGTACTCCATTTGTTTACGTTCTAACATTTTTATTTACAACTCCTCACCTTTGGTTCTCTTCTCCCTCCCTCGTCTGCATCAGCCATTACCCCTGGTCCGTGCTCTACTGGGACTGGCCCTTGCTTCATTTACTGTCAACCTCACTCTCTTACTTCAGACCCTACTGTCTCTTTTCAGAATGCTCCAGCTTGTTTCCTAATGACCACCCTGTCTGCTCGATCATTGCCATAATTGACCTCTCCAATCAGAGGGGACAGAAAACAGCCGGAGTAATTATACTAAAACCCAGAGTGGGAGTTATCATTCCCTAGTAAAAACTCTGTGTGAGCCTCTGCATTATCCTTCCCCTCTCGTTTCTCTGATTCCTACCATCTATGCCTAGAAGACCAAAACTACCAGCGCCACCCCATACACTTAGCCAATCCCTGCGCATCCCTTAAATTGCAGGTCAGAGCAACGTGTTAGAAGTCTTTTTCTATCGTGTCCTACCAAAGCGTCTTATTATTATTCTCATCTATTTTACTTAGCTATATGGATTTCTCTGGTTCTTCATTAGAGCTTCATTAGAGTTGTACAGGTTCATGCTACTTAATGGCAAGTTTGATATTAAGATCTTCTCTCTCCTATAGGCAGCTACTACTACTAATCCCTGCATGAGCTATCCAGCTGCTCTGGATAATGACATTGTTCCACAAAGCCATGATGAATATAAAGGAGCACATAGAGACGGAATCCTTGCCTCAGAGCTTGACATGTAGTATAAGCCACCGGTAATAACCCCGGCATACTGCAAACTATCGCCCGAGGGCCAATTCTGGCCTGCAATCGTGTTTTATCTGGCTCAAGGTTATATTTAAGATGGAGAAGTTTTGCCTACAGACCCAGAGTTTAAATTTATTATGAAAACAAGTCTTACAAATCTAATAACACTGGGCCCGTATTCCTCACACAATCAGCAACTCAAGCCAAGTAGTACCTGCCTCCCTTGAGTGGAACAAGAAGGCCAGGCTTGCACTGCACCAGCAGTCCTTATGCTCTCGGCCCTGACCTGCCTCAATTCCTTCCAGCCTGTTGCCCACTCTTTATTCAAAGTTATAGAAACATACCCCCCGTGTGTGTGTGTATATATATATATATATACATGTGAAAACAGGTGTGCACATACATGTGAAGCTCAAGATTAACTTCAGGTGTCTTTCTGAAGGTACTATCCATAATGCCCTTAAAAAAAAAAACATTTAAAGACAGATTCTCCCAGGGATTGGCTAACCAGTAGTCCCCAGGATCCCATCTGGCTCTGCCTCTCCGGTACTGACTGAAAAGTGCATGTCACCAAATTTGACTTAATTTAAAACGTGAGATCTGTGAGTTGAACTTGGGTTCTCTCCCGGCTGAGGTATATCTCTCTAGCCCCCAAATTGTGAAAAGTCCTTTGAGACACACATGTGCAAGATCACATGCAAAACATTCAAAATCGGTGTAAATGGATCATCCTTCTGAGGGCCTGCATGTTGAAGGTGCAGCAAAGTACTGCAAATATCTATAGAAAAACTCTGATCCTAGCTTGAAAGTCAAAACTACGACCAGAAGGAAAGGATCAGCATTGTTCTGTCTCTGTCTGTCTGTCTGTCTGTCTGTCTGTCTGTCTGTCTGTCTCTCTCTCTCTCTCTCTCTCTCTCTCTCTCTCTCTCTCTCTCCCAGATATATAACATGAGTTGGGAGATTGAATATTTACCTCACGTTACCCAGGGGAGCATGCCTGTGCTCCATTTCTTAAAAGAAAGATGGCAGGATAAGGGACCCCCAACTGTAGACTACTGTCTTTCCTTGCACATACCATCAGCTGCTGGTGACATTTCTTCAAATCAGTGAGGTGTCCTGTTGTGTGGGGAGCATCAGCCTTCAGGCCCCATGGGGCCTTTGATTATGGCATTTCTTGTTAAAATCTCTGCACGTTGATGCCCCATTCTCAGAAGGGGACTTCCCACAGGGCCTCTGATGTTCTGTTCTGCAGCATCTTTTCACAAACTACAAAAACCCAACTCTGAGCATCCTGACCTCCAGTTCTATGCAGATCAAAACCACAGCAGCATGTTTCAACAACAGCTCAGAATTCACTATTGCTGCTGAGCTCTAATTCTCAACTTGATCCAAATTTATTGTTTGACCCTGGGCTAGCCGAAGCGTTCATGGATCCTAGTCTTCTTGTGCTGATTTGGAGGACTATTGAGTTGAAATATATATCACAGATGCATACACAAAACGTTTATAAATGTACACCCCATAAATGCTTCAACTATCACCCAATTGAATGAAAGTATTACAAAGCAAAGTAGCCATGGAAAAATCAGTATTTTCAATCAATAGAAGTATTTGGTAATTTTCTATGGTGACTATATATATATATATATATATATATATATATATATATATATTCAAATTCTAAGGCTATCTAAGTCATAAACAGTCACTGACATGTTGTGTAGGACATGTTCTCCTTAATAGCCTACAGTTGTGATTGTGTTTATTCCTATGGAAGTACTGAGATTAGAAAGAAAAGAATGCATTAGACCAACATTGGGGAGCTTTAGTAAATGTAAAACATTATAAGAGGAATCATCTTCTAGAGACATCAAACATGTCCCAAAGCATGAATTAAAGAACTTCGTTTACAAATCTCTAGTGATGGTTGGGATGCCCTACCAAGCCCCTCCCACATTGCTAACCTTAAAGAGATACAGGAAGTAGAATCCACTAGTATTTATTTACTTATTTACTTTAGCAGAACTGAGGATTGAACCTACAATGTTGCGTATGCCACATGAGCACTCTACCACTGAGCTCCAGCCCAAACCCTTGCAACTGATATTTTGCCACCTCAGATAAAGAAGTGATGATCATCCTTACCTCTGACTGGATCTGCCTTTGCCTTATTTTACATAAAGCAGAGAAAAACCTTGAGGACCTAACACACATAGATTTGGTATCTACATTTTACAGCCAGGAAGCAATACCATTCATCAAGTCATGGAAGGTGAAACATTTCACCAAAGATAAACTTTCATCAGCACCTAGTCACTCCTGTCCCCATGTGCTTGCCAATAACATCCCAGTTTTCCTACTTGCCATTATAACGACATCTAAACCTAGTTGCTTTGGACCACAGCCTTAGTTGAGCTCAGACAAGTTAAGATTCCAAACAAAAACTAGCTAATGTATCAGTCCTAGAGAGTTTGTTTATTTTTATGTTCTCTTCTTCCTCTCTTCCCTTTTCTTCCTCTCC
This sequence comes from Acomys minous, assembly GCF_964271855.1. NCBI lineage: Eukaryota > Metazoa > Chordata > Mammalia > Rodentia > Muridae > Acomys > Acomys minous. The sequence goes on along the minus strand of NC_140485.1, from coordinate 128,908,165 downwards.
CTTCCCTTCTCTTCACCTTTCCTTCTCCCACTCTCTCCCAGCCCTCCCTCTTAAATAAAGTTTTCTATAAACTATGCCATATTTTATATAACATAATGCTTCGTGTCACATGCTTCACCGGTGTAGGAAAACACCACATAGCATGATGTTTAACTTTGGTAAATGAGTGGCAAATCTACTAAAACGCGAATGAGTTTTCCTCCTTATTGTGGGTTATATACTTCTCTCCTGCAAATGTTACTGTCCAGCAAAAGCAGTGAAACTCGAGTGAGAAAGGTGAGCTACATACGTCATGTACCAATGTCAAAGGAACAAATAGAGTTACTAAGGAGTTTAATAAAATATCATCTACTGTGTGAATTAGTCAAGCTTGTCTGAGACCCCAGCTAATTAAAAAGAAAATCTGCTCCTGTGGTTAAAAGGATTGCAGAAGACACATTTATACATTACTAACTGACATCAAAACTATTAACAAATGGTTTACAAGTTGCCAACAATTCCATATGCTCCTCAACATGAGGATTCTCACCATTAAGTGGAGTAGGCTAGTGGTCTGCATGAAAGAGTTGTGTCTCACCTAAGTGCTCTTCGGCAGAGTCAATAATGAATATGAGTGTTTTAATATAATGTGATGAGTTTGTTTGATAAGTTTTACAACCGGAAGAGACAATTACTGTTACAGAATTCCGCGTGCTTAAATGTTTTCTGCTTTCTTTGTCAGTGATTTTTAATTCTAGATTGATGATAACATAGACAGCAGCCAACTAACTCACATTAACACTGAGGCCCTGCAGCCCAACTAGCAGAAAAATAAGTTCCCAGTCTATTTAAAACATTTGATAGAGGGGCTGTAGAGATGACAGAGTACTTAGGAGCACTTGCTGAATTTGCAGAGGACGTGGGTTCAATTCCAAGCACCCACATGGCATCTCACAACTGTCTCTAACTCTAGTCCCAGGGAATTCAACAACTTCTGGCATCTGAACACACCCAGCACACATGTGGTGCACACGCATACATGCAGACAAAGCATTCATACACATAAAATAAAAATAAACATATCTTTAAAAATAAATGTCAATAGAATTAGCTTTGTGGTTGGAGATTATTTAATGCTTGGCTTGCACTGCTATTGGAAAGAGAACAAAAGGTCCCTTCCTTTGTAGTTAACATTGATGTTTCAACAAAACGTTGTCTCATTTTTCTTATCCGTAAAATGAAAGGGTAAGGCTAGAGGGCCACTGGTACCAAGCAGCTGGAAGAAAGCACGCCACTATGGGGAGCACACAGGGACAGGTTCTGCAGTTTGAGTGTAAAGGTCACATGAGCCTGTGACACGTGAGCACGGTAATCCAGGGACTGTCACAATTTTACCTCGATTGCTAGCATGTTTCAGGAGACTTCTGGGATCATCTAATAAAGTCCCTCATTACACACAAAAAAAGGAAACTGAGGTATGATAAGGTGCCATTTCTATCAATAGGGACATTGCCAAAGCTATTTTGAGAACATTTCATGTATAGAATCAAATGCACTAGAGATCACTGAGTTCAGTGCAGAGGGGTTAAAGTTAAAATAAAAACCACTTTCATTAGTTTTTCACTATGAAAATTTTACAAAGGAAGTCAATTTTTTAAACTATGAAACAACTACAAAAGTGTTGTCGATTCTTGCGATCTGTGATCTAGCTCATTTTTTTTTACAAAGGAGAAGAAAAATTGTATAGTGTGTGTATAATAACCACATTGTTCACTTTTGCGTTGAAGAAAGGGAGAAGTTTTAACAAAGGCAAGATGTATTATTTCTGAATTGGTAAGAATTAAAACAGAAACCGTAACATTGGAAAACACGTCAAACATTTTTATGTCAGAGTCATTGCTATTAGGCAGTAAAAGCCACACATTCTAAGGGTAATGTTTTCTTCTAATTACTTTATAATGAATATAATTTTAGATAAATACACTATGCATTCAGACTGCAGTGAAAGGCATAAAATGTCCACATAGAAACTTTAAAAGTTAGGTTAGTTCAAGTTTGTAGGTAAAATTATTAGCTTTTGCATTCCTTGCCTCCCACCAAACACTAAAAATGTAGCTGCAAAAGTCTCCCAGCAGTGGGTAGGGCAGAATACCAAAGGAAGCTCGCAGCAGGGTCTCCAGACAGCTGGGAGTCAATCAAGTGCAAACTCTCCAGAAGTTAGAAGCTGAATCATCATGTAAACAGAAATTCTTCATTGACATTTTATGATGAGAGTCTAGTCATCCAACTGCTAAAGCTTTGAGGGGGAAAAAAAACATTTAAAGAGAAGGAAGAACACATGAGTTTTCTTAGACAAAGGCCAAGTCGAGAAAGGCCTATAGAAATACGGAACTGTGTTTTTGCTTCCTCTGTGGCTCTCTGAACTCATGATCACTGTACCAAAAGCAGAAGATTGTAATGAGGGACCGTTGCCATCCTTACAGCCGGTACCTGTTCGCCCACATATAACCCAGAGCCATGCCCTAAGCTCATATATGAGCCGAGGAAATGGGAAATTCTTAAGGCGACTTGCAGTGTTGGAGGCTGTCACGAACAGCACAACTAGCGATCAAGTTAGGGAGCCTGGCTTCTCAGATCCTGAATCCCACCTCACCCAGCTAAGTAACTACCATCCATCACTGCCTCACCATTATTCACACTTGGTGACGTTAAAGCAAATTTACAGAGGATTAAGGAGTCCAAACATACTATTATGCAGCTTTAAGGTTTCAACTAGAGTCGGGCAATCTTCAAAGGGAATTCAGAGAAGGGTAGGGCTCAGAACAAGGGAAACCAACATTAAATTAAAAGATACTTAGCTGCTAAGCAACAAGATAAGCATCTGAATGCTCATAAACGCAAAGTCCCCGGGGTCTGAAGTTGAGGGTCACAACCCTGATGTGCCATCTTGCAAAGCATGCGGCCTTTGGAGTAATCAGCACTTCAAAGCATTTAATAAAATTGTTTTAGGGACGTAGCACTATAAAATCTTACTTAAAAAAAAATGAGGATACTTCCTAGTGAACCTCTTTTAAATGTAACTGGACACAGTACCACTGACTTATTTAGGTAAATGTATTATGTTAGTTCTGCCCATCTTAAACATGTGATACAAGTCATGTAATTTAACCATCTTTTAGGGTTCCTTTTCAGAATGTGGCCAGATTATCTAAAGCTCTGCTTCATTTTTATATTCATCTTTGACCACTGACCCTTTAGCACCCGCTGAAGAATTTGAATGGGCAATTATACTCTTGGCCCGTCACTGTCCTTACAACAAAGCCACAGCGTTCTTGTCCTTCTTACTCAATAGTAGACTTAACTGTAAAAACAATCACAATTAGAAGCCATCACTCTTTCTACGTGGCTATCAAAACTTACTTATGACAGGTAATGATGGTTACCTGCAATCACGTGGTTGAGGCAGGGGGACTGTAAATTCGAGACCAGGTTGGCCAACTTAGCAAGAGCTTGTCTCAAATATAAAACGAGGGTCGGGGCTATAGCTGAATGGGTGAGTTCTTGGTTGGAAATCATAAGGCCTTAAATTTAATCTCCAGTACTTCAAAATTAATTACTAATGAATTAAATAATTTAAACGACGGAGGACATAGTCCAGCAGCAGAAGCTTAGTGACATGCAGAAAGCCTGGAACGTAACCTCCAATTCAAAAAGTGAAGGTAAAAAATAAATTGTCTATTTTGAATATGCCTAGTTTTCACATAAAAGCGAGAGTACTCTAAAACTGATCTATGGCATACTCAGGTGTGTAGCTCAGCATTAGAGCACTTGCCTTGCATGTTCAAGGCCTTGGGTTTTTGTCTCGGTGCAATAGAGGAATGTTCGTTGACGATATTTATATATAGGTTGCCAACCCAAACAGAACCAGTGATCAAACTGACAAAGTGAACAACTGATCTTATGACTTCCCCACAGATGTTCTCGCAGGAAAAGACGCAAAGGAAGAATTTCCCCGGCACGTTTCCTAACCCCTCTATTCAGAAAGGGGGCAGGCCTGAGGGAAGAGAAATAGGCAACCTTATGTTCTTGCAATGTGCTTCAGAATCTGAGGTCACTGGCACAGAGAAGAGAGTAGACATAAGCCATCCATGAGCCCACTGAATTAGGTTGAACCCTGATCGTTGGGGACCTCAAACAGGAGCTGCGTTCTTCCTGTCCCCTCTGGTGGTCTCTGAGGGATCTATTGATGCTAGTGGATAGAATGTAGTACTTTCTTCATGAAACTATAAATATTTTCAAAGACCAAATAGAATCAGTATTTTTTTTTAATTAATAATTTTACTTGTTCTATATCAGCTTTAGTTTGGGGACTGGAATTGTAACCACATCAAAACTGGACATTCTAGCCTCATTGCATAATTTATGAGATTAGAAAAAAATTCAAAGAGACCCAGAATCTGAATAAATTCATTGGCCAAGAACTTGTAATTTACAGTCTAAAGATCACACTTTGCCTTATGTCTTTAGAACCATAACACAGTGTAATGTCTGTCTGACAACTTGCCCAGATGAGCTGATATTTGTCAATCTATATTAACTAGTCTATGTTAATGAGAAAATAAGCCATGTGTAATCTGTCACAAGAATTTTAAAGCACTAGGCTACTAACCCACTACCTGGTAAAGAAATGGATTAGCCCTGTTTTGTCAAATGGATATGAAGATTGTCTGAAATAAATTTAGTGACAGAATCCCTAGGTTTTAGAGTGCCATCATCTAAGACTAAAAATACTGAAATTGCCAGGTTTAGGGAGGATAAATATGCATTCAAGTTATTCTGTGATAGGCTCTGAAAATATTTGGTCTGAGGAAGTAAGGCCCCCTACATTCATTTGTAAGACAATGACTTGGCTAACTTGGAAACCACGAGTGCACAGTTACTCAAGCTCACCTGTCTCAAAATGATATCATTAAGCCCAGGGCCAGCCCTGTTGGGTACAGCCAAGTCTCAAAGCCTCATCACATACCCAGTACCAGCATCCTCCCTCCCTAATTATGGTTTCCAAAGAATTCCCAAAGGGGCTGTGATTTACAGAATGGATGGAGACAATGTAATTATGCTACTTTAAAACAAAATCAAATTGCTGAAGTATGCATCTAGGGAGGAAAGTATCCTTACATAATTCCTTTGAAGCCTTTGGTGAGCGAGAAGATTTTCAGAAGTGTAGATAAATGGACTAATGTTCTCAGCTGACAAATAGTGAGTGAGTTATGTGCACTTCCTCCATCCTGCTTCATATTAAAAAGTGATACATTTTCAGAAAGAGCCACTTCATAAAATAGCACCCCAAATGGCTTTGCCTTTGCATTATGCTACATTTCCCCCCAAAATATCTGCTCAGGGGGAAAGGATGGAGGGAGCAGAGTGAGGAAGAACACACACACAATGGAGCAAGCAGGTATAAATGATAAAGCTTTCCTCTGTAGCCTCCATTACTATTAAAGAGGGTAATTGAATGTATTAGCAGGTCTCTGTAGGAATGTGATACGCTAACACACTCTAATTTTCATTAGTTTCTCAAAACTGTCATGTGAGGAATTTGAAATATGTGCATGAGAGAAATTAATAATGGCTGGTACTGAACAAAAGTATTAAATTGCTTTGAAATGGAAGGGGAAAAAAAGCAGAACTTGCTTATGAAAAGGAAGATGCTTAAATCACACCCAGGAAGGTGCTCCGCTGACAGACTAGCATTTATTATCCCCAAGCAGATGCTGTGCAGAGGAGAGAAAGGGAACGTGAGTCCCCCTGTCCCCACGTTGGCACAAACTATCCCTTGTACAAAGGTGGGCTCGGAGAAGCTAAAATTGTGTGTGAGATGAGTGGTTACTTTTTATTTTTCAAAAAGAAAACTCTTGCCGTTGAGGCTGCATGTTTTTTTTTTTTCCTAAAAAAAGACAGACTGCCTTGCAAATACCTGTGTGTATTTGGAGGGTAACAAGATAATTACAGCTCTGCAGCCTGCCATCCTATCGTCAGATAAGCATAATGGAGTTAAAGTCAGCTTACTTCATTCATCTCTGGAGCCACCCTGAGGGCAATGACTTGCTACTCTGATTTCTGCTTTACAGAGGAGCAACCCGGAGCCTGACAGAGAAGTCACTCACAGGCTCCCCCAAGCACCAGAGCTGAGTTGAGCTTTAAGGAGAGCCTATGTACCACTGAGGTAACAGGAGCAGGTACCCTCACCCGCTAGTATTACCCATCATGCCCTGCTTACGGTATTCTAGAACTTCTCTAGCACACATCTCCAAACTCTTCCACGTTCCTCACACAAGCCAGCTCTAAGGTCCTAAGAGCCAGATGGAAGCTGTCCACCTCACTCCTCTAGCCCCATGTTTTTAATTAGTTGTCTTATCGTTCTTCCCAAATACCAGACACAAACAACTTAAAGGAGAGATTTGTTTTGACTCATGGTTCCAGAAGTTTCCACCCATCCCACAGGGCAGATGTGGCTTATGGCATCCATGATGTACACATGGAAGAAGGCTCTTGTGGCCTGCTGGATCAGGAAACAGAAAGATGCTAGAACCAAGAGACGTGCTGAAACTTTCAAAGCGATTCCCCATCCAACAGTAGCCTAGTTCTGCCAGGTAGGCCTAGTTTTGGAAGGTCCTAAGCTCCCGAAATAGCTCTACCAGCCAGAAAACAAGTATTTGAAAAACACAACTGTAGGGGAGAGTTCAGATTTATACCACAGCTGGGAAGTAGCTGTCTGGAATCATCTCTTCATGTGATTTCATCAGCTTGTAGAAGGCAAGCCAATGTGTGTAAGTACATTCACGTTTCTGTCTATGTGTCTCCACTATTCTGTTGGCTAAAGCCAGTCACATGCAACCACACTGATGGGGCAGGAAGTACCTACAATGGTATGAAGAATGTGGATAGTTTCCACGCAAACATTTGCTAACAATTATTCAAATAATCACAACAGCAAAGTCAATGTGAAGTCAAAATAGACTGAAATAGAAATGACTAAAAGTTTGAGATTTACAGCTGGTTTTAGAAGACCATATGGACACCAGCACCAGCCAAACTGAGCTCTCACTGCAATCTCCCTTTTCTTATACATGAGTCTGGGGAAATTAACACAACCATTCACATGAGTATTTCCACAAAGTGCTCCGACTGCCAACATGGCTGTCTTTATGACATTCTAACATAAGCTCTGAGTGATGATTGTGATTGCCGGTGGCGACAACAGTGATGGGGCCGATGAAGAAGGTAACAAAATATCAAACGCGTCAATGACTTAACTGATCTCATGTCAATTTTCTTTTCTTAATTTTTCTTATTTTTTTACATATACATTTATATTATTATACATATATACAATAAACTACCTACAGCCAGAAGAACCATGACACAATCAGGAATTATATAAATGTTACATTTTCATACTTCAATATGGCTGCATACAGAAACAATACTGTATACGGAGCTGTCTGTCCCCCGCCCCCCAATTCAGATTTTTTTTAACTCCACATTTAGCATCCTATACTTCTGGCTCTTATTCCTGCAGCCTTAAAGTGACCCTGCTTTTCAAACTATTTACCAGCCAGCCAGTATCCTGCTAAGGAGAGGAACTTTGAGTCCTTGCTTTGTTCTTCCTTGTTGTTCAATGCCACAACTATTTGGTCCAGTACGATAGATCGCTGCTTCCCTTGTGTTCTGTTCTATCTTCTCCCTCCCTAACCGGCTTGGGAGGGAGTTTCCCCCAGGTGTGGTTAACTGAGGTCGGAGCCCACCCTCATTGTGAGTGGCACCATTCTATGGACTGGGGCTCTGAACTCAAGAGGAAAGGGGGTGGGCACTGCAACATCAGCATTCGTCTATCTGGGCTTCCTTACTGTGGGGCAGTGTGCCCTGCTACCTCACACTCCTGTGGCCTCGCCCTCCCTGCCTGCCCTGACTGACTGTACCCTTAGACGGTAAGCAAGAGAAAAAAAAGGAAATTAATATTTTTGAGTCCATGAAGATAAAATGAAAGACACAAAAAGAGAAAATGAGCACTACTTGCTTGATGGCTTAAAATTTTAAAAAGGCATTGTCTACAATTTTTTTGCTATCTGCGTAAGTTCCCAGGTGAGCTCAACCCTTGTACAGGAAGTGCTGTGTGCTGGTCTACACAGGGAACCCCCTCCACACTGAGGGCAAGTGTTTCCTTTACTTGGAAAAACAGTTGCCAGCCCATGGGGTGTAAGCTGCCTCCGTAAGGCCATCTCCAGACCATGCCAAGCTGCAGGGCAGAGGACTGAACAAAGATGCCCTCATCATGCCCGGTCCTTAGCAACCAAGTGAGTTAATAGTGTCACTGCTGCTTTCCCTCCCGGTGTCAGAAGGAATACGAAATCACAACCTGAAGGAGTCCTCCGGTCAAAAAACCTCACCAAAAGCAAGTGACAGCAGGGCTTGTCAGCTGGAGTTCCTCATCCTTTCAACACAAGTACCAAGTAACCATGGTGAAACTCTATTGCTGATGATTACTACAGTTTTACAGCTAGAGGGCCAGGAGGTTGGCCTCTTAAATACTGTAGCCAATGCATGTAACCCTCAGTACTGAACGGGGTGTGTGTCATTTTGTGTAGCCCCTACAAAAAGACTTAAAAAAAAAAAACTAGAAATGCCAACTAAAATTAACCTATATGTATTTTCTATTATTTTCAGTTTGTTTTGCTGAGGTAAGATTTGCTCTGGGTCCAGGCTAACCTCAAATATGCATCCATCCTGCAGCTCCCTTAGTGCTGGGATCAGCAGCCTGTGCCACCATACTGGGTAAAAATAATCAGCTCATTTGATTTGCTTTCTCATTCAAAGGTCAAAGAGGTGTTATTATGATTTTCTTCTACAGGACCTTTGGCATAGTGGTTACTTAATAACGAGAAGAAGGCCAGACAAAAGAAAATAAGAGAGGACGGCTATAAGGCAGCTATGCAGGTAGAAGGACCAAAAGGGGACATGAAGGAAAGAACAGTGGTACTTAAACCAATGATATTTTAATGAGATTTCCTATATAGAAATCCTGTCTTGATAGCTTGTTAAAATTTATGATGTAAGTGGAAATTACTCTATACCTGTCATATCAATTTGTAAAGAATGTGGTTTATCATTTATAAAAGCACTAACTGCTGAAACATGGTCCAAGAATGGAGTTGTGTGGGGAGAGTTCTGAGTGCTTGGGACTTAGTGCTTTTGACCCCAGTTTCTTCAAAACACAAAATTGTTCTTGGATTGTGGATTCCTTTCAGTGTGTAGCGGATAGGAGTGAGTTTGCTTCAGCTGTTGTTATTCATGTGCCTCTGTGTTGGATAATTTTGTGTCATCTTGGCACAAGCTAAAGTCCTTTGAGAGGAGGGAGCCTCAATTAAGAAAATGTCTTCATAAGATCAAGGCTGCAGGCAGGCATGCAGGGCATTTTCTTAAATAGTGACCAATGGGAGAGGGCCCAGCCCACTGTGTGTGGTGCCACCCCTAGGCAGTTTGTCCTTGGTTCTATAAGAGAGCAGGCTGAGCAAACCATGGGGACAAGCCAGTAAGCAGCACCTCTGCACTGCCTCTGTGCCAGCTCCTGCCTTCAGGTTCCTGCACTGTTTATGTTGCTGTCCTGAGTTCCTTTAGTGATGAACAGCTATATGGAAATGTAAGCCAAATGAACACTTTCTTCCCCAACTTGCTTTTTGGTTCATAATGTCTTATCACAGCAATGGCAACCTTAACTAAGGCAGCCTCTGTGGAAAAACATGTTTTGGTCACCTGGGGCTTATGCTTGTGGCTGAACACCTTACTCTTGTGATTCTTCTTAAATTGCCTGGTGATCTAAATAAAAGTGGCTATTGCATGGGACTTTAATCCACATCATTTTCGTAACTCTACCAACTAAAATATCACTGCATCCTTACAGGTTTGGTCACTTAATTGCATACTGGAAATTGTCAAATGGCCCTGTAGTCTGTCATCATGAGCCATCCAGAATCATTTCTTCCATTAAATTAAAAAAAATCAAATCTATTTTGTCTTAAGAAAAGCCAGCAATCATGACTGAAAAGCCTCCTGTCCTGCAGAGTACATCTCACTCCTGGGCTTTATTTCTTAGGTAGTGAGGAAAAGAGATGGGCTCCTGGGGAATTCCTGATGAGCCAGAGCCATAGATAGGAGAAGTAGAAAAGAAAGAGCCTGGGAGTGAACACCCAGTGATTCTTCTTCTCAACATGCTGAGGACGGTGGTTCAGTTAGTTCTGGCGATCAAAGAATGGAAGACCATCTATTTCACTGCCCCGTATCTTTTACCCCTGACTAGTATGCTCTTTAAAGTCACCTAGAAATGCCAAGGCTGCCTCACCTGGGCTGCTAAATTATATCCTGTCTTGAATATGTATGACTTGATTTATTGACCTAAAGGCAGAGCTCTCTGTCTGTTCTCATTTAATTCCATCTTATTGGATTTTCTTGTCATCCATCCTAGCCTTCTGAGGTGTCTTTTAGCCTTATTTTGCCTTCCAGTGTACTAACGTCTTGCCAGCTTTCTACCGGAAACCGCATCGCCGATATCATTATCCACAGAATGCATTTTAAAAATAAGAAACAAGAGAAATCGAAGGGGAAGGAAGGTGTGTGGTATTCCCTTGGTGAGCATGAGCTGAATTGTCACCCACGAAACAAGGCTCTCTTCTTGTGGTCATTTCATCAATTATAGGCACAGTCTAACATTCTGGCACGTGGACCAGTGCTCTTCTCTGTGTTGCCACAGAGAGTTCCACACACTGGACAAGGCAAGGAGAGGAGTTGGGGAGGGGGTTGTCTCCTCTTCCGTGGGTACACTTGTTTTTTTCATTTCTTTTCTTTCTTTTCTTTTCTTTTTTTCCTGTTGGTTGTGGAGGGGACATCACAGTCCATTTCCTTGCTGACTTTTGTTTGAGAACAAAAATCCTGAGTGCTCAACAAATCGTTGGAAACCACTGATTGGAGCCAAGTCTCTCTCTTTATACCTGTCCATCCTCCAACACCTCTGAAACCAGACCCATCACAGGGACTTTGCTCTCACTAGTAGAGTACACTTACTCATTTCATCGTCAACTTGATTGGGCTAAAGACTGTACATAAGGTAGCAATGAGGCCCATCTTATGGGACACGGTGAGGCTGTTTCTCTTAGAGCAGTGGTTCTCGGCCCTCTTAATGCTGTGACCTTTTAATACAGCTCCTCCTGCTGTGCTGACTCCCAACCATAAAATTATGCCATTGCTACTTTATAACTGTAATTTTGCTACTGTTATGAATGATAATAGAAATGTGTGAGACGGAGGATTTCTGACATGCAGCTCCCAAAGGCGTCTTGACCCAGAGGCTTAGGACTGTTGCCCACAAGGTTGAACTGGGCAAGGAAGACCCACCCTGAAAGTGGACAGCACCACCCGATGTGCCTGCGTCCCAGTCTGAACTGACGTTTCCTTTAACCTGCTCCCTGGTTGGTACTACAGTCTAAACTGTAACCTCCATCCTGCCTCTGACCGTGATAGATGCTGTTCTTCTGAATAACACGCCCCATTAATTCTTTCTTCCCTTAAATTGGTTCTTGTCACCATAAGAAATAAATAGTAACTAGTATACAAATTTTCAACAAGTAAAATAAGCTTAGCAAATCCCTATAAACTCATGATGTTCCTTTGTTTTATTCCAATTCTCAAAACACACTTCATTTATTCTCCCTTCCACTGATCTGGAATGGAAGTAAAGTTTTCACTCTTTCATATCTATTTTCATTTTCTCAGCTATGTATATGCCTGTCTGTGGGTACATGTACCTCATTGCATGTGCTTGCGGAAGCCAGAAAAGGGTGTCCCACACCCTAGAACTGGACATATAGGCAGTTGCTAGCAGCCTAGATTGAGTGCTGTGAACTGAATTCAGGCTCTCTGAAAGAAATTACATGCTCTTAAGCACTCAGTCATATCCCCAGCCCCAAGTTTATTGTTTTTGAGACTGTACTTGCCAAACTTTGGAAATCACTGTTTCTATTTACCCTACAAATATGTTGCAGTGACCAATAATAACCAAGGAAAATGATTTCAAATCTTTTTGTGATATTAGAAGACAATGCATTCCTATTGAGTTGTTGAATCAGATGGTATTGGAATCTTCCAGGACTTTTCCTCGCTCTAAAGCTTAAGACCAGATTTACAAAACTTCGTCAACTTTAGAGAAAACACAGCACAACAGGGCAAAAAGCAAACCTAGCAGCAGCATCTGTGGTCCACCACTCTTATTTTTATCTATGGGATTTAAACCGTGCATTTACTAGACTAACAGTGTATACTAGACCTTGCCCACAGTATTTGGGACTCTGTGGATCACCTCCTGGGCCCTGGGATACAATGGGCAGCATCATTAATCCTTTTACACGTAGAGATCTAAAACAATGAACTCCAGTGGCAGCAAACATCTGTAACATGGGGGAAAATATCAGCAGACTGTGAAGAGTGTTTTTAAAACTCAGATAAAATTTCATTTTTTTACCAGTAGCCTATGTTCACTTTGAGACAAATTTCATCCAGGTTGAGGCTGGCAATATTTTTGGCTGTCATCCGAATACGAAGACATTTTCCTGCAGATTTAGTAGATAGGCCTGCAAACTCTAGACTGGGCATCATAAAGAACACGGGAGAAAAAGGATAATTATGTAAAGCCAACATCTGAATGCATTGTGTGTGGCTGGCAGCCTTCTCCTGCCTCGCATTAATATTCACAACGGGCACTGTTTAATGACGCCATTCAGTGTGGGGTGTGGGGCAGGAAGAGGAATAGAGGCAATCAAAAAATAATTTATTGCAATAGAAATATTCCTCCTTTTGAGGCATCGTCTGAAAAAATAAAAAGAGGCACTTTCCCCCCAGTTCCTAATTTAACTAAATAGATTCTCTTTCCTGTCAAATCCCTAAGGTTTCTTTATGAGAAATGTGAAATTGGTATGATAAAAATTCCTACCCCACATGTATCTCACTCAGGTGCCTCCTGCACAAAAACCTCTAAATCTACCAGCTGCCTCAGACAAGCCTGCGCCTTCCACAGATCACATGCCGCTTTCGTCCATGTTTTTGTGACTTTGCCAGCTAACTTGAAAAGGTGAAAGAAAACGCACGCTTCCTCTGCTGTCTTTGGATTTCGATCTCTCTTTATCCATTTCCAGTTGAATTGCACTGAAAAGGAAGAGTCTTCCATTGTTTTCTATCATGGAATCTGAAGTTAAGCCTCAGATCCTTATGGACCCATGGGTAGCAGTGGCAGCCCTGGTGGGGCAGGGGTGGAGCAGGGGTGATGCAGGGGTGGGGTGGGGGTGAGGCAGAGAAGCATCAGTGGTGTAGGCACTGGCAAGTTTGCTATGCTCCTGTAAGCAACCCAATCAAACTCACTGGTTCACCAAGTTACACACACACACACACACACACACACACACACACATACATACACACACACACACACACCCCTACACAAATAGAAAGGAGACTACTTAAGGAGGAAGGCATCAAAAGGAGGAGAGAAAGACAAGAAAGTAAAATATAGAATAAATATAACCAAGACAGTATTCATGAGTGTGAAATAAAAATCACCGTGAATAATTAGAATATACTAATAAGAAAGGTTTTTTTGTTTTGTTTTGTTTTTTCAGAATAGGTGTTTTTTTGTTTTGTTTTGTTTTTTTTCCATATAGGCTTGGACTTAGTTTGTAGACTAGGCTAGCCTTGAACTCACAGAGATCTGCCTGCCTCTGCTGGGATCACAGGTGTTAGTCACAGTGCCCAGCTTTTTTTAAAAAAAAAAACCCTTTTAAAAAAGCTAAGCCACCTCCTTACCTAGAGTCTTCCTAAGTCCTTCCAGGGCCATTGTTTTCCCACCACTAATAAAAAAATGTGTATAGTTTCAAAACCTTGTTGCTTTATTAAACAGCCCAGAAAGAGCTGAAGAGGAAGAAGAAGAAGGGCAAGAGAAGGAACTAGCAAGCCCAGAACAGTTTCAAATAAACCTTATAAACTGTGTGCTGTTATCATTTCCACTTTAAAAACCTATGAACTGGGAGATCACACAAATGCCAGCACTTATCTAAAATGCATAGAGATCATCTATGAACAAAGCTAAGCCTGTGTGCGCATGTAACAAGCGTAGAAGCAATTACAAACAAAAATGTAGCTCATAAAATGTCCAGTAACTTCTGAGTAACCTGAAAATATTTCCTAAGTTGGGGAGGGGAATAGGAAGGAGCTTAGATTCTAGCGTCCATCAGTAAGAAGACGTTTGGGAGTGGGATATGACTTTCTCACATACTCTGGTGCCTCACCTTTGACCATGTCCCCTGGAGGGGGAGACCTGGTGGCACTCAGAGGAAGGACAGCAGGTTACCAAGAAGAGACTTGATACCCTATGAGCATATTCAGGGGGAGGTAATCCCCCTCAGGAACAGTCATAGGGGAGGGGAATAAGGGGAAAATGGGAGGGAGGGAAGAATGGGAGGATGCAAGGGATGGGATAACCATTGAGATGTAACAAGAATAAATTAATAAAGGAGAAAAAATGAAAGAAAGAAAAAAAGAAGACGTTTGAAGTGCAAATAACAGATAAAAAGAATCACAGTGACCAAGGTATAGAGGGGTCTAATTCTCTTACAAATAGCAAGACATCTTGAGATAGCTGCTTAGTAGCATTGATTTGCGAATGTTAGGGAGGGTTAAATGGCAATCTTCTGGTTATCTACCTCATGGTAATAATAAAACTGTGATGAGTCTAGCAATCCTACCCCAAAAACATAACACTAGAACTGCCAAATGAATAACCAAAGGTGCTAACGCTTTCTGCAAACCACTCCACTTCCCTCCTAGTTGGATCAGAGCTCAGTCACAGGCAACCACTGACAGCAAAGCAAGCTAAAGTGTATGTGATAGGAATGTCAGAACTGGATCTGAGCCACAGTGTGGATGGAACTGGGCCCCTGATATCTGGAACGGAGGCAAGATCCTGTGATTCAATCAGCAATTGGATTGTGGTTGCCATAGCTACCATGGGGCCTTAGGTCAACAAATAGACAAGCAGACAGGATAGATTTTAACCTCTGAAGGTCACATGTGGTCACTGCCACATAGTCATCTGTGTCTGGTGGGGGGAAGAGAGGGAGAAAGAAGGGGAGGAAGAGGGAGAGAGGGAGAGATATAATTTATGTACTTACTATCTCTAAAAATAATTGGTTTGTGAGTTATCTTAAAATAAGGCACAAATGAGTCCTGTTCTACAGTTTGTTAACATGTAAGATACAGAATACAGCTGTGGGCCCCTTATCCTACACTGAAGGTATTCACAAACTCATTATTTCTCCACACTTATACTTTTATTTTCTCAAAAGAAGTGAGACTAGATATTAGGAGAATCAGATTCTCCTGCCAGCTTCCCCAGTCACTAAAAGAGTAAATAACTAATTAAAGTAGCAACAGAGATGATTTTATTTTTTCCAGCTTCAGAGTATCAGAGGAGAGGACTCTAGTCCCCTCTAACACTAACACACAGTGACTCTAATGCTACAAAAGGGGACACATCAGGGCCATAGAGATGAGTGGATAGAGGTACTTGCCATGCAAGCATGAAGACCTGAGTTCAAATCCCAAGAAAGCATGTAAAAGCCAGATCCTTAGCTCAAGCATCTTAAATAAGTCAGGAGAATCTCCAGGACTTCTCACAGTGATGACCAGCAAGGAGATCCAACCTAGGAATAATATCAGGATGAACAAGGCTGTTCCTTGACCTACATTGGTATGATAAAGCATGCACATACACACCTCACATGTCCTACACACACTCACTATTACTACTACATATGGATTTTGCCAATTTTGAAACTCCATATCTTCTTGCATTCTCTCCATAGCCTAGGAGGCCTCTTTGCTTTTAAATAAACATGACAGTTTTCATTACTTCACATTAGGCAGAACCTATGCTGAAGACCTGGGGTCGACGTGTGTGCTGGAAGATGCTTCCACAGTGTCTCAGGTGCAGGATGGGGTAAGGTGGGAGAGCACACTGAGCCAGGACTTCCACTAAGGCTGCTGGGTTGAAGTGAGTTGTAAGCCTAGCTTGGAGGATTTAGACTCTTATTTTGAATTTTCCGAGTTACAGGAATTTAAAATGCAAAACAAACTTACCTAAAAAGTAAATAACGCCAGAAAAATCAAGTGAGTAAGCAAGGCATCTGTTAAATTGCAACCTGATTAAAACGCCCTAAAAGGCAGCTTCCGCTTACCAGTTCTTCACTTTTCGAATGCATCCCATTTTGGTTGAATTTACTGGCCCTTTGAGAGCTTCGGTTTTCAGGTACTCCAGGCAAAATGCCATCAAAGTCGACAGGCCCAAACCTTATTTCCCACTTCCTACTTTGTTTTTTTCTAGAAGAGTTGTTGTAAGCAAGTACAGAGCTATGTGATTTCCTCCAGTGAAAGTGGCCTAACAGGAAGATCAGTCATGGAAATAGCAAAGATGGTATCGGGCCTCTCCATCTCCGCTGCCTGGAGCAGGCTCTGCAAGGGCAGGCCAAGATCCTGGAATATTTACTACAGTTCAAAGCACACCATATGTCCCCAAATCTGGAAGTGCATTGTTTATATTAAAGTCCTCTGACAGTTAAGTAATGCTTTTAGCATTCAAAGTGTTTGTCATGTGTAACCAGTTATTCAGCGAGAACCTGCTTATGTCAAAAGGGAAAATCTGTGTAAGTGATCAAGGTAAGGAAAGTGCTCGAGTGTGGCTGGGAAGCATATGAGGACCACTCCTAATTGTTGTTTTCTCCTTCCCCGTCTCCAGGTTTAGAAACTGTCACCTCATAGTGCTGCTCATTAAGCAGGCAAGATCACCTATTTAAGAATGGGGGTTCAGACCCAAGTAACGTGGAGTGAGGGTGAGCTTTCCTGAGCAAGAGGTATTGGACAGCCCTCTTTCTGTTCTGTGTCCTGAGCAGCAGAGAAAGATCTGCTTCCGGTAATTGGAGGCAGTGTAGCACCATGTGAGCCTTTGCAGCCCTGGATAGCAATGCAGAAGGAATCTCTGTGTCTGTATAGAAGCATCAGCTGTCAATAAAAAGCTAATGACTTATAGCTGAGGCAGAAAATAGAAGGTGGGACATCCACCCAGCAGGCAGAAAGGATTCTGATATAGAGCTGGGCATAGGGATTCACCCACGCAAGATGTGAGGAGGACAGATGCATGGTACCTGAGCAGAGGTAACCAGCCTTGTGACTATGTTATCTACATTTATACTAATGTAGATTAGTACGAATGGGTTATTTTTAAAGTATGAGCTAGTCAGAGGATAGCCTAGCTATATGGCCTTGATTCCAGGAGCATAGGACCAGGAGGGAAAAACTACCTCAAAACAGCAGCCCTTCCTGAGACTCACTGCCTTCCTACCCTTGCTTAAGGCTTGCTCTGAGTTCCCTTTTAACTTGAAGTTAATCCAAATTGTTCTCTGTCATGCACATAGAGAAGAGTGGCAGTGAGAGCCCTATCCAGCCCGGGAGATGTTACTACCAGAAGAGGAAGGGGGAAATAGTAAAAGAGTACATTTCAAGTATTCTTGTCACACAGGGCATTAAGTTAGTGAGGAGACAGGTGGTTAAGTAGTTTGAACTAGTAATTCCATGTGGTATTCACAGGGATAACATTTTATACACCATCAACTTAGATGATAAAGCCTACATGACTAGAAAAATTAGACTAACTGTTGTTGCTCCTATGCCTTCATCCTGAAGCTCCCCTATCCCCAAACATGTCTCCCTCTTCCTTTCTTCTTTTCTTGTGAGACGTTTTTATTAGGTCCGATATATCTGGCTGGAAGCACCGAACGCTAACAGTTAACACACATGTTGTTTCAAGACAGTTTGCAGATTCATGGTTCCCTGCTGCACTCCAAATCAACAATGTCCAGACTCCAGATTTGCTTCTTCATGATGCTCTTGATATCCTCTTTGTGAACCAAAGATGCCTGCACACTCCCCGGGCATGAAAAAACAAAACAAAACAAAACAAAACAAAACCATCCATCAGAGCTACCTCTCAGTGGCTTTCTTTTATTCAAGAGCCTTTTATTCATTGCCTTGTAGGTATGTTCTGGGTTCAGGGCTAAGCATGCATGTAGAGGCCAGAAGACTGCTTTGGTTGTCATTCTTTAAGCGTACTCTATTCTGTTTTTAGAGGCAGGGTCTCTCACTGGTCTGGGACTCACAAGGTAGGCTAGGCTACCTAGAAAGCAAGCCACAAAAAATCTACCTGTCTTTGCCTTCTAAGCACTGGGTATGAAGCATGAACTACCCCTCCTTTTTTTTTTTTTTTTTTAAGACGTAGCTTCTAAAAATCAAACTCATGCCCTTGAATTTGCAAGGGTAGTACTATCAAACTAGCAGTCCCAGGCCCCCAGCTGACTTCTTTATAGAGCTTATTGAAGGGACCTAGCTCATTCCTGTTCTTAATCTATTACAGTTGGGCTCAAGCCAATCCTAAGTCATTCAATGGAGCCAGGAAATAGTTTTGACACAACAAGACAGAGGAAGGATGTCACTTGGCCCTTAGAAGCATTCTTCCAGCCTCCAGGCTCAAGCTCTGGTGCCACTGCTCCCAATGCCATCACTCTTGCTCTTGCCCAGCCTCTGTCTTGATTGGCATGTTGCTTCTTTCCTCTCGTATCAAGTCCCATGATTGCCCCAAATCCCTCTGGCATCCTCCCAACCTTTATGCAGTCATTGTTGCTATCTTATTGTGAGTCTGTTTCTTACTTGTGAAAAGTCTAGAGCTTTCCCTGAGGCCTTCTCCCCACCACCCCCTCTCTCCTTGTGGCCTGAGAACTATGTAGGCGTGTCTATAAAGCTCTGCCGAGGTGATGTCATTGTTTTGCTTCAGACGCTTGCACTAACTCCGCCAACTTGAGTGTAAAATTCACACTCATTAGCCTGAAATCACAGACCATGTGTGATGACAAACCAACGCACATTTCTTAGTGCCTACTGGTAACTAGGCTCATTTCCTACTGCTCTCCACATATGTGGGGAAGGAGGGTAAGGAAGTGGGGAGGAGGGTGAGGAAGAGAGGAGGAGGGAGGGAAAGCCATGAGTTCTTATTCTACTGTGCCATTTCTCCTTCTTTTTATCTTCTACGTCTTTTGGGTTTTGTTGTTGTTTTGCTTTCAAGATGGGATCTTACTCTGTAACCAGCGTTGATCTTGAACTTGCAGTAATTCTCCAGCCTTTGTCCCCTAAGTGCTGTGACTAGAACCCTAACACTGTATCTCACTCCTTGCGTGTCCCTTCTAACTCCACACACACAATCACAACGGCCACATCACATCTGTTTATACGTTTTCTCACTGTCTTCACAGCAGGCCTGTCCATAGAGGGAGTGCTATTCCTAGCACAGCCCACCCAGATAAAGTTCAAGGCCGGGCAAGTCCTTCTTCCTGCAAGCTGCTTGCCACAGGGACAGCTATGGAATTCTCCAGTATCCAGCAAACTGGTGAGAAAGAAAGCTGTGCTCAGAACAGGAGTTATTGGAATGAGAACGCAAACCAATTGCTGTGAGGTACTGCCTCATTCTGACAGCAGAGCTCAGGAGAGAGGTCGTAGTCGGCCCGTTGGAGGGTTTTTCAGGAATAAGATGGTGGCTGTACTGGGCAAATGAGATGTGGTCCGTGGACAGGGAGGCGAGGCAGAAGCGAAGGAGAACAGGGTATGCAAGGCATCACCCCACCAGCACAAGCAGAATACAACCAATGGTGGTAGAGGAAGGGTTGGTTCATAGAAGGGAAGGGAAGAGATCCACGGGGCTTCCCTGGCAGAGGCTAAGCACCTCGGTGCTGAGAAAGAACAGTGTGGCTGCTCTTTCTAGCGAGACCTACCTGTGGTTCCCAACGCCAAACACCAATGCTCAATATATTTTAACTCAATACATTAAACTTCCTGTAGAAAATGTAACGATTCAAACGGTAGTAACGTGTCTCTTGATCATTAAATTAGAAAAATTCGCCATTGAATTAGAAACCTAGAATCCTAGAACTCTACGAGGATTCCGAGGATTCCGAGGATTCCGCAGTGGGCACAGCCCAGCTTTACGGTCAGCGATGGGAGAACACAGAGGACTTCAGATGAAGCCTTGGGTTAATCACCACTAGGTGGCGCCCTCCCTTGTTTGTTAGGCCCCGGATTTTAAGTGCCCGCCTCTCTGACTCTCTGAAAAGGAAGATGCTCCCACCAGGTCCCATGCAGTTGATTGGCACAACCCCAACACTCCTGCC
The DNA here is from genome assembly GCF_964271855.1 of Acomys minous. Taxonomy (NCBI): domain Eukaryota; kingdom Metazoa; phylum Chordata; class Mammalia; order Rodentia; family Muridae; genus Acomys; species Acomys minous. The sequence continues at coordinate 128,887,820 of NC_140485.1, read as the reverse complement.
CATAGGCTCCCCAGAATGCTCTGTTTTGTAAGTCGCTCGCTCTGAAGGGACCAGTTCTTAGAAAACCGCCAAGGGCAGAGAGGGGACCATCACACCTCTGATAACGTTTATTAAGGACAGAAAGGGAGGAACTTTTATTGTATTCATGTATGACTTCAGTTGTGCCTGGGAGCATCTTACCCGAATGTATCTTATTATGGGTGGCTTATCTACCCTGGATCTAAACACAGAACTCAGAACTCAGAACTCAGCGACACTCTGGGTCAGGGAGCGTTTCATTTCTGTCAGGGTATGAAAACCAAATAACTCAACACATTTACCCTTCCACCTTGGCTCCTAGGAAATTATAGAGATACGTGTAATGTTCTTTAAGTATTCAATTCATTTCAAGTACTTAGAAGCTTTCTAATTGTTTCATTTATGAGTTCATATTTTATATTTTATAAAAGATATGATGAGGAAGACTTCATTTTTTAATCATTTGGAAGTATATATCCTAATTTTAAACTTGCTTTTATTTTTAACAGGGCCATACGTGTATATAGTGGACTTTAGTGATTTTCACACACACCTCCATATCTCTCATCCTCACTTCATTCTCCTGTGGAAACCCTTCTTTGCAACACAACTCATCCTGTTTCCATGCCCTTTGTGTGTGTGGTCCAATGAATCTAGTTAGGGTTGATGGATAAACATGGGTGAGAGGATGTCTTCCAGAGCACGGCTACTTATCATTGGCTACGTCACTCCAGAAAGAGACACCTTTCCCTCCAGTCACTGTCACCTGTCACCTTCCCAGAGATACTTTCTCCTTGAAAGGTGAAGTAATGCTAAACCATGAACAATCCAAGCTGGCGTGGTGGCACACACCTTTAATCCCAGCACTTGGAAGGCAGAGACAGGTGGATCGCTGTGAGTTCAAGGTCAGCCTGGTGTACAAAGCGAGTCCAGGACAGCTAAGAGTACACAGAGAGACACTGTCTCAAAAAACAAACAAACAAACAAACAAAAAAACCCATGAACAATCCAATTAACTGTACCAAAGACACACAGTTCTTTGAGGAGATGATTCCACAGATGCAAGCACGTTTCTTTAAATAACTTAGGAGCACATGGGATGCTCCAGAGAGCAATCTTGGGCAGTTGCTCACAGGTAGCACTGACCCTGAGGGGCTGACTTCACACTGGCGAGGTTAGAAATGGATTCTCACCCTCAGCAGCTGCTCAAGTTAATGGGGTAACCATTAAATCTGAGTGTTGACGGGACTGTCTGCTTGTCTTAGTTACTTTTATCATTGCTAGGACAAAATACCCGACAGAAAGTGACTTAAAGAGGGAAGGGAAGGTTGTGTTTAGGCTCCTGGTTTCAGGGTACAGTCTGCCATGTGACAGGGAAGGCATGGCAATGGGCTGCTCTCCATCTGCCACCACGAAGCAGGAGAGGATCCTGGTTCTCCAGTCACTTTTCCCTTTGTTGCTTGTTATTCATGTTGTCATGAGAGATGATGCCATTTCCAGGTGAGCCTTTTATTAAAGCTGTCTTTGAACACCTTCATGGACATACCTAGAGGTTGATCTCTTAGGTCATTCTAAATCCCTCATGTCAATGATCTTAATGAACCGTAACACAGCTCTTGACAACAAGGCTGCCTGGGGACCACAGTCACTCTGAGTTTCTGATCTCCTGATTTTGTCAGTCCTGCTCTTTATGACTCATTTTATTTTGACATCCTATGCCCGGACCACAACTCCAGATGCTCCAGCAGGTTCTTCTAGCATTGTGAGCCAGGCCCAGACCCCAATAGCTCTACCTGCCTCCTAGTCCCTGGTAGCCTCACCCTATCACTACCACTGTTCCTGCCATGTCGCTTCACTGAACAGCTGTAGCACTGAGCCATGTCTTTATCTTTGGGTTTCAACAAAGGCCTGCTGACAGCTCTGTCTTTTTCCTTGTCTACTGTTCTCTAGTGTCTGAGCACCAGGCTGAATCTAAGGGATCTGTGTGCTCCCATCCTACAGCCTAGTGCCAAGAATATTCCCAGCACTCAACAAATGTCTAGGAAGTTGCTGTTTTACCTTTAGCCTTAGTGACATCAGTAATTCACCTATAACATAGAGATTATAGGGCTATGGAGAGGACTCGGTGAGTATAAAAATAAAGAACAGAATGTTCTGCCATATTCTAAGCACTTGATACAAATGTTTGTTGATAGACTAAGTGAGTATTGGTGTAATGATAGTATCAGTATTAAATATTAAGTGATTCACTTACCTAGTGAGATTTTGCCTTTTAAATAATTTTACATCCAATCTATATCAACAAGTACATATGGTAGTTAAAGAAAATAGACATTGTTATTGTACAAGACACCCACCAGTCACAGACAGACCCATGATATTACTGGACCTATGTCATATATGGAGGGATAGGAGACAAACTCTCTTCCCACTGGCTCTCTGCTCCCTCCTAGACCCCAGGGCAGCACAGTGGCTCTAGTAAGTGATATGGAGAAAGTGACCCCATACACAAAGTAACCCAGCATCTGTTTCCAACATCTGCCAGAGCAATTTCAATTAGCTTCCAGAACAGATACCACCATGGAGCTGATGCTGCACTTTCCATTTAAAGCACAGTGGGGGAGACTTCATTTCGTAAAGCCATCCTGGCCACTTAGATTGGAGAGTACGCCACATTTCTGAAGATGGAAATGACATCATTATGTTCTAAGGAGAGTCTATAAGTTACAAACCAATTCCAGAGGCCAGTGAGTGAGAAAGTTGCCTCCCCCCACCCCCTGAGGGCTGGCTCTTGCAGTTTTTCTGGCCTGTTCATGACAGTCAGTACTGAACACAGAGCTACATAAGGGGTTCTGCTTTCATGGAAGTCTCTGAGAGTTTCTCATCAGCTTGCCAAGATGTGCAGCATTGTGGGAAAATAACTCTTCCTAGTATGCTCATGACTATGGAAAACTCGTATTTGGAGGATGTCATTCTTTTAGACAGAGAATAAGATTACCCCCACTAAATGGTTATCTATAAGATACCATGTCACATAACTGATATAGACCAATGCTGAGAAGAATAGACTTTCTGGGGCATGACTCGGAGTTTGGGTATTAATCTAGCAAAAAGAAAAAGGAAACACACATACAAAAAATCCAAGCTGAATAATTTTGATTCCTATAATAATTTTAATTAGCTCTATCCTGTGGGGACTTATTTGTTAACAGCAAAAACAAGGAAACAAATGTTATCCTGCCCCCCACCTCTGCCTACCATTGTATATTCTGTTACAATCTGACATCATGTGAACAGAATTGATCAAATCCAAAGGCAGCGGTGTGTGTGTGTGGTCATTGCTTTGGCAGAGGAGAGCCCTGGGAAGGAAGAAGGGTGGGGAGCTGTTGTGGACCAGATATTAGACACTACAGGGATTCTCCACCCCAGCCAGTTCCCAAATATTCAAGGTAGAGACTTTTTGAAATTTATATAAGCATTAAGGTATAGTATCTAGGCAGATATCAACCCTCTAAGCTATTTTTCTTTTCCCCAGCTACATGCACCCCAGCAATTACTTGCCATATGTTATGTTTCGGCTGCTTCTGCTCCATCAGGCCAGCCCTCATGGGGTCCATACCATCCCATAGCGACTTCTCTCTTCTCCAGCTTCCTCTCCTGTTTCTGTATCTTCTCTTCTTTCTCTCCTTTTCTTCCTCTGAGCCTCATGGTCCCTCTAAGACTCCAAGCCCAGGAACCTAAACCCTACCTGCTTCCCTTCTGCCCAGTTACAGGCTTCCACACTTTATTAACCAATCAACTTTAAATTAGGTAGAGCAAAGTTTACACAACAAAGACCAGTGTACATGAGGTGTACTCATCTGGGCAGCAACCACATCCTGGGGCCCAGTAATGAGCATTAGAACACATAGCATCCTACCAACCTCCAACAGGGTGCCATGCATGGGCACCTACCATATGTCAGACCCACACTCTCAGCTTTGATAATTCTGTCCTCATGGGACTACACACTGCCACAGTCACTAGCAGCTCCACTGAGAAGGCTAAGCTCAGAAAGCTTAAAGTGAAAGACCAACACGACACAGCTCACTGGGATGCAAGGCTTGACCTCAACCAGTTCCTCCATCACCAGCCTTCGCAACATTATTTTTCTTAACATCAAAGAAAGATGAAACGTGCATCCTCCCCGCTTACAAGAGTTTGTTCCAATGACAAAACTGGGTGCTCTGGTATGATGCATTTTAATAGTTAACAGTTCTATTTAAAAAAACAAGCAACTGCAAACATGTTCAGTCTGCGCCAAAAATATGCATAATAGCCAATGTTTTCTTGTCACTTTACTGACACACATTCCTGGCATATTTGGGAGAACTAAACACTTATCAATATTTGGTGTGCATGCAAGTGCTTCCCCTATTTCTGGGAGGCTTTAATAAACAAGTTCATAGTCAAGGAGAGAATACTAATAGCCACTTCACATCGGATTTCTTTTTCTTAACTTTATTTTCATGTAAGCAAAAATGAACACTTTCCCCCAAGTCCTAGAAAATAGGCAACCAAAGGCATCGAATAAACATTATCATTGATCTATTTTTAAGTTAATAAATATTTAAAGGCACACATTTGTTGAATCTAATCTTAAAAATCAGAGCTCTGATGTATTCCCATGATGTGGATGAAACCTAATTTTAAATCTCAACCAGCATTTAAAAGCCAGAAATATAAATTGTAAAATCAGAGACTGAGCCTGCTCTGCTTTATTTAACTGCATTTTAACATACTAATTTACAAGTATATTTTAATCCTGCTTAGATTGTGTGTGTGTGTGTGTGTGTGTGTGTGTGTGTGTGTGTGTGTGTAAAAATCTTAAGTACACAGCTTGATGAATTATTTTATGTGCACATACTCATACATTCAACACTCAAGTTCACAAATAGAAAAGACACACTATTCCAGAAAGTTTTCCTTGGCCCCTCCCTAGGCAGTCTTACCCCATCCCAACTTCTAACATCATACACTAGTCCACCTATATTTTGTCTAGATGGTCATGGGGTCACAAGACTGTCTGCTGTTCCTTTAACTGCTCAGTAGAGTTCCTGAGGTTCTTCTGTGTTGCTTCATGTATGGATTCTCACTGATTTGTTTTTATTTTTATTTATTTATTTTTTTTTATCTTCTTGGACTTCTATAAGCTGTCTTCCCTGGCCAAAGGTCCATCTACCTTGCATCCCAGATCCGGCTGAGCACTCCCTTCTCCCAGTATCCCCTCCTTTGAGCAGTTCTGAGTCTCCCCAGACCAACTTGGTTAAATCCATTTTCACTCTGCCCCTTAAATGTGTTGCTAGTTCTGGAGAGGGAGCCACGAGTGTTGATACACTCATCCTGCACAGGATAGAGCACACAGAGAAGACAAACAGACAGTGATGTGATGGATGAGTGCAAATAAGAACCCGCCATGAAGGGTGGATCTAGAGGAAATCATGAAGGTAGGGAATTTTCACAATTCTCTTCTCCTTTTAGCTTATTCATTCCTGTTTTCCTTCTTCCCTTCCACTTTCTGCCCTACAGCTTTTCCCTCTACCTTGCCCTTCCTCTCATCCTCGATGTCTCTTAACCTCGTGCTTTGCTTCCTTCTCCTAGGATGTTTCTTATTTTTTGCTTCTTATGTTAGTTAACTCATGTGACAAGTGCTTACTGGAATTCTTGACTTTTGAGTTCCTTGAAGGACCAGTTTACCTTCCAACCAGAGAGCGGGTGGTGTGGCTGGTGCTAACTGTGCAGATGTGGAGAAGAGAGAACATGGTATATGTGTTGTGAGGGTGAGGCATCACAATCTACTACCACTAGAGAAGATGACCTAAGGAGGTAGATGGCCCTATGTCCTGTGACTTGAATGTGAAATGTCCTCACAGGCACAAGTGGTCCTCAGGTTCAAAACCAACTATGTGGGTGAGATTTCAGCCATAAAGTTTAATAACCAAGCTGTAGTTCTCCAGGTAACTCCAGGGAGTTTATGTCTATTAACTAACAAATTCAAACTGCGAGCAAAGCTGAGGAGTCCCTACCACACGCAGGCTGGAATTCACAACATTTGCTCCTTGCATCGCTTGGCAGCTTCTGGCCAGCATTCACTTGACTTTGATTCCCGGTCTTCTTTCAGATCCCTGTCTTTCAGCATCCATCTGAGGTTTTGCATCCTCCACTCCAGAACTGACCTCTCTGCTTCTGAGGAGATGCCATGGTGTCCGTCGGCCCCAGGCACCCTCTCCTCTGATTCTTTCCGGCGGCTCTCTCCTTTGCGCATCCTCTGAGATTTCCCCAAAACCCTGATCAGAATTTCTATAACCATGAGAGAATGGAGGACAGACTCTGCTAAAATATGAACTCTATTATGTGCTCTGTTTCCTGGGACTGAGGCTGTTCACAGGCTCCCAGAGAGCCTGAGGCCTGATTTAAAACCGTGGTCTGCTGTTTGAATTTCCAACATGTTCTATTGGAATGCTGTCATAACCAGCTAGTATAGGCTCAAAAACTATTGGTAAGGATACAAATTTCAATTCCAATTTTACAGGAAACATACTGTGTAACAGACCGCCATGGGAAGGATGCTATAGAATTGCGTTCCTCAGCACACTTCCCGTCTAAGACTGCCCAGTGTGACAAGTGCTCCCGAGAGCACAGTCACTGCACCAAAGCCAGTCATGTCTTTGAACACAGTCTCAGTTGAGAGGAGATTTTTTTCCCCTATTATCTTCCTCCAAAAGGGTAATCAGTTAAGAATCATAGAAGTTGCAATGAACTGGAGGCTTCAGGTGTACTATTCATTTCCTTCTCTTCCGTGTGTTTATCAGCCACCTCAGATGCTTTTCACATACAAATGGCAATGGGAATCTGAGCATGCGCAATGTACAGTGTGTAACAAGAGACGTGTGACCAGCATGGTAACTACTCCATAAGGGAGAAAATGGTGCTCCTACTTTCCAGAGGACAGCATACAGAGTAGCGAACTCCTGTGTTGGGGAATGCCTTTCCAACTGTCTAAGGAAAACACCGAGTCACAGTTAGGTTCACTCAAACTAGACTGTCAGAAAGACTAACTCCTAAGCTAACTAAGAAAAACAACAACTGCTTTGTATGACACAAGTTTCCCCCAACAGTGGTGCACACAATATACTCTTCTTTACACAGCCCAGCACACACACAGAGTTCCCTATGCAGCCCAGCACACATATAGAGTTCTCTATAAAATCTGACAGACATACAGAGTTTTCTGTGCAGTCTGGAATGCATACAGAATTCTGTCTTCTGAATTTGTTAGGGCTGTTGTGACAGAGAACCAACCACACACAGGATAGCTTGAACAACAGAAATGGATTGTCTCACTGTGATGAAGTCAAGTCCAAAGCCAAGATTAGCAAGCCTGGCTCCTTTTTAGGGATGCAATGGAAGGACGTTGTTTTCTACACCTCTCTCCATGTTTAGAACATAAGCAGGCATTTTCAAGTCCAATGCCCTCTCGGTGAGCTTATTTGTTTGTAAATGTCCTTGATTTATAAAGGACGTTTTGATTAAAATGAGCTCCTTAGAACTTGATAATGTCATTAAGACTAGTTAGAAAGAAGACTGGAATCTGAGGTGGAGGGGTTCAGAGTTCAACATATAAATGTACAGTAGGGAGAGGCAGAGTTGAAGCCTTATCAGGAAGTTTAAAACCTTAGCTTTTCGGAGAAGCTGCACACGGTGATTCACAGCTTTAGCTGCAGCACTCTGGGAGGCAGACAGAGGTGGATCTGTGTGAGTTCAAGGCCAGCCTGGTCTACCTAGTGAGTCCTAGCCCAACAAGAGCTATACAGTGAGAACCTATCTCAAGGGAGTCATTCTTAGCAATTGGCTAAAGAAAAAATATATACTGGTATATCCTTAGCAAGTGACTGTTTTCTGCTTTCAAAAGACTTTCAGACTTCATCAGAGTAAGGACAGCAATTCTGGAAAACTATGATTTATAGAGTCTCATCAGGTGACAAACACACCTGGCCACAACTGTTAAGTGCTGCCTGCAGCCTGGTGTTAAGCTTGCCAGTTGCAATGTGGACAACGGAGCCTCACTAAGTGGACTTTTTATTTATTTATTTATTTATTTATTTATTTATTTATTTATTTACTTTAGATAAAGCAACAACGAATGTGCATGTATTTGGAGACCATGGTCCTTTATTTTTCTGCCTTGAAAACATGTTATACTCACAAAAGGACACATTTGGGAGTTATTCCCTTCCAGGACTCCATCCTGGTTTCACTATTCTATCACCTTCTGAGAAGAGTTTCCTAATGCCAAGATTTCTCAGTTTTCCCATCTGCAAAATGGGACAAACAAATATGATGTAAGGATTGAGTGAGATTGAGTATGTGTATTTATATAAGTATATACAATTTTTGTATTTTTTAAACAACAGTGCCCAGCCTGGGCAGTCCTCTGTATGTTGTACCTATTTTAGTCTATACTCCAATTCTCAATTATCCACTAACTAGGCTCTTTGAAAATAATAAGGTAAACTATTAGAACATTGGCAGGACATGGTGGTGCACACCTTTAATCTCAGCACTCAGGAGGCAAAGGCCTCCCCAACCTCTGGCTCTTACACTTTCTGCATGCTCCCTTGCCCATGATTGTCCCTGCCATGAAGGGTGTGACACAGATGTCCCATTTGTTGTTGAGTATGCCACAGCATGCATTCTCTACCCCGTGACTAGTTGTGAATTTCTTTCAAGTGGTATCCATCAAACAAAGAAAGTACTCTCATGAAGACTCAGAGCTACAGTGACTGATGAACAGAGACACAAGTTTAGAGAGCAATTTGATATGATGCCCGTTTAGCAAAAATAATAGTACCAACATCACCCCTCGGGCATATAATCTTCAATCATGGTTCTTAGTTCTCACTGGTTATCAAGTTTACATTCCCAGGCATGCATTTCTTTTATGGAGCGGGCTTTAAATCCAAAAGTACGTTTAAAATGGGTTAATGTTGTTAAAGACAGAGCTGGGGAGATGGCTCAGCCAGTAAAGCTCTTTCCTCACAAGATTAAAGCTTAAGTTTATATATCCAGAACCCATGTAACAAGGCAAGTATAACGGTGTGTGACTATAACACAGTGACAGAGGAGAGAGAGAGAGAGAGAGAGAGAGAGAGAGAGAGAGAGAGAGAGAGAGAAGCTGAGATAGAGGAGCCCTCAAATTTGACCCAAAATAGGCTAATGAGAGACGCTGTCTCAAACACAAAGTAGAATGCACCTGAGGAACAACACACGCACACAATCTCTCTCTCTCTCTCTCTCTCTCTCTCTCTCTCTCTCTCTCTCTCTCTCACACACACACACACACACACACACACACACACACACACGCATTCACACACATATATACCAACATACATATACATATGCATGGGCACATATATACATATACATACACACATGCATATAAACACATTCATACACAGACATGTACATACATACAAATACACATGCATGTATACATATACACAGATGTACACATATATGAACATTCATAGACACATGTATATATGTAAGCACACGCATATTTACATGTGTACACACATGCATATCAACACACATGCATGCACACACATGCATGCACACACAAATACACACATGTGGGCATACATATACATATATTTAGTCACATACCCACACATTAAAATCATTTACACAGACAAACACAACATAAGCACACTCATAGACACAAGAATAAAAATAAAAATAAATATTTTAAGAGAGATTCTTCCCACCCACCTCATTTTCTGCCCATTCCCTGCTTATGTGAAAGCCTTAAGATACTTATTTCTAAGTAAGTTGCATGATACCTTTAAGACCAGAAGGATTACTAACAGATTCTTCACCCTCTTTCTTGCTAGTACATTTTATAAGGTTAAAAATGCTACTAAAAACAGCAACGTGAGCATGGCATTGAGCTAGTACAACACAGAAAACAGAGACGGCTGGTAGAAATACCACCACACAGGTCTTCACTATCTCACAAGGACACAAGTCAGTGGTCACTCCTCAGAGCTTTGGAAAGTCTTTCTGTCAAGTCTTTTAGGTTTCCTACACTCTTCAAATTCCATTTTAAAAGATAGCTATCCTGTTTTCCATATTCAAGTTGCCCAACAAGGCACACCCAGAAATTTCACTAACATCAGGTCAGGCATTCTAGGGGACCTCCCTGGGAGCTGCCTCTACTGCATTCATAGAAGGTGTATATGCATTTGGTGGCTTTGCCAATCTACCCACATTTGGTGAATTTGCCAATCTACCCTCACCAGTTCCATGAAGCTGGAGTCAATGCATTAAGTGAATCAGAAGAATTCTTCCAACCACTCTGAGGACAAGATATTTAGCATTTCAAGGAAAGATGAGTCAAAGCTAGCTCCCCTCTTGAAAGCCAGAGTTGAAACTGGATCTCCCTCTAGCACTGCTGGCACAGACGTGGCTGTTGAAAGCTCTCCAGAACTGCCAACTAAAATCGGCCCCCTCCTGAAAGTGACTCTGTGATTGCATAGCATTTAACCTAGCAGGGAAACTGGCTGGGGCTTGCATAGTAGAGGAAAGGGCGCAGTTCCCTCAGCGTCTCATAACACTATACTTTTCAATCTTATTCTTCAGGATTGCTAGAACTCTAACTAGGGAAAATAAAAGGCAGCACTAAAAATAAGAGTTTTTTGCTGATCTAAACACTAATTCGAGCCATAAAGCATTATTTAAAAGAATAATGTCTTAGTCAATGTTCTATTCCTCTAAAAAGACACCATGACCACAGCAGTTCTTATAAAGGAAAGCATTTAATTGGAGCTTGCTTTCAGATTCAAAGATGCAGGGAACATGGTGAAATTCAGGGAGAAGTAACTGAGAGTTCTACCTCTAGATGCTCAGGGAGTAAGAAAAGAGAGACACTGGGCCTGGCTTGTGCTTTTGAAATCTTAAAGCTGGCCTCCAGTGACACCCTTCCACCAACAAAGCCATGCCTATTCCAACAAGGACACACCTCCTAAACCTTCTCAAATAGTTCCACTCCCTGAAGACTAAGTATTCAAATATGTGATCCTATGGGGGGGGGGGGGTCATTGTTATTGAAAGCACCACAAAGGGGGCAGAAAACCCAACTACATTTATATATAAAAAAGAAGTCTGTCTGGAACAACTCACTTTGGTTGTTTTGCAAATCTGCAATTTCTCCAATTGTCAGGGTTTGGGTTAGCAACAAAACAGTTTTTAATAATATTAAGTCTATATTTTAGGTTAAAAACCAAGGTTGTTAAGTTTAAAATATTTTAAATCAACTACTATGGCTACTTAAGACACAAAACTCTATTCTGGGGAGATGGCTAATTACTTTGTTTGCAAGCATAAGGACTTTAGTTTGGATCCTCAGCACCCTTCTAAGAAGATAGTGTCACCTGTCACTCCAGTTCTGGCAGATTCTGGTGACTGAGTGTCTGGCCATCCCAGTCAATTGGTGTGCCTCAGGTTTGGTGAGAAACCCTGTCTCATAAAGAAAAGTGGAGAAAAAGAGAGAAAGATATCCACTGCTGACCTCAGGCTTCTACACATGCATGCACAGGTGCACACAGAGCTATCCCCCACACACACATGTATCACACACACACACACACACACACACACACACACACACACACACACACACACACTTTAAAACTACTTGTATATCCTCATCAGCTAATATATTGTAAAACAATTACTAGACAATAGTAACTGCCAAACTTAGAAATGCACAGATGCTTCCTGCCGAGTGTCAGTTCCTTCTTCAACACTCCACCTCCCAACAAGAGAGGCTTTTTGTAACCAGTGAGTTTCCTTCACTCATGAATATACAAAATGTCAGTTTACCCAAACTCACAGTGACATCTTAGAGGAAAGATATCGCTCAAGGAATCTGGAGACTCAAGTTCGAGACCCAAATTCACCTGTAACTAGTCATGTGACTCTGACACATGTGACATTCCCTGAATGGGTTCCCAGACAACCAGCGTGAAGAGGCCAGGCCCTGGCACTTGGAGATGCAGCCAGTGAGACACAGCATGCCACCTGTTCGTGCCCCTTCAACTCAATGTATTACTGTCAGGTTCTAATGAGAGCGAATTTAAACACTGACCCTACCTCTTACACTAAGGGTCCTCTTGGGAGAATGGAAGACTCTAAGACTACATCAGGTCAAAATGAGAAATCCAATGAAAAAGATCCGTTTGTCAATAGAGACCCAGATTAACATCTACAGACACCTCCAAGTTCACAAAAAATTACCGCACTAAAACAATGTTATACTCACCCTGATAAGACATCTGAGGTCGTGAAGTTTTGAATTAACTGCCAACAGCAGACTTCATTTAACTAATAAACTCTCGAAAGTCATCTCAGTTTTTGTTGCAGTCACCCAGTGCTAACTTCTGTGGCTCTTTGTGATACCATTCTAAGGAGGGAGAATGCATAGTTGATTTTCTTTCTGAAGAAGTCTCAACTTTTGGGGTGTCATATCTAGTCTCATTCACCCAGCTTTGAGATTAGCAGTGATGTGTGGAGTCTAGACATGTTAAGGCTACCCTACTTGCTGTGTCTCCTCCCTTTCACAAGTTCTATTATTTCACTGTGAGACCCCCCCCACCTCCTAATTGACACAGTGTATTTTAGCCCTAAATATTTCTCTCTTCTGTTTCTATTTTTAGTTATATAACTCCTATTTTGTTGAATGAGAAGATTATATAACTATTTGTTTCCAAAGCAGCACTTCAGACATTTTCAAAATACGATACAATACGCCATAGGTACTTTTTTTTTAATTGGTGTGATTTGCGTGTGTGTGTGTGTGTGTGTGTGTGTGTGTGTGTGTGTGTGTGTGTGTGTGTGTGTATTCACCGATGTTTGTGAATGGAAGGAGCCTTTTTCACTCCGTATTTTATTTTTCTTAATATTTATTTATTTACACCTTACGTGTATATATGGATATCTGCCTGTATGTATATGCAGTATATGTATACCTGGTGCCCGAGGATGCCAGAAGCAGGGGTCAGTTCTCTTGGAACTATAGTGAGAGAAGGTTGTGGATCACCAAGTGGGTTGATGGGAATGGAACCTGGGTCCTCTGCAAGAGTAGGAAGTACTCTTAACCATTGAGCCTTCTCACTGGCCACTACATCTTAACTTTGAGACAAGGCCTCACACTGAACTTGGTCCTAATGTTTCCTCTAGACTGCTGGCTGGCAATGTCCAGTTGGCTAGCTGTGTCCACTCCTGCAGCATTGGAATATAGATGGCCATGGCTATGCCAGGGTTTCTCATGGCCTCTAGGGACCCAAAGTCAGGCTCTCATGCTGTGTGGTACCCACTTTGCCACTGAACCATCTCAAAGAAAGAATTGATGGCTCCTTCTACTACTACCAACTATTCCAGCTCACATATTCTGCTCAGAATTGAAAATATTATGTCAAAGATGATGTAGTTTCATGGAGGGGGCTTTTTATTTATTTATTTTTTCAGTTTCTGCGATCTTTAGCCTGTCCATTCTCATCTGGGAGTGGATGTTATTTAAGGTGAGACTTTACCAGTTTTAAAGCTGCTAAACAGTTCTCAATCTGTCCTGAGGCATTTATAAAATGTAAAACATACTGTCTTTGACAAAGTAAGGGAGCAAAAGTGACCGGGGTTGGGGGGGGGAGTGGGCTGCTGTAACCATGGGTGATATGGGCAGCTGCTATGGTTTTAAGGAGATGGTGCACCCGTTTCATTCTGCTGGGTCTGCAGACCTTCCTTTAGGGTAATTGAGTGCTAATTCAAGTGAATGAGGCAATGGCCCAACATGGTTTTCATAAAATATGAATGCTCTCAAGCTCACATTCCTTCCGGCAGCTGCTTCTTCAGGACAGCCCTGGAACGCACAATCGCTTCATCGCTTCGTCGCACATTCACACCGGAGTAGGCTGTGTCAAGTGTTTTCACTGGCCAGCAGCAAACTATGATTAACCCTTTGGTCCCACTTGAGACAAGAAAAACAGTAATCTTAGGCAGAAATAATGCCTCTACTTGTTTATTTTCTTCATATTTCATGCCCTTTTGTAACACATGACACAATTGAGGGTTGTAATCTACAGTATGATTGTCTTCAGTACATATGAGCATATGGTGGTTTGTGAAAGAGTGATGCATGTGCTACTCAAGTTCATTGTTCTGGCAACATTAAATAGACACCTATATGACTAAAAACATCACAAGTTGATGACCTACTAATCTTTGATAAAAATAAATATTTAGCATGACTTAAAGAGTTGCTCAGCCAGGTACAGTGCTGTTTGCCTTTAGCTCCAGCACTTAAGAGGCAGGTCACTTCGATTTTTGGTTGGGAGCCTGGCCTGTAATGGCTGAGCCATGGACCTAGGCTCCCTACATGGATGCAGCTGATGGGCAGCCCGATCTTCATGTGGGTCCCCTAGTGGTGCGGCTGCCTCACCAGGCCATAGGGAAGAGAAGGTGCTCAGTCCTGATGTGACTTCATGTGTTTGGGTGGTTGGTGGGGGCTCCCCTATTCTGAGGAGTAGTGGAGTGGGGAAGAGGGAGGGAGGGTGGGACTAGAAGGAGAGGAGGGAGGAGGCTATAATCAGGGTGTAAAGTAAGTAAATAAATAAATTATATACATATATATATGCAGATCTCTATGAGTTCAAGGGTAGCCTGGTCTACACAATGAGTTCCAGTCTAAGCTCTATGATGAGATCTTGTTTCAAAAGCTATAAACAAATAAGTAAAATTAAAACATTGTTCTGAACAAAAAGAAACATGATGCTCTAAAACCAGAATGAAGTAGTTGCCAGTCCCCAAGAAAAAAAAACAAAATGTATTTATGATGTTTAGGATATAGACAATAATGAAAATTTATAACCTACAAGTTTATATGGCAGACATAGAAAGGACTCTGTGACTTATTTAAATTTGGATTCTTATTTCCTAGTGAATGACTGCCAACTTGCCTTCTATACACACTGGTGCAGAATAAGAGATAGACCCCAAGGGAGAAGTTCCATTGGAAGAGCGGGTGCCCTCAGCCTCATCTGCCTGGAATCAGTTAGTACACGCCACATGAAACCCATGGATGTCTAATAAAAGTGTCAGCCGACTCTCATGTTCTGTGTGTCACTCAAAACAGTCTTAGGTCGCTCTTCGTCACAAAAAAAACAAAACAAAACAAAACAAAAAAACAAAAACAAAACCCAACTCACATTCACTTTTTTGAAGACACCACTATTCATTCTAACCTGGAATATTCTAACCTGTTAACATCTCATTCTCGTCTGGAACATAGAACCTGTCTGCCCAGGGCACCATTCAAACACACAGTCCAGCATAGGATTGCTTCAGTGGTGTCTGATTTCCCTAGAGAATTCTTATTCTGGCTAGGCTCGCCTCACCTCTGCCCTCATCCATAGAAGCTGTGATTTGTTTTCACACGTCTTAGTTCCTCCACATCTCTCAAAGATGTCCTATTACCATCTGACAGAACATAGAGACCTGCGATCAAGCCTTGACAAGCTTCATCTCATTAGTGCCTTTTTTAATCATCAAGGGTGACAACCCATGATAAATTATGTCAAAACAGAGGATTCTAAATGAGGAGAGGGAAAGTGGGAAGAAAGTGACGCACTCTGAAAATAGATAATGTTTCTTTGCCTAATTTTGAAATCAAAGAGAAAGAAAAGCAAGCAAAGGGCAAAGAGGGCTCCGGTCTGGACAGAGAACATAATCCTAAGAAGAAATGCAATGGAGTACTCGTTGCTTCTCAGTTCTGTTTTTTGACCTGTCTTTACATAGCAAGACCAGAGAACTCATTTGAAAATGATGATGATGATGATGATGATGATGATGATGATGGAGGAAAACTCTGGCATCTCAAACTCTAGACAGCTGCGATGGTCACCACTACACCAGCAAATCACATGCAATATCCCAAGCCCTGGGTGCCTGGTCAGTCTCTACCCACAACCCTGCTGCCTCTCAGTGAACTCTCTACAACTAAGCTGAGGTGAAAGCAGAGATAGATGGTAAAGGAGGGATGAAGGAGAACACTACAGGAACCATAACAGCCCGTCACTAGAGAGCGCATTCACAGTCATAAGAAAGAATATTCTGGAGCTGGAGAGGTGGCTTCATGGTTAAAAGCACTGGCAGCTCTTTCAGAAGTCCTGAGTTCAATTCCCAGCATCCATGTGGTGACTCACAACCATCTGTAATGGAATCTGATTCTCTCTTCTGGTGCGCATGAAAAAAAAAAGCACTCATATTCGTAAGAATAAATAAATAAATAAGATAAGAAGAGAAAGGAAGGAAGGAAGGAAAGAGTATTCTGCGGCACCTATCGCACATACAGGAGACACTCTGCAACCCAGAGCTGAAGACACAACTGCAGAGAATATCTACATGTTTGCTGACTTGGCTTTTGTTCTGACTATAGGTTTCTTGCTTTCAGAAGGTCCCAGAAACACTAGATAGTGAAAGCATAGAACGGAAGCCCTGAACAGGACACAGAACTTCTGATCTGAAGATTCCATCCAACAATGCTGGGACCTGGCGAGTTAAGAAAAATCCAGGTAACTGAAGCTCTTGTTTAACGAAGTACATTTGGAGTTTATGAAGAAAATATCTTGATACTTTCTAAGTATCTAAGCATATGCTTTAGGAGAGAGGGGGAAAAGACACGCAATAGAAGCACAGTTGTGCCCACCTTAGGGTAGTTGGAGATTTCTTAAGTGAGAGAGAGAGAGGAGTCCTGAGTAAGGCTTTAAGTGAACAAATGTAGGAGACAGACAACACCCAGTTTGCTGTACGCAATGGGGGGTCTCAGGATTTTTCCCAACACTCTGGCAAAGTTGGGTTTGTTAGTGCAATTCTCTAGTGACAAGAAACAGATCTAAGCCATGAGCACATAATTGATTCTTATGCTTTGTTGTTTGTTTGGGTTTTGTTGTTTTCTTTTATTTATTAATGTAATCTTTTTACAGCCTGATCCCAGCCCCCTCCCTCCTCTCCTCCCAGTCCCGCCCTCGTGCCCCTCCCCCATTCCTTCCTCTCCTTTTTCTCAGATACCAAGGGGACTGACCACTGGAGTACCTCACATCAGAGCAGGACTAAGCTTATCTTCTCACACTGGGGCCTGACACTTCCAACTGCTAGCTCTAACACAGGAGGAAAATCAAGGCCTCAAAGATACTCAGAGCAAAGTGTTTGCATTTGTACTTCCTGCTTCTCCAAGTATTTCTCTAATTAAAATAAGAGGTTTAATCTTAAAAAAAAAAAAAAAAAAGGAGATAAAAATGCATTTCCTCTCCAAGTCTGACAATCTCTGTATTTACATTAGGTTAATTTATATCTCCATAATAATTAAAGCTGAGGTAAGCAATCAACATTTATATAATTTCAGAAACCCATTACACTGCATATTCTTGACACTGCCGAGCAAAATCATGTGGAACTTAAAAACCATCCTGCCTTCTTCATCTGAAAATACAAACTTTGCTGACCCTCTTGTCACTTTCAGCACTTTCCCTCCAGGATCAGGCTGCCTTTAAGAAGTCCTATAAAAACTCCCTTTTATTTGCTTCTCAATCGGTAGCAATTGGGCATTCCTTGCAACAACATTATCCAAACCACTAATGCCCTGGCCTTGCCCAATCAAAGAGACACTTGGAGTGATTTGACATAAAAGAAGAAAATCCCCTTGGATTTTGCCCGTCTCTTCCACTTGGCTCTCTGTGGTTGTCCCAGGACTGGATCACCTCCTTCCCTGCTGGCCACATTTCTTTTCATGTGTTCTTGACAACACTTCTTCTTCCTTCCCTTGAACTGCCTTTGACCTGCTAGGTCTGCTTAGGCATCCTCTTCATTTGTCCACATTCATTCTGAGGACGCGCGTGCATCTATCATGATAATCCAGGCATCTTTTCTCTTCTGGTTCTTTCTGCTCACATGATACAACTGGAACACATCTTTGGGATATAGGTCGACATAGTTTTGAATAAGAGAAACACAGTAGGGTAGGTCCAGGCTAACCAGAAAAGGAACAGGTGCTCTGGTCAGATGTGCAGAAAAGAATGTTGGTCACTCTTCAGTGGACCCAGAGAATGGGCTTCAGGAAAAGGATAAAATGCTTGGGTCGTAATAAGTCTCTCAAATGCAGTAGCACACAGCAGTCCAGCAAAGTCAGTGTCCTCATCTTTGTAATGCATTTAAACACAGGATAGGTGGAGGCTTCAATGACAGTTTTTCTAATTCCAAAGTCTCTGTTTCTTGTTGCTAAACGATATCTCCTCCACCCCATCCCTCACATATTCATACACACACACACATACACACACACATACACACACACACACACACACACACACACACACACACACACATACACACACACACACACACACACACACACACACACACACACACACACGGAGAGAATCATTCTTACTTTAGAAAAGAATTTCTGGCAACTTAGTTACCTGAAGGACTCTACCACATCCATGCTGGGGTAAGACTACGTACATCCAGGAAAGAAAAGACATATGGCATAATCCAGGTAAGTAATACAATGCCTCAGAGGCAGCAGGACCAGTGGCCACAGAGAAGATGTTCTGCCTCAGCAGCATTTGAGTGACCAAAGGACAGGGCAGTTCAGCCATCCCTAGAGGAGGTAGTCACCCCATAAGGCACTAGACAGTACGTCCTGTGCATTCCCAGAGGATTGTCCAAGGGTCTCCAGCTCCTGTGGGTTCAGAAACTGAGCCAGAAAAGGCAGGCTGCCCTTTGATATGTTCTAAGACAGAGCCCCGCCCAAGTAGCTCTGGAATTCCCCATGTAGACCAGGCTTCCCTCCAACTTGTGGTAATCCTCCTGCCTCTGCTTCCTAAATGCTAGGATCATAGGCATGAACTACCACACCTGGTGCTCCTGAAAGTTTTCTCCTAGAAAGCAATGACTCTCAAGGAAGTAATGAAATGTGCATGGATGAAATGTGGTATAATTTTCTTGCTTTACTGCAGTAAATAAATCATACTTTATCACGAGATGACTCCCCCTCTTTTCAGCTATCATGTTTAATTGTGTAAGTACACATTCTAGGATAGTGAGGGGGAATGTCTGGAAAGCTATTAAGATCATATCAAACATTATCAATTCATGGTGAAGTGTGTCACACACATGAATGGGAAGGATTACCTGAAATAATTACAAATAGATTTTTGCTCACTGCAAACTCACAACAGGGCTCTCTTAATAAATTGTCTCTTTTTGCTATAAAGTTGACTTAGTAAAAGGTATTAATTCATGATCTGAAAGCAGATCCTAGCAGGGTTCCAAGGACAGTGTCCCAACAGACTTCTGGAGATGCCCCTGATTAATTAATAAGTTAATCAGACATATGTACTCTTAGGAGAGAATTTAATTGTTTAGATAAATAACCCTAGTAATTCAACCTAAAAAATCACCAGTCTTACAGTTGAGAAAATGCTGATTTTTGTAAAGCAACATCTGTATGATACATGTTCTTCTAGAACACTCTCTGCCTGACTCAGCAATTGCAACCCAGGACACTGTGGCTGCCATGAGTCAGGTGATGCCCCAGCTGGCCATGGTACCCTAGCACCTCCACATCTTGACTCCTGACCTTCCACTATGATGGGCAGCATCATGAATAAGCAGCACAGAGTTCTTCAACGTCATCCACCTGGAATTTCAAACTCCAAGAAGGAAACCAGAAAAAAAGTCTCTAAACAAGTTGTGAGATGTGCCGCCATCTGCAGACAGGATGAATGAGTCCACAAAGCCCCTCTCATACAATGGTAGAACGCACACAGACTGTCTTCTCTAACATCTGCTTAGCTGGTGGTGAAGATACATGCAAACATAGGTAAAGAGCATGTTTGTCAAGTGCAGAAGATCATTTTAACAAGAAATGCTGCTGGGGTTGACAGTTCGGTGAGTACAGGAGGGGTAAGTGCCTGTCATGTGACCATGAGAAATGGAGTTCAGAGCATGAGCACTCATATGAATGTGAGGTGGCATCGAGGCTTCTTGTTGTCACAGCAGGTAGGAGGAGAAGACAGGGGAAGCCCGGAAGCTGCCTAACCTAGATTAAGTCTTTGAGCTCTGAGTCTCAGTGAGAGACCCTGTTTCAGCATGTAAGGTGAAGAACAACCAAGGAAGAGTCACAATGTCAGCCTCTAGACTCCACATGCATGCACATACATATGTACCCCCACATGCACACCTATATCCACACACACACAAACACATACATATACACAAACACATGTGCACAGAGAGAGAGAGAGAGAGACAGAGAGAGAGAGAGACAGAGAGACAGACAGACAGACAGACAGACAGACAGACAGAGCCTGCTAATGAGAGGCAAATAAACAAACATAACATTGTTTATAAAACATTCTTAATTCTTTACAAATTATTTACTAACAGCTCATTAATGATCAGGAAAAGGGAGATATTATGATCTTTAACAACATAATATTCAAATCAAATATTTAAAATGGAACTATTAGAGCAAAGGAAAAAATCCTATTTTCCCAGAAAATATATTTTTATAGGATGAATGTTAGTCTCCAAGAGCCACTTACGCAGACACACAAACCACAACCTTAACCACTGACTGTGAGCTTAGTAAACCTGAAACTGGAAATAAACATTCAATCCATTGTTAAATAATGCTAATCTGAAACCTCAATTATTATACAAGAGCTACTATGGTGAATACACAGTGAATAAAGACACAGGTGTGGCCCCAAGTCGGCCCACACTGTGATATAGTACATGAAAAAGTTATAGAGACTGATAATAAAAAGAAAAAGAGAAAGCCCTTGGGGGCAGGGGACATAAAAACAAAATCATAATCCTAGCCAAGAGCAAAAAGTTCAGGAGGATAAAAGAAATAGAAAAACAATCTTGTTTTCTAGATAATTTTCAGTTACTTTTACATGGTCATGAGTGTCATACTTAACCACAAGCCTTGCAAACTTTAGACAGGCTATAGATGAGCACATGATGAAAATAAAATACCAAACATGTTTTTCTTTGCTAACTTTAGCCAGCTTAATACACTGTGCTAAACATCAGCAGCACATTCACTTGTGTCTTGATACCAAGATCCTAGCAGGCTGGTGGGATAGCTTAGCGGTGGGGTACCTGGCTAGTACGTATAAGGCACTGGGTTTGAACGCTGCCATTACAAAACCAAACAAATCTAAGGTCAACTCTAAGCTGCATATAGAGTATACATTACTGTTTTCCAGGCAAGAAAACTGGAGGCCACAAATAAAACTTTGTACTTCAGTCAGATCTCCAGACAGGTGGTGAGTGGGGGCACCTAGCCTAGAACACCTTAACTCTCGGGGTGACAGAAGGTCAAATTGATGAAGACTAGAGTGAAGATACGAGTTAAAACCCGAATATTCCTAGTCCCTGGGATAGTTACTTCAAGGTTCAGACTGCTAAAAGGAGGAAGTAAAGGGCACGTGCTATTTCCCACACACTATTAAAATCAGCAGCGTTCATTCCTGTCATTTTTTGAAAAATAGATTCCATACATGGGGCGAACATTTCAGATATACTGGGAAATGTTTTAAAGGGCAGCTTGGTGGAGCAAGTCCCACTGTTAGCTCAGTTCCCATGGAGACCCAATCCAGCTTTCTTCACCAGCAGGGCACTTCTGTCTAAGGTGGTTTACAAAAATTATTCTACCTTATAGAATTAACGACTTCCCTCAGCTTCCCATCCATGGTTAAGGTCAAGTCAGACTTGAGGCTAGAAAAGTAAGTCCCGGCTCGGTGAGCATTACAGGAAATCACCATTTTTCTTTCTTTCTTTTTTTCTCTCTTTCTTTCTTTTTCTCTTTGTTTTTTTAAGAAAAGAAGTTTAAAATACTTAACAGAATAACACCCGACACTGAAATTCCTTCAGCTTTCCTTGGGAGTCACCAAAGAGATGCTACCTGGTGACCAGTCTCACTGATGTTCAAATTTTCTTTCCCAACATCCAGCTGCTGTTTGAATGAAGCCTGGCCTTCTCTCTGCTTCCTCATCCTTTTTCCTTCTCTTTTGTTGGTTTGCAATTCTAGGGACCAAACCTAGGGCTTCCTGTGTGATAGGCAAGTGTCCTACCACAGAGCTACATTCCCCAGCCCTGTTATTCACTGCTGAAAATCATCATCCATTTTCATAAATCAACTGTCTGTTTAATAATTCCCCAAGTGAAAGCAGATATTACCAATACACGCCTTTGTAGCAGAATGGATTTGACTAGAACTTGTCATACAAACTCCATCTAATCATTTCTGCTACTCAGAACGTGGCATAATTAAAATAAGGGACATCTGTAAACTCCATTATAATCTCATTTTACTTTTTATATTCTCTGCCACCAAGACCTTTGGCGAGACATGTTAATAAAAACAGTGAGACTACAGTATTCTCCTTTCTGCTCTTTCCTAACCTCTGATCGAGTCTTAACAAGCAAAGAAATGAACAAGAGCTGAGAGACAAGACCGGAGAGCTCAGATAAATCACACACAGTCTAATTAAGTTATAAGGGAAGTGCTCATTTCCTCTTTCACTCCTGTTGCTTTTTATTTTATAGTCATGGGATGAGTTTGCGAAGAAAGTTAGTGGGCCTCCTGCAATGGATGCTTTCTTTCCCTCACCTTCATGCGCAGGTGGAATGTGAGCACAAGGGATCTGGGTGGAAAGAGCACGACGCGGTCAAATATGGAATGCACGCCTTTGTGGGTTTAGTTCTTACGAAACGTGTGTTTGAGCTTTGTCAGCCTCTGAAAGACCTTCAGGTAAGACAGCCTGAAAAACAATGCACTCAGCCAAGCGCAAATGGTGAGTAGCTGATGCCGTTACACAGCTCGGGGGCACCGGCTGGCACCGTGAACACATTTGTTGTGAAGAACATACCAAATGTATTAAGCAAGCATTTTGTACCATAGATAAAGATCTGCTGAGTTGCTAGTTTGGGTAGCAGGGAGCTTTTCCTGGTCCTTCAGATTAAAGTAGATTCCCCACCCCTCTTGTTTAATCACCTCCTTTGCTTTTAGTATATTGATCACTGGTAGTTTGAGTATTTACTGGTATGTTTTCTCCTCTCTGCTGAGCTGGAAGCTTTGTTGAGAGCTGGAGTTAGGAGCCAACTCTGATTTGTTTGGCACTATAAATCCAAGGATTTTCCTGGAGCATGATATGGAATAAATGTTGCTTTTAATTGCTCAATAAAATGAATGAACTGATGAGTAACAGTTGATTGATATGTAGATAGATGATAGATAGAGGATAGATAGATAGATAGATAGATAGATAGATAGATAGATAGATAGATAGAAGGTTGACACACACACACACACACACACACACACACACACACACACACATATATATGTATATGTATATATGGGTGATATATGATAATAGATAGACAGACAGTTAGATGATGGTTAGATAGATCGACAGATACATAGATATGAGTACTGAATTCCTGGCCCAGATGCTAACTTCTACTGTCACCTACTAAAGTAACTGCCCTATACAACATTTCAGTCTCTGCTCCAAAAACTCAATTCCAAGAGCACGTGGCTTTAATTACCTCCACATTGCTGCAAGATTTTACTACATTGTTGTTGTTTTTTTAACCAACCCTGATTCACAGAGTTTCAAGGTTTCAGCAATAGATTGATCTGGGGAAAGAAAGAGGGACAGTAACATCTATTATAGCACCGGTGCTGGCCCATTTTGTACATGCTACAAGGCTTGGAACTTTACTCATATTCTCTTTTATTGCTCAAGCAACCCTTAAGCATGGCTATTACTGGCTGTCTTGCAGATATACAGAAGAGCTAATGAAGTTGTTATCACAATCATTTTATTGCTGGTGCTCATGCAACCAAGCACTGGCAGCTTAGAGAACAGAAGAGATTGCTTATTTTCCCCCACTCATTGTGGTGAGAACACAGGGCTGCATCTGAGTACCTGACTGATCTTAATTGCTTTATGAATCAGAAAACAGAGGAAGGCAGACATCAAGAGGACCTGAAAAAAGGGAAGATGTAGTGATTGGTGTAGGAGGCCATGTAGGAGCCAAGTGAGAAATATGTATAGAAATATGGCTGAGAAATGAGCTGAGCTCAAGTATCTGGACTTCGTTTTTCAAATTAGTAAAGTAGTCCTCCTGTTTGGGCCTGTGTTTGCAGCTTAGTGTGCACACTTCCTCCTCCAGGAACAACTTGTGAGCTCTATAGACAAGTCAGGTCGTAGCTGCTTCTCCCAAGCCCTCACAGTAGACCCTTACTACATCTCTTTTTCCCTATCTTTATCATATGCCAGGAGGAAAATGTGGACCCCTTTATCCAAGACCTAAGAGAAATCTAGGGAGAAGAGCAGGCCCTGATCATAGAGGGAGGTGGGGCTACATTTGGGAATAATCTGGGTCCATTGAATATAAGTGGGGAAATATTCCAGGGTCTACAGAGAGAGAGGGGGGAGAGAGAGAGTGAGGAGAGAGAGAGTGGAGAAATATCCCAGGGTCGAGAGAGAGAGAGAGAGAGAGAGAGAGAGAGAGAGAGAGAGAGAGAGAGAGAAACATACATACAGACAGACAGAGACAGAAAGAGCAACATAGAGGCGGTGCCAGAGAGACAGACAGATAGAGACAGACAGACAGACAGAGTCAGAGAGACAGACAGAGAAAAACAGAGACAGAGCAGAGGGAAAGACAGAGGGACTCCAACATTCCAACGTTCTGGTCCTGACTTCCTAAAGGCTCTTCAAGCAATAGAATTGCTGCTTGAGGAGGCAAAAGACCTGTTCAGAGGTGGCCCAGTGATTCTGCATCTCACAGTCCTGGAACAGGTGCCAGCTAGCTGAAAGCTGGAGAGATTTATGCATAGGCAGGCACCTTCTTATTGAAGCTTAAGTCACTTTCCAAAATTGTCACAGCAGTCCTTCTAAGGATAATATGTCAAGTTAGTGAGAATATCCTATTTTTAAATTAATATAATTTCCATTTCAATGGAAAGCTTAGCAGCACATTATCCAGATACATGGCTGAGCTGAACTTTGCCCAGAATGCCCATCTTTATATCACAAACATTCCAAGACAAGCTGATCAGAAAGAAATGTTCACAACTAGGCACAAAGTGTCAAAGAGGCTTATTACTGACTTTTTCTAGTAAACAACCAGAGAGAGGGGGGAGGGGGAGGGAGGGAAAGAGATGAGGGGGCGGTGTAAAATCTGAATTCAAGCCTGGATTGACTTCTCCTATGTGGGGCAGACCCTCAGTTTGGCTCACATTCCCTAAGACACCCATCGAGACTCACGAGGAGGGTAGGACAATCAGGTAGCTATCCATGGTAAGAGTTCATTCAGCGTAGGAGTTATAACTTCTTAAGCCTTTTCCTTGTTAGTAAAATATCCCCCAAGTCATCTGGGGAAACAAATTGGCCCTTTTAAAGATAAATATTCCCCTTCCTGGAAAAAAAACAAACCATCCAAAATATTTGCAACCATTAAGTCATTGTAATTATGGTTCTCACTTCAAATAAACTGTATATGTAAACTGGGTCTTCTCCAGGTTTATAATTCAGCAAAGCCTTTATATATACCCTCTAAGAACAAGTGAAGTTCATATTTTCATCTTATTTGAAATGTGCTGGCACTTTGCTAGGTCTTTCACTGCAGTCTGGCAGCCTGAACCCTCTATCTGAAGATAGAAAAACAGTGCTGGCTCTGAGTTTCTAAATCTGATTCCACGTAGACATACATATGCACTCACTGCTTTAGAACATCCACGATGCACACATTATTATTGGCACTTGGAAGGGATACAACCAGAGACGTGCCAGGTAAATATTCAGCACTCATTTGCTGAGTGTTAACTACATGATAAGCACTGGCATTTATACTATATTTAACTCCCAGAGTCCTAATAAGAGTTACTAAAATTTATTGAGCATTTTCCATGTGCTGAGCCTTATGCTAAGAACTGTTATATTTGCCAGATCATGTGACTTTTCGAGAGCCCACAGTTAGAACTGAGCTGGGATTCTTACTCATACAGTTGGACAGTGGAGTGTAGGCTTGCTTCACTGCCTTTCCAAGAACCACCAGCACCGCCAGGGACAGATGAGGACACAGGGCTTGAAGAGTCTGCATAGCTCATACATGGTCACACAGCCAGCAAATGTTCAAGCTGGTATTTGGACCCAAGTGTCTGGCTCGGCTCCTAGCCTTTCATGTATCATCATGACTGGGTTAGATTTATCCGCATTTGAGAAAAGGAATGGTAGACAAACTGGAAAAAAAAAAAGCGAGGTGAGAGAAATTCAAACCATGTAGTCAGGGTTCTGACCTCCGTGGGAGGTCTGACCGTAGAAATGAGTATACAGACTTTTGTGATTGAAAGCAGCGGCCTAAAGCAATATACACAGACTAAAAATACAGAATTAAGTCAGGGAGCTCGACCATAGCATCATAACCCTCAGTTCAGCGAATCAAAGTCCTAGGAAAAAAGCACTAAAGCTGACACACAGACAGTTTGAAGAGTAGACTTCCAAGGCTACTTCTATGTGGCATCATAAAATAAGAAAACAAATTCATTCAGGAAAAGGAAATGAGTCATTGAATGCACCACTGTGATTCATAGTGTGCATGTATATAAACATTTGAAAATAAATTAGATGCATATCTGCGGTTCCCCCAAGAGTTGCTTATTATCACTTGACTACTGTTGGGAAATAAGCAAGAAAGACTGACAGCAGCTTTACATTTTAGACTCTGCCCTCTGGCCTTCAACGATCTCACATCCATCGTTGTTTACTTCCTCTTAATGTCTCTGCTTCTGTTTTGTAAACTTCACTGAAAAAGAAGTATGTCACTCTCAGCAGCCCATGTACAAAGTTCTAGACTTAGGAGGTCCATGGTTCTGTTTGAGAAACACAAATCTATTTTAACATCACAAGTTTCTAGAGAGCACGGAGCGCCCTTCAGAAAGCAAGTCCTCAGAGGCCCTTGTGTGGTGGTGAAGGTGGGGGATGGGACTAAGTTAAACCATGGTAAGTGAGACAGAAATTGCTCTAGTAGACGGAGAACATGTGATGTCAGAGCGAGAAAGCGCAGAAGAATACAAGGTCTACAAGTTTCATGGTACCAGAACCCATGCTGAGATGTGAATTTCAGTGCAGCTCTGCTGAAGGGAGCACTGTTTGGGAGATGACTGGGTCAGGATGGTTCTAGGGCCACCGTAGAGTAATGCCTTTCTGAAGAAACGGTGTTAGGCCTTTTGAGACTGGAGTGGGTCTCACAGGAATGAATTGGTTGGGTCCTGCAGGTCGTCATTTATTACATCCCAGAGCAGGTTGTTATAAAGGGGCCTACTATCCTCCTGGTCTTTCTTGGGAGATCTCATGAGAGGCCAGGTAGATGCTAGTGTTTGCTGTTAGATTCGCAGAAATGTGAGCCAAGAAAACCTCTTGTCTCTACGTTGCCAGCCTCGGGTATTTTGTTACAGACACTGAAAACGC
The DNA here is from genome assembly GCF_964271855.1 of Acomys minous. Classification (NCBI taxonomy): domain Eukaryota; kingdom Metazoa; phylum Chordata; class Mammalia; order Rodentia; family Muridae; genus Acomys; species Acomys minous. The sequence goes on along the minus strand of NC_140485.1, from coordinate 128,860,149 downwards.
CAAACTAGAAAAGGGTTAAGTGAACTCTGTATTCAGTTTAGTACCAGAAAACACATTATTATTTATGCATGTATCAACCTGCTCATTATTACACGATAGCAGGTAATCTAACATTGTTTACAGTGTGAAATTTTAGATTTACTCTACTAGATATTTTACAGCCTGTACATCTTTAACAACCATGAGAGATTGTATTTGCTTATAGATACTGGAAATGCAGTGTTGATGACTTCCTCTCTTAAAGTCTTTAATAAAGTAAGGAAGGGTTAAACAAATGGTCACACAAGTAAATAAACATTCTTAACCACCATAGTGAAACCGAACGGGAGATGCCATCACGTTTTAGCTTCCAACTGTGTAACTTAATTTGTCGAAAAGTAGGTATTCATCAAAACTTAAAATAACACATGATGTAGAAGAAGAGAGACAGACTCTGTGTTACATCAGTTATCTGCTAATAACTGTTTGATAGCTCCTACTAAAAACAGAGTTCAGTTATCCCAAATTCTGTTCTTAAAGATAGGCAACAAGAAAAAAAATGGAAGGATACTAATGGATGTCCTCACTCTCTCTTTTATTGCACTAACTGATCTTCATTGTATTTTTTTTATGTTGTAGGCTCTCTTACATAATCAAACACATCTCTATATACTCTGTAGTATAAGTTTAATAACCAATGCTTAAACCCCATGATCATAAAAGAATGTGGAAGAGATTTTGAAAAAAAAATATTTGCAATTTGGACTTAAAGAAAGATCATGCTATAGCTGGGTGTGGTGGCACGTGCCTGTAATTCCAAAACTTGGGAGTCTGAGGCAAGAAAATAATAATTTTGAAGCCAGGCTGGGCTATAGAATGATACCTTGTTTTAGAATAAAATAAAATAAAATAAAATAGATCATGGTTATATTTATTAGTTAACATGTGGAATTCATATAGAAGAATTTGCTTCTCCATTTAAAAATTCTGTTTTAAAACCTATAGATCTCATTTGTATTAACATCAGTACAGCCATTTCTTCTCCATTTTTTCTTTGTATAAGGCATGAGCATTTTATTAAATATTGACCTAACAGTAAACTTTCATAAGATTTGGTATTTTTGAATATATGTACAATAATAGGGTTTTCTCCACACCCACTTGAAATAAGTAAAATATTTCTGTCTCCATAGCTTTCCAAATACACACTCTTGACAAATCGGTTCGTTATGATATGAGACTAGGCAGTTTGCCCATAATTGAAGACATTTTGCCAACAAGCCACAGGCTGCCAGGAGAAGCCGCTCTGAGCTCTGAATATGAGAAGATGATCCCTCTGTAAATATCCAGGCTCTCTGCCCTTTCAAAGCAATGACTCCAGGCCCCGTGATTGGCAGATGCCTTAATTAACCATGGCACCACGTGGTGATGGCCATCCGTAAGGGTGACAGCTAACTCAGATCTGAGCTCTCGCTCTTGCCTTTCCATTCTTTATTATGACCCATTTATTTTTTTCATGACCACAGTACTCAGAATGGAGACTCAGAGAAGTAGTGACTTCATTCACAAGCCATTTCTCCTGTAGTCCACTTGACTACATTGCTCTGATTCCCTAGCTTTGTTTAGCATCACAATATGAATGGATGGATATGAAAACACACATTCTCAGCCTAAAGTCCAGACAGCATCAGGACATCAGAAAACCAACAGTCTTTAGAAATTAAGAAAATGTTATCTGTGTGCAGAAAATTAAGAACCAAACTAAGAGTGCTTTCATAATTGATAAAGACGCAGCCGACTTTTTAAACATCTCCGGAAGTCTCTGGTGTAGCTAAGGAGAAAGTAAATTGCTACTCCTTGGGAACACTTTCTTTGGACCTTTTAGGAGTGATTTGATTTCTTAGCTAGAGTTGTAATTTATTAAGTGAATTCCTAATGGTATGAGGCATTAATGCAGCTACCAAGCAAGAGCACTTGGTTGCCTCTCATTATAAGCTCCTGCACATTACAGAAAGTTCACCAGAGGCCCATCATAGCTCTTAAGAGCAAAATATTACTCTCTTTGGTAAGATTAATTATTGACTTTCAGGGCATATTTTCTGCCTTAGCAGTCACTATGAGCAGGTTATACTGTAAGTCTGCTGGCCCCAGCCTTTGCCACCTCTGATTCCTCTGCTAATACTTACAGTTCCATTCAGGGCTATCTCCACAGTTCTCCATTTGAACCTCTCACAGCTTAAAACTTTCCACTGGCCTCCATCCCTCTCCATAACAGAACTTCAGTCTAGGCACAGCTATGGCGGTCTCTATGTTTTCACGTCACAGTCAATAGTTCTCAGTCGGCCAGCTGCCTCAACACATAACTCACACATCAGAGTGGCTTACTCAAGATCCTGGAACTTGGGGATTAAGAGCAAGCATAGGTAACAGGACTGCGTACAAGTCTGAGATGCACCGTCCTCTTCCAAGTCCAGTTTGTGTACCCACAAAGTCATGTAGTCTAAAGTCCTAAGAACTATTGGTTGGTTACACTTATTGTGGCTTTTGTGAAGTCAAAGTGATTTCCCCCTCATGCTTCTCTTTCTTCCAGTTATACTTTCTAATAATACTTTTATAAGCTGGCATCAGATCTGCCAATAATAACACACAGGTACATCTTGATAGGCATTCACACAGATCTAAACCAATCTCCCCCCAACAACAACAAAAAAAACACTTTAAAAACAAATGCTGGCCCCCTGTTTACTTTTTCTAAGAAGGCTCATCATGCTAACAAAATACAGACACAAGTTCAATGAAACAACAAATTCATAGTGATGAAAGGCTGAGATGTATCAACGGGACGTTGGCTGCACACAAAGCAAGGGAAAGGCATGAGTCGTGGGGGAGGATGGGTTGGAAGATACCAGAAATGACACTGTCTAGGGCCCCAGGGTTAGGGATCTGGAGAGGGGATATATATGGATGAGTTAGAGGGTGGATCCAACCACGGGGAAGCAGCGAAAGAATTCCCTTGTTGATGTAATATCACGTGAAGGACATGTGTGAACCCTGTGCAAAGGTTGTTTGCTTACTGGTCTTGTGTTTTCATAATCGTGGGAGCAATACCTGAGGGATGCCAACCCTCCATAGTAAAGGGAAAACACACTAAAGTGACTGCGTGACACCAATTAGAGAAAAGAATTGCTAACATGCTGCCTTTAACTTCCCAGTATTTTCTAACTGCATATATCTACAATAATATCAATACTCTCTAAAATAAGAATACTTTAAACCTTTTTAAAACATGGTAATATAAATGACTATTTTTAAAGAATATTTTATAAGTGGAAGAACACTCGATAGAATTATGTTCTGTGTCTAAACCAAGTTCTCTTTCCCCTAGTAATTTGTGTGTATGTTCATGTGTGCATGTGCCTATGTGTACATGCGTGTGGTGTGTGTGTCTGTAAGGACAGGAGGTAAATGTTGAGTACCTTCCTGAGTAGTTTCCCACCTTACGTTTTGCAGCTGTCTGTCACTGAATCTGCCACTCATTAAGTTAGCCAGATTGGCTGTCTATCAAGCCCCACGGTTCCTCCTTTCTCTGCCTCCTCAGGGCTGGGATCAGAGGTGCAAGATGCATTTTAGGTGCTGATAACGTGAACCCAGGCTCTCACATTTTGAACAGCATGTTACCAAACGAGCCACCTCTGTAACCTCACTAATAGACTATGAAGGTAAATTGTCAAGCCTTTTTGTCTATGTATGCATGCTTTAAATTCCAGTTTTGACATGATTTCCAATATGTCATTCTAAGCCAATGGAATACTTGTATAAATTTCCTCCCGCCCATCACTTTTCCACTGAGGGGCAGAAGGGAAAGATGTTGTGCCGTGGCAGCTGAGCAGCATAGAGAGTTCCTGTACAGAACTACCTGCAATTTGTTGGGCCTTTCATTCAGATAGAATACTTCTAAATGACTATGCTAGCCCAGGCACGTTGGAGTCGTTTAAAAAAAAAAAGAATATGTCTTGTGTGTCAGCTCTTTCTTATAAATGATAATGTTGTACTTGGACTCTCTGAACAATTGGCTACCACAATGACAACTGATTATAGCAAAAACAAAGAGGTCTTTTTTTCCCCTGTATGTGTGATGGGCCCTTAATAGGTTTTAAATAATAAAAATCACAGTGTGGCAAGCTCAGAAGCATAGCAATTACACTTCCCTTGTTTAGAATGTAATCCAAGTTCCCATATTAATTCCATGCTGGGTGTTTAAGTTTTAGCTCACTGAGGCTTACTGATTAGATCAGATACATCGTGTGGTATTTCCTTCAATATCAAGCTAGCTGTGGCTTAGGATTTAGCAACAATTCCCTTCAGAGCCTGATGTCACATCTGGAGAAACATCTGCTCAGCTTCATATTAGAGAAATATTCATGCAATGAAATGTGTATCTTTAAAACTAGATATGTATATTATACATCCTATTGTCTCTTAATGAAAGGGCATGTGGCTTTAAGAAATCACTAAGTATTCCAATGTTTAGTTACATTTTTATTTTGCATAACTGAGACTTCTTCAGACACTGAAACCACACACATCCTATCGCACGCCGCGTGCCTGAGGCAAATGTGTCTTTTCTAGCACCTGTGAAGGTCACGTATCAGCTGCACAGGGTGGCAGGCAAGCATCACGCACACCCAGCTCCACACAAGCAGATGTTGCTAACTGCAGAAGGCTGGGCCCGTGATCACAGTTCTGGGCCAATCACAAGCATCACTCCCTACCCAGGCCTAGGTACCTTAGATACTCGAGGCCGTGTTTTCACAAGGTTTGTTTAAAATTAGACCTGTGTTCCTGTGATACAAACTGAAAGAATAAAAGAGTCAAAACAATAGCTGTGCTTGCTTCCTCCCTTAGTTAAAGGGAATGCCTACAGTTCCTCTCTACTGCAGACCCTTCAAACCACTGCCAAGACCTTTTACACTTAACACTTGACAGGTGCTTTACTACTGGAATACACCTACCTGATGCACACATAAATTAAGTAAAATCCCTTCATAAAGATAGTTGTATTCATTCATATATAAAAGTCACCTGAAGAATCCTGGGTATGAAGCTGGTTTCAGAAAGGACCCCTTTCACAACTGCTATCTGATGAACCTGTTGACAGCTGCAGCCACAACCACCTTTCCAACCTTAAACTGTGTGGCCACACCCCTCTGTGCCTAAATCTGGGATCTTTCCCAGCCTATCTAATATCTGGAACCTGCGCCTTTTTTTTTTTTTTCTTTCTTGGTGGTTGGCCCTTTAATGGTCTACTCACTCTTGCATCTTTAGCCTTGGTCTATTATCCCATCTCCTTGACAACGTCATTTATGTTCAACTCTGGTCAAGCTTCTACAAAATTCTCAACACATCCCTCAACTCCCAGCTGTGCCATTCCAGCTCTATGCCCTGCGTAGTCTTGGCATGTTCTAAAATACGGTCCTTGTTTCCTCGTCCCTACCCATCCAGGAAAGTCTGTCACCTGTTATCACCGAAACTGCTTTTCCCAAGGCCTCTAGATTTTATGATACAGAACTCCACAGAACATATACTTTACTGCCTTCCTGTTTCTTTACCTTACATGACCTGTGACACTGTTGGCTTCCCTTTATTTTGGGTTTGCTTCTCCCTTTGTCTTTCTTTCTTTTTAAATTTTTTTAAAAAAATGTTTACATATACATTTATATTTTTACACATATATACAGTAAACTGCCTGCATCAAGAAGAATCATGAAACAGTAAGGAGTTATATAAATGTTACATTCTTAGTGTTTTGGATATTTGTATTTGGCAGCCTTGAAGAAAGCATCTTTCCTATCTTGGTGCATCTAAAATTCTGAATGTAAATCAATATCTATCATATCTCATCATTATCAACTTAAAACATCTATGGAGACCTAACCCCTAAACAACTTAGCTTAATTGTAAAACTAAATTATCTGGTCTTCAACCCCATCAGAGACTTGAGAAGGAATAAAATTGATTACCTGAGTATAAAAAGAGTACAGGTTAGTAGCTTCCCAAATGAGAAGATGACAGAGACAGTTTGCTACCTGAGCAGTCACCAAAACTCTGTATAATGTTGGAGCATCATCTTCGGCCTTCTGGCTCAATATATCTGATAGATATATTTGTGAGGCAGGAACTACTGAGGACTTGTTTACTCTGTCTTGGCAGAGTTTGGCCATCAACTCTGTCTACATCCAAGTTTGCCCTTTTAAAAGCAGAATTCTGTCTGTGTTAGAAATGAGGACATTTGGCCCAGTGGCTTGTTTGCCACATTTGAAGCCATCTCCATAAGGAGGTTCTTTAATTGATGTCTTAATTGTCACTCAGAAGGTTATTTTTAATTTACTGGTATAGAATTTTGTATATGGATGCAAAATAAATTCAGTTTTAGATACAGTGGTATAAAATTCAAATTTAAAATTATTCTTCACATGCATTATATATATTTCTACTCTAATATGAGGTATTGTACCCGTATAACTCAATTATAATACAAGGTTTATTTCCAATACTTTGAAAGTGCTATTGCAGGCTGTTTAGGATAAATAAGTTATACAAGTTAACTGTCAGTTGATCAAATCATGGTCATATCAATTACTAGTCTATTTTTATCACAAGAATATACATCTTAGGTGTAACAGAGAGATACGGTTCTATAAAAAGATAAGGTAAAATAATTAGATAAGGTCTTCAAAACCTCAGAGATGTACAGAATATGACATTTAAAAATATTTTTATTGTTTTAAAGATTCATTGACAATGAGACAGGTTACTCAGCTTACCTCATAGAGGATGATGAGCATCTCCCTTTGTCTCTCATGAATGCAGTATCTTGGTTTTGGCCCATTTCCATCACATAAGTATTATTGCTAGGGACCATTATATCCAGTCTTATCATTTAAATTAGTGTGCTTATGGATACACACACACACACACACACACACACACACACACACACACACACACACACACACCACTACAGTGTGGATCTTTCTCTAGAAATACAGATGTATCTTTGCCACATCTCCCCATAAAGAACTCAAACTCAACATGTTTAAAACAAATGAGCTCATGACCCCAGTGTCTCGTATGCACAACTTAGGAATAGGGACGACTGCTATGGAGTGGCCTGTGCCAGATCACATATTTGTTTTCTCTCTCCTTACCTACATAACCACTGTCAAACAGGGGCCTGTGAGGAAGAAATGTACCACTTGTCACATCTGTTCATCTAAAGCCAGAGCTGCTTCTCCCCCCCCATGAATTTCTCAACCCAGGAAGTCCATTTGGAGAAGAGAAGAGAACAAAAGTAGGAACTATTATCTCTCTGGGATGGAGAATGACAAGAGGCAGAATAACCAAAAGCCATAGTGGGGATTTAGCATCTCTTTCCTGACCTCCTCTACTACTCACAGAGAGCAAATGGTACAGCCACATCTCTCTCCTAGAACTAGTACAGAATTGGGAAAAAAATAATTTTGGACCAGATGTGGTGACTCACACCTGTAATCCCAGTACTCAGGAGGCCAGTCTAGAACATAGTGACTTCCAGATCATATTGGGAGACTCTGTTGGGGGAAAATGATGGTTCAGAGCAGATAAGTATTTCACATACGCTAGGAACTAAAATAACTGGATATAAGAATTCACCAGGCATATGGTTGTCAAAGATATGGGATATACACTGAACTGGATACTTTCTGTGAACATCTAGACCTGTATCATCTCATACGTAGCCTCGGGAGCACATGGCTACTTGAATCAAGTAAAAGTAAAAAGGGGATTTCTCAGTCACAGGAGACACAAAGTACTTAGTAGCCACACAGGCCAACCCAGTGGGCAGTGCTTACATCGTACAGTATTCTTACCACTACACAAAGTCCTACTCAGCCATGCTGGATCAATACAGACATGAAAGGGACAGCGATGAACACAAAGAGAATCAGGTTATAACAAGAGAAGGAGAAGCCAGTGGTGATTTTGCCGAGCAACAGCCGCCTTGGTGACTTTATGGTATAATGGGTGAGCTCAAAAAGAAGCTAGGGAAGGTATCAGCAAACTTAGCCAACCATTGACCAGTGCGACAATGGAATTCAGACATCTGAGTGAGGCCAACATTAGTGTCGGTACCCTCTCATCCCCTCCTGAATTAGACCATGCGCCCCTGCTCCCAGTTCTGGAGGTCAGACAATCAGAAGAGTTTCCACCCAAGAATATTTAAAGAGGAAGTTTGCTAATTACTTTTGTGCAACAAACACTCCTATCATAACCAGACGACCTTGGACTTGCATTCAGAGATCACTTCATGACTGTAAGAGAAAGCATGAACCAGCACCAAATGGCCACACCCACAAGATAGCAGATGCAAGATGTCATTTTTTTTCTTAGTATGGACAGTGGTGCCTGGTATACCCATCACATAAAAATATGCTGGTTCCATGAATGCCATCAGTCATAGACCTAAGGACAGCGTGGAGCTGTGCAGCCAAATACAATTCAATTTCCTTTTTTATTATACCACTTAAGAATCTAACCCTGCTTCTAAGTCTGATGGCATATTTTAAAAGGGAGAAAGAGAGGGTGTTGGGCACAGTGGGTAAAGTCTTACACAACCCTGAGGGGCTGAGCTTGGATCCCAAGCACCTACACAAAAGCGAAGCAATGCCAACACATATTTGCAATCCCAGAGATGAGAGGTAGAATCCTAGAGTTTAGTGGCCAGGATGTCTAGCCAACTGCTACATTCCAGGTTCAGTGAGAGACCCTGTCTTAAAAAATAAGGTGGAGATAGACAAGGCCCCAGGAAGTCCATGGAGGCCACCCTAGCTGAGACTCCTGGCAGCGGGAGATATGGAGCCTGAAGTGGCTGTCTCCTACAGCCAGGCAGAACTTCCAGTAGAGGAATAAGGACACCAACCCTCCCACAAAACCTTCAGCCCAAAATTTGTCCTGCCTACAAGATGTGCAGGAACAAGGATGGAGCAAAGATTGAGAGAATGAACAACCAAAGACAGGCCCAACTTGAGGCCCTTCTCATGGGATAGAACTAATTCCTGGCATTATTAATATTACTCTAGAGGAGCCTAACATAACTCCTCTGAGAGGCTTCACCCAGCAACTCCTGGAAAGAGATGCTGAGACCCACAGCCTAACATTAGACAGAGCTGTGGGAGTCCTATGGAAGAGTTGGGGGAACAATTATGGGAGCCAGAGGGGTCAAGGACATCACAAGAAGACCTACAGAGACAACTAACCTGGGCCCATAGGGGCTCACAGAGACTGAGCCACCAACCGAAGAGCATGCGTGACTGGTCCTAGGCTCCCTGCACATAGGTAGCAGATGCACAGCTTGGTCTTCATGCGTGTCATCCAGCAACTGGAGTAGGGACCCTCTCTGACACTGATGCCTGTCTTTGGATCCTATTCCCCTAACTAGGTTGCCTTGTCTGGCCTCAGGGAGAGAGGATGTGCCTAGTTCTGCGAAGACTTAATGTGGCAGGGTGGTTGGTACCCATGGGGGACCTCCCCTTCCTCTAAGGAGAAGGAGAGAGGAGAATAGAGGGGAGGTGTGGGTGAGGGGGACTGGGAGGAAAGGGGGGGAGGGCTGTTATCAGGATCTAAAGTGAATAAATTAATAATTTTTTTCTTAAAAGATGGAGAGCTTATACTGCCCTGTGCAAGAATGTGTCCATCAGTAGCCAAGCGTGGACAGAAGATGGGCTGCAGGCACTACCCCTCACTGCTAGACTATTTAGTTTTAATAGAATCAGAAAGAGGGACAGGGCCTTTGTGTTCCACAGTGTGTACACGAGTGACCCCACTGGCTTCAGTGGGTGGTTACAGTCTAATTAGCACACAGAAGACCCTTGTTAGAATAAGTGGGTCACAAAATAAAATCAAAAGTCATAAGTCTGGGAGAGGGACAGGTAGGGAGGAGTGGGGGTTGCCTCGGGTGGGAGGGAGATAAGAAAGTGTGGGGGAAGTTCATACATGTATGAACTGCCAAAGACAAAACTTAATTAAAATGTAATAAAGCCATATGCAAATCCAATGATTATTCTAACTGTGCACTGAATACAAACAGCTCCCCAATATTATCTGTTATTTACAAAATCTCATTAAACACAGCTATGTGTTCAACTTGCTATGATTTCCATTTTTACTTTATTATTGTGTGTGAAAAGGTGACTAAAGACACTCTAACATAAATGTCATTTTCAAATGAAGACTTGCAATTCATTTTTGTTTCTTAGATACCTTGGTTCATTAAACAAATTTAGATATGTGTGTGTGTGTGTGTGTGTGTGTGTGTGTGTGTGTGTGTGTGTGTATATTCAGCTTGTTCTGGACCAGATGTATGTATGTATGTATGTATGTATACACACACACACACATATATATATACAAACTGTAGACACCCAACTTATTCATTCATGCACACACACATATGCACATAGACACACACAGAGATGAAGATTCATCCTTTATAAAAAAGACATATTCTCATTAAATTTATTATGACTGACTTAAAAGCCCCATTGTGATCTACGAAGGAGCATCGTGCAGAGCAAGGCGCTATTGTAACTTGAACGCCGTTTTCTTCAAGGAAGTAAGAATGGATACGCGTACATATGCCATATATACAAGCAAGCATATGTGTACATAGAAATATAAAACCTATTATAGTATTTCATTGACTTTAATACAGGTGGGGAGGTATGAGTTGCTCTACACATGATATGGCTGAGCAGGCTTCATATCAAAATAAAGATTAAACAATTAGTAATTACAGGGAAAAAATTCAAAGACAGAATCCCAAAATCTTATAAAATCAAGAGGAAGCTCTCTTCTGAGAAATAGGACATTGGATGCACGGCTCTTTCTGGGTCGGCTGTATTCCTCCCTCCAGCGAGCTTTCCACGTGCATTTCAAACTCTCCCCTATGGCCGAATAAGGAAGTTCCCTCTGTTCTAAAATCACATTTAGCACAGCTATTATTTTGATCAACTGGACCTTTGTAATAGTATACTTGATGCTAGATTATAGTTTTCATCAACTTATTCTTTTTCTATTATTGGCCGAGATTACCCTCTGGCTTGTATTATGGATGTGCTGTACTTTAGATTTGCATATATAGTCAATTGTTATGTGCTTTTCTCAAAACACAATAGTTAAAATCACATACAATTTAGCTATTTCCTGTACTGAAAATGGCTACTTTGGTTTACATCATTTTCCCCTCTGTGGATTTCAAATGTAAATATAGACCTAATTTTTCATTCAAAAATCACTTTTTTGGCTAACCCTCCCTTTATGCCTCCCAAGCCAGGAAATATGCCAATGTTTTCAGAAAGTATGATTGTTTAGTCTTCAGATGTTCTTGGAAGGAGATTAAAGCATGGCAAAAAAAAAAAGCAGATGAATAAAATTCATAGGCTAAATGAGATATGTTCAATTCATTTCACCATTTCTTAGTTATAAGAAAGTTTTAAAAAGGAACAAGCAAGAAAGGAGGGAAGAAAGGAAGCAAATATCAGTCAGGAATACACACACACACACACACACACACACACACACACACACACACACACACACTTGAGACAATAATTTCAAAGTTCCTCAAATCTAAGCCTTAATTACACTTTTTAAATTATTGCATTAACATCTAACATGTAATGGTACTGTGCTCTGAATGTGATGAGCATAGTGAACCAAATGGCTCTCAAGTAGCACTTCTAACATGAGCACTGAGGGGGAAGAGGTCAAGAGCCATTGGGAGCCATGGTTTGCTGTGGAATCAACTGAATGGTAACAGGCTGACAAAAGCAGAGAGCACATTAAAGTGCTTTATTCACAACCCCACTGAATACACCAGATCACTGTAGCCACACTTTCCCACAACACGGGTTACATAGAGAATGCTGGAGGCACTAGGAAACGTTGGACATGAATATGGGACTGTTTGTTGGTTTTTCTGTCATTGAAAATATTATTACCAGGTGTGGTGGTACACAGCTTTAATCCCAGCACTCAGGAGGTAGAGGCATGCAGATCTCTGAGTTCAAGGCCATCGAGGGCTACACAGTGAAATGAGAACCTGCTGCTGTCCGTCTCCCTTCTTCCCCTGTCATGTGTGTGTGTGTGTGTGTGTGTGTTGTGTGTGTGTGTGTGTGTGTGTTATTAATCAGTGTAATAAAGAGAATTAAATTATATAATACAAACATTGGGGGGGCGGGACTAAAATTTCCAAATAAATAAATAAATAAATAATGTTTTCTCTCAGAATTGGTAAAACACGATTTCAAATGGAGATCTGGCAACACCATTTAGGGAACAGGGTAGAAGAGCAGTTGAGAACAATATTACAATTGAAATTCCATCTCAGTTACTGGTCAGATTTAGTGTGCTTCATATAGAATACAGCTAACCCAGCAAGCGGGCTTCTTATAGCCCTAAGGAAATCAAGACCAGCAAGAGTGAAGTCACTTCTCTCTGGGACTTAAACTCTGTGCCTTTATTGCCTCACCTGCACAGTGGCCCGGTAATAATCCTTACTTCATTGGGTTGTTAGAAGAATTAAATAGAATCTTTATGTATCTCAATCTTAGTAGTGAAAACATATCCCCCCTCCTTCAAATGCACTGAATAAGGAGTTCAAGGTCCTTTTCTTCTCATATTGCAGCCCATGCCTTCTTTCCATTATTCCACACATATTGAGTGTCACAGAGAAGTAAACGTGTCTGAAGATATTGTAAAACACTAAAAATGTTTTTAACAGAACTCTAATATTTAAACTCAAGCTAATAAATTTCGTGCTACGCCTCAGACTTTTATATGTTACACACACATACATGCACCCATGCATGTGAACACATGCACATATACACATGTGCAAATACACACACACATATATATGTACACACACATATGTGTGTGTGTGTGTGTGTATGTATGTGAATAGTTTCTTGCTGTAAACAAGTAGAACAAATCCCTGCTCTAGACAGAAGGCAGATATACAAGTATTAGAGGGATAAACTATCATTGGGCATTGTTATTAAAAACAAAAACACTCAAGTAAGAAATTATTATTGTTCCATAGGGGGAGGTGTTAAATTCCATAAAGTGATATTTAAATCATTGTTTAAGGACTCTCTACGAGCCAGGGGTCTCCATAAAATACAGAAGCATGGCAGTAAGCCAAACATCACCAATACAAATTATACCTCTATGGGGTAAATCATGTCTGAGATGCACTAGAGACTGTTAGCACAGGCTCAACTACAAACAGAATCAAAAATTATTATTTTAGGCCCAAGGCAAAGTTATGAGTATATCTTCATTGGCATAGACAAAAGTGAGTAGTTAAAGATCAAATTGGTCAAAAGTCCTTGTAACTTAACAGACAAGGTGCCTCATTTCCTTGAATGCACAGATTTCTACATTTTAAGCATATAGAACGAGATTTAACCCTAGTCCATTTTTAAGATGTGGTCTTGTGCATCTTGCATAGGCAGTTCGCACCTTCTAGCACAACACAGCCAGTTTTGAATATTGGTTTGCCATATGCATGTCATCACACGTCAGAATGGGAGTGCCATGCCAGGCGATACAACTACAGAGCCACAAGCCCATTCTACTTCTGCCAGCAAGCTAAGAATGGACGGCTGTTCAAAAATCTTCTGCACACAATCATGAGTAAGATTAAGAAAGTTCCAGCATCTAAACTAAGAAGGAGTTGGGTCAAATCCAGGGTTATTAGGCTCCCTTCAGTGTTCCGTCCTAGCATACCTGAGACTCAGAAAACTTCAGAGGCCAAAAGGGTCACAGATGAACATGTCAAAAGTGCTGCACACACAACTGCCTACAAGAAAAATGTTTACAGAATTATCTTGTCTTTACTTAGTTTTATTATGATTAGTGTTTGTGCAAAACCAGTCAAGGAGAGAAACAAGAATCTCTGACTCAGAAGGGTTACGATACAAAATTCATGAGGGTTGAGTTGCCTGGACCCCTGAGCATCCAGCCCCGGAACCAGTATGTCCAGACAGTGGAACATACAGTCTAAAAAGATGATATTATTGCCTTAAGACTTAATGTTTCCCTTCTCATGTTTTGCCCTTGTTAGGGACTTGATACTCACTTCTTCTCTTTTGTTTCCTTTGGGAATAGGGGTATCATTCAGGTAGTTTGAATGAGAAGGACCCCAATAGCCTCATATATTTGAATGTTTGCTTCCCAGTTGGTAGACTGTTGAAGAAACATTACAGGTGTGGCCTTGATGGAAGAGGTGTGTCTCTTGGGATGGGCTTTGATGTTTCAAAGTCCAATGCCAGACCCAGTTTCACTCTTTCTTGTAGGCAAGATATAAGCTCTCAGCTGATACTATTCCTGCTTTCCTGTCTGCCACCACCTGTCCCATCCTAATGTTCATGGGCAAATCCTCTGAAGGTCTAAGGAAGCTTCCAGATGAATGTTTTCCTTTCCAAGTTACCTTGGCCATAGCATATCTTCACAGCAATAGAACAGTGACTAAGACTTTCTCCAATGCCTGTCTTACCACTGAACTTTGGAAACACATGTTTCACATCAAGTTTACAGTTGTGGAGCAACTGGCCTCAGAATAAATCTCATCTTTGACTCTTGTAGCTGATGAAAATGATGGAAGGGACTCCAGACTTAGGGCTTGATGTTGACACTAGGATGAGGTAAGACTGTGAGGTCCTGGATGGAATGAATATGCATGTAAGGTGACGTGGATTTGGAGAAGTCACGCGTAGAAAACAGGGCTTTGGATGTACCCCATCCAAAACCCCTTTTGCCAACATAATTGTGTTAAAAGGTGAGAACTTTTAGAAGAAATTCGGCCCTTTGTAAATGAGATTAAGACCATCACAAAGGAGGCTTTGCATCTCACCCCCTCTCTTTCATTCTGCCTTCAGCCAAGTGAGGTCATGGTACTGATTTCAGCATCCCTACAGGTGGTGTAGATCTCACCAGCAATTAGACCTGCCAACACATTAGTCTTGGGCTTCCCAGGTGGCAGAGTCTTGCAAGATTGAATGACCTAGGCCTGAGTATTCTTTTACAGCACAAATGGACTAGACGTCATGAGCAGCTGAAGCCCTCATATCTGAAACACCCTCTTCTTTTCTGGTAACTCTTGCCAACCTTTTCTCTCTGGATTCTTGATAGACAGTCTTTATGTTTGACTCTGGCAATAATGTTGACTTCCATGGACATATCAAGGTTAAGAAGGCAGGCTTAAAGGGACACAATTGGAACTCAGACCTCAGATTCTTGGTTATTGGTTATGTGGCTTTGGATTAAGTTACCCAAAACTGCATCTATATCTCAGTTTCTTCAACTGTAGAATGAGAATAATTCATAGATTGAAAAAAAGGGTTGCATAGTTGTTGTGAAGATTATATCAAAAGTCTGTTGCCGGGATGTATTAAATGTCCTAATGTTGTCTGCAACTGATTTATGAACACAAGCACTTTCTCTAAGATATTTTAAAACAGTTTTTAATTTCTAAGTCACAAACTTCCCTTTCAGGTTCCCTACCCCTGCATCTTCCATCTGTCAACAATGCCTAACCACTATGTAGTAAGGATGCATTTTCCCTCAACATAAGATCTCCTATCGTAGGATTACATGGTGTTTTAAAGACATAGCCTGAATTTCAAGTGACACAACACACGTAGTGACTTGCATAAGGTTAGCCAACTATAGGCATCTGGGATTCGTGTGCTGGTTTATAAGTCTAAAGGCTTGATGTTCTTTCTCTTCTTGTATATAATCTGTGCATATCAAAGGGAGGTAAGAAGGCAGCCATAGACTCACTGCTGAGTGCCGTGATCCCTTTGAGGTCAAACAATCATATTTCACAGCAGCTCTGAAGAGCTCAAACTCAGGTCTGAACAATCCTGTGCTCCTAAGTACTCACCTGTCTCCTGGTAGGAGACAGAGGTAAACTTAGGGGGAAAATAATTTTTAAAGGGACAAAGTCATTGAGCATACAGTGAACATTAATTATACCTAAAACAGAGTGCATCCAAAATGCTATGAGGAAGTTTATCCTTCAGAATGTCTTTTGTCTTAGTTAGGGTTTCTATAGCTGTAAAGAGACACCATGACCGCGGCAGCTCTTATGAAGGAAAATATTTCATTGGGGCTGGCTTACACTTCAGAGGTTTAGTTCATTATTGTCATGGTGGGAAACATCCATGGTGGTGAAGAGGCAGACATAGTGCTGGAGAGGAGGCTGAGAGTTCTACATCTTGATCCATACATAGCAGAAGGAGACTGTGAACTATGCTTGGTGTAACTTCGGAATATGAGACTTTAAAGCTTGCCCTCAGGTGATAAACTTCCTTCAACAAGGCCACTCCTACTCCCCCAAGGCCATACCTCCTAGTAGTGCCAGTCCCTATGGGCCAAGGATTCACATACATGAATCTATGGGGGTCATTCCTGTTCAAACCACTACATCTTTATATTTTGTCTGCCAGAAACCACACTAACGTGTAACAGGCAATAACATAATATTTCATTGTAGGAGTGAATTGATACTCCTAAGTTTTAATTGCAGGGGTAAAAGACATTCCTCCAACAAATTCAAAATAGAAATATATATATATGCTTGATTCCAATAATTTATCATTTTATTATTTGATATATCTTCATCCATAAGTTAAAACATGGAGTCCATAAAATTCTGTTGTGTAAACTATTAGAACTTATGATTTTATACAAAAGAAAACAGGAAATCTAGGAAACCTGCTTAATAAAGAAGCCATGCAAGATAAATACCTAACAATAGGAAGTGTGGTTGCCCAGGTCTGAAGGCAAAGCACATGCTCTCCTACAAACACAGAAGCCACAGTGTTCTGCAAGTTCCTTAAAACTAGGAAATGCCCTAGTAAAAGAGCCTGCAGACCTTGGAGTTCGATTTCTTTTGGCAGGAAAGAAGTTCAATCAGTTCTTCTTTCACTGACTTGGCGACATCACCAAGTATCTATGTGGTACCAGAAAATACCCAGGAACCGAGGAAGCACCAAGTTGGAGCAAGTTTAGTAGGGGGCTAAAACAGACATACTCTTGGCCTGGTGAAGGTCATCAAAGACCCCAGGCAATGTCCCTTGGTGGTTTCCTCCTATAGACATTCTGTCGCTTATATTACCATCTGTTGCTCAAAGCTTTCCCAGAGTGTGTTCGGCTGTTCTGCTCCCTGAATGCTTTCACAGATGGGCGATGGAAGGTGTAAGAGGAAGTGACTTAGACAGTGCTGGTCACCAGCAAAGCCAAGACTGGATTCAGGGCTTCTGATTTACAGACAAAGATAGGGGACAAAATTAAATGCTTGCTCTTCTTTCCAACTGGCTATTTTTGTGACTGTTCCTGGGTAGATTGATGAACTCTCAGAAGGAAGTTGAAGCTAAATTGACTGAGCTGATAGGGATATGAAAGAATGCACCCTGAATACACAGAGTTCACAATCAATGTTCATTACTCAACCGAGAAGCAGATGAGATTCCACAGACATCCTGTTTTTTGGTGCAAGAATGGATTTTAAAGTAGAAGATGCTAGCCAGAAAAGTGTCCATAATTACGTTAATCTACTCTGTCCTCAGGGGGGGTGAGTCTAGGATGGGGCAAAGAATAACTTCTTCATTTAAAATTGTTTAAGATTTCTCTTTTAAATTAACAAAAATTCTCAGCAGGGCGCCAGATGGCCTGGAATGAAACTAGGGCCACTCATTATCCAGATTCAGATGAAAGACTTTTTAGAAGCCGCCTGATGTGAACTGATTTTTACTAATGACATAAACCATCTATTCTCTATAAAGCTCTTATTGGTGAGCATTGCTGCATGCATATATCTCCCTCATTTTAAAAAAAAAAAGTATTTCAATGCTGTCCATCAAGATTACGAACTTTTTCTAAATATGCTTATGAGAGCAAGGAAGACTTGCAGGTGAAATATTAGGTTTCATAGCCTGGTACCGGTTCCTGGAGGGCCCTGGGGCTACATGGATCAGTGCCAAGGCTAAGTCATGAGCCAGTGATCTAAGTTCAAATTCGGTACACTCTAAAATGATGAGCCTTTTTCTAAGATGTCATAGCACTCTTTAAGTACTGGAACCCACACTGGACCAAAAAAAAAAAAAAAAAGAGTTGGGGACTTAGGAAAAACACAACTACATCTTCATTTTTAATTTACTTTCATCTTATATTTAATGTGATTAAAAACAATCACTAGAAATCATCAATACAAATATAGCCCAAAGCAGTGTCACCAAACTTCAAACTAACATCTGAGGACTATGATAAGCAAATGATTATTCCACTGTTGTAAGGTCCTCAAATCCCAAAGCAATTATGTTTCGGTTTCAACTCAGGACTCAAGGTCTGATGTTCTCTAAGACATGGCTTATCTGCAGTTGGATTGCAACAACCCTCAAGAAGATGCAGTGCTGTGGGAGCCCCAGCTGATTGACATGTAGAGAAATTGCCTGGGGACCCTTCCTACCCATCAACACAGCCCACCACTCCTGCTGCGCATGTCTTTATGACTGCTCAGAACCACGTATGGGAAGATCACTTAGTTCCTGTATGATCCTTACACAAATCAACCCAAGAGCATGTGATGGACTTACTTGTAGTTTTGCATGCGGTGTAGGAGACTTTCTTTGCAGTTAGAACTCTGACTCTCCATGTTGACCATTGAGCTATCACATCACAAACACTCATGGATCACCATTTTAAACAGTGCACAAGTTGCTGGCTTTATCAGAATGCATCAAAAGACTACAAAAGAGGCCAAGGTGGAACCACTGTGGAAGCCATGACTTTATTGAAGGGGAAACATATGTTTGCAAATCACAATGCTACATACATGACATGGTTTACAATGATGTCCCAATTAGGCTCTTTGCAGACTTGCCACATACAGTCTCTCCATTAAAAAAAAAAAAGCGAGGGTTGGATGGGTGGGAAATGTTATTTTTGTCATCACGTTTACATATCCAAGTTGGGAGTTAGAATCAGAAAATTTGTTCTTGACCATTTAGAGTGGTTCTCAACGTGTGGGTCATAACCCCTTTGGGAATTGAATGACCTTATCACAAGGGTCTCATATCAGCATTATTTTCCCCCCTGAAACAGGGTTTCTCTGTGTAGCCCTGGCTGTCCTGGAACTCTCTCTGTAGACCAGGCTGGCCTAGAACTCACAGAGATCTACTTGCCTCTGTGCCACTATTATAGGGCCAAGGGTCATATATTAGATATTCTGCATATCAGGTATTTACAATATGCTTCATAACAGTAGCAATATTAGTTATAATTTTATAGATTGGGGTCACCACAACATAAGGAACTGTATTAGAGGGTCGTAGTGTTAGGAAGGTTGAGAACCACTGACTTAGGCCACATTGACTTCTCAGTCCCATACACAAACTTCTATATAGGGACCACTTTTCAGCGAATAACTTTAATGACCTAACTTGTATCTCATAATGTAGCTAGTAAACAGGACAGCAACTGTGATGAATGGTACACTGTCTAACATCTCTCTCATTAAACATACCACCTTGTTTTTGAGAGTTAATACAGTATTTTATTTTGGAATATGAGACATCATACAGTAGGTATCTATTTTTTAAAAGGCCCAGTTTAAATGTTCAGAAGGTCACTAATTGGATTTTGGCACAGTGGAAGAAATTTGAGGAAAACATAAAAAAAGGAAATTTAAAAAGAAATGAAGGAAAGCAAGAGAAGAAAAATCACACCGCTTTTATTGTGGAGTCTATCTTTATAACAGTAGTCATAAAATATGGAACTTTATTTCTAGAATCTAGACAACTAAAAAAGAATAAATTTATTTTGATAAGTAAAAAGAGAAATGTGAGTTTGATCATTTTTCTAAGCCACCTGCCTTATTTTACTCCCTTTGAGTATAATAGAAATCTCTAAACTAGTGATTAGTGATTGTGCAAGGAAATCACTGGATTTTATCTCATTAGAAATTAATAGTACAAAGCAGCAGAGGATTTTAAAAATCAAGACTCTAATGCCATAGAATATCTGATGTCGGAATATATAATTAACGATAAGACTCATTACAAGACTAGAATCAGAATATTCTAGAAACCAAGGCCCCTCTTGCTTTGCTCTGAGAAACCTACTGATGCTTCATACAGCATCTATGTATGCATTCCTATATTTTAGTCTACATTACCAGCTTATCTCATGTAAAAATTTTCCAGTTCTTGCCATTTGGTTAGGACTAAGACTTGCCCATTGGAGAATGGGTCTTCATTTCATTTTATTTAAATATTATTTTTAAATTTTTATTTATTTATTCACTTTACATCCTGGATGTCTCTGGCTCCACTACTCTACTTTTATTTCCTTAGGTCCTTAAAAGTGTGAAACAGTTCACCTGCCTGGACAAGCTACTTTCACACCAACTTAGATATTACTCATATTTGATATGGCTGGAACATTTCCCCCACACTTTACCTTCTTGATCTTTTTGTCGTTCTTCAACACCCAACTCCAGGGAACTGTTTACAACACTCAAGCTCATAATCATAAAATATTCAGACATGCTGATGTCAGTTCTGAGGCAGGTGTTTCTGCTCATTGTTATGACTGGCTTCTTTTGACAGCTTAGAAAAGAGCTGGCTGATTCCTCATCATCTGTATCATCCTTTGGCTGGATTCATCACTGATACAATGATGAAGGGAAGCCATTTGCACTTTTAGTTTGTGCAACATGGGACAACACACATCCTCCATACTCAGTCTGTCCCTGAATTTATGTACCTGATGCTCTTATAACAACAGGAACACTAACAAAATATCTACATGTGTGGTCATATGATGGCTTCTCCTGATGAGGCAAGTGTTGCCTTTATGGACCTGAGTGTGTGTGTGTGTGTGTGTGTGTGTGTGTGTGTGTGTGTGTGTCTGTGTGTGTGTGTCTGTGTGTCTGTGTCTGTGTGTGCTGGTGCAGGTGTGCATGCAGGCCAGAGGACAACCTCATATGTTATCCCTCAGATGCCATCCACCTTATATGTGTGTGAAAGAAAGACAGGATCTCTCCCTAACCTGGAGCTTATCACGTAGGTGAGGCTAGCACCAGGGATCCAACTGTCTCTACTTCCCAGCACTAGCTTACAAGGACTTGCTACCATGTTAGCCTTTGTGAATGAGGATTCTGGGGTTTAACTCAGTCCTGTGAGCTTACAAGGGCAGCATCTCCCTCACTGAGCCATCTCCTTCGCCTATTGTTGTGAAGTCAATTTCTCTTCATTCAGTCGCTAATCATTTACTGAACTCCTATTGTGACAGTACAAGGTAGCTTTTCTGAGGCCTGAAAGAAAGCAAGAGGCCTCATTTAATGGACAACAGCGGGACATGTCAATATATACTTGAATTTTCTAGTTGGTTTTAAGGTAATCTCTTCCACATAAGAGGAAATGAAGAAAATAACTGAGATTCAGGAAGGGGGTGGGGCGAGAGACAGTCAGTGCCTGCTAATGCCATGCCTGAGCCAAGCCTGAAAATAGATACAAGCTGAAGAACGCTTAAGCCTCTTAAGAAGCAAAGGAGATACTTATTTTTGCCATTTTATGGACGAGAGAAAAGAAGCTTTAAGTTTCAGAATTATTTGCAATGATTCCTCAAACTACACTACAGCTTATGCACCTAGCAGTGTCACCACAGTAAAAGACTCCTAGGATAATTCTAGAACTTGAACCACAATTTGAGTAACTTCAAATTAAAAACTTAGTGTTCACTGCCATCCTGTAGTTCCAGTTACCAGCCAGGTTGCAAACTTCTCTGATCTAAGAAGCCACTTGATCCTCTGGAAGGACTGAGAAAGTACAGGAGAGTCAAAAACTTAGTGGGTTTTCTCTTTGTTTTTCTGAGATTTCTAGCTTTAGTCTTCCCATAAATTATTATTTTCCTTATGTCCAGAAATGAGTGTGTGTGTGTGTGTGTGTGTGTGTGTGTGTGTGTGTACACATGTGGAGGCCAGAGGTTAGCCTCAGACGTCTCTCTGGAGGCACACCTTGTTTTTGGTTTTTCTGTTTTGATTGTTTCAACACCGGGTCTCTCCTTGCCCTATACCTCACCACATAGGTAGGATGGCCAGGCAGCAAGCCCTAGGGATCTCAGCCCCCCACCCAAAGCCCCATGCTGGCAATCTAAGTGCATATCGCGACACCAGGCTTTTTCTTAATGTGGGTTCTAGGACTCAAACACTGGCCCTTTGATATGCTGTCCTCCCTCATCTTGATTGAATACAAAGGAGTTAGAAAGCTTCTTTTCATTGTTCTCTTCTCGGAATTTTATTCTTCTAGATTTACCTAAGAAGTCTTTCAGACCCACTGGCGATTCTACCATCCTAAACTGTTACTCATAATTCAGGTAGATTATTGTTAATTTCAAATTCCAATAGTGGCACAGAGTCAAGATTTAAATTTAGCCAAATAATTAAAGTCAGCCATCATTCAGATAGAAAATAAAACCTGAAAGGACCTAAGACCCCTTTTTGGTTGCAGAGGATTTTAGTCTATTGCCTCTGGGGAAATAATAGATTTTTGAGAAATTGGGTCCTTGCTGGCCACAGTTCAACAAATGCATGCAAATGTGCATCTGTGAAATAAATCTGCCACAGATGCGGCACCTGGAAATGAGGTCTCAACTAGGAAGCCATTTATTATCACAATAAATCATATCAGTAATCTATGTGGGCACCCACACCTTTTTAAAAAAAAATATGTAACAGGTATTTTAAGACCAGCTCATTTGAAAAAATGATGAGCAGGTGATTGTATGCAGTACATAAAGGACAACTCACACATGCTCCTTGAATTTAATGTCCTTACATTCATATGTAAACTTGAAAAAGGCTTTGCACAGTGCCTAGACTGATCTCTGAAGGCAGACCAAGTGTCTAAACTTCAGATTTTAAAAAGAGTATTATGCCATGAATGCCTCTGGAGAGCTAATCCCTTCTTAATTACCTACCTAGAGTCAAGGTGAAAGCCAATCTCTTACCTTTAAAAATTTCCTGTCCTTGTCCATAATTAAAGTGACATAGGCTTGCCTCTCTGCTCTCCTTCTGAGTAGTGGAGGGAAGAGTCCCCAGTACAGCACAGTTGGTGGGGGAGGGGGGTGGAGGGGAAGGGGGTAGGGCGGTTCCCTCTGAGCTTGTCAGCCTCAGATGCTTGTTAACATTGGGAAATCACCCATGGCCTTCTCTCAATTAGGTTGAGACCCTATCGTCATGGCAACATTTTCTTAACAGAAAAGCAGACTAGCAACACCCAAAAGGAATAGTGATGAGAAAGGAAAGAAAGAAAGAAAGAAAGAAAGAAAGAAAGAAAGAAAGAAAGAAAGAAAGAAAATTCCAGGTTTCCTTCCCCCTCCCACCACATTTCCTTTATTTGGAGATCCTTGGACCAGGCTCCTCCTTCCTACGATCATTTGCCATGCCCCTGCCCCCAACCATATTGAGATGGGGGGAAAGACATAAGGCAACTCAGGAAGGAGGAGGCTAGGGAAGCCTCCAGGCAAGGAAGAATATAAACAGTGGATATGCATCAAGACATGGTCCTCCCAATGTAACAGCCATACCTCCACCAGCTTAAATCTTAAAAGTTAGAAAATAGTTTCTCCCTTAATATGCCAATGTTCGGGTTATTCTTTTACATGAAATCACTATATACAGTCCTTAAAATAAAAATTCCTTCACCAAACTAGTTTATATAGAATTATATGAAATATCATAACTTAATGAAAACAGAGCCCTATACGAAGTAAAAATAACATGTATGTTAAAATATAAAATGAAAGTTACTATTCTCAAGATAGAGGCTATTTTGGAAAAGATGTCATTAATTAGCTATTGTATGAAACCTACTTCTATATAGTATACTTAAAGTTAGAAATTACCCACAAGTCTTAGTCAACCCATCTACTATGATGAAAAAATTCAAACAACAAAGGAGAGAAATTCCAAGAGATATATCGGACTTCTTCCCTCGTGGAGTGCCCTTTAAAAACCAGGTTCCGTGTATTTCCATGGGCGATGTGTTGTTGCCCTATTACTAACTACTACACGTGAGTAACTTTGCTTACTAAGTTGATTA
This sequence comes from Acomys minous, assembly GCF_964271855.1. Lineage (NCBI taxonomy): Eukaryota > Metazoa > Chordata > Mammalia > Rodentia > Muridae > Acomys > Acomys minous. The sequence continues at coordinate 128,835,961 of NC_140485.1, read as the reverse complement.
TCCCAGAATTTTCCAAGCAACAAGTTAAGCTGATGAGTGTTTCCAGAGTCACCATCCAGTTCCCTTTGTGAAAGGAGGTTCTAAATTTGCCCTTTTCCAGTCTTCAGCATCTCATCAGTCCTCCACGGGCTCTCAAAATTGATATCTAGCGGTTCTGTGATGACTTCGGCCAATTCATTAAGTACTCTAGGATGCCAGCCATTGGGACCTGTGGATTTGAACATATCTGGGTTACTGAAGTTCTGTTTTACCCATTCTGCCCCTAGTCCATCATGGATGCCTGTTCCCGTCTTCAAGCCAGGCTTGTACCTTTCTGGTTACCGTGTAGACTTTTGAAGAACAGCTTTCCATGCCTCTGTTTTTTATGCATTCATTTTCTCTTTTAAGATGATAAATGAAGAAAGATTTGTATTCTTCTCAAGCCTTTGGTTTACTTTTAAATGGCCTACTTATCTTTTTTTTTCTTTCTTTCTCTTGTAAACTAAAAACCTCAAATTTACCTTGTAAGTGTTTGAATTTTTTTCACTCACGTTATTCAATAACATGTTAGCAACTTTTAATATCAGACCCTTAGTCAATATCCTGCTGAGGTTCCAAATATTAATAGCTGCCTGTCTTGCGTGCAAAGAGAACTTCTGTATTCAACTTGCAACTGCAGCCGCTAGTGCTAATTTCCGAATGCTTCTTCCAAAATAAAGACGATTCACAATCATCTTTAATCATTATCATTTGTATGCATAAACAATGATTTCTTCTGCAAGGAATTTAAGAAGCAGGAGTTAGAGGGAGACAAATAGGAATTCCTGTGAAAGCACTTGCCTAGCAGAATGCATTTTCTGTGTGGTCATGGGTGTCCAGGGCCTCGGGTTTACATTACATTAATCATGTCCACATTCTGACAGGTGTTGACAGTTTTAACCCCTTTATTGTCACACTGACTCCTCGGAAACTGAAAGACAGCCACAGATGATAGTTTTCTGCCCATCCATTATACTCTGCCATGTGCTGAGAACCCCCTGGCAGGCTCAGGGTGGACAAAGGAGAGGAGGAAAGGAGAGGCGAAAGGGACAAAGACACCTAAGACTTGCTTCTGGCATTTGTGTTTCTTGGATCCAACCGTTCGGTTTGGGGCTTTGAGGTTTTTTTTTTCCCTTGGGTTTGTTGTTGTTTATTAGACAAGGTTCTTTGTCGAAAGATTGAATATGTTGTTTTGTTTTGTTTTCCTAGTCGATCCCACTTCACCCTTATACTGAGGTTTATTCTTTGAAACTTAATACTGCTCCTCAAACATAAGTCATACTGCAGACTCCACAAAGACTCCTTTAAAGCACAGTTCCACCCATCTCCCTAAGACTTCTCAGAATGTGCCATTGTCACCCTTGCTCTTGCAATGGCCACCAGCTGACTACACCATGTAGCTAGTATGTCATTATCTATTAGTCTGGGAGACAACATCAGTCAATCTCAGCCAGTAGGAGCTATAACTGACACAGCTTAATCAGCCTCCTTTCTAGGGAGAAAACTATTTATGGTTCTCTGTTTTGATCTTTGGCTGTAACTCTAAGAAAACATTACTAATAATTAATGTATTAAAAATTACCTCCGAAAAAGCTAGCCTAATTTAATGTCTCTATTAAAATTACCTTGTGTTATAGTCTGTGGTAGAGTAATTGTTACTCTATCTTGACAAGCAAAGTTCCTAGGACAGTCTGGAAGGGGGTGGGGGGTGTAAGTCAAAGTCCTTGAGAGGAGAGATTATTCAAACACAAAGAGGTTAAAGTTACTTCGTTTTCTCGTGCTGTAGTAAGGAAGTAAATAACAAGGTATTAACACCAACTCTTACAGTTAGTGTGTTGTACAAGATTCCTAGCTATTGTTATCAGGGAGAAGAGCAAGTATCAGAGAAAAGCCTGGAGCAAGGATGCTGGTGACTAGGGGGAAGGAAGAGATGTTGGCTGTGAGAGAACGGGTCTATAATAAACCCGCCCTAGCTGAGGCAGAGCTCTGAGTGAAGTCAGCTGAATGTTTTTCATGGTTTCCCATGTTCCACGCACACATAAAGAGAGTTAGCACCTCTGGAGATGGGATGCACACACTCACTTCACAAATCTAACCACAGACCAACCGCCTCCAAAAGCTCCCTTGTTTTGGGTTCCACGAAAAGCAAATCAAATTTATTCAACAAGCCCCATCTTGTAATCTGCCATTTTTCATTCCCTAGGGAAGAGGCTGGGAGGCAGACAAACAGGATTTCCACCATTGACTCATGGGGAGTTTCAAGTTGTGGGAGCAGTCATGAAGCCCTGTTGCATCGCAACTTAAGAAATGTTAATATTTTCCCTGTTACTAATGTTTTCAGTGTTCGGATGGCTGATAGGCATTGTGACATCCCACTGCCTGGTCTTCACAGGCCCCACTCATATGGAGTAAAAATGAGCAGATTCAGAAGCATGACAAGCTAAACAAACATGTGAGACCTGTTAGGGGCAAACATGCATTCGGCAATACAGCTCTCACACCTTGCGTTTGTTTTTTCATAGCTTATTTTCTCCCTAAGTTACCTGTCATTCTCTTTTAAGGACAAATGGGTCTTTCTTTACTTCACCAAGATGTGTATCAATAGCTCCATGGTCATTATGTTTTCTTCTTTGGTTAGTGAGCAAGGTTGGCTTAGGCAAGATGTGTCTCCATGGTACGCAGAGTGCTCACCTAATATTTAAGAGGTCTGTCTTAGTGCGTCTAAATTTCTGAGTGTAAATCAATCTCCATCACGTCTTGTCATTAGCAAGTTGAAACATCTATCTAGACCTAAAAGCATCTTAACCCCTAAACAACTAAGCTTTATTGTAAAGCTCCCTGATCTTCAACTCCATCAGAGACTTGAAAAGGAATAAACAACCAAGGTTAGGTCATGGCTCTTTTCAGACTTTTAAGAGTATGGAAGTGAAACAGTAGTAAGTTCGGAACAGGCGAGGAGTTTGACCACAGTTCCAGACTGAGAGGAAGGAGATCCATGGAGTCTACACAGGCGAGTTAGGGCTAGAAGGACTGCAGAGATCAAGAGGGATTAGTTCTAGAGGGAAAAGGGACCCAGCCTCAGGAAGGCTCAGAGACAAAGGGCCAGAAAGCCTCAGATGCCAGCACAACCGAGATGGGGGTGGGTGGGAGGCAACTCTTGAGCAAGTCACTGCTTCTTACTGTGGCAGTGACTGGCCAAGGCTGGCTACAGTGAGCCATGAGGTAAGAACTCTAAGGAGAGGGTGCAAGACTGAAGTCCACTCAGGCCACTTGGATGGGAAATTGGTCTATTGCAAGCGAGCTGGTCAGACGGGGTGACACAGAATGACAGCGCCAGGGCTTCTGGCGTTTCTCTCTGCATTGAGACTCAAGGTCTCCAAACACCATCCAAAACATGATCAATAGGCAGGGCCTGCTCACAATACACAGAAGACTGGAAATCTCAGGAGTGCAGTTCTGGGTGCTTGGTCCTCTAAGGTAGTTCTTTGAAACATACTTGGTGGCTCCGTAGATGAAAAGTCCCTGGTGATGTTGGTCTCTGAGTGTTCTGGGCTGCTCACTTGGGGCCCTATTCCTTCCCTTTCCCTGTCCCCAGCTCATTTTCCTACTTGTGGTAACATTGTCATCTATTACTACTACCAACCTTTGACCATTAGCCTTAGTGTGTGTTTTCTCTTACTCCAATGATTATTTGTCATTTCAGCAGGTGTCTAATGCATGCAATGATAGTTATGATCCACACTGTGCCACAATATTACTATTATTGTTTACTGGGGGAAATCTCTCTCCAGCAGGCACCACGTTGAGAGTGTGTGCCTGCATATAATCTTCCTCCTCGCCCCACACCAACTTGAGAGCGAGAGCCAGAACCTAATTAATAAATGAAGAAGCTGAGGCTTTGAGATGTAGATGTGCTGCTCCAGGAAAGCTGCTCATCTAGGCCAGAGCAGTTCTGCCCTATGGCAACTTCCACCTTACCAAATGACATCTATTCAGGACAGTCAAGTTTGATTTGCTGTTCACGGTAGCTGAAAAGTCTACCAAGAATCCCAAGAGCAGGGCTCAGTAGGAAACGGTATTTTACAGTTGGAATTTGTCCTGGATCTGAGTTAAAAATCACTGGAGGTTTAAAGTGAGCCCTAACCCCATTGCCTTCTGTTCTCATATGAAGAAGAAAAGAAACAGAGACATGGTAAAGGGACCACATGAAGAAAAGGGCAGAGACAGGCGTAAGCCACCAGCCACCGTAAGCCTAGAGAGCCCAGAGCCACCAGAGGCTCCAGAGGGCAAGGAAAGATGCTCTCTTCTGGGCCTTGAGAGGAATCCAGCCCCCCTGATACCACGGTCTTTTACTTCAAGCCCTCGGAAACAGGATGGACCAGCGCTCTGTTTTTTAAACCACCTAGCTTGTGCTAGCTGTCACCTCATCCTTAGGTAGCACATAGCCTCTTCATCAGCAGATATAACTGATACGCTCCTAGGGATAGTTTTAACTGCTTTGTTGTTCTTAGAATATGCAAATGTGATTTTTTAGTGAACGTGAATTTTGTTTTCACACAGAACGTGCAGTGTTATGCGAAATATCTAAGAGTTTATTTATATAGTGCACAAAATACCTATTTTGAGTTTGTTTACATCACTGATTATATGAAAACACTGGGCCTCTTTCTACTCCATAAATGACACAGACAGCTTGAATTATGTAAAACATAATTTAACAAACAACATTAAAGACTACTATATATTTATTGATGTATATATGTACACAATATATATTTATTTATATATATACATCACATGCTAATACATCTCATTAAAAAAAGAAACACAAGAAACTGTCAAGAGACAGACTTTTCTAGATTTCTATTTTCCCCTTAAACATTCACACTTTATCATTAAAAATAAACATTGCCTATTGTCTTTCTTGAAGTTCTGGGTTCAGGGGCTGGAGAGATGAGTCAGCAGTTAAGAGCACTAGAACACCCACATGGCAGCTCCTGGGAAGCTGATACCCTCTTCAGGATGCTATAAACACCTGCACATGCAGATGTGTGTGCACACATGTATACACACACACAGATAAAATTTTTATTTTTTATTCTTTTGGTTTTTGAGACAGACTTTCTCTGTGTCATAGCCTTAGATGTACTATGTAGACCAGGCTGGCCCTGAATCACAAAAATCCACCTGCCTCTGCCTCTTGAGTGCTGGGATTAAAGCTGCTTCAATGGTTTTTTGTTTGTTTGTTTGTTTTGTTTTTTTTTTAAAGAAAAGAGAAATACTGGAATCACTTATCTATTTTCAAGTTAATCCTCCAAATACCCTACTCTGAAGACTTGTGACTTACTCGCAGCAGCTCTTTCAAGTGGAAATGGTGCTACACGTAAGAGCGTGGTCAGTGGAGCCACAGACAACAGCAGTTCCTGCCACGGAAACAGGCTCATTCACACTTGCTGTGGCCTCGGAAGAGTGCCACGTACTTCTATTTTGTCAGACCGAATTCAGAATGGAAAAAACAAAAGCCGAGGACACAGAGGCTGAGGTGAGGTGAAATTACTGTTACTTCTATTGCTTCTGCTAGGCTGTTATCATAAAGATGGTTTCTTAAGGCTATTGCAGTGTGGTGGTGGGGTGAAACACAGAGACTGCCAGCATTTGCGCCCATCGTTGCTTTTCTGATGGTGCACACATCTACAAGGTGAAAAAGCAGATAAAGGCATGACATTCTTGTGACATCATATCTCGAGAGTCGCCTGGAGGGAACCCTTGGAGAGTCCTCAGACCACACTTTGAGACCCGCTGTGCAACTGCATTTCTAGACACCACAAACCAGAGAGATCACAAGCTCCACAAGTCTCAGACCAAGTCCTCAGTCTGAAATTTATTATACTTTGCCCTTTCATGTGACGGCACCTTCTGAACCATCACTCCACACTTACCCTCCCGGCCTCCCATCTGGCTTAGTCCCACAGAGCTGGGACCTTCTTCCTGTCTTGAAAGTGAGATGACCTTTCCTGTCTTCTGAGAGGCTTTGCAAAGATGACTGGTCTGCCCACAAACGCATGCTTCTCTTGGGGGCTTAGCTTGCCAGCCTTGAAAATAGCAAGGGCTTTTAAAGCGACTTGGGCGTTTCTGCATACAGGCAGTCTGCTTTATCAAAATTACCTTGCTCTCTTAGCATCCAGACTCAGCTCCCAAAGACTGAAGCGAAGCGTGGCCTCTGCTGGGCTTTGACCTCACCTGCCAAATTGAAATGGGCAGGGAAGCAAGACAAGAGCCTTAATCCTCTTTAGCAATTCCACCCAGGGCATATTTGCATGTTTAGTGGCAGCCAGAAGGAAGGGTTCAGGGGAGATATAACATTTTCCATTACTTTCTTTGTCTCTGATTTTTGGCAGGGGGAAGGGGACCCTTCAGACACTAGCATGCTCTCATGGACTAGCAGCTCGGGCCATTAAAGGAGCAGGTGGATACAAAGTCAACGGAACAACCCTCAAGAGGCTGGCCTCACCTTAATGAACTCTGAGGAGGTGGGAACGGGCTACCTGCAGCAGCCAAACATGTAAAGCAGGCCGCCTCCCATCACGCCCTTGAGTTCTCAACCACGCACACTTGCTCTTAGGCAATGCTGGTACCCAGGAGAAGAAGTGGGGACAGCTTCCTGTTTAGCTCCAGTCCCTGTGCCCACCCTGGGCACAGAGTGTGTGCGGATATGATATGGAGTGAAATGTGGGTGTGGAAGCAGGGTGGCCGGAGGGGATGGCAGAATGATCTTCCCTGGCCAGTCAGCTTCCAACCTCTCGGTCACATAGGACCACCACCAAGTCCCGTATCTCTGAGGGCTGCGGCAATTACCGTTTGGAACAATATTTGACATCGTGTAAGTACCACCCTATACAGAGACGTGAAATGATACATTTTTGTTCACTCACTGAAAATTGTAGTCACCCCTAAGGAGAAATTGATTCTCAGGCACATCTTCCAAACAGAACTATAATGGGTCTTCAGCAGCATTATTGAGTTAGTCACCCACAAACGTTATTAAAATAGACCATGAGTAATGTGTGTGCTTTAAGCACTGTTTAGCCATTAACTTTTAAAAATTTCATTTAGCTTTGTGAAGCATGCCCAATAGAACATAACTGCCACAGATATAGTCCTCAGCTTGTTGAAGCATAAAGATCTCGTTAATTGTTTTAAAAACACAGACTTTCCCTCTAGGTACATGTATGTACGTATATGCGCACATACACACATTACAATATTATATGTCTATTTTCTCCTACTGCCTCTTCATTGAGAAAAAAATATTACTTTAAAAGTGACCAGAATTTCAAGAACTTCAAATACATTGATATAAAACGTACTCTTTATGGAGCAAGTTGGTACCAAACAGGTTTGAGATCTCTTGCATTAATTGAAGTCTCTGCTGCCTTTAGATTGAGAACATTTTCCCAGTAAAATGATCATCTTCTAAAAGTGGGTTCTTAAAAAGAAATATAGATTTCTTTTTCTTGACAGAGTTAAGTGGGTAAAAGCCATGTCCCAGAATTTTAAGTGCAAATATGACGCGAGCGGCCTCTCTTTGCTTGCACGATATAGTGTGTAACAGGCAATCACACACTATAGCCGTGCTTGAATAATTGTTTTTCCTTTTAATTTGGAGTAGTTGGTTTGTTCTCATCCATTCTTCCACTGTTGTGTCTTGAAACACTACTGTTTGCCCCATGAGGAATCTGCCTCACTTCAGCAAAGACATTGGAGGCAAAGATAATTCCTGAAAGTCTCCTTGGAAACTGAGATCCCAGAGATAAAACAGAAAGCACCTGCATTTCCTGGAACTAATAGCAGATCCATGGAAACTTCCCTAAGCAGAAACACAGCCCAGTGGGTTGGCTATTTTTCAGAAAATGTACAGTAGGATAAAAGAATTTTAGAAAATCTCTTATCTGTGTGACACAAGACATACTTTTTAGCACCGGCTTCTCTCCATCAGAAATGCGAATGTGCATATATTAATGCTTTATTTCTATATTTCTCATTCCTGTTGAAACTAAATATAAAGTAACCTTTCTCATTTAGGAAGCTGTTTTTATTTTCAGACGTAATGTGAAGAAGTCGTGCTACTTAACACTACATTACATTCACAGATCATGCAAGTTAAATAAAGACACCTTGCAGGTTTCTTAATATAGACTCCTGCTAAGGTTAGTTATGCACCTGCCGCCTTAACATTCAGATTGGGGGGCAGGAGAAAAAGCCATAGTTAGAAATCACACTTGCATTGCAAGTGCTTAGAATTTCAAGGTTCATTTAAGAGCATCACAATCAAGAATTTAATTATGCCAAAAAGGGAACCACATCTTTCTAATGGTTCAGATCACGTCCCTCTGTATTCCTCTCCCCTACACCGCAAAATGAACCAATCCCTTTAGCCTCCATGGATACATGAAATGAAGAAGCTGACTCAGTGATTTGGAAGCATCCTCTGTCCTACTGTGTTGTGATTTTAAGATGTGCAAGGACAGACTGCAGAGAAAGCAGAAGAGAGCCATGGCCAAGGAATATAGTCAACTCAATCCCTAAGCAAAACAGTATTTATTGTGGTCCTCCAAAAGCCATCCCATAAGGCAGTGGACTTGTGGCAACTCAGTACAGAAGATCAGTGAAGTATTTTAGGATAACAGCATCATCCAAATCCCCCACTGTGCTGTAACACTTCAGATTTTTCTATTAATATTCTGTTTTAAAATAAAAACAAAAACCAAAAAATCCAAGCAACAACCCGTCTCATAATCTATAGCTGTGAGTTGGGGATGTAGCTCAGTTTGTACAACACTTGCCTAGGATGCACTAAATGCAGAGTTGAGTTCCCAACATTGCATAAAACTGAGCAGAGTGGCATACATTGTAATCCCAGGGCCGGGGAGGTAAAAAGAAAAAGAACCCAAAGTTTAAAGTTATTCTAGGCTACACAACTTGTTCACAGCCTGACTGCAGTATAGAGCGCCTGCCTCTCAAATATGAATTCCATCCAACTGGTGTGTCTTGACATGAGTATAACCAGGGCAGGGGAGTGACTTATGCCAGAACCAACAAATCTAATTTAAAAAAAAAAAACTTCTAATGCCACTAAAAAGTGATTGTATTTGGAAGCTACTGTAAACATACAGTATAATCCCTTATACCCGGGGATTACATGAATAATTCACTAGGGTGGTAGATGCTCTTTGGACTGGATCAGCTGATGTAGAGCCTAGGTGGTAAGTCTTATTCCTCCAGGAAGCAAAGCAAAGGTCCCCAGGCAGTTGTCTGCTTAGGAAAACAGTTCCTGAACAAAGGAGGAAGGAAAAAAAATAGAATGAAATGGAGGAGAAAAAGCAAATGCAAGGTGCATGATGGGATCAGACACTGGACTCTGTGTTGCTCAATTGCATGCTGCTTCCCCAGGAGCCTTAGACAACACATCTCGGAATCCTGCAGGAAGAACACAAGAGGGAAAAAATTTCTCCATCAGCATCTATTACCCGCTTATCAAACCCATCCTCTTAAGCATTAATTTCCCTGCACTTCCTGTTTATCCATGTGAGTGCTTTGTCAGCTCCTGCGTGGAGTGCATGACAGAGTGAGTGAAGCCGCCGGAGCTAAAGCATCAAGCAAGCACAGGCCTAAACCAATGAGCTGTCAGCTTGTACCTGGGTGATGTCAGCTGAAGTCTGGGTGGAATCGCTTGCTCAGCAGTGGCTAGAATAAGACTTAAGGCCAAGATCTTCTGAAGTGATGCACCCAAGAGCCAGGCCATCTGTATCAGTCAGCATGGTCCAATTATGCTGCAGTAACAAATGACCCCGCATTTCAATAGTTTGCAACAAAGGCTTATTTCTCACTCACATTATTTCTCACAAGTCTACTTGGGGTCAGCTATAGTTCCAAGCCATTTTCTCTGCTGAGCGTTGAGTTGACCAAACTGACTGAATCAGGGGACTGATTCAGACTAGGGGAAAATATTTAAAGTAAGAACTTCCCATAGGTTTATAAAGATGTTTCTCAGAACAAACCCTACTCATTTCTTTATAGCTTTCTTTGACCAAAGCATGTCATAGTTTAAAGGGCAAGGGCTGTTAGTACCGCTTTAAGGATATTGAGAGTGCAGTGATAGAACACACCACGGTATAGGCTGGCAAGTTGGCCCAGTGGGTCACAGCTTACTGTCCATGCATGAAGACCTGAGTTTGGATGCTCAGCATCATCCACATGGAAAACTGGGCATGTGAAACTTGTCTGTAAACTTAGTGTGGAGGGGCACAGATAGGCAGATCTTGGGGACTCACTGGCAGCACATCTAGCAAAAATATCAAGCATTCAGGTGTAATGAGAGACTCTATCTCAAAATATAAGATGGAGAAAAAAATAGAGGAAGATGCCTGACACAGGTGCCTGGACACACGTGGACATGCGAGAAAATAAGGCACGAGCATACCTTAAAGGGATACCCAAACTCATTTAAGCCCTCTACCTCTATATAAGTTTATCCATCTTAGAGCTGGTCAGATGGCCTCAGGTGTTAGAAATCACCAATGAAGTGACATTTATGCAAGTCGAGAAGAGAGCGTGAATCTCTGTACTCCTCACCTGGGTAAGGGTAGCAGCCAGCGTAATGCTGATCATTTTATATTCTAGTTTAAATATAGACAACAAGCAATTAGACCTGTCAGTAACCAAGATAACTTCAGACTCTGTCATGTTCTATAAAATAGTAAGGGAGTGATGCGACAGGGAGAGATGGTGTCAGTTCACAAGCTATGATCTCTCTGAGGAGGTAGCATGTAAAAAAAAATCATTAAACTACACATGTAAAATCAAAACATGGTTTTACATAATACCTATCAGCATTACCATAAGGGGCATCATTACTCTATTGTGATGTCACCCTCTGTCTTCTCATGACTTCCCACTCCTTGTCAAATCAATCTCTTCTAATTCCACTTATATGTGTATGTGTGAGAGAGAGGGGGTTTCTTATTATACCCCTTAAGTGAAACTTTCCCAATATTGTTGGTAATTTTAAAGCTATGCAGAATATTTTATATGACCATTATCTGTTTCTTGTTTTGAGTTTTGTGGGGTGTTTGTTTGCTTGGTTTGGGTTTTAGGTTTTTTTGTTTTGTTTTGTTTTGTTTTTCTGAGGGTTGTTTGTTTGATTTGGGTTGGGTTGGTTTTGGTGTTTTCTGTGAATCAAAAAAAAAAAAAAAACAAAACAAAACAAAACAATCCCTTTTTTCTGATCAACTCCAGATATTTTTGCATCTAATTTTTGTTGAAGAATTTCTTTTTCAATCTGCACAGGGTTCCACTGAGCAAATATGTATTTTCAAACTTGTTCTGGAGAAATGCAGGGTAGACAGTTTGCAGACTGACCGTGTGATTCTCACTCTTGGGGGTGTTTGTCCTTCCTAAATAAGTATAAAAGTGACTTGTGAATGCAAGGTGAGGTGTCCGCCCAGAGGTGGAGTTACAGAAAAATCACTATGATTAACCTGATCTAATCCTGTTAACTCTTTAAAGCACTACGGTTCTCTAGATGGAAAATGAAAAATTCAAGAGATGTGAAGATTGAAAAGATAATTTCCCATTGCTATTTTGAAACCAGTAGGAGCACGTGCAAAGGGAGGGAGGCAGCTGTTCAAGTCACAGAGTGGACTGTGGCCACCAGCCGGCCTAACGTGGGACCCTCACATCTGGAGCAGCACAGAACTGAATCCACCTGAAAGCCTCACTTAGTCTGGAGGTAGAGCGTCCCTCAGGACCCCCACCAGAGCCTTATCCAGCTGATACTCTGAATCTGGTTTTGAACAGGGGACTGGCTCAAGCTTGGAGCTTGCCCAGAATTTTAACTGACAAAAATTATGGGATGATAAATGAGCATTATTTTTAGCCACTAAGTTTGTGGTGATTAATTATGCAGTAATAGAAAATGAATACAACATGTAACTGGATTTATCAACTTTGGTGTTCTGTTAAACAGCTAAATAATGACTCTTTCCCATCTTTCCAATGTGCACCATTAATTCTCCTGAAAGGAAGGAATTCACCTGGGACAGCGTAAGGAGGTCAGTGATGGAGAGGCTGGGTCCAACGTGGGACAGACTAATTAGAAACATCATCAGCCCACTGAGCAAGGTATGTGACCAATGACTGTAAAGGAAGAGTCAAAAAGACCAGGATAAATGACCATCTATGGAGCTACAGTGATAGGAATTAGAGTAAAACCAACTGATTTTCCTTCTATTAATTAGCATGCAGGTCAGTAGTAACAGGGAGATCATGAAATAAAGATATCACATATTCAAGATATTTTCTTCGTTATGAATTCATAAGATGATAGGCTGTATTTCAGAAGAATTTACATAATGAAGGACATGAAAAAGCATGTCCATCTGATAGTTTTATCTCCCCTTTCTCTAATACAATGAAAGGCTTTTGTCTAGTTCCTAGCCTCACTTACTAGTAGATAAGGACCCATGAGTGGAGCTATGGTTCACAGGATACAAAAGTAACCAGTCACATCCAACCTCACTCTTAAAAACACTATAGGCCAGTGTTTCTGGAGAATCCAGTGTTGAGATGATAGGTCACAAGAGGGAGGGAACATGGACCCCATAAGATGGAAGGAAGCCATCTTAGACTCCAGCCCAGGACTCTGCCCATCCCCTAGATGAGTGTTTGACATGTGATAGATTTGAATTAGAGATGGGAGAAGGACCAGGTGTGTTCTCACTAAAGCAGAACCTGGCTTATGTTGAATACTCACAAACCAAATCACCCATGTTCCCACAGTTCGGCAGAGTCTGTCCTCCTCAGATCTTCCTCGTCTCTTAATACAATATACCTAAGCACCACATAAGAACTTGCATATCAAGCTTAGTTACGACTACAAGAAATGTCTGTTCTAGGCAAACATGGGGATGTAGACTTTTCATTCTGGCAAAATTGGGAGGCAGAAGCAAGTCGATCTCTGTGAGTGTGAGATTAGCCTAGTCTATATGGTAAGAACCAGAAATTCCAGTCTTCCTTTATACCTCAAGTGAAGTCTTTCTTATATCAAACTACAAGAAGCATACAAAACCCATTTTCATATATGTGCATGGGAACACATATATGCACATTAAATCTATGCATGATTACTAAGGATAAGAATAACGACAAGCTTCCTCCAGCAAAATCAAATAAATGTACTTATCCCCAAGCATGTTTCCAACCCTCACTGGTTCCACGCCCAATTGGAGGAGGCCTTATCTCTGGTCTTCTCAGTCTTAGTTAAGCAATGCTGACCCAGAGGGAAGAGCGGCACGTGCCTAGTATGCTAAAGACCTATGGTGACAGATTAAAATTGTTATGGTGAACACTGACAAACTATGTTCACATTTGCAAAGCAGGAGGAAGAAGTGAGCAGACCAGCCTCTCTGGTCCACTCACCCACTTCTTCCATTCACTTGAAATGAATTTCAAAAGACCGAAGAAGAGACAAAAGGCTAATATGTATTCTTTAACATACAAGATTATAATTAACCTAACGTCTGTTTCAAATTTACTATTATCTATTAAGAAATAAATAATTTTACAGTCCTCTAATGTAGCTCTTAAGCTTTAAATCACTGACCATAACTAATAAGCTGCTTAATGGCAAGAATATCCTAAATAGAGCCACAGACCACAGCTTCACTGGGCATAAATCATCATCACTTTTAATGCAGAGGCAACAGCAAATCTCTGTAATTACTGGGTGCATTTTGAATCATTTTTATTATTACTGCACTGGCCCCATTAAAAATCCAAAACACTGAACTGCATGGAATATAAAACTGGAATTATGATACACTACAAACTCTAATTGAAATTCATAAATTTTCTACTAGTATTCAGAATTATTTTGTGGCCAAAGGAATTTCAGCTCTGCTGAATTAAAGAATTAACTTTGAAAGCATTTGCTCTGTCTACGGCAACGAGTAAGAACATTTCACACTCTAAGATTTGGGGAGTCGTTTTTGGAGCAAACAAAAAAATATGAAGGCTACTTCCTACTCACTCAGGATTTTATATTTCTAAAACCAACAATGCTGTGTAAAAAAAAAAAAATAGAAGTAACGAATTTAATAGAACATACTATATGCATCCCAGGTCCCCAACTAACACATCTTGCCCATCACAACCAACTCTAAAAAATCCTGCAATGTCACAGCATCAAAATCTTCTCTGTGAGAATCTTGAAGGCATGGCACTAAATCTGCACAGGGGGAACAAATACATCATGGCATCGCTCTTCTTTATGCGAGCAGCATAAATGAGCAGGCAGTGTGAATGGTGAAGCCATTGTGATGGGCAGCCATGCTCCGAATATAACTTTAATGGCTAATAACAATAACGGCCTCATAAAGTATCATAATACTGCTCTGATAAACATTTTTGATAACTATGGGCCAAGTTGTTGCACTAGGCATATGAATTTGTATAAGTCTCTCTCTGCAGAACTGTTGCTTAGGCTGGAAGAGCTGGTGTCTCAAAACTGAGTAACCCTTGTGCAGTGTTGCTTTGGACAAAGTTTCAGGCTGGTGGAGCGGGGGATTTGGAACATTTGCATACACAGGATGAGATACCTTGATAAAGGGACCAGGTCCTGATTTTGAACTACCCAGGAAGCTTATTTGCTCTGCACATATACCTCACAAACATCACCTAAAGGAGATTTTGTCCAATATTTTTCACATGAAACCGTTTTATATAATACCCCATTATATACCGTTTCTGTTCCACTTCTGCTGTCGCTTGTAAACCTTCAGATTTGGGAGCAGTTTGGACTTTAGACGTTCAGATGGCAGATGTTCAACCTGCATTATCTTTTAGACAAGGCAAATAAATATTCCCTAAGTGCTGGAATTTACATAAGTATATGTGCATATATTATTTCTATCATGTGGCTGATCTTGCAATGTAATTCACCTTATATTCCTAGCCAGGTATAATAGCACATACCTGTAATCCCAAGCACTGGAGAGGCCAGAGCCAGAAGGGACAGATGTCCAAAGTAATTCTTAATTCATGCCCAGCCAGATTTCATAAGACCCTGACTCAAACAAAGCAAAACCAAAGTAAAACTAGAAGTTGGAAGGATGGATCTATTGGTAAAGTGTTTGTATTCCCCTTACTCGCATTTATTAGTAGTCTTACTAACCAACAGATTCCTCAAATACATTGCCTTAAGTTGATCTTAAATCATGCATTAAATAGTTCTCAAATTTCTATCTTTTTTTTTTTAAATCAACTACCAGTTCATCACGGAGTCATTCTTAGTATTGAGAGTTATAAAGAAAATTGTGAATAATTCTGAATGCTTATCTGTCCTTTGTATAATGTCAAACCTGTATGTTCTTCCTCAAGTTATTTAAACTTAAATATTGTAAATCCTATTAATTATGCTCAGTTTTGCTCCAGGCACTTCAAACAGCACTGATATGAACAATCTGGACATTTAAATAGTGAATTATTTTGAAAGTTGAAGCGTCCTCACCTACACATACAGTCAGCTAAGGTCTAATTCTGACTTTACTATCATGAAAGCTTTCTTCTTCAGCAATGGACCCTTGACTACTTCATGCCCTCATTTTAACCTGCCTACATAGCTCTAGATGTCAGAAGGGGGAGGGAACTCTGCTTTAAGCAAACCAACACACAACACTACAAAACTACAACTTTGAAAAAAAAGGGGGGGGGGGACATGACTTCAAATCTTGATTTCTGTCATCCCGTGATCTCGAGGCAGTCATTAGTGAAGCCACATGGGCTAAGAATGGCATTCTCCAGTGGCTTCCAGGCCACACAATGGCTCAAGGGGTCTGCTCTTTGCTGCTTGTCCCAAGTATTCATTTCGATGAACAACTGTAACTGTTGGGGGAGGTTAGATTTCTTGGTGATATTTTTTCCAAAGGAGTTATATAAGGGAAAATAATAACAAGCCAATCATTCCGTTCGCCTCTGGCAGGGTAGGTCTCTGACAATGTTCCCTCTTTATGTGGGGGAAGTCAGGCTTAAGAGAGAAAAAAAAAAAAAAGGCTTCTCCTCCCTCAGAGTGAAAACTAAAGCAGTTGTCTACAGAGTGCAAATCTCAACCCCTAACTCATCTGCTGCTCGACCCCTCCACTCTAGGTGTCAGATGCTGTCACCACACCATGTCAGGAGGTGACCTGCTCCTATAAGACCTTCGAATAGTCTGGGCCATGATAGTGGGGTCTGTTAATCTAGATGTCCCTATGAAATACTGACACTGTGATTAGCATTTAAATAGTACATTTTAGTTGATTATATTGTTTTGGCTGATTCATTCACAACTCCCTACTTTTCCCCAGCCCCCTGGCCCTCACTCCAACTGTAACCCCCATGCCCCAGTATTCTCCTTTCTGTGCTGGCTTGTACTGTGTCTACTACCTTAATGATGTAGGAGAGTGCTATAAGGAAACTTGATACTTTGTATCCTAACTAAAAAGTAAAAAAAAAAAAAAACTTCAAAGGTTGGAGATGTGGCTTAGTGTACTCAGAGTGCTTGCTGAGCGTACACATTAGCCTGATTCTCCTGTACAGGGAAGGAGGGAGGAGACAGACTGTAAGTCAGTACACCTGAGTCAAGTAATTATCCTGCATAATAATATGAGCAGGCTTCATCCAATCAATTGAAGGCCTTGGAGGAAACACTGAAGTGCCCTACAAAAGAGGGAATTCTACTTCCGGGCTACCTCCAGACGCAACTCTGTAACATCAGCTTTTCCTTTAATCTCAGATTACTAGTCTCTCCATCAGACGGTCAGACCCACAAAGGCCCCTCAGCTGTATGACACAATCCCTTAAGAGGGGACACACAGACATTTTATGGTTCTGTTTATCCAATACAGATATTCTGCCAGAGATTTGGGGACCTTCCTCCTCTTTCTGCCTTGTGTCACCATTGATGAACAAACCATGCTATCTACCTTGATTTAAAAAAAAAAGAAAGCAAAAAAACAAAACAAAACAACAACAAAAATAACGCTGTAAGCTTGGTTTCTCCAATGCTCTCTTTGCTAATAGAAAGCTGAACTGCCATGAGGTTTAGGTCTTGTGGCCTTCTGCCCAAACTCTTTATCTTACTTTTACTTCTTTTCCCTAAAGTTCTTTTAAGTTATCACACCCCAGAATCCTGGCTTCCTATAGGCTCTGGATTGCTGTGGGTCCAAGTGTCATGTCTGAAGCCCTCATATGCCACCAAGGCCCTTTTCCATCCAAGAACTGTGCTGACTTCCGGGTTCCAGTTGCATTGCTTCATTCAAGTTTGACAGCTAAGAAGTCAAGTGCACTAAGTGTGTCCCAACATGAAATGAACACTGGGGTGTGTGTGTGTATGTGTGTGTGTGCTTGTGTGTGCACTTGCGCTTGTCTGCGTGTGTGTTTACTACCTCAATGAGCAGAAGGGGACCTCTCCTTTATGGGTGCACTCACTAGGTGCCCACCAGGCCTTGTGCTTGGGCTCAGTGGGCAGTGTGAGCTAGCCACAGGGGCCCGCCTCCACATCTTATGGAAATAAGAAGACTTAAAACAGCAATTATCCTGATAATAATCTAAGATTACAATTAAACACTGTCATTTCAGGCAGGGCATTTAAAAATGCCTAGCTGGATCTGTCCTACAATTTACATAATCACAACTGATCATTATGGCTTTAGTGTAATTTCATATGTGGACTGGACTTGATTCACATAAACAAGAGCAAAACATTCTTCTGAAAAAAATTGGAAGAAAAACTGACAACACTCCAAAGCCTAAAAAAACTTCTCTTAACTCCAAAATTGGATAGAAATGAAAAGAAACTATTACTTTTTAAATTTTCAATCTTTTAAATGTCCTAAAATAAATTAAATTGCTATTCTCGCTTTACTATACAGATTTCTCAGGCCAGAAAGGGTCTAGGGGAAGGCAATGGGAGCTTTATAAACAGGACACTATTTCATATGCTGGAGTCAAGCCAGTAGTTTACATTCTTAAACAAGGGTAATTCTAAATGAAACTGGGTCAGGTTCAGAGGTTAACTTGGATTAACTTGGATCTGCGGTTCATGATTTTGTAGTTCTCAGAATAACACATTAAGACATCAAGTAGAAACCACATAGAAGGTTGATTATGCAAAATGCCCCGGGCTCAGCACCCAGGATGTGCCTGCTCTGCCACTGGGAGCTGCTGGCCTGGCCACACTAATTCATCAACTCCACTCCCAGGAGGCTCTGCAAGCCTGCGCACTTCCTTTCAGCTGGTGTCTTTTTAGCAATTATCAGAACTCTCCCATCTGCAAGGTTTGCCTCTTACTGCTGTTCTGCTTATTAAATTAATTGCACAGATCTCTATAAGGGATACAAGACACAAAGCAAAACCGCAGCCAGTTTGAAAGTAGGGAGGCAGGGCTAGGACCGGATGGTTTGTCTCTGGGATACCAGGGGAAGGAAGGAACTGGCTGGCCCCAGAAGGCACTGCAGGCTGCCTTCTTCTTACTCCTCAGCTGAAGGAAAATGAGAACTGACGTGCCCTATCCCTAAAGGGGGAAAAGCCTTCTGCACCTGCCTCCTGAAGCCTGCACACAGACCTTTCTCCTCAGAGGAAAATTCCAAT
This sequence comes from Acomys minous, assembly GCF_964271855.1. Classification (NCBI taxonomy): domain Eukaryota; kingdom Metazoa; phylum Chordata; class Mammalia; order Rodentia; family Muridae; genus Acomys; species Acomys minous. The sequence goes on along the minus strand of NC_140485.1, from coordinate 128,817,259 downwards.
AATAAGTGCAGACACATGCCGCCCATGTGCTTGTATGTACCCTGTACATGCATGCAGACTTACACAGCACAATGGTATTTTACTAAACTACCAAAATGTAGTTCTCCTTGGACTCCTGTCCATACTGTCTTTATTAGTAGTTAAAAGTACAAGGTTAATTTTTACTGAACAGAAATAGCCAACACCACTAATTTCCTTACTGAGGTAAAACCTAACTCATTTATTTGATAGTTTTGTTAATAGTTTGGTAAACATAATCTTGATGTCAGAAAATTAGATTTATGCATATACACTAAGGGCTAAGCCATTTTGAAGGAAACAGAATAACCATTCTAAGAAAAAGTGGCTGAAGAATTTTAGCTGTATATATTTTTAGAACTCCTCCCAAACCAGATCTAAAATTAGAAAACTTTTTTTTTACTAACTTAATTCTTTTATATTTTCAAGAAGGTGATTGCATATATACATGTGTGGGTGCCCAGAGAGGCCAGAAGCCAGAGTTACAAACAGGTAGTTGTGAGCCACCTGAGATGGATCCTGAGACTTGAACTCAGGTCCTTTGCAAGAACAGCAAGCGCGTTTAGCCACTGAGCCACTCCCACTCCTTAAGTTTATTAACACACTATATAAACACATGCATTTTAGTGACATTGTATAAACTGAGGAGCATCTTAAGATTGTTATAATGATATTTTTAAATGCTTTCTATTACAAAAAATACTTCAAAGTATCCAACCCAACTTTATTGAATTGTTTTAGGATTTTGAGTTTTTTATGTGTGTGTGTGTGTGAGAGAGAGAGAGAGAGAGTGTGTGTGTGTGAGTGTACACACGCATGTATCAGTGCTTATGAATGCTAGACAAGGGTGTCGGATCCACAAGAGCTGGAGTTACAGGCAGCTGTGAGCCACCTGATGTGGGTGCTGGGAACTGAACTCACGTCTCTTTGTAAGAGCAGGAAATACCCTTAACTACTGAGCCATCACTCCTGTTCATGAATATTTTTAATGTCCTAAAATGAGCATTAAACTAGGAAGATAAGTGTGTGAAAAGCAAGATGAGGGAGACAGAAACCAATGACTCAAAAAAGTGTGCCCAGTATTTTCTACAACTCTTCTCGTATGTAAATCCTCTGCCAGGCTGCCTGTGAAGCTGTCCGAGGTGAAATGACAGAAATGCCCAGTTGCCCCATCTCTGAAAAAGACACTGAGATATTTTATTTGCTTCGTAAAATAAATAGGTTTGGGTAACTCTTCAGATTGGTGTATCTGGCAGGTGGCCAGTTCTTAGAATAAATTCTAAACTCATTAGGACTACAGACAGGTCCCTCAACAGCCTGTCTCTCTTATTGTTTGGGCCTGGAGTATCCCCCAAAATCTCATGTTAAAGATTTGGTCCCCAGCTAGGACAACTAGTGCTGGTAGGTGGTGGCTGAAACTTTAGAAAGGGAGTGCTGGAAGAACTGGTCACTGCTGGCACGTGTTTGAAGGTAGATTGAGACCCTGGCTGCTTCTTTTCCTTCTTTCTCATCCCAGCAGGGATGGTGTCAGCAGCTCTGAACTACTATGAGCTTCCCCCATGATGCTCTGCTTCACACCACGTGACCAATGCAACAGGGCCAAGTGACCATGGGGTGAGACCTCTGAAATTAGGAACCCAAATCAATCATCCCTCCCTTTACGTTATCAACCTCAACCAGGCTGTCCTAGTCATACACAGCAGGCGCACAGCCCACCTCTGTGCTGCTTCTCGTGTGACCCAGCTACTAAGTTTCTCCACAAAGGAGGCCACTCACCCATCTAAATCTTGCATTTGCTTTTTCATAGCCTCATTCACTCAGCAAACATCTTCAGCGAGGTGCTGAACATACAAAAGCTCATAAAAATAGACAAGATCTGTGTGCAGTCCACAGGCTTGCCTACAGCTTCCGGTGCCTAGCCCACATTGCCGCTCCCCTATTGAGATCTGTTACCTATTCTTTACACTACAGTTCCTCTCCAAAGATTCTTCAAATCGCAGCCAAAATGAACAAATCCTTGGCACTCCCAAAGAGCTCTGTTTATATTTCTTCTTGGCATCCACGTCACACTGAAGTGGCACATACACTTACATGTTTATATATGGATGGATTTATGCATGTGCATGTCTGTGCATATATATCTTCCTATCTTCCTTCAGATTATAAATTCCCTTAGGGAAAAATTATACCATAGCCAGCTTGGAGTTCTCCTACATAACAGTGCTTTGCATAATTGAATATAATAAATACACATATATATGCTAAATGCAGTTACCAATATTAATAATAACTAGATAATATATTAAAAGCAATACTCGGCAGAAGCATGTGACCCATTGGATCCAAGCCTTAAAAACGCTGGACTTACAGTGCTCCCCCTGGATCACACTTGTTCCCACGTCTTCTGTGTATGGCTGGGCTTTCCAACTGAGCAGCCTCCAAGTCTTGTTTGCCATCAAAGCATCCCAAGGGATTAATCTCTGACAGCCCACTTGATGAGGGTACCTGTGTGGCAGCGATGAAATGCCAGGAGCCTGCCAGGTGTGGCCTCTGTGGTGTATTCAATGATCATGTGGCTCTGTCCCCGCTTTTGGGAACATAAGGTTGGCTTGGAGATGATGTCTTACAACTACCATAAAAACATCTCCCTCTTCAGGAGACAGGTTGGCTTTCTCACAGGTGTTTTTCTACCTGCATGAGGTTGACAGGCCAATCCTGCTCAACCGGCAGAATCTGCCAAGTACAGTCAGAGATGTGGGCAGTAAACAGTGATTTCCCTGGGCTTCTTCGTCAGATTGTAATATAGGAATTGCCGATATTGATCACACAGTAACCAACCACATGGTTTATGCCTTAATTAAAATCTGTGCAGCTCTCTTTAGAAGGCTTTGGTTTATGTTTGACCTTTCACAATCCTAAGACACAAATGGGAAAAAGCTAGAATCACATTCTTTGTGTTCCCAGGCTATCAATATACTGATTCCATGTAAGTTTTTTCCTTGTGTATTAGTGTTCCATAGGTGTTTATTTTGTTTGATAGTTTAATGCATACACACACACACACACACACACACACACACACACACACACACACACAGACGATGAATATATGTATTTTCCTATTGTCCTGTCTCACTCTCCCCCAACCGTCTCTTCTGCTTAAATCCTTCTTTCCAAGTTCTCTTCCAACTTTCATGTCTTTTGTGTGTGAGAGAGATTCGCAGAACTTAAACAGGTTTGATTGCATGGGTGGGACATTATTTACTGGAGCATAGACAACTTAACAGTAGTTACACAGTAGCACTTATGCCAGTGGAGGTAGAGCCTATGAAATTGTCTGTCTCCACAGTGAGTTCATGAGGGCATAGACTGAACCTAAACTCCACAGTAACTTCATAACATCATTGCATAACGGAACTGGAAGGAATGTTAACAAGAATTTTTGAATGAAGGCAGAGATGAGACCACTCTGCAACATAAACATCACTTTTAAAACCATATAGTAACTTTCTCCAGGATCTTTTCCATCGGGCCTCCCTAGCACATAGTGACGCAGCACACCTGCCTCTTGTCAAACAGGGAAATATTGGGCACGTATTATGTCCTAGGCATTTTTAGGTACTTCATACAAGATGTTATTGTATCTTATTTTATCTGTATAAGGAAACAAAGGCACTGAGAAAATGCCCAGTGCTACCAGACATGGTTATAGACAGACTCACAATAGTTTGTAGACCAGGCTGGCCTTAAATACACAGTGACCCACCTGCCTCTGCCTCCCAGAGTGCTACGATCTTAATAGTTTTTAAAGTTTTTATTTTAATTAGGGATTTTATGGTGGGTTCTATATGTTCTTTTTGAGCTTAATACAACTTTCACAGGCTTTAAAAATAACCTATGCATAATAGTTTATTTTTTAAATAAATTTGAACAAATGCATGTGGTCATATAACCATAACCGTAATCAAGATCTGTGTCGCTGTCATCTCAAACATTTGTCCTGTGCCCCTTTTAGTCAATTCTTTCCTTCTGCCCCAGTAGTCCAGGGCAGTCATTGATCTACTATTAGTACAGCTTTACCTTGCCTGGAATGTCACATCACTGGCATCAGATGCAATCTTTTGTGTCTGGCTTATTTCACTTGATGCAGTGCCCTGAGGTTGTTGGAAGCATTGCCAGTGTGCTTCTTTGTACTGCAGAGCTTATCCCCCGCCAGGAATATGACCACCTGGGGTTTTCACATTATCAAGTAGATGAGCATTTGTGTTGCTGCCACTTTGGAAAAATTTTAAGTATGGCCGCTGTGCAGATTCATACACAGGTCTCTAACAGCCTCTGTTTGATGACTCTTGAGTAAATGGTTAAGACTAGGCTGCTGCTTGATTATTTGGGGGGTTTATGCTCAACTTTGTAAGAAATTTCCACATTATCCTCCAAAATGGTTTCACCAGTCTCTTTCTTAGCTAGAATATTTATGAATTCCACTTGTAGGTTCTTGATAGCACTTGGTTCTAATGGGAATTTTAATCCCAGCCATCCTAACGGTGGCTTACCTCATAGTGGTTTTAATTTGCATTTCTCTAATGACTAATGTTGTTAGTATTAAGTATATTTTCATTTACTTAATTTTTATCCATATGTATTCCTTGCTGAAGGTCCAAAATTTTGTCAATTTTTCTTTTTAAAGAAATTGTGCATGACTATTTTGTCTACATGTATGTATGTGTACCACATGTGCACATTTCCTGAAAAGGATAGAAAAGGGCATGAGATTCCCCGGGAACTGGAATTATAGATGGTTGTGATCCACCATATGGGTCCTGGAAACTGAACCGGGGTCCTCTGCAAGAGCAACAATTGGTCCTAACAGCTGAGTCATCTCTCTAGCTGTGTATTTGTCCATTTTTGTTGTTTGTCTTACTAGTGTATTGTATGAATTCTTTGCACTGTCTAACTATCAATCATTTGTGATATATGTGATTTAAAAATACTTCTTCCTAGCCTTGGACATGAACTTTATTTTCATGTTTCATTTAAAATAGATTCCTTAACAACATAAGTTTCATTAAACTATATATTTTTGACATTTAGAATCACAGAGAAATTATGAAGATGCTGTGCAGAATTGTATGTCACTGTGCCTGGTTTATATAATTATTGACATTTTAAACTAGCATCTTCCATTTTTATATGTAGCTGACATTTTTAAATTTGTGTCTGATAATTCCAACTTCTTGACCACTTCCAGGTGTAGTTATATTGACCCTTTTCTTTGTAACTCAAGTCTTCCTATTTTCTATCTCATAATTTTTGATTGAATATAAAACATAACTTGAAAAGAATAGCCAAGCTTGATATAAACTATTATCTATTTATTAAATATGCTTATTTCTTCTACTGGCTATTATTGGCAGTGTTTGATTCAGGATTTGTTTATATAGCCACATACAAAGAGTATGCCACTACCTTTCTTAGGCAGGACATAATCTCTCTGGGTTCCTGTAGTCCATCCTTGGTTGATACATGCATACTCTTAGATTTAAGGTAAAATAAGGACATTTTTGAAGATATAACTAGGTTAGTAGAATGCTTATTTAGCATACACAACGTCCATGGATCAATCCCCAGATCCCAACATTTGGGAAAAAGAGGTGGGAGGAGCAGAAATTCAAATTTATCCTAGCTACATTCAGTAGTGAGTTGTTCATTTCCCATGAGTTTGTATACTTTTTGTTGTTGATATCCAGGTATAATCTGGATGTATCTGTTGAGAGTTGCTTTATTTTGATTCTGTAGAAAGTTTTCTGCGCTGCTAAGAAGAAAGTATATTCTTTTCTGCAGTGTTCTGTAAATATCTGCTAAGTCCATTAGATTTATGGCATCATTTAACTCCAGCATTTACCTATTTAGTTTTTGTCTGGGTAACCTGTCTCTTGACAACAGTTGGGTGCTGAAGTCACTCATTTTCACTATGTGAAGCTCAGTATGTAATTTTAGCTGTAATAGTATTTCTTTTATGAATTTGAGTAGTATTGTGTTTGGTGCTTACATGTGTAGAATTTATTTTGCTTTGTTAGTTTGTTTGTTTTTTATAAGTATGTAGTATCCTTCCACATCGCTTCTGATTAATTTTAGCTTGAAGTCTATTTTGTCAGATCTTAAAATGGCTACACTTTCTAGCTTCTTGGGTTCATTTGCTTGGAATACCTTTTCCTATCCTCTTATCCTAAGGTGATTTCTATCTTTGATGGTGAGGTATATTTCTTGAAAACAGCAGAAAGGTGGATCCCATTTTTTAATCCATTCTGTTAGTCTGTGTCTTTTTATTGAGAAATTGGGGCTGTTACTACTGAGCAGTTTTTTACTGATCCCTATTATCTTGTTGTTACTATGTGAGTCTCCCTTCCGCCATGTTGATGGACTATTCTGGTACTATTTAGTCCTTATGTGTTCTTGAATGAGGTTAACCTCTTCAGATTGAAGTTTTCCTTCTAGTGCCTTCTATAGAACTGGATTGGTTGATAGATATTGCTTGTTTGGTTTTATCATAGATTGCTTTACTTTTTCCATCAATAGTTTTGCTGGATATAGTAATCCAGGTTGCCATCAGTGGTCTCTTAGAGTTTGTGGAACATCCATCCAGGCCCTTCTGGCTTCCAGAATGTCCACTGAGAATAAAACCCAAATGTTATTCTAATGGACCTGCCTTTATAGTTACTTGGTCTTTTTCCCTTGCAGCTTTTAATGTCCTTTCTTTGTTCTGTATGGATACTGTTTTGATTATTATGTGTCATGGGGATTTCCTTTCTGGTCCTGTCTATTTGGTGTTTTGTACACTACTTATAGCTACTTGGTAGACAGCTCCTTTTTTAAGTTGGGGAAACTTTCTTCTGTGATTTTGTTTTAAAAAATTAAACCACTTTTGAGTTTCTTCTCCTTTCTCTCTTCCTAATGTTCACAGCATCAGTCTTTTCATAATGTCCCAGATTTCCTAGGTGCTTTTTGTATGAATGTTTTTTTCCTTAGATTTATCATTTTCTTTTACTGAAGTTTCCATTTCTTCTACCTTGACTTCAGTGCCTGAGATTCTCATGTCTGTGTCTTGTACTCTGTTGGTGAGGCTTAGCTCCGAGGTTTTCATTTGCTTCCTAAAATTTTTTATTTTTAGCTTTATTTCAGCTTTGGAGATTCTACTTCTAGCTTCATATCTTAAACTGTCTTCATTGTTTTATTCAACTATTTCTTTGTGTTTTCTTTACAGTCTTCATTAAGTGATTTATTCATATCTGTTTAACATTTGTGAACATATTCAGAACTGTGATTTTGAAGCCCTTGTCTTGCACTTTGGCTATGTTGCACTTCTCTTGGCATACTGCAGTTAAGGTTCCTGGGTTCTGATGGAGGCACATTGTCCTGGAAGTTCATCTTTGTGGTTTTGCCTTGGGGGGTCTAGGCATCTAGAGTTAACATGAATGACGTGTCTCTAGGTGTTAATCTCTGGTCTTGCCTTTGTTGGATGAGTATTCAGGTCTTTGGTTGCTGATGTTCCCTTGGGATCTTAGCAAGTGTGGCAGCTATAGAGTGCTTCTGCAGGTTAATGGTGACAGAGAAGGCTAGAGATGAGATGAACTAGGAGAAATGGACTAGTGGAAAGAGCTAGGGAAATCTGGTCCATACCAAAAGGAGAGGTTCCTCAGGCAGTGAAGTGTTGGGAGGAGGGGCTCCTGAAAGTAGGCTGCGAATCATGTCTGGAGAAACAGGGTTGAAAGGGTTAGTAGGATCCTGGGTCTGTACCAAGATCTAGTGCCTACAATTAATGGAGGTAGGGCAGAAGGAGGAGTGCCTTTAAGTAGGTTTGTACAGGGCTGAGATCATAAGAAAGAACAGAAAGGACAGTGAAGATCACCTACTTGAGACCAATGTGGTTACTGGGAGTCCCCCAGTTGAGGGACTAAGGTCAAAACTATGATGTTAGCCTAGATTTATTTCCATTTAAAATACATGATTTCACAGATAAAATTCAGGCCAATGCTCATCAGAGCTATTTAATATTAAAACTAGGAATTTGGTACAGCTTAAATCTCCATTACACAAAGCTGAGAAGGGAGTCTCCTTTCCATGTTCCTAAGAGATTCTGGTGGAGTTTCAAATATTTACTCTCTCAAGATTATTCAAAGACATGATTATATAAATTAGCTGCTTATTAGAAAAGTTTATGTATATCTTAATGGAGATAAATAAAAACATACATGCCAAAATATATTTTTCAAAATGATTATTGCTGAGAGACCTTGCTTATATCAACAGTGAAGCTACCCATAGGATCAGGACAGAAGGACAATTCGCTTGTAGATGTCCAGTCCTCATAAAACCAGGCTGGATAATTTGCACTATGCTTCTATTTTATTGTTTACTTAATTGTTGGGATTTGGATCCTATAAGTAAACTACCCACCAGCTAATTTCTCCATCAAAATGACTATCAACTGTTTCCAAATTGTACTCTGTATGCCAAACAGCCTTACTGGGTACTCAAAACTATATGGCAGGTTATAACAGCAGCCCAGTTAATGTCTAGGATTGGCCTACAAAAAGAACAGTTTGATTAAATGGCTGCTGCCTTCATACTATTCTCTGTATTATCAAAAGGAAGGAGAGCCTTGGATCTTAAGAGCGGATCATCAACTAACAGAGAAAAGCCTAGATTTAGCAGTTGTTGGTATGGCTAGAACTCCCTCAGTCCTGAGCTTTGCTAAGATTGATAATGCTTTGTTCTGTGGGTAACACAGTCACAGCCATAGTTAGACAGTGAGGACTAACTCTTCAGATTATAAGAGAACATGTAACAAAATCATGGATACCCAAGTTTAAGAGGAATTTTCCATGTCAAATGCTATGATTTGACTTACAAGCTATTATTTTTCCTGTTATCTATCGTAGTTAAAAACACATTTGAGCAAATGAAAGAATTATTTTCTAAGTCAAATATAAAACATGGGTTCAAGAGACTTGATACCCTATGAGCATATACAGGGGGAGGAAGTCCCCCTCAGTCACAGTCATAGGGGAGGGGAGTAAGGGAAAATGGGAGGGAGGGAGGAATGGGAGGATACAAGGGATGGGATAACAGTTGAGATGTAATATGGATAAACTAATAAAAAATATTTTTAAAAAAGATGGGTTCACTCTATTATATCATTTAGAGTACTTAGTATACTACTAGGCTTTACTAAAAACCTTAAAATTTATAGGCTATATCTACTTCCTTTCCCATGCCTCAATAGGCAGAGACCACTGTCAAATCCCACAATACAATGTTTTTAGGCAGAATTGCAGCCACGGGCACTGGTGTCAGTACATCTGGTTTTCAAGCGAAAGTTGCTAATTGTATGACTATTGCATAATCCACTCAAACACTCAAACCCTCATCTATGAAATAAAAACAACCAAAATAAGCTCTGCCTCAGAGGCTTGTCATGATATCTAAATAAGACAGCTCTTCCCTGAGTCACATCAGCTACACTCACACTACAGTTATGATCCGGCGGACCCCTATCCACCCTCTCACTTGTGCAAACCTGAGTCACAAAGCAGATCAGGTGGGAATTGAAAGTAGCATCTTCTTTTTCCAAATTCATGAGGTAAGGGAGGAAAGGAGTACAAACTTAGACTTCCCCTCCAGATACGAGGAGGAAAACCAAACGTGTCCATAACTGATGAACGTATGGTCCCATGAAGAATAAGTCTAATTATCCCGATTACTACATCCCATCCCAGTGAGGCGTCTTCAGAGAACACCTTAGTCAGATGGCAAGCTCTTGCTTTTCTTTCTGCCTTCTTTCAAATAATACCACTATCCTCTCCCTTCCATGCAAAATCTTTTAAAATACAATTTAGCATAAGGTTCTCAAACCAGCTTTGTTGTGGTGACCAAAGATATCATAATTTTTGTTGTTTTGTTTCATTGTTGGACACAGGGTCAAATTAGCCTTGAACTTGTTACACAGCTAAGGATAATGGTGAACTCCGAATTCTCCTGTCTCTACCTCCCAAATATTGGACTATAAGGCATGCCCCAAAACAAGATGCTGGGGATAAAATCTAGGACTTTTGGCTTACTAGACAAGTATTCTACCAACTGAACTACATTTCTGGTCCTGGTTACACACTTTTTGTCAGAAAACAAGCCTAATATGGCACAAGCAGTTCAGGGGTGACATACGCACCATGTTTTAATAATAGGTGATCAGAAGATAGAAAATTCAATTCACCACATTTCCAGGATATTGTATCCAGTCAAGGATCCCATTAACCAAGCTCTAGCTCTGGCCCAAATTGCTATGCCAAAAGCAGCAGTAAAAACTCTTGATTTAAGATGACATGGCAATAAAACCGAGCGTGAGCATAGCCAATGTACTGGTAACTCTCCACCACCGCTCTGTAATGAAGTAGGTCTCCGAGAGTAAATTACTTTGCATACCCTCTGGCTCCATTCTAATGTATAATGGATGCAAGAGGCATCTCCTGACTTGTTTCCTTAGTGCACAAACCTAAGCAAGTGGTGATACAGTGCAACTGTCATCCCAGGTGGCGATTAATTCTATTCTCTCTTCAGATGCCTTCAGATGACAGGGTCTTGGATGTAATTAGCAACTTATCAAATTATCAGCTTCCACATTAGTTGGAGCTACTTCCCACCTAAACCTAATCCTGTAGGAAACACGTCCCAAGAACTGCTCTGGGGGTGTCTTATGTCAAACACCTTCCCTTCACGGAGCTCATCCGTAGCTTTATTACTTTCTGGCCATGAAAATATTGCTACTACTTAAAGCAGTACTATTTTTGTCAATCAACAGCTTCCCTGAGGAGTGCTTCATAATACAGCAGGGTTACAGTCTGTGTTGATACATGGGTCCTCTAAAGTGGCTATATCTTTATTGTGTGACTGATGGTGAGCTTGGGGAGTGTTGGGTGTATCCATTTTTGCAAACTCAGCTGACTTTGGCACCTGATTTACACATCTTCTCCACAAACACACTCTTGCGAGGCTCCATTTTTAATCCTTGCTTCACTGGCTTTTTAAAAAATTTATTTTTAAAAATATCCATCCATTTGACCTTTCGGTGAAAGTTTAAATGTGAATTGAGGTTTGTTAAATTGGTATTTCTTGTAGGGTTTTCCAATTTTACCTTTGTTACACACTGAACTGTTGCCGTTATGCAAAGCCAAATATTTAAATTAAAATGAATGCCACTTCAATTTTTCGTAGAAGGGTTTTCAATTTGACAGAGCATCTGGCAAGAAGCCCCAGCCTGTACCTTCCACTAAAAGGCTTGGGAGTTGAATGGGAGCGGGAGAAGGGCAGAACATGGGAGCAGAAGGGCAGAGTGTATGAATGAGAGGAGAGGGAGCATATATTTCAGAGCCTGGGAGAATTTCCTTAGCTACACAGAGCAAAAAGAAAAAAAAATTCCTTCATTGCTATGAAAAGATATCCACTGCTTCCCACCAGAGTCTCTGCTTTTGGTTCAAAACAAGGTTGCTGTGGAAGCAAAGAATAGTTAATTATAATCTATACCCCCTAAATACTATTTAAAAAACTACTCTCATAAAGCCAAATATAACAACATCAAGGCAATAATTGTTGAAGATGTCAAACGATTAAAGGTGGGTGCCAAACATTGCTCACAAAATAAAAGACAATAGAAAAAATGTGATAAGGATTAGATAACAAGATTCTTATTAATTCTTTATCTCCCACTCCTGTTGCTTCAAAAGACGCTTTATCATTACTCATAAAGCTATGTAAGACTGCTTCCATATTTGGAAGTCTGTTAGGTCAATACTTCCTCACCTCGGAGCTCAATAAGGAAAAAAACCTTAGGTATTTTTAATTTGTTTTCTACATTTATTATTTGTGTGCGTCTTATAAACTGAGGCCAATGCAATAACGCTAGAAACAAATGAGAAATGCAATTTCAGTAACTAGGGAAGACAGTGATGCATCTAACATAATTATGAATAGTATTAGCATATTATATTATGAACTAAAATAAAACTCAGACAAATTAGGTGATTAATTTTTAAAGAAAAATTTAAAAAGGAATTTTATGCATATTAACCAACAACGGACTTGAACGGGTTTTATAAGGATAAAAACAATCACAAAACTTAAGACTGGTTCTTCTTACCCATGTAAAGGAAAGTATATAAGGCAAATGAAAAATCAATGAGACAATAGTTTCAACAGTTATTAGTTTGATTTTTGGTTTGGTTTGGTTTGGGTTTGGGAAATTCTTCTCTGGGTTTTTTTTTGTTGTTGTTGTTGTTTGTTTGTTTGTTTGTTTTTCTTTGAGACAGGGTCTCTGGTACCCAGGGTGGCCTAAAGCACTCTATGTGGCTAGACTGACTTTGAACTCATGATCCTTCTGCTTCCAACTCCCAAGTTGGGTTTCAATGGGTACTTTGGGTTGGGACTGGTCTTACTATGTTTCTGCGGCTAGCTTGGACCTCACTACGCAGCCCAGGCTGTGCTTCAACTTGTATTCTCCCCATTTAAGGCTTCTGAGAGCTACACTATGTCATGGAACATCCTAGCCAACAAGTTGATGTTCTTGTTAGAGTTTAACATTTTTTTAAATTAATTTTCACTATGAAGGAATGATCTTTTCTCAACAGAATGGCAAAGAGCTAAATACGTGCAAATATGACCTTTAGGTTTAGAATAACCTACAACTAATAAATTATACACACTATTAAATATTAACCAGTCGCTTTGAATGACCATTACATTAGATACCATACATAGTATTATCTCATTCATTCATCACAGAAGCTTGAGAGGTGGGTGATATTATAGCCATTTTATGAACGAGGTTCAGTGAGATGAAACCACTCCTCTAAATAAATAAAGAATAACATCTTAACTCCACTCTGTTTGACTATTTACCATCTGTATTCCTCTAGCTTAGAAGAAACAGCTTAAAATTTATGGCTAATGTATAGCACATAAGAAATTTAAATCTACGAGCATAAAAAAAATCCATAAAATTTTAAACTAAACATATACTTAAGTTCGGAAAAAAAATCTTTGCAACTTCTATTAAAACAAGATTAATGCCCTTAATGCATAGAAAGTTCTGGCAAAACAACCTGAATAGGAAAAAAAAAAAAAAAAAACAGGAGGAAGAACGTGTTCTGAACAAGATATACACAATTGTAATTTTAAGGAAACCACAAACACAAAGCAGTATGATCTGTAATTAAGGAAATGCAACTTCAAGCATTGGAAACTGACAGTTTCAAACAATAAAGATTATAAAAACCAGTAGCCATATGCATAGCTTTCACCACAGAAAAGAGAACGCTGAGGACAAGAATGACCGGCTTGAGACATAACCTGACTCAGCAGTAAAACCACTTCTGAAGGGGGCCATAGCTGGGGACATATTGGTTAAAGGGTATGAGGTCCCAATTAGGACACATTGTGGAGATCTACTGTGCAGGGCAGGAACTAGAGTTAATATTAATGTTTTTAACATGTAATAATTGCCAGGAGATTAGGTCTTCAATGCTTTTATAACGAAGACAACATGATAAGTGAGTTGGTGAGTAAACTAACTTGGCTGAATCCTTTCTCAATGAACTCATATATGAAAATGTCACACTGTACACACTAAGTATGTTCAGTCTTGTCAACTGGGTCTTCACGACGCTAAGTTAAATTAGTTTTCACCTGCTGCTTGTTGACATCGGCTCAGCTTTGCGTATTTATACAGACCAGGTGTTCTTAAACATACATGGTTTTAAACATGAAATTAAAATTTTTTCATGCAGCATCATGCGAGAAATTTTAGTATAGGCTATTTACAGTTTCTCTTGATCCACTTCTTTGTTCTGCAAATGCCTTCAATACAGTGGCTCTACTCTCCAACATTTAAAAACAAATTTCTGGGAGCATAATGATTTACACTGACAATAAGAACATCTTAAATCTGTAAAGCTCATTAATATTTACAAAGTAGCCTCACATACATTATATCATTGAGCTACTGCTGAAAGTCTATGAGATGGATATGGGCATCATTGTCAACAGAAATAATTCTTCTAAAATCATCAAGATTTTGTATTTCACACTAACAGAGATGAGAATATCTCAGTTGATGCCTGTAGGTGCCATTAAGGACAAAATGGATTTCCTCTGGCCAACAAGAGGTGGCTCAGTGGGTAACCGCGCTTACTGCAGGAGACCTGGTGGCACTCAGAGGAAGGGCAGCAGGCTACCAAGAAGAGACTTGATACCCTATGAGCATATACAGGGGGGGGTAATCCCCCTCAGGAACAGTCATAGGGGAGGGGAATAAGGGGAAAATGGGAGGGAGGGAAGAATGGGAGGGAGAGAAGAATGGGAGGATACAAGGGAGGGGATAACCATTGAGATGTAACAAGAATAAATTAATAAAGGAGGAAAAAAAAAAAACAAGGGCCTGAATTCAGCTCTCTGGCACTCCTGAAAAAAAAAAAAGCCAAGCATGGTTTCATACTGGGAGGATGATGGGGGGGAGGGGGGAGACTGGATGGAGACGGGGGCGGGGGGGGGGGGACTGGGGAGTGTCTGCCACCAGCCTAGCTCTGGGTTCCTTAAGAAACATTGCCTCAAAGGAAAGTAGAACCGAGAGAGCAGAACAAGACACCTGTAGGCCTCCTCTGGCTTTCATAGGCACACACATGTATGCTTACATCACACAGACATATACTACCACATTCAAACACATAGACCCTTACATGCAAAAGCACATGCCCTATCAATAATTCTCAACAATGTCAGTGATAAGGTATTTTGAAGGGGCAGGGTCCAGGGAACACATGCTGAGCTTCAAGAGTCTGCCTAAGCCTCAAGGTCACAGTTCTTAGCCTCTGTCTTTGGTAAAAGTTGTGGTCTATATGGATTAAGGCAATACAGACCCCACACTTAACAGAAGCGGCTCCAAGTGTCCTTTGATGGTAATAAACTTGGGATGCGACACCTGCATCACAGCACCACATATTCCCGAGAAAAGCAGCCAATCCAAAACAAACAGCAATAGCATCACGATGTGTAAAAGCAAAACAATAACACATGGGTCGATTCAACTCTATTATTCCTATGTGACCACTTGGAGTTTATGCATTAAACTTTTTAAAGAGTAAAGCAGAATTTAAAGTACAGATATGAAATATTTAGGTGAAAATTCTATTTAATAGATGACATGTTTCCATTAAATTTGAACACTTTAAAAGTATATTACTTTATTTTAATTATTAATTGTTTTTTAAAAGTAAGAAATGAATGAAACAATAGTGAATTATTACATGACACTTACTTAAAATAATTTGTCAGATAGACATTAGATTTTGAATAATGATGTACTTGATGTCAAACATGGTAGCTGCATCTTCAGTCTTACTGTGTTCTTGGAGGAAAAACATCTTAGAACTTGTCACCTCTGCTCATTATGAGTTTGGTCAGTGGAGAATACATACCAATTATTTTTCTTGTCTTTCTGACTCATTCTGTATGAAGTAGGTCTTATTTAGTTTATACAGTAACACTATAGAAATGTAACAGTAAGATTTTTAGAGGTCTTCAGACCATTTATTTCAATTAGAAGTGGTAATGAGATCTCTTTAAACTATTAGCTGTCACTTAGTCTTTATGGAAGACAAATTGTATGCTTAATGCCTCTTGGCATGTTCCACAGTCACTGGTCTTTAATAGTTTTTATATTGACTAAAAACAAATATTGTCTTATTTCCTCTCCTACTTCTCCCCAAGCCCAAATCAGAGTTCAATTTAAATAGCAACATTTCATAAAACTTAGGAAAGAACTGATAAAAATCATTTCACCTCAATACCAGAAGTGGTAATAAGAAGTTTGCTTCAGCCAAGGAATATGTTACTTTGAAATCTATCCAGGCCAAGAGCTCAAGAAGCTACAAACACCATAGTTTCTAGTGCACTGTCCTTCGCTTCAGAAAGTGCTCTTCCAAATACCCCAGGATAACATTTGGCTGTCTTAATAGCCAACTCTAATCTTCATCATGCAACATCAGAAAAAAAATCAAATTATAACATGCCTTATTACCTAAGAGCAGACATAAATCTTGTTTCGTCATAAGGCACCCTTGATTATGTACCCTTGCCTTTAGCATCATTTTTCCTGACTCAGGTGACGGAAGAAGGGGTTGAATGCTGTTGGGACTTGACTTGGAATCACCAGGATGGGATTTGTAAGAATGTAAAGACAAGCAAATGCCAAGCCATGGCACCATCTGAATGCTGAGTACTCTATGGAGTGCAGAACAGGCTGATGGGTGTCTCTGTGGTCTACCTCAGTCCTCCCCTGTGCACCACTGACACCTTTACCATAGCTATCTATCGGCAGAGATTAGTACTAGAGCTGTTTTATTTGGAAATACCATGGAGCTGACTGTCGTAGGTTGCAAATTCTTCATGAAACTTTTCATATTGGCAAACATGAGTCCACACTAAAGACATGTTTCTTATTGTTATAAAAATTTAACCTCTCTCCTAACTGACAGATCAAAGCCCATGATTTATAATCTAGATTTCCAAGACTCTGTGTTTCTTCCTGGGTTCTCTGGAAGAAAATACACACACACACACACACACACACACACACACACACACACACACACATACTTGGTTTAGCTTTACCCAGACAACAGAAAGCAAATCACAACTATGCTGAATGAATTGACACCTGAATTTCTCAATTCCACAGCCTTGAATAGCAACCAGACAGGTGGTTTGCAACCAAAGTCTCAGACAAGTGACTAGCCCAGCTGTGACTATAAAACTACACCTTAATCAGAGCAGAAATCATAACATCACAGTCCCGCAGCAGATCCACTACCCTACTGCATTTAACTCGGCAGCCAGAATCAGCACTGAAAGAAAAGACAATCACCTGCCACTGAAGTGCAATCAGTCTCAGATTTTGATGCCTTTAAGTAATTTGTGAATTAGAGATTTACGAGAATGACTTTTCTCAAAGATAAGTTTTTCTCAACTAATGTGATGAATGTCTCTAACAGTCCATGAAATTCTCTTTTCTATTCAAGGATTCTGTGGTCACAGAGGCTACCATTGCCTTCCTGAACCATCTAACACATGGGAAGCTCCTGGCTGACTAAAGGGTATGTTGTATATTAAATGGGAATGTGGTTGGATCAACTCAAAAATGAGCAGATACTGTTTGCATCTTCTGATTATAACAAGAGCTGTCCTGGTGTGGGTATATTGTTGTCTGTTGATTCTTATTCATTAAAATTCACACACACACATACACACACACACATCTCCATATATATCTCTATATTTCTATTTATTCCACAGGGATCTAGGTCACTTATCTCCTCCATAACACCTCACATTGGTCTGGGCCATTGATGGCTTGGGCAAGTGAGAAAGATGAAGCAATTACAGCCGACCTGCTGGTCATGCATTTGCTGATCAGAAGGTGGAAAACAAATGGGACCAAAAAAAAAAAAAAAAAAAAAAAAAAGCAGAAGGCCTATGCCTCAGGAAATGTTCAGGTGTCCAGGAGTTTGGGGTGGTGCATAATGGGACAGTATTTCCGACTAGGAAGATATGTTATAGCAGCTTGCTTCCTCCCACAACCGAGAGAGAGGCCCAGTGCTCAAAGCCCCAAGTGTTTCTCTACGCTTGGGAAGCAGCACATTCCTCTCTGGGTATGCTACTCCAGCCTCTTCGGATGCAACCCTGAGAAGCAGCTGGTGTGAAGTCCCCAAACAAAAGAAGGTCTCCAGCAGGTCCAGGCTGCAGTCAAGTCCCTTAGTCCTTACACCATATGATCCTGTATAGCTGGTGGGGCCTCGAGGTGTTCAGGGCAGACAAAGAGAAACTGTTTGGAGCCTTTGGCAAGACCCTGTTAGGTGAATCACACGGCAAGCCCTTAGGATTTTCAAGCAAGGTCTTGCTTTTCCCTTAATCTTGAACTTGGAGCCTCCAGAACTGGCAGAGAACACATTTGCATTGTTTTCAACACCGAACACCCGGTGCGTGGTATCTGTTGGGGCAGCTCTAGGCTGACATAATTTCAATCTTGGAAGTTCAGGACTGTGAGTTCATCTAGTCCACCTAACAATCCCACGAGGCAGTCACTCTTGTTGCCTTCCCCACCCCACCCCACCCCCCACCCCGCAGTGCTGCCAAAGGTAACCTAGCAAGGAACAGAGCTGGAACTTAAATTTGGCATCTAGTCCAAGCCTGTGCTCATAACCATGACACTACAGTGTCCACAGAGGGACAGTGCTGTTATCCCCTGGGGAATTCCAAAAGCCGTATAAGTCACAGAAACCATATGCTGGTGATGTTTGGGGAAGCAATGGTGACCTGCCTTGGCACATTACCTCTAGAGCGGCTACAAAGTGTAAGATGACAGGAGCCACCTGCTTAGTGGTGGCTCGGGAAGTACTCGCACTTGACATTTCATAAGGAATTGATTGGACCTTAGGAATGAGCACCTTCTTAAACCAGACACCCTGAACCCCCCACCTACGCCCTCTAATCCTGGCCCTACTTCAGAAGTCTTATTCTGAATGGCGTACAGGGCCAGCATTTTAATTCCTGACCCTTCTTCAGTAACTCTTAAGGGATACAATCTTTTTCCTTTCAGTGTCATCATTAGATTTACTCTTGGTTTTGCCACAGTTTATTCGTTTTGTCACTGAAATAAACACAGGCATAAAATTCTCTGACATCTAATGTTTATAAAAAACAACATTGACCTTTGGTATGGTACAACTGCCATATGTCAGGAACTGGGCTAGGCCTTCCACACACAAGCAAAAATCATGTCTGTCTAGCACAACTGCAATCGTAATCCTAGGGACTAATCCATGGCATGCATTCACTATTGGTTAAATGGAAGGAAAGAAGGAAGGGTAAGTGAGTGGACCAATGGATAGAAAAGCAGATAAGCAGGTAGATTAAAGAAAGAACGGATGGATGGATGGATAGATGGATGGATGGATGGATGGATGGATGGAAGGAAGGACATAAGGAAGGAAGAAAGAAAGAAAGGGAAGATGTGGCTATAACAAATGAACAATAGGTGGACAGGTGAACAGCAGAGGGTTCACTTACATGAAAACTCTACAGATCATAAACTGTCAAAGAGCATGAAGAAAGCACTGGCTCTTGTTTTCTTCCCATCTCTTCTTTCTACAGTGTTCCAACTAGGCTGAAATAAAAAAAGCCTAGAAGGATCTAGACTGACAATATTAGTAGAAGTGGAGAAAGTAAAGTTTGCCAGCTTCTAATCTGTCCTGGTAATGTCACACAGGCAGAAGGAATTCTTGGGAGGAATAATATTTATTGTCATGTTCGCTTCTGCCAAGACCCCAGGCAAAATTCCAAAGGACACAGCAAGTCTCTGCCAAGATCTCTTCCTTTCTAGCATTCTGTGCCCTCTACACACAGAAGCCTTCATAGTGACTTTGGCTCTCCAAATCCCTTCCTCTTAGGCTACCTCCTCCAAGTATACCCCACAGCCTTATGAACATGGAACCTTGTTAGTTTAATTTATACTAATGTGTGAGTGA
Source organism: Acomys minous (assembly GCF_964271855.1). Lineage (NCBI taxonomy): Eukaryota > Metazoa > Chordata > Mammalia > Rodentia > Muridae > Acomys > Acomys minous. The sequence goes on along the minus strand of NC_140485.1, from coordinate 128,797,613 downwards.
TGATTACCATCTCTATAGCATGATTAAATAAGGCCATACTAATTCAAATACCTTCTACTGGTAGGGAAGCAAGAAGATATTTTCAGAGGAAAAACTGCAATAAAGGAAGGATAGCAGGCTACCAAGAGACTTGATACCCTATGAGCATATAAAGGGGGAGAAAGTCCCCTCAGGCACAGTCATAGGGGAGGGGAGTAAGGGGAAAATGGGAGGGAGGGGGGAATGGGAGGATACAAGGGATAGGATAACCATTGAGATGTAACAAGAATAAATTAATTTAAAAAAAAAGAAGTCTATTCAGAAGATGGCGCAGTTGGTATGGGATTTCACTGAGCAAATTTAGTTATGAAAATTCAAACTCAAAAGCTGAGGAGGAGGATCAACTCCACCAAGCAGTTTTCTGATCTTCACATATGGCATATGCAATGGCCCCTCATACACACATATCACATACAGAGTGACCATAATAAATACATTAAAATGTTAAATAACTCTATAGATCTACCCGATTAATGTCCTATCTGGCTACAATCTGACTTCTTGGACAGTTTCTCTGCCTTGAAATAGCATGGCTTCTGGTGGTTTCCAGAATTCTGCTTCCTCCTACGTCTTTGTTAACGTGCCCCATGCTTTCAGTTCCACGTAAAAAAGTCACATGCATTGAGGAGGAATGCCTTGAGTGGGCGTAGCAGTTGTCAATAAAGAGCTGTTTGGCCAATCAGTTGGGCAGAAGGACAGGAAGTAGGAGGGAGGACTGCCAGGGAAGTAGGAGGAACAACCGAGGAGGCTGGCAGAGTAAGTGGCTGGAAAAAGAGACTGAGGGTTCAGAAGCCACCTGGGAGTCATCAGACTGGCAAGGTATAGGTTTATCTGTGGATTTTAAGGGTAGGATTAGAGTAGTTCAGATTCTGCCCAGCATAGTGCTTGCAGCTTAAAAATAAACCATAGTCTCTGGGTCTGTCCTTTGGGAACTAGCTGGTTAAAGAAAACTACTGCCTTAAGAATTTACTGTGTTAATTAATGCAGGAAGAATCAAAGGCACTTCTACCATGCACCTGTTCATGGCATTCTATGCTTTCCATCAAAGCAGTACCACACATTGTTATTATCGTGGATTCTGTCTTATGTCTTCCCTGCTAGACCCTACAACCTCTGAGGGCAGGATGTCTGTAGAATTATCAAATAATACAATTGTTAATTAAATGGTCACAGGAAATGTTGTATACACAAAAATGCATCTGAAAGTTATATACATTTATACTTGTCTATTTTTGCAGATAAGTATGTCCCATCACGTAGGTATAAATAACAGCAATGGAAAACCCTGAAACGAGCAGCCGAGAGACTCATCTCTGTCTCCTGACTTGAAGGAGACACAAGATCTTGGTTTTCCAGTATGAAGGAAAAACAAACAAACAAACAAACAAACAGGAGAACTTTTTTTTTTTTACTTGTAGTTTAGCTCACTGATAAGGAAACCTCGGCTGTTTTACTGGTGTCACATCCTACAGTCCTTTCAGGTCATTCCTGAGAAGATTCCTCAACTGATACTCCTCTGTAGAAGGTTCACCATCCCCACCGTGACCACCCTTGGCATGATCACCTCCACACCACACAGTGTTCTCACTGCAGTACCTTTCCCAAGGATTGACCATGCTAGTGACTGCCAGGGAGAGCAAGCCTGCTCTACTAAGCTGAAGTCCAAATCCGTATAATGAGCAATGCACATTCTGATCATGACCACGACAGAGCCAAGGGACAGAAGAAAGTCAGAACTAGAATGTGATCACATTTTAAAGAAAAGGGAGAAAGAACTGTATCAGAAAACAAACTGCCATATTGTTTTAAAATTACCAGCAGGCCCAGCTAGCAATCAATGAAGACACTGACACTGGTTCTATTTTAAAATAGACTTGGTTAACCTGGGGCAAGGTAGATGTTAATCCTCTAAACTATTTTCCATAGTGGGGCAGGCATAGGATCCCTGCCTCAATCCCGTGCCATCTGCTTCCAATAACTTCTATCAAGCTACCTCTTATCTATAATCTCAAACTTGTTAATGTTTTTCATCTGGGCCGAATTCCCCATCCATGCCAGCCATGTGCTTCTCCATCTAACACATGACAGCCTTCTCTTCCCTTCAAGTCTCTCTCCTTCCCCCTCGTGGTGGTCTCTCCTCCTCCTCCTCCTCCTCTTCCTCCTCCTCCTCTTCTTCTTCTTCTTGTCAGGATTTCTCTCTCTCTCTCTCTCTCTCTCTCTCTCTCTCACTCTCACTCTCAGCCCCACCTATCTCCTCTGCTCTGTCCAGGTGGGATGGCTTTTTATTAATCAAAAGGTGGGTCACAGAGACAGCAAGCAGTAATTAGCATCAAAATACATTAGACCATCCCACAGGATCGCCACACAATTGAAAATCTAAAACTTAAGAGGCCATCCCATATAAACAGCAAAGTCCAAAGGAGCAACACATGTTTACTACTTCATAGTTGTGTGTTTAGTTTTATATGCATTAATTATGCTTTAATTCCTTTGTCAATATGTGCTCCTTTTTTTTTTTTTTTTTTTTTTTTTTTTTTTTTTTTTTTGGCAATGGCATTTTCCAGCTCCTCAGAAGGAGCATCTTAAAGGAGGTTATGAGATCATTATTGCCCCACCCCCAACCCAACCCAGCATTGACTGTCTATCAGTTAAAGAAGGAAAATTAGAGAGCAAAATCTGGTGGTAGTGTTCCCCTTTTATCCCAGCACTTGGGAGACAGACACAGGTGAATCTCTGTCTGGAGGCCAGTTTGGTCTACAAGAGCTAGTTCCAGGACAGCCAAGGCTACACAGCGAAACCCTGTCTCAAATAGACAAACAGGAATAATAGAAAGTAGAAGCAGACAAGTTTTAATATTAAGCATTACTGTTATGGGATATTTAGTTAAAAGTAAACCCGAAAGCTATGCATAGTGGTGCATGCCTATACTCCAAGCACATTGGGAGGCAGAGATAGGAGGAATTTGAGTTTGAAGATAGTTTAGGATTTGCAGCTTAATTAGATAAAGTTGACAGAGTTCTTTATGGAAGACAAATAGTATCACAAGGTGAGTTTTTTTTATACAAGCGTGGCTTATACAAATGTGGCGTCATTAAGTGTGGTAGTCACACCTGTGATCCCAGCACTCAAGAGACAGAGACAGGAGATCTAGAGTTCAAGACCAGCCTCTGCTATACAAGGAGTTCCTAAGCTACAAGAGATCCTGCCAAAAGAAAGACAGGAAAATCCAGTGCAGGGTTACTTGTTGATCTAAGCAGAAATCACAGCTCAAAGTCTCTGCTCAAACATTGCATGTGCTCTTTAAACGCTTTCCAGCTCTAAGCTTGGAGTTTAGGCCTGTCTATAAGAATGGAACTAAAATGCATTACTTTTAACGTCATCCACTCTCATTACCAGCCCCTGCCTCCCCAACCCCTCAGTGACTTGCAGGATAGTAGTCCTGAAGATTAAACTAGCTCTAGCTTGCCTCTGACTTCTGTTTGTCCAGGGTTTGAATCAAACTTTCTATGTGCTCACTCACACATCTCTTGGTGCAAGCTCCCTTCACTTTGTAGTATATGAGTGACAAACATTAACCTGTCCTCCTGTTCCTTTGGACCTGGTTTAACTTTGTGTTCTGCTGACCATGGTCCTCCTAACCACGCTCAACATCCTTAAGGCTAGTTGCCAGGTTGGCATGTGATGGCAGTCCTCCCATTTCTGAATCCAGCACCCCATCAACGGTACCATCAGAGCAGGTGGCTGGGACACATGTTTGAGGTAAACCTTCCTAACCCAGCCTCCTTATAAAAGCAATTTGCATTCTCAGGCAGATTTTCACAGTTGTCTCCGCTACCTGCAAGATAACATGTGGGTAACATCAAACCTTTATTTCCTTTTGCTGTATCCACTTTTTGCAGCACTAACCCTTGAACTCGCTTCCATTAGGCGATACCGACCTTCAGGTGTAGCTTCTGAGCACCTCTAGGGCTGATGCTGCCCACACAGCACTTAAACCAGGCATTTTCCCCCATGGTGTGGTGCTGTGTTAACACTCCTAGCCTGCTGCCTGCCACAGCTTTTCAACTGGGCTTCTCCCTCTTGTTTTCAGGCTAACAGGCTGAAAGACATTCACTTCCCTACCAGGTCCAGGCAATTGCAGACATTACCTGTGCTGTCAGCGTCTCTGCCAAATTGGCACTCTCTAGGAGGACAGCTCCAGACACTAAGCCAAACCAATTCGCTTAGCTACGCCGAAAGCAAACCACTTGGACCTAGAGACCACGCGCTCTGGTGTGAAGATGCACTTTCTGCTACTTAACCGTTCAAACCTTACTCTACATGCCGGCATGCCTCACAGCGCAGCTCTAAGGTCTTGTAACCCGGTCTCACACGTGAGACTTCCTTTCTGGGCACTGAAATGTCATTTCCTCCTAGCCTATCTCAAACATGTCCACTTGGACTTTCTAGAAGAATGGTTTCTTTCATTTTGGATCAATTAAGTCAAAGTAGTAACACCACAGACCCCCCCCCCCCGCCAAAAGCGTATTCTAAAGCCAAATTACCCCCATTTGCTCAGCACCTCAATTGGAATACTTAAGCTTTAGGAACCTGTCTCCAGTGAAAAGGCTCGTGTTTTGGGTTTAGTTCCCCACCACCAGTCCAAGACACTTGTTATGGTCCACTTCTCGGGACCATGGAACTGAGACCAGCAGGCCCTGGATTCCCAGGCTCCTTCGGGGAATAGTCACCTATTCTTCTTGGAAGTTTCGCAAAACTCAGAAAAAGTAAAGAAAAAGGAAAAGCTTGAAAATAAGGCAGATGTGACTCATCTTCTCGGAATTCTTCAAAGCCAGACACTAATAGAGAGGCGTTAGGATTTTCCGGTGTCCACGAAAAGCAAGTAAGTACCCATTACCAGGACCTGATTGATGATGGAGGCCATATACCTTGTCCATGTACCTAGTAGCATATACCTAGTTCAGAGTTGTTTAGATGCAGAATCTGACTGACCAGCTATTATAAGTGACGCCAGGACAGAAGGAATACACAGACAACGCAGAAAATAGAGAAGAGAATCAGACACCCCAAATGTCTCTCACTTGTCATCTATACTGCTGAGCCGCGGCAGAAGCACCAGGCCTGATCCCCTCCCGCCTCGCCCCCAAGGCCGCCCTTGGTGGCGCCTCATTACCTTGCGCGAGTACGGGGGCTTGCTCAGGTGGATGCCATCTCGGACCAGTTTATCCCGGATCATGATCTTCAGCTTCAGCTTAGGGTAGCTCACCAGCTCCCTGCTGCGGGGAGCGCTCGCCTGGCCACGGGGGTCCCCACGAGTGCCCTGAGCTGAGCCTCCACATGGCTCCCCCCGGCGGCCTGGGGGCACCGCGTCCACCTGCGGTGCGGGTGGCACTGGCTGAGGTTCGAGTGTAAAGTAAAGGCCGGCGGCGGCCGCGTCCTGTTCCCGCAACCGGTGCACAGCCTCCAGGATGCGCCGGCGGTGCAACGGAGCCAGCACCCCGATGGCGTCCAGGTCCGGGTCTCCGATCTGCTTGCACACTTCCAGGTCATCGTAGCCATTATCCACGAAGGACTCGGCGTACTGAGGGAGCTGTAACGCTTTCAGCCACTCATAAACTATGTTGGTGCACATGGCTGAGACTTGGAGCTCGCCAGCGAGTACCCAAGTGGCACGGGTGGCACCAGTTCTTGGAACTTTTTATCCTCTCCTGGAAAGGGGTGGGGAGAAGAAACCGCTGGAAAAGTTTCTCCCTTAGTGCATAGGCTTCGGCTGCAGAGCCAAAGCCATGGGAAGCAGCCGAGGAGAGAGCGAGCCTGAGCGAGAAGCGTCTAGCAGCGAAGTGGATTCCCTGAGCAGGCGCGGCGCTCGCGGGCACTGGCGGCTGGGCGAGCGGCTCGGCTCCGCGCCGCCCCTGGATGCGCGGCCACCGCGGGGAGGGGCGCGCGGGCGGGGCCGGGCACACCCCTCGCACTCGCGCGGGTCACCGTCGCGCTGCGCCTCCCAGGAGTTTCCCCAGCTGGGGCAGTCCAGGGGCTGCGCGGTGCATGTCGCTTTCAGGCCGCCTCTGTGGGCGCCTGCACCAGCGTCCCACGCTGGGGAGGCGGCTCCCGCTGGCAGACCAGTGGATGCTTGCGAGCTCCTGGTCTGTGCGCTTGTCAGTCACTGTCGTTCCCAGGGTCACGGTGACCCGGTGGCTATTAAGCTTCCGGACTCCGGTGGCTGCCCAGGATATCTTTCTTTTCAATCCGACTTCTCTAAACCCTTGGGTTTCTCTTCGCTCAGTTGCAAGCACAAGGACAGGTTCCCGCCACCTCACTGGTCTGAGGGAAGCGGTTAAGTCCACTGTCCCTTCTTTCCCGATACACGTAGAATGTCCTTTCCAAGGAGCGGGCTGCCAGGCTCGAGTCTTACAGCGTGTCTGCTTCTGTGGTCCTGCGCTCTGTGCCCGGAGCAGGAAGCAGCGTTTTGGCAGCTGGGTGGGCGCGACGTGGGGACCGTCCAGCCTGATGGGCGCGTGCGGCCCCTCCTCGCTACAGCCAGTCAGGCAGGGTGAGCCTCGGGAGTGGCACTCCTCCTCCTGGTTTCCTTGCCCTTCCTAGGCTGTCAGATCTGCGAAAGTTTGGGGTGCCTTGTTACTTTCTCCTTGGGCAGCGCATCCCTACCTGGTTGGCATCGGTCCCCACCCCACCACCCCCTTCCCTCCACACATACATACACACAGCGTTGTTCCAGAACCCCTCAATCTACCCTGCCTTTTGCTTTTTTCCCCACAGCTCATCACAGTCATTCTGCCCTGGGTGGCTCCGTGCCCAGGGACACGCGAGGTTTTGTGCTTCTGAGACAGGGATCACAGCAGACTCCCCCCTCTCTGCCCTAGGATAGCTTGTTAATCGATACACAACCACGCAGCTTGCTTTAAAGAGAATGCTAGGGCATGTAGCACTTTCTGCCTAGATGAGAGTAACAAAATCAACCAAGATTCCTCCTGGTGCCAGTGTCCCAGCTTTGAAGGTGTGGGGACAGGGCGTGGCAGGGCTGAGGGTCTTGGGAAGACGACCTGCTTTCCTGGGCAGCTTTTCCCTAGGTCTGATCCTTTGAGAAGAAGATAAAACCTTAAGAAACCTTGCAGCAGGCAACAATTTCCTCCTTTTTCATAGAAGTAAGATTGAGCTTCACTCTTGAGCTAGTATTTTCAAGACCTGACCATACCTTTTTCCTGACTGTTTGTTGGTTTTAGAGTCCTTCCCCATCTGCACAGCCCTTGGTTGTGGAGAAGGGGCCCTCTGTGCCTGCTTCCTCTAAATTAGCGGAGCCTAAGCCCCTGATGGGACACAGACACTGAGAATCCAATGATTCTCTCTCTCTCTCTCTCTCTCTCTCTCTCTCTCTCTCTCTCTCTCTCTCTCTCTCTCTCTCTCCCTCCCTCCCTCCCTCCCTCCCTCCCTCCCTCCCTCCCTCCCTCCTCTCTCTCTCTCTCTCTCTCTCTCTCTCTCTCTCTCTCTCTCTCTCTCTCTCTCCATATTTCTATGGGGGGGTTTGAGGGAGCTGGGTGTCTGGGTTCCCAAGCTCCTAGATCCAGGATATCACATTGAGAAATAGCTGCGGGGACCGGGGGGGGGGGGGGCGGGCGAGGGGTTATATTTGGGAACAGGAGGTAGTTGTGGAGCTGCGTCTGTCCCCAGTCCTAGATCACTGGGAGGCCCCCTTTCCAGGGTCTGGAATACGACCCTGGAGCCGGCACTCTGTTCTGCGTAGGACCCGACCCTCCCTACCGAACACAGATCACAGCTAACCCTCAGTCCCTTGCCAATGCAAGTTCACAGTGCCCCCTTGTGTCCACGTGGTGGAATTTTAAGGCGTTGCCCAAGTCCCAAACTTGTTTTTGTGCTGCAAAAAGAAGAGGGCTGTGAGGTTCATAGTGGCCTTCTTAAACTACAGGTAATGTCCTCACGTGTGCCTTTGTATCCCAGTGCGTTGTCATGGAAACCTTTGATTGTTGGAGAGGCTGATATTCCAGTAGTTTCTAAATAATTTTGCTGCAAGGGAATCAGCAGATTCTTCGTTGGAAGTTAGTATTACATGCCAGGCATCTTCATGTATTTCTAAACATATCCATCAAATAGAAGTATTATCCTCTGACAGAAAAAAAATGGATACAACTGTGAAGCATGCATTTGTTTACTGTATTGTAAGGGGTAGAGAAATCCAGGGCCAGGACTTCCAGCTTCCTAAGAGTTGCTAGAGCAGGAAACCTTCATCTACTTGTAAAAGCTGCATCTTTTATTTATTCTTGGTGTTTGTTATTAGAAGAGGATTCTTAAAGCTCTTGACTTTACAGCCCTGGTTTTTCTTCCCCCAAGTTGTTTGAAAAGTCCAATAACACTACTTAATAGTCCTTTGCTTCCTCAAATGCAGCCTCTTTCCCTCCGGGATCTCTGGGACATTCATTTTTGTCTCGTTAATCGTCAGCAAGCCAGTGAGTATTTTTATTTCCATTTTACAATTAGGGAAGCTGTATTGGAGGGAGACGAATGGCTTTGCCCAAGGTCATATGGTAAATCAGGGTAGAGACAGGAACAAGCCTGTCTTGCTGGAACCTCTCCTCCTCCACGGGCAGCAGGGATTCTCCCTTATATATGTGCAGGGCACCATCCAATCAGGAAGCAAAGTGTCCTGTGCTCTCTGGAGGGGATTTTTTTTTATGAATTAATCATTTCTTAATCAGTCATAAATGAAATCTCTCGCTTTTGACCTCTTGTTTCCCTCTCTTGCACACAGTCCCCCATGCTTGCTCGAGTCTCTGCTCCTTGCAGAGCAATAGACTCAATAGGCTTCATGTTGCTTCTGAAGTTGCAAATCCAGAACTTGTATGATGTACACTTGTCATTACTTCTATGAAGGCACGTGGTTGCATTCCAGAATAAAAAGGCAAGGGTGGGGTAGGGGTGGGGAGTAGATGCATGGAGTTTAGGACCTGAGCCCAGATCCCTGTGCATCTAACTAAAAGGAGTTTGGCTGGGTGCAGGGGCTATACTGTCTGAGCTGAGGGAAGTAGGAAGGGGTGGCTGTCAGAGATCGGCGCATCCCAGGAACACTTGAGAGCCAAAATGGGGAGGTCCAGGTTCAGTGAGAGGCCCTTTCTCATAAAATAAGGTTGGTAGTGATCTGGAAAGCCTTTAGATACTGTCTTATAGCCTCCACACGTGCGCATGTGGATACACACACACACACACACACACACACACACACACACACACACAGTGAGTGATTTTAAGATTTAAAAGCCTTCAGGAGATGAAAGGCCATTCAATAGCAACAGCAGCAGCCAAATTTGTAGGAAAATCAGGACATATTCACATATGTGATAGAGCTCAGATCGCTTCCTCTTGGGCTTATGCTACCTTATATCTTTTTAATTGCCTAGTGTCAAAAATCATATTTATTTATCAGTGTTTGTTGGGGGGACAGTACCAGACACCTGAGCAAAAACTATATGCTGTTTCTTCTTTAGTGGAAACTGAGGAGATTTCACCACATAGAAATTTAACTGGCAGTTTTTTGTTTTGTTTTTTTTAATATGTGTTCTCTCATCCAAGTACTAACCATGTCTGGCTCAGCTTAGCTTCCAAGATCAAACCCACCCACAGGAGTGTGGCTATACACCTGTACAGTGTAAATTCTGGAAATCATACTATTAGGCAGATTTTGAAATTGAACCTTGACATTCAGAACCCCTCACATACACTTAATTTCTTTAAGTGGCTATTATGCTCCTAGTCTTAGTTTCAAGATACCAAGATAATTTACCCCACGAGCTTTGTCAAGTACCTTTACTATTTACAAACTATTTTTGATGGATAATGTTTTCTTAGAGTTTTCTCTTTAACTTTTTTTCAAAAAAAATAGACTATTCTGGTTATTATTTAATACATTAAGTTGGAACTCTTTTTGGTTGATTGATTCATTGGTTTTACTTGGTTTTGTCTTATTTGCAGCAGCAACTCCTCCTTAAATGAAAATCACTGGGAAAATGAATTGTGGAGAAAGTTTCTATTTAAATACCATCTCAGAACTATTTTGCAATGATAATAACTATGTAACATGCAAAGTTAACACTGACATTCTGTGTGTAATTAATGATAATTATATTCAGGTTTTAAAGTCTAAATATCAAAAAGCAGCTTTTCTGCTTAGGAACTCCATTCAGGGTTGCCAGATGAAAAAAAATAATTTGTTTTGAAATTTTCCTGGTGTTACATAAGGTTCCACACTATTTTATTTAGAAGATAAATGTTCATGCCTAATGTGTATAAAAATTAAATTCCATTAACATCTATTAAATGTCAGTCCCCTGGGTATCTAGCCTTGTAAAAGTCGAGCATATATAATATTAATCTTAAAATGCTAAGTATGTCTTGCCTCTGCTTAAACCACCAGCAGAAAGCATCTAAAAGGACTGTATGCCACAGGGAGAAAGGAAAATAGTGGGCTGGGTTGATGTAACAGGCAATCTGTTCTTCAGCGGCTGGGAGTGAGGTATGGGGTTGGCACCTTAATTGGGGGCAGGCTGGGTGGGGGTTTCTGTTAACAGGCCTGGGCTGTAGATGTAATATTTATGTGTGACAACATATTTGAAAAAAGGAGCGACAAGGAGCAGTGGGGAGTAACGGCAGGATGCCATTAGATTATGGCTTGCTATTATAACAGGCCTTTCTTTCTCAAAGGAAGGGAACAAAAGGGGTAAAGAATGTTCTAGAAGTCCTTAGCTCAAAGGTCACCAAGAGGAGAACAAGAGACTATATTTGTGATAGAGAATAAAATGAAGCCCACAAAAGATCATTCTTGTCCTATTATCTTTGCTAACCTCCAAATAAGTCTATATTTGAAATGCAGCCCAAAGTTGAACCCAGCATTTCCTGAGGTAAAAATAGTGGGTGCAGGGCTTTGCTAGGTAGCACAGGCAACGCTTGAGAATAACTTTTCTTTTCCTTTTTCAGTCTTAGAAAAGTAAACTTAGCACTTAAAAGTTAAGTTATGTAACTTCCAACCAGTGAAATGATATTGACAAAAGCTCTTTTAGGCAAGTGAAAAATTAGTTAAGTGTGTAACCACAGCAACGAGATCATTCAACTTCAATAGAGAATACTTGCTCCCAGGTGAGGGTTAGGAAAACTGACTTCTGGCTCCAGGGCATCTGTTTCTGGAGACACACTCAGTTCCTGCAGATGGGGGAGGCTGCTCATCTTCTCTTTCTGAAGGCAAAGGAACCTTGTGTTTTCACCAGAACCTTTTGATTCCTTCTTAGGGGGAGTGAAGAACACAGGCGCTAGTCTCCCAACACCATGTTTTCCCTCTGTGGCTCTACTCTTGACTCCTTCATCTTTCCTCTTGAGCCACATTGGATTTTAAGAATAGAGCCAATAGAAAAACATTCTTATAACAAAAATCAGAAACTAGTTACAACTACTGGGCTAGCCTGCAGGACACACTACTCCTAACTGAGGGCTAATATCCACGATGGCAGGTCACACCCTGGGGCAAGAGTGATTGGGTTCTCAGAACCAGATTGTTACCTTCGAGCAGTAACAACAGCAACTTCTATAGGACCAGAAGTGAGGCATCCATCAACAGAGTCCACTTGGATGGCATAATTATGCAGACCTCTTAACACTCCTTGCCCCAGCTCTTCCTCTACTTAAGCCTAAAGCTCCTGTCAGTCAAAGAAGGATTTGCGGTGGAAACCCTTTTATCTATTCTACCCACAATGGCCACATCGATTAAATCATCTCTCTCTGCATTTCACTGTTGCTTTATGTCTTTAACTAGTGTGTTAAGAATGAGTTCTGGACCCCTGGAGGCTCAGAGAAACTGAACCACCAACCAAAGAGCATGCACGGCTGAACCAAGACCCCCTACACGTAAATAGCAGATGTGCAGTTTGGTCGTCATGTTGGTTCCCTAACAATGAATGTAGACGCTGTCTGTTGCCTGTCTATGGGTCCCTTTCCCTTGGCCAGGCTGCCTTTTCTGACCTTAGTTGGAGGACATGCACTTAGTCCTGCTGCAACTTGACGTGTGAGAATGGGTTGGTCCCTCTCTCAGGGACCTCCCCTTCTCTAAGCAGGAGAGAGGGGGACAGGGCAGGAAGGGGGCATGAGGGCATGAGGCTGGGACTAGGAGGAGAGGACAGAGGGGGCTGGGATCAGGCTGTAAGTGATTAAATAAACAAACAATAAAGGAACACTGGTTAAAAAAACAAAAACAAAACAAAAGACTGGGCGGCTATTAGGTTCAAAGCCTGCCCTGGCAGCCCCACAATCTATAACTGTATATATATATATATATATATATATATATATATATATATATATATAGAGAGAGAGAGAGAGAGAGAGAGAGAGAGAGAGAGAGATTGTCCTCTGACCTGCACACCTAAGTCATGACCTCTGCATATCTGCATATCCACCCTCATAAATTAACTAGTTAATTAATTCAAAATACAATTAAATTGAGAAGTATACACTCAAACTATTCAGACAAACTGGTTGTTATCTATCAAATTCTCAAAAATTCTGTAGTTCAGCAATATACTCTTTGGCAAGATGAGGCATGTATTCTTGTAACTAAGGCTTAGAAAAAGAAGAAGAAGAAGAAGAAGAAGAAGAAGAAGAAGAAGAAGAAGAAGAAGAAGAAGAAAGCGAATGTGGTTTGCTGTCACAGGATTATAACTCCAGCTACTTAACATACCAAGGCAGGTAGATCAAAAGGCCAAGGCCTGCCTGGGCTAAAGAGGAGTCCAGCTTCGACAAACTGGTGAGGCACTGTCTAAATGTAAAAGGTGAAGAGACAGTCTCAATCCTAGCCCCTCACCCACCCATCAAAGTACAATAATTTGAGGATTCCCAACAAGGATTATAAGTGAGATGGATCAAGGTCTATCAAATATGGGATCAATTAGCCAAGAGAAAGTTGCTGATATTAAGACAAAATTCTTTATGTAAGAGCCAGACAATTGTATAGCTGGGAAACAATGAAGGAAAGGGCCCATGTCTAGCTGACTGAGATCATCGCTGTCTCAAGTGAGGGAGACAAGCATAGGAAATAGTTTAGTAAGTGGGGATGCCTCTTGGCTTGGGCCATGCAAAACCCCTCTTTTAATAACTCACTTGACACCCTAAATTCCTCATCTGCATCTGCTATGTATACATGTTCTTCTCCAAGCAACGTCTCTAGCAACCTGTTAGCAACCTAGGCTCCCTGCCTGCATACACACCCCACTCTGAACAGTGGAATAGGTTTCTCCACTCCTTGCCAATGATAAAACTTAAATTCCATCTGATAGTCCTCCGCTTTTGTATGGGTACAAGACTAAAAGACAGCATTTTACAATGCCCCTTCCCATCTTGTGGCTCTTAACATTCTTTCCACCCCTCTTCCGAGATGTTGCTTAAGGCTTGGGCATAGGGTTGTGGGGAGGAAGTTGGTATAGATGTCTCATTTATGGTTGAGCACTCAACCCTAAACTTCCTATGGAGGATGGAAGGTAGAACCTTTAGGACTTAGGTTTATATGAAGTCATGGAGTGAGTTCAGTATTCTTATCACCACTAGGAGAAGCAAATAGAATCTGTCTTTCTGTCTGGCTAGTTATCTGTGTTATTTCTGTCTACCCATCTTCCTCCTACTTTCCCATTTCACAATGTAAGGACACAGCAAGAAGGCAGCATGAGCACTGTCAGAAGAAGACCCACCCTTCTCAGAAACCACAGGCACTGGTATCTTGGTCTTGGACTTGCCAATCTCCAAAGTGTAAGAGATAAATGTCCGTATTTAAGCCCCTCGGTCTGCTGTCAATCTTGCAGACCATGAGAGATCTCTATGCCAAAGAGCAGATGAGTGTCTACTACACTGGTGGGGCAGGAGCAGAACTAAAGTATGAAAAGTACCATATGTCCTTGACTAATTGTTTCCTCACTGGCAATTGACTGAATGCCTGACCTTATTAAAGTTACTGCTCTTGAGTATGGCCATGCATCTCTCTCCTTGTGTCACATATAAATGTGTGTTGCCATTGCAAGTGACGCTTTTAAAAAATATGAAGCAAACAAAGTGGAGAAAGGAATAAAACATTTCAGGAAATACTTGGGAGAGGAATGCAGAGTGACTAGCACTAAGTTTGGTGTATTTGGAAAGCCTATGAGCTAGAGCAGGGTGAGACTAGGGAGGGGAACAATGACAGGAATAGAAAGGATGCAGGGCCAAGTCCATGAAGGTGCCAAAGATTGTTGCACATGTGTTGTTGGAGCTCCTGGAGGTCAAGTCACAGGGGCAATAAGAGCTGACCCAACATTTAATATAGTAGAAACCCCAGTGGTCAAAAGTTGAAGCAGTAAGACCAGCTAAGAATTGAGTTCATAGAGGCCACTTAGACTTGGGCATAAGAATAGTTAAGACACCAAGAAACCTGTGGACACAAATAAACCTGTGGTGTATTTGTAGTACTTGCTGGAAGGAGAAAGAGAGGAAGGAACCCAAGGGTGACTCTTGAATCTTGAACATGAGTCCCTCAGTGAATGGGTTGTTGCATCTTGTCATGGTCAGCCTTGCTTGTCAGTGTCATTGGATCTGGCCCCAACTAAGAGATAAATGGCTGGACATACATCTAAGGGGATTTTTCTTTGATCAGTATACTTGACCTGGGAAAATCCACCCTAAATGTGGGTGAGACCTTCAGATGGCAACCAGAAAAAAGGATGTCTGAGGAAAAGGGCTTTGCTTTTTGCCTGCTTGTATGCACATCTCAATAGTGAGTTCATTTACCCTGTCATGCTGTTTTGTTGTTTCATCTACCATTTTGCAGCTACTGCCACAACTGTCAAAGGTGCTACTGTGTTCCTTAACTGGGATCAGAACCCATCTTCTTTGAGTTTCCAAAGAGGAAGACAGACCAATGGCTGTCTAAGAATCCTACGGGTCTTCAGCACTAGGTGAAGATTGCTAATGTACCCAGCCTTGCGTCCTGAGCATCTACTGTAGTGGGGGTTGAGACCACCATGAAGGTTGCATATCAGATATCCTGCATATCAGATATTTGCATTACATCATGATTCATAACAGTAGCAAAGTTACAGTTATGAAATAGTAATGAACTAATTTTATGGTTGGGATCACCATAACATGAGGAACTGTATCAAAGGGTTGCAGCATTAGGAATGTTGAGAACCACTAGTCTACCTGGTTCCTAGCCTCTTCCATGTTAAAAAGAAAATCATTGCTGACATACCAGACAGTCAAAGACTAGTCTAATAGATTCCCCAAATGTATCACAAATTCTATGGGTTTCTTTCCCCTGAGTGGTCGGTCCTGGGTTGCAGGCTGAGCAAGCCATGGGGAGCAAGCTGGCAAGCAGAATTCCTCCACTGTCTCTTGTTCTAGTTCCTGTTTCCAGGTTCCTGTCTTGAGTTCCTACCTACACTTCCCTTCATGAGTAACTGAAAACTGTAAGCAAAAATAAACTCTTTTCTCTCCAAGTTGCTTTGGTTATGGTGTTTTATCACAGTAGCAGAGAACCAACTGGCACACATGGAGATAATCTTTGAAAGGACTTATTTAGATAAATCACCCAGGGAGCCATATTGCTAACCTTGTTGGTCCACAAGGCAACATGACTCCTGTCAGTGTGCACAGTAGTCACAGTATAGTGAAGAACATGCCAGCCATGCCATCAGATAAACAAGGTCAGGTTAAGCACACCTGACAGAATTACAGGGAATCTAGCCAAAAATCACCTTAACTGTAACCTGCTGTCCTACAAAAGCTGCAGGAACAGAAATCACAGGTCTCGGGAGTCTTTTCTCAAGGCCCGAGGTCTGTGGTATGTATGGATGAGCAAAGACAATTTACAAGTCACTGACTGGGCACAGAGACATAACTTTCAAGTACAAAAGAAATAAAAGAAAAATGAGCACAAAGGCTAGATGAAAAGGAGACTTTCTTAAATTTTATCACATTAATTTAATTCTATTCCTGGAAATAATAGAAAATGATGAAAGGCAATTTCTTCTTCTTTCTAGTAAAACAATGCAAAAGATTGTGCTTTTGATTGGTAAAAAGAAGGTGAGAATAACTTATGAGAATCACCATGAAGGATTTATAAAATATAAAAGCTAAAAAGTAGACCTTTACCTGAAGAGGTAAAAATTTAAGATCTTTGCAAAATCCATCTTCTCCAGAAGCCTTACTAGATTAATGGAGATAGGGGTGTTGTTGTTATTTTTCTTGTTGTTGTTATTGTTGTTGTTGTTGTTGTTATTATTATTATTATTATTATTATTATTATTATTTGACAAAAAAACTCTTACAGTATATATTAAAATAGAAATCCAATGAGGAAGACACTAGATGATAAAGAAGATTGCAGTGATAGATTGTGTAACCTTGAATGAATTTATGTTCATTTATCTTTGGTTCCTCATGGAATTGTGAGGTGGAGGAGGCCTACTCCTTGAGTAAACTATATCAACGTGAGCATGTGGTGGACAATATGTGCCTCTCTTTAAAATATGTGCAGTTTCTAAATAGAAAAGACACATGACTCTTCTATCCAGAGAAATGTATGCAATATGGAGAGCCAAAGGAATTAGCTAATATTAAAAGCAAACCCTGGGTGCAGGAGTGGGCTGCAGAGATGGCTTAGTGGTTAACAGCCACCACTGCTTTTTCAGAAAACCCAGGTTTGGTTTGCAGCACCAACACTGTAAATCACAAGCACCTGTTAACTCCAGTTCCAGAGAATCTGGCTCCTCTGTATTCTCTGGGCACCCACACTCATGTGCACCCACACACACAATTTTTAAAAATTCCTCATCACTACAGAGTAATCAACAAACAAAATACTTTAATATAACTTGATTCAATAAATTATGCTTTTCATAAAAAGTTGTATTCTAATTCTTTTTCTTCTACAGGTATTTCAGTGCAATGAAGTTAAAACAAATGGGAAGTATGGAATGTTTCCTGTAATTAAAAGAAAAAAAAAAGTTAAACATTTGTCATAAGAACATACATTAATAGGATACATTGAAGAGCTCTGCTTGTCTTCATTCTGACCTGTTGCCTGGTGGTTCTGCACACTGGTTTCTCCTGCAATAGCCCTCCCTGGCTGTGCTGACCAGCCAGCTAAGATTTCCCCCTGAGCCTCTTCCTTCAACCCTCTGTGGTTGAAAACCATTCCGATTTCCCTAGTTCTCTCATTGTGCCTCTTCCCCTTGCAACTCCGTCTCTGTGAATGAATCAAAACCTACTTTGTCCCCAAAATACCTCTTTTGTTTTGAATCCAAAGTTCCATATTTCCTAAGAAACAAATAAAGATGAACATCTCATTCTGAATTAAACTTCTCATTTACTTCCACCCACCAAAACCATAATCAGTGTCTCTCTCAAAGTAGATTCTATTTTCTACATATTCAAATCAATAGCCATGGACCAAGTATCCCTTATACTGTGCAAGGAAAAACAGCTCTCTTGATATTAAAAGATGAAGATGCCCTGCTTTCCCCACAACTATGGAGAATGAGCTGTCCGTTGGATAGATCTGAACAGGGATCTAGGTTTACTGCATACACTGTCTTTGGTTGGTTCCTGTGACATGAACTCTGATGCACACTCATTCCCATTTGATCACTTCCCTTCGGTGGGGAGGCCCAGCGGCACAGAGGAAGGGGAAGCAGGCTATGCTGATGAGATCTGATAGGCTGTGGTCAGATGATGGGGGAGGAGGTCCCACTGTCAGATGTCTAGGGGAGGGGACTAAAGCAGAAGAAGGAGGAAGGGTGGGAAAGGGAAGATAGAAGCAAAGGGATAACATTCAGGATGGAATCTGAATAAATTATAATAAATTTTTAAAAATTTTAAATTGATGTTGGCTCTAAAAGAGGAAAAAAAGATGAGGATGCTCACTTGCTGCTTCTGATAACTTGTGGTTTGACAGAAATCACAAACACCTACATTTCAAAGATAACACAATAGAGATGTGCCTAGCTAGTTTTAAGAATGAAGAGTTCACTAGATACGATGGCACATTCTTTTAATGTTACCACTTGGGAGTCAAAGGCAAGTGGTATATATCCTGTGAATTCTAGAGCATACTGGTGTGCACAGTGAGTCCTTGGCTATCCAGGACTACATAGTGATACCCTGTCTTAAAAATAAAAAACAACAATGAAGAGCTGACGATGAATGAATGAAGAGTGATGGGTGACGGGTAACCATTCAGTGCCATGCTAAGTAGTTTGGTCTGTAGCCTGGATGAAGTGATTTATGATCTGACTTGTGGTTTTAGCATAGATGCATTAAAATTACTTTGTCAAGTATAATTATATTCCAAATAGAATACATATATTATGTATTGGTGTTAAGTATATGGGTGTGTATGTTAGTGAAGAGAAGACTGTACGCATGAGTGGTGATGGAGATGACATCAAAGCTGGCTGACAGGTTCAGCAATTCTACCACAGCATGTATATCCTCTCAAAATCCATCCAAAGGGGTATATAAAGATGTTCACTGTCATGTCACTTCCAGTGATAGGAACTTTGAAGGCATCCCTCCCTCATTGAGACCTGGAAGAATGGACAATTAAAATCACATCTGGCCATAGTGCAGAACAGTATGCAGTTACTTAGCACTGGACCTCAGAGCACACAGAACAAGGAATTAGGAGCTCCGCGCCTCTTTTTCAGAATGGATGGTATAAGGAAAAGAGGAGAACAGTCATCTTGGCATCTCTAGTTTGTGCCTAAGACAAGTGGGTGGAGAGACAGAAGCTACTGTGCTTCCACTTTACCCTTCATCTTGAAGAGTTATTAAGAAACCAGAGCAAATATGAGGCACCAGAGTTTGTGTGAAAGTCATACCCCACTCTCCACTCAACTGTGGAGGATGTTCTGTCCATTGGCTAGATCTGGGTAGAGGGTTTAAAGTTAACCACCTATATTGTCCTTGGCTGGTGCCTTAGGCTGAGCAGGACTCCTGGGCCCAAATCTGCCTATCATAATGTCCCCTGGAAGGGGAGACCTGGTGGCACTCAGAGGAAGGACAGCAGGTTACCAAGAAGAGACTTGATACCCTATGAGCATATACAGGGGGAGGTAATCCCCCTTAGGAACAGTCATAGGGGAAGGGAATAAGGGGAAAATGGGAGGGAGAGAAAAATGGGAGGATACAAGGGATGGGATAACCATTGAGATGTAACAAGAATAAATTAAAAAAAAAGAAAGAAAGAAAGAAACCAGAGCAAGCCAAGGCTTCATGTAGAGGTGACCTTCATTCGCATTATATTTAGACATGTCTCTATATTCAGTTGTTAATTGCGGAACCTGCAGTGAGCTAAATGCTAACCGATTCTGGTATTGTCATTACTTTTTTTTTTTTTTTCCTCCTTTATTAATTTATTCTTGTTACATCTCAATGGTTATCCCATCCCTTGTATCCTCCCATTCTTCCCTCCCTCCCAATTTCCCCTTATTCCTCACCCCTATGACTGTTCCTGAGGGGGATTACCTCCCCCTCTATATGCTCATAGGGTATCAAGTCTCTTCTTGGTAACTTGCTGTCCTTCCTCTGATTGCCACCAGGTATTGTCATTACTATTGAAGAACCTTACTATTGTGTAAAACTTGTTCTCCATCATGTCTGATTGGTCAATAAAGAGCTGAACAGCCTGTAGCTAGCAGGAGTAAAGAAAGGACTTGCAATCCAAGTGTGTGTGTGTGTGTGTGTGTGTGTGTGTGTGTGTGTGTGTGTGTGATTTGGGGGCACAGGGGGATCCCAACTGGAGCAGAGAGATAAAGGAAGAAGAAAAGGGAGGAAGAACGGCCATGAGGGAGTTGCTATGATGACAAAGATGCAGCAGGAGCCACCAGGGAGAGGCAAGAGGACAGGTAAGGGTGGGCACACGGCTAGGAAGCAGGACAGGCTGGAACAGACAGGTTAGAATAGATGCGAATCTACCCAGCTATCATGCTTTGAAGCATATTAATAAATAGGTCTCTGTCTCATCATTGAAGAACTAGAGTGGGCATAGGAAAGAAATTAATTCAACAGTTTCAGATCAAATATCTGTATCTGCAGCTGAGAATCACTTGTACAAGTTAAAAATGTTGCATCTCACTATGGTCATGAAATCTTGTTTATCATCACAAACTCTGTTCTTGGAGAGACCTCTTTAGTATCCACGTTCATCACAGTGTATCAAGGTGAGGCTTTGGGAGATGTTCAAAACAGTTTGACTATTTGAGTTCTAAGTGACACTCTCTGGCTTGGTGACTCGGAATCTCTGTAGTTGCATGGCCCAGGGCAGCTTATTGAACCTTCCAAGCCATGGGATTTCCTCTTTAAAATGAGTTAATGCCTGAAGTATGATATTTCACATGCCTGCTGGAAAAATGAAATTAGATAGTTGGATTAAAACACATAGTTTCATATATATATATATCAATGAATGTTATTATTAAGCATCTTGTGACATAAACTAGACTTGTGTAGATTTTAGTTAGAATCCTAAGCCATGTCCACTTAGTATTTATTGATGACGTTAACATATATTTGTGGATGGTGCTACACACACACACACACACACACACACACACACACACACACACACACACTATAGTCCAGTTGTAGAACTAATGGAACCTTAATGAGAAGTCATACAATGGATCATATGCCATTTTCTGTTCATTTACATTCTGGCTCATGTGCTAACCTCTATGATCTCTCTACTCTTAGAAACTCTCAATGTCTTAGCAATGGGTATAACCTGGTCACTTTAAAATTGAGGAATGAAAAATAATTTTTAAAAATTAATTCCAATGACTTAGTACTATGTCAATCATCAATTTATAATGTTTAATTGACACATCATAAATATATATTATGAGATACAGTGTGATATTTTAATGTGTGTATACAAACTGGATGAATACTTATTAAGGCAGAATTACAGGTATGTCCATTACCTCAAGTATTTATTATTTCTTTACAAATAGTAACTTTCTTTTTTTTTTACTTAATTAATTTATTCTTGTTACATCTCAATGGTTATCCCATCCCTTGTATCCTCCCATTCTTCCCTCCTTCCTATTTTCCCCTTATTCCCCTCCCCTATGACTGTTCCTGAGGGGGATCACCTCCCCTCAGAGGAAGGACAGCAGGTTACCAAGAAGAGACTTGATACCCTACAAATAGTAACTTTCAATAGATTATGACATGAACTAAATTTTGGGTTTTTCTCTTTTACACATATACTTAAATATCAAAAGTTTCTCTGTTAAGTGTGTATAACTATTACATACAAATAAAAGTTAACATAACGCGATAGATTTAAAGTAAGTCATTTTCTGGAAAGAGTCATATAGTAAATGTTTCAGGCTTTGTGTTTTTTAGAAACATATGGGCATGCTCAATTGTTGATCCATAGAGTCTACAACACATTTTATAACGTGTGCTGAACATAAGAATCTTTATGCTAATACAGTGAAGTATGTTCAGGTGTTGTTGTAATCCAAAACCAGCCTTCCTGGGATGAGCTGGAATTGAATTGCCTGGGGACTGCCATGAGAATCAGGGTCTTTCAAGATCATTGCACATTTGAGGATTTCCATCAGAAAATCCAGGGCTATAGTCACCTTGCCTTATAAGAATGCTAACTTTTTTTTTTCATTTTATAATCGAGCTTGGTGTGAGGGTTGCTAACTCCCAAGTGAAATACAGTGAGATTGTGATGACTATGGAAGAGAAGGGACAAATAAAGCAAGATGAAGGATTCATTTTCACCTTTGCTATTGAGTGGTGTTGATAAATAATTTGAGGTGAACCAGTAAAAGGTTTGAAAAAATAAGCATCAGAGGCATAGGCAGAGTAAACCCCGCCTTTAGAGGGATTTCTGATGAACCTTGAAACGTACACATGAAGCTTTGTGATCCTTCCCTTGAATATGACCAACCTTTGAAAGATAAATGTGGAAAGGAAATATGATTTTCTTGAAGTCTGTCTTCTGGGTACAGTCAGAGATGTTGGCATTTTTGTCATTCAGCTCTTCCAGAATCCATCAACAGCCAAGTTCAAGTTTTCAGTGCAGTAGTTTCTTGAGGAAAATAACTGTGGCAAAGTAATAATAATAATAACACTACTCTAGCAAAGAATGCGGAATTGCAAAGTTTTTGAAGATGCATAGTGCATAGGTTTCTTGGTCTACTTGCTGTGATAAACACCATGACCAAAGCAGTTTGGGGAGGAAAGGGTTTAGTTGGCTTATATGTCCCAGTTACACTCTACCATGAGGAAACCCAAAGCAGGAACTCAAGCACAGCAGGGACCTAGATGCAGGAACTGAGTGACAAGAATGGAAGAGTGCTGCTTACTGGCTTGCTCTCTTTTGTTTGCATAGCCTGTGTGGCTTCTTGTTTTGTTTTATACTACCCAGGATCACTTGCCTAGTAGTGGCATCACACTTAGGCTAGGACTTCCTTCATTAATTATTTACAAAAAAAAAAAATCTTCTTGAGACTCTCCTCCAGGCAATCTGTTAAAGGTATTTTCTCAATTAAGGCTCTTCTCAAAAGACTCTAGATCATGTCAAGTTGACAAAAAAATAAAAAAATAAAAAATAAATCCAATAAGGAAAGTTTCCATGATGTCATGTGCCTTAGTCAATGTTTTGTTGATGTGAAGACACACAATAACCAAGGCAACTCTTATGAAAGAAAACATTTAATTGAGGACTACCTTAGAGGCTTAGTGCATAATCATCATGGCAGGGAGCATGTCGGCACACTGTCAGGAATGGCGTTAGAGAGGTAACTGAGAGCTACATCCTGATCCACTGGCCAAGAAAGACTCTGGACTTGGCACCAGCTTTTGAAATCTTAAAGCACCCCCCTCCACCTCCACCACCATCATGACACACTTTCCTCAACAAGGACACACCTCTTAATCTTTCTAATCCTTTCAAATAGTGCTACGCCCTGGTGACTAACTATTCAAATATATGAGCCTATCGAAACCATTCTCATTCAAACCACAACATTCCACTCCCTGAGTCCCACACGGGCTTATAGCCATCATAAGGCAAAAAATGCATTCAGTCCAACTTCAAAAGTCCCCATATTCTGTAACAGTCTGAACACCATTTAAAAGTCTAAGCTCAAAATCTTTTCTCTTCTGACACTCATGGCAATCTCTTAACTCAAATCCCCTTAAAATCAAAACCAAAATGCAGGTCACATACCTCCGACATGCTACAGCACAGAATGTACATGCCATTCCAAAAGAGGAGATTAGAAGCATAGTGAGGAAATGCTGGACCAAAGAAAGAGAAAAAAACAAAACAAAACAAAACAAAACAAAAAACTAAAACAAAAACAAAAACAAAAAACCAGGAGGAAAAATCTCCAAATTGCATCTCCATGTCTGATGTTGAAATGCTCTTCAGATCTCCAGCCCCCTCAGCTTTGTTGACTGCTCTCTTTTGGATGGTTCCACATCCTGCTAGCTGCTCTCCTTGGCAGGTATCCCCAAACTCTGGCATCTGCAACATCTGGGGTCTCCAACATAATCTAGACATCACCTTTACAGTTTTCTGCAATGGCCTATCTGGGCCTGGATACTCCTGACACATGCCTGACCTTGGCAGCTTTCCTTAGCCTTGGAGAGGGAGAGGGATTCTCCAACCCTTTCTTATATTCTTGACTCTAAAGCCAGAACTATATGGCCAAACCTGGCAAGTTCTGCTGCTTTCTGGGGCTGGAACTTGGCTCCTTTGTTGTTTAATAATTACATTTACATCAGATGTCTGTTGTTGATGATTTCTTTCACTACTTAAGCTGCTCTTTAATTCCCTTTTACAGGTGGGAAGCTTAGCCTCCTGGTGTCTTTCTCTGAGGTCCTCATTCCCTTTATTTCATCTATCATCAGGATTTCCTTTACCTTCTTATTTCTTAGCTATATCACTCTTCCTGGTGTTCTTTTTCTCCTCAAACTGTACATTTTGTATTTTTCCTCGGTCAGTTTCCTCCTTGTCGTTATAAATCTGCAAAAGAGTGGCCACTAATGACCACACAGCACTGTCAATACTAGGCTGTCTTGAAAACCTATTGTTCTTTATATCTATTGGGGGCCTTCTGGTCCATCTGGGGGGACCATCACTATGTTTATACACAGCTGGAATGAATCAACTGTTCACCAGTTTGTGGGGCTTGGTCAGTCCCCAGAGCTAACTTTCTGTTTAACACCCCTCACACCACACTGCTTTTCTGAAACTGGACTTAGGACCACAATGAAGCACCTGTCTCTTTTGACCATTTCAAGGCTGACAGACATCAAGCTTATCCATTCCTTACCCTTTTATGCACATCAGAAATTGGTTGATAAGAAACCTCACCCATGGCCCCTCCTTAGCATCCCTCAAGAGCATCAAGCTCAACCCTCACTTCTTACCATAATGGAAGCCCAGAGCCAGTCTCCTTTCCTCTGCCCAGACACTGGGGACTTGGTACAAGCTATTTGGCACTAGCCCCCTCCCCACCCGAGACCGCAATCACATGAACAGGAAGGCTCCCCACACTCCCCAGGAGTATGTTGCACTGTCAGTATTGATGTATGAATCAGATCTTGCATGGGGTTCCTTCTGCTTTTTCCAGAGTAGCCACAGAGGGGTTTCCTATTCTGTATCGTATAACACCAATGGTAACCTTTGTCACTGCACTCGTTAAGCTCTGTATTACCCTGTTACCTGGCTACATGCCCCACTCCAGCTCACTAAGACCTGCTTAATTGTCTATTGTTCATTGTTTCCTCTGTCCAGGAGAGTAGTGTGTATTTGTTCACATGCTACAGCTAAGAGTTGCTCCACGGGTTTTAAGAATACGAAACATCATTCCTTCATTTTCCTAAATTGATTTAACTCAAATCTTGCTATTTTCATTGTGTGATACCCAGAACGTCTGGGAACGTTCTTTTCCCAGAGAAAAGAAAGAGAAAAAGCTATAGGTTTTGGTTCATTTGGGCTGGATGTTTGTTTGTTTGTTTGTTTGAGCCCCTGGGGGCCTGGTGTGATGTGACTCTGCTGAGAACCCCTCTAATATCACATAAGTCTCAGTGAACTCAGGCCCCAGACAAACACATAACCTCTTCCAGGTTGAGCCCTTCGCCTTTTTATTTATACCAAAGAGCTTGAATTCTTTATCAAGAACAGACTCCGCCACCAGACACCCATGTGCCCCATCCCTCTCCCTGCCTCCACACCCATTTTTTTGTTATACCACATTACTGACAGAATACATATTTTCTTTCCTAAAATGCATACACTAAATCTCAAGGTGCACGTGCTTTGATATAGGGCTTTTAAAGAACTAATTCTCATGTAACACGATGCCTGATTCAATAGACTTAGTCTAATCAGAAGAGACACTGACGCTGAGTGAGGTGTATATCTGCAGTCTTGGTACCTTGGAAGTAGAAACAGGAGGATCTGGAGCCCAAAGCCAGACTCAGATATGAAGTGAGTTCACTACCAAACTGGTCTAACATGAGGAGACTTCATCTTAAAATATATGGATGATAATCAGAGGGCCTATTATCTATCTATCTATCTATCTATCTATCTATCTATCTATCTATCATCTATCTTTATCTGTCTGTCTATCATCTACCTTCCTTACTTACCTAGCTACCTACCTATTATGTGTCTATCTATGTTTCTATCTATCTATCCTAAAATGTGCCTCTGCTGTGCCTAGCTACTGTCATGGAGTGAAATACGTTGACAGCTCATCTATGTTGTGGGGATTTGCAATCATCTGTGAATTGAGTGAGGGTATTCAGCCATAAAACTATACCAATATTTGTCAAGAGCTAATGGAAGTTTGGGGACTTTTTAAAATCTTGGCTTTAATGAACATATGAATGTAAATATCTGCTGTTTGATGCCATGCTTTAGGTTTTTTGTTTTGTTTTGTTTTGTTTTTGTTTTTGTTTTGTTTTTTTGGGTAAACCTATAGGACTGAAATGGTATGTAAAAGACCTGTATAATAACCCCCTGAAATGTTTTGGGTTTTTTTGTTTTGTTTTGCTTTTGTTTTTTGCCATAGGGTTTTTCTGTGTAGCCTTGACTGTCCTAGACTCACTTTGTAGACCAAGCTGGCCTCGAACTCATAGCGATCTGCCTGCCTCTGCCTCCTGAGTGCTGGGATTAAAGGCATGCACCACTATGCCTGGCCTGAAATGTTTTTAAGAGGATTTAATGCTTTGCATTTGGCCAGTAAATAGGAGAGGTTGATATTCTGGAATGAATGAAACACTTCTCATATGCCCATATATGAAAGGTTTGGTCCTTAGCTGGTGATGCTATTGAGAGGTGAACATATCTAGAAGGTTCTAACTTTATCAATGGATTGATCCATTGATAAATTCCTAGGTGAATAAACATTATGAGAAAGGGCCTATGTTAAGGTTATTTTTATACAACAGTGTTTGTTTCTCAGTTTCTCTCTTAACTCAGCTATCACACAAATAACTGAGATTTTATTATATTTGTTTAATAATAAGGTTCACAACACAATAGCAGAGTAGTTATTATTCTGCTAATTTGGTTTCCTCCTACCTTACATCCCAGAGATACTTGTGTTGTGTAGTTTTCCCTGTTCCAGCTCTCTCTTCTGATGTCTCCTGGACCTGTGGTTGACTCCCCTGCTTCCTCTTTTAACTCCTCCTCCCCTGACTGGCAGGAAGTCCTGCCCTATTCTCTCCCCTGCTCAGCAATTAGCTGAAAGTTGTTTTATTGGCATATCAGGAAACAATTGGGGAGCTGTGTTTATACAACATTGAGACAGGAGAGTCTAAGAACAAGGATTGCAACCAGATATTGGTAGGGGTGAGAGAGAGGGTAGAAAAGCCAGCATTTTAATTATACAATAACCTTATGCCTATAGACCTACACACTTGTAAGAAGTAGGTTGGGGTGAAGTGGGACACTTGCAGTTTTGTTTTTTATTGTTATAATAAACACCACAACCAAAACCAAAAGCAACTTAGAGGAGTTTGTTTTTGCTTACAGGTTATAGTCTGTCACCAAAGAAAGCCAAGGCTTGAAGTTCAGGTAGAAACCTGAAGCAAGATCCTAGATCAAACCATGGAGTAATGCTGCCTTCTAGCTTACTCCCTCTGCCTTGCTTAGCTATATATTTTTTGTGTAGCTTAGGCCCACGGGATTGCCCACAGTGGAGTGTGCTCTTGTATATCAATTATCAGTTAAGACAATGTCTCATAGACATGGCAACAGGCCACTCTGAGCTAGAAAACTCATTACTGAGGGAGGCTCTCTTTCCCCGAGTGAATCTAGTGGTGCCAAACTAACAGCTGAAGCTCTGTCTGTTGATTACTCTTTGTTGCTGCAGTAAAACACCATGACCAAGGCAACTTACAAGAGAATGAGCATATATGGGCTCGGGGTTCTAAGCGGTTAGAGTTCACAGTGGTGGAGACAGTAGGACAGCAGGGGTAGGCATGGCAGGCAGAGCAGAAATCTGACAGCTCATTAGCTTGAGTTGCAAGTGCAGAGCAGAGAGAAAAAAATAATTGAAAGTGGCAAGGGTCTTTAAACTGTCAATGCCCACCTCCTCTGAAATACCTCCTCCAACAAGGCCCTTCCCTCTAAACCTCCTGAAACAGCACCACCAGCTGGAGAGTAAGTGTTTAGTAACCAGAGCCTGTGGGGGACATTCTCACATAAACCAGGACAGGGGCATGCCTGTGAAGGATACGTCCCACCCCATATCCCAGGTCTCTTCCTCTTATACTCTCTGACCATGAGGATGCTTATGCCTTGAGAGAGCCTGCTTTCCCCCACTTTGATCTGCCTCCCAAACAAGGAAGCCAAGTAACTTCCCACAGACTTAAAAGTTCTGTAACTAGGGTCCAAGATAAACCCTTATTCCCTTAATGTGTTTCCCTGGTAATTGGTCACACTGATGCAAAGCTGCCTCCCACAGTTACAACACTCCACAGTATTTTTTTCACAGTCCCTTCACTTTTTCCTCAAAGGTGTTTATTTAAAGCCAGATGCACACTAATAACTCACTAAAATGTTAACTTCACTTCCCTAGTGCGTAGTGATACTGACTGTATTTTCCTGTGTTTAAACCTTTTTTAGTAAAGTGCTGACTTTTCCCCCATCTTTTTAAATTATGTTGCTGTTATATGCATAAAGATCTCTATAAAACCTGCATCTCTGTTCTTATCAAGATACATATCTGCATTTATTTAGATTTTCTTTTTGAATTTTCACTGTGAATGTGTCTGTCATTTTTGACATACCGGTCTTACAGACTTACACATTTATTTCTAAATATTTCACATTAGTGGTGGTTTTGTAAATGCTTTGATCCCATTTTATACTCATTCTTGATATTTTAAAGAAAAGGGGTCATTTTAAAAATTGACTTGCTAACCTGTGACCCTGCTAAGCTTGCTTACTAGTTCAAGAAGGCTGCACATTTTTTGTACAGGTTTCCCAGGAATCTTACATGGGTGCTTTTGCTACCCACGACTAAATAAGACTTTAAAAAGCCTAGTTATTTTCTTTCTTTTTCTGGTGTGATTGCTCAGGGACAGGATCTCCAGTACACGGAAGAATGTAACTGGGGAGAGCAGACATCTCTTCTGCCTTCTGGGGAATGCCAGCATCTCAGGCTGGCTCTTCTGCATCTCAGGAACTGGACTTAATATCTTTGCAGATTCCTTTTTCTCCTCCCATCTTAGAGTCCTGGGCAATCCTGAACTGCCTGCTCAAGTGCATCGCCTGATCTGTCTGTCTCCTAGAGGGACCATAACACCAGCTTCCTGACACTGCTTCTCACACTTTCTAGTAACATCAGTGCCATGACTCCGGGTGGAGCCTCCATCCCAGTGACCGCCCTTGTCATTTCCATACAGTGAAGAAACCAGTGCGGGCTTTTGGATTTGATGGGCCATCACAGTGTCCACCAGCATCCAGCCTTCCTCACCCCACGTAAGCACTCATGGAGCATCTCTCTGCAGATGCTCAACCATGCGAGGATTGCAAATGTTCCTCAGAGCCCTTGCCCTTGCTACTCCTTTGTCTGGAATTCTTCTCTCAGCTATCCATGCCTTCAGACCTTTTCTTCAATGGGATTTTTATTGGTTGCCATCCTAATTACATTGTTTAAAAAAAAATACCATGTAAATTTTACTTGCTTCTCCACTTTAAATTTTCTCCCCAGAACTTACATTATCACTTAACACTAAATGGAAGAGAGTAGAGATTTGAGGGAGCTAGGGTGAGAAAATGGTTATTTTGTGTCTGTTGTATAATTGTAGTCTTGAATACTGATACACAGTGTTTCATGAATAGTTTGGGAGAAAATGCAGGGACAACAAAGAACAACAGGTTTATTTTGGTTGTTTTTGTCAGTGCTCAGTCTTGCTATAGAGAACAGGGTGTCTTTGAACTCCCAATCTTACCTCAGATGCCCAAGTGCTGGGATTCCAGCCAGGTCTGGCCATACCAGACTTGTCAGTGCATGTTTTGTTTTGTTTTGACTTTTGTTTTTAAGGAGCAGTAGTGACATGTTTGGCAGATAAAGTTTGTAAGGTATTTCTAGGCATACCAAGTTTATGCTAAAGAGTTTGCACAATTTTGAAAAATGTTTGTTAAAGGCAATATTCTGTTAAGTGAATAAATGGCACATACAATACAATTTTTAAAAAAACACTCACTAGAGTTTTCAAAGGACTCTATTTAAGCTATTTTCTCCTCTGGGTCTATTCTGCAGAATTATTTTACTTTTAGTTTGAACATTCAGTGCCTCTTATGTTTACAGATTTACAACAGAATGATTACGGCAGCCTCAGAGAGCAGTGAGACAGCATGAGAGGTGGTCTCCTTCATGCTACCTCTCTGTCACATTTTCTAATTAATCGCTGTCATTTCTTCGTTCCTAGTTTAGCGGGCCTGTGCCACATTTCACACTCCTCTGCCTAGGACTGCGCCTGGACCCTATAGATAAATTGGCAAAGAATGGGGCTCGGCTGCATGGGCTCCTGAGGACGGTTGCATTAAGGCTTCAGCATAAACTTAGAATATTAACAAAGACAAAATAGCAGATTCAATTATAGATGTGGAAGCCGTCCGGGACAGCAGGAGGAAAGGAGCACAAAGAAACATTAAGTCTTAAAATAATAAGAGTATGAGTATTTCATAGCACAAAGCACTTTGACGAACTTTATCTTTTGTAAGCCTCATTCACTCGAAGCTTTGAAATAAGTATTTTCCCCTCCCTTTCAAGATATAGAAACCATGGCTCAGAAGAGCTGCCAGTCAGCTGTGCCCATGTACTTATAACGTGCCAAAGGACCAGCCTGTTTTCCATGGCTGTAAATTCTATGCTGTTCCAGCTGTGTTGAGTTAATGTGCTAATTGGTTCTTGATCAAAAATTATTAATCCACTTGAAACAAACAGACTCCGTAAAGCATTCCAAGGGCTCAGGTATAAAGAAATAAACAACGAATGCCTGTAAATGGGAGCCCTCCCATAAAGCTTTTGAGCAAAAAGAAAAGAGTGAGATACAAAAAAGAAAAGCCAAAGGCCATTGTCAAAATAAAGAAACAAATTTTGACTATATATATATATATATATTTAAATGTCATTTATATATTTATTTGTTGGGGAGGGTGTCAATGTTGCAACACACATACAAAGGTCAGAGGACAACTTGCAGGTGTCTGTCCTTTCCTTCCACTGCGTGGGTCCTTGGGATGGCACTCAAGTCTTCAGACTTGGTGGCAAGCTTCTTGCCTGCTGAATCATCTTGCCAGCCCTACTGGTGAATTCTTAACGTGTCAAAATAAAGCAAGAGTGGAAATATCGAAGTAAAAGAGGGAGCCAAGGAAATAAAAGGGCTCTCCAGGTGCTGTTGGCATGTCCACGAAGCCACAGTGAACAGAATTCTACTGGGTTGAGGAACTTTGCATGCACTCAAAAGGGATGGTCTTCTGACTACAGGTGGAAGAGGTTTAACATTAGAGGAGACCTTCTTCAGGTTCAGTTGTTGAACAGTCCTGATAACATTGCAATCCTTCCCGACGTTTTTTTATAGCGGTCTTATAAAATATTTTACAATTTATGTTTTACGTTCAAAAGTTATTTGCTTGCTTTTAGGCTACCCCACCGAAGGTCAACACTCAAGAAAAAATTTGACACCAATTATGAATTCAAACACACCCAGAATTTTAAAAACAGAGCCAGTTCCTAGATGATATAGAAATATTTCATGAATAAATATCTTGTGAATTTTTTAAAAGTACAAGAAAATTAATATCTTATAAAAAATAAACGAGCAGATCCTACTGTGGTAGTTAAGTCACATGCACAACAGAGCAGCTTACTTCTTTAATATTTCAGTGGACAAACCGTTCTAGAAGATAGTCATGAAAATTAAATTAAATGTAATATTGTGCTTTGAAACCATTTGTAACAGAAATGAGGCCTTAGAACACACATGGAAGAAGAACTGGGTTTATTTCCAATATTTCAATGCAGAGCCAATACATCAATTATATTCAAGGATATATTACTCATTTGTATTCCAAGCATCTATTTTTTAAACAACCTGAGTAGATTCTAATTATGAGTTTTAAGCTGGGTAATCTAGGAAATGGCAGAATTATAATACTTAAGCTGTTTAAAGAATTTTTTACCTTAAATATTTTGTTCTCAGGCTTAGTTCACCAAAAGGTATTTTAATTCATCATTGTTTATAGACCTAACCTAATGTTTTCAAATGTTTGTAAGTCATTTTATTATGTTATCTGTTCATATATAATGTTTGTATGAATGCTAGGAAGGCACGAAAATCTCTTGAACATAATAAAGATAGTCTAGGGAGCCATTTTAAATGTTCAAAGTGAAAAACTAGATTTTAAAATGAATATTTATGTCTTAAAATGGTAGATACAGAAAAATGAAACTCTTGCCCGTATATGTCTGTTCTGGCTATGTTATACTTTTATCTATAGGCAATGATCCTTATGTATTGATCTAATATATCTGTCATTATAAGGAGACAACTGCACATTGCCCTGCCAGCAACGGGTCCTCAGAACCTGAAATGCTGTCTCTTTTCTCGCACAGCCTCTCATATTTTTTTTCTATTAGGATGAACAAGTTTTACTAAAACCACTGTGTGAAAAATGAAAGCAGCAACTGTTTCTTTTTCTCAAAATACTCATGATCTCCAAGCAAAGCAAAATAGGTCTTTTAAGGTTTTATATTCAGGAAAGTCTGTTGGATAAATTCACAAACTTTCCCAGAACGTCCTTTAGGTATTGACCACAACTCATTTAAAGTTTTCTTTTTAAATTCAAACAGTCTTA
Source organism: Acomys minous (assembly GCF_964271855.1). Classification (NCBI taxonomy): domain Eukaryota; kingdom Metazoa; phylum Chordata; class Mammalia; order Rodentia; family Muridae; genus Acomys; species Acomys minous. Next base: position 128,765,125 of record NC_140485.1, on the reverse strand, counting down.
GACCATCATTTTTATATTGTTTATAAAGACCCTGTTATTGCAGTAATATATCCTAAAGGCAAACTAATTAAGTGCCTTTTTGATTTTAGCAAAGTGAGAACAGTTAAAAAGGCTGGAGTCTAATTTGTTTTTAAAGTTAATGGAGTCATAGACTGGTGGGAAGTAAGGTGCTGAAGGAAAAAGTCAGTGAGGACAGAGAACAAAAGCTCCTTCCCCCCAGTTGGGCCACTTCCTTTGTCAGAGAGGAGCACTTGTTAATTAGGAAATGGTCATAAATCTGCCTCAACTAAAGTGCCCAGTAGCCCAGGATAATGGAATGAAAAATAATTTAAATCACATTAGTAGCAAGGAACTGAATAATGTATTTTGTGCTGTCTATCTCTGTGTCCCATTACTTCAAGGCTACAACTTGTTCCTGCATCTTCTAACAGCAGAAGAGAAACACTTGAGTTTCCGTTGTTCTCATGCCGAGCGAGCTTCTCAGCAGTGAACAGCACTTCCCTCAGGAAAATCTTCCTTTTCCGATGCTTGCTATTGGCTTATGGTTTGATTTTCGAAGAATTTTAAAAGTGGTGACGTGATGTGTGTGTGTGTGTGTGTGTGTGTGTGTGTCTATGTGTGTTTGTGTGTGTGTTTTAGATAGTGTTTTGTGATCTATGATAAACAAAACAACTCTTTCAAAGAAATCCAAATGATGTCTTAAAACAAAGAAACAAAAAATATGAAATACTTTCAAATCCGAATCTGTTATTTTGTCTCAGGTCTCTATTAGAATCAGAACACACACACACACACACACACACACACACACACACACACACACACACACACATACACACACACACACACACACACACACACACACACACACACACACCCCAAATTCACACCTTGGTATAGTTTCTACAATATTTTAAAGTAGCGTTTAAATAGTCACCAGTCAAGAGCATTCCCCACCCAGATATCAGGAATCTTAGTTTCTAAGGGAAAATAAGCAAACCATGGAGGTCAGAGGAAACCTTGGTTATAGGGCAGAACCATTTCAAACCTTGTAGTTAAGAGGTAGGGAGATGCCTGTATGCATCCATGGAGCCCCAACATGATACAGGAAAGCATTAAAATAACATCTTGAAAATGATTAATAACAACTGAGGACCCTGCACAGTTAGGAATTTATTCCATCTACAAATTATGGACATGTGTAGCTGAAAGGTCCACTGTTGAGGGGGTGGTTTCCTGCAAGGCTGGAATAAAGATTCATGAGACTCAAAATATATTTATAAGTTGTTAGGGTCTTTTATGACTAGCTCATAACTTTAAATAGCCCATTTATTCTACTCTACATTCGGCCACACGGCTGATTACCTGTGCTCAGGTATCATGTATCTGTCCTCCTCACATCTTCCAGGGCAAATCTCTCTCACCTGGATCTTTCCCATAATCCTTTCTATTCTACCTTTTCCTGTAGACCATACATCTTTTAATTGTCAGGAATGCATCCATACAATACACAAGAAAGCATCATGAAAATATGAAGAAGTTGTCTGTAATTTTTCCAATCTCTGGACTCCATAGTGCTAGGATCCAAAGAATCATATGAACATATCTGAAACTTGACCAGAGTAGGCATTTAGAGAGTTTCCCATCACATGAACTAAAACTAACAAAAGATCAGGACATCAGAAATTGGATGCCATAGTTAAACTTGTGTCACAGTGGCCACTATATATGACAGAAAATCATAAGGGAGAAAATGTTCTGGCTCACAGTTTTGAAGATCTCAGTCAACCATGATGGGGAAGGTGTGGCATAGCAGTTCAGTGCATGGTGGTGGGAGCAAGAGACAGACAGTTCTTCTCATGGTGAACCAGGAAGCTGACAGAAAGGTCAGAGGCAGGGGCTGGGTGTAAACCTCAAAGGCTGGTCCCCAATAGTGTACTTATGCCAGATGGGCTGTATCCCCTAAAAGTTCCATGGCCTCCCAAAACAACTTAGTCAGCAGGAATAGAAGTGTTCAAACACATGAGCCTGTAGGAACAAGTCAGATTCTAGGAAAGAACCTCAAGTGTAGAAGACACAGTGGAAGAATTTGATGAACCACTAAGGAAAATGTTAAATCTAAAAAATTCCTGACATCCAAGAAAACAAGGACACCATAAAAAGATGAAACCTAAGGATATTAGGAATCAAGGAAAGAGAAGATGCCTGACTCCAAGGCATAGGAAATATTTTCAACAAAATCATAGAAGAAAAATTTCCTAATTTAACAAAATAGATGTATATAAACATACAAGAAGCCTACAGAAAACTAAATAGAGGGGATTCAGAGTTAGTGGAAATAAGAAATTACTGTTAATGGGTCTCTTCCTTGATGAGGTGAGGTTTCTGATCATGTCCTAAAATTAATTATAGGGTTAGGGACATAACTATTGCATACTCTGAGATCCATTGAAAGAAACACTTTAAATGGATGAATATATGAATGTTATACAAATTATATATCAACAAAGCTTACACCTCCTGATTATAGTCCTTTATTGAAGGAAGTCAAGGCAGGAGTTTAATCAGAAAATCATGAAGGAATTCAGCTTACTGGCTGGCTTATGGTGAACTATGCCCACTTGTTTAAGGGATGGTGACACCCACTGTGGGCTTGGGTCTCCAACATCAATATTCAGCCAAGAAATCTCTTGTAGATGTGGTCACAAATAAATCCAATCTCAGCAATTCTCTGGCTGAAGTTCCTTCTTCCAAGATAACTCTAGGTCCTGTAAGGCTGGCAGTAAAAACTTACCTATTTAGGGATATTAAAAGTCACAGGTTAATAGAGTATATGGTCAATACACAAACAGTAGCCATACTTAAATGTGGTCAGAATGTACTAAAAATTATTTTTAAAGTCTTGTTCATAATAATTGTGAGACAGAGACAATTTCAGTACAGTTCCAACAAAGAATTAGGCAGATTATACACAGAATGTATATACGAAATACAGAAAAATACTAGAACAATATGATTGAAAGATTTCACGTTATCAAAGAAAGGATACAGTTGGAAAATAAACCCATAAAACGATCTTCAAACTAATGAGTAGTTAGCTAGAGATATGCAAGTTAATAAGCCCAAACAGTATCACATACTGCCAGAGTGGCTAAAATTTTAAAAATAACTGGTAACACTAATGCCAACAAGGACAAGAAGCTGAGAGTAATATAATATCCACAGCCTCCTTGGATAAAACTTTGACAGGTGTCTCAGTTCAGGATGCTGTAACAAATATGGTACTGACTGGAACTTAATGAAGTGTTTTCTTCTCACCATTCCAGGAGCCGGAGCATCCAAGAACAAGTTTGCAGTGGACTTTGCATTAGATGAGAGACCACTTCTTCCTTTCCAGGTTGGTAGCTTCCCCCTTGAAGCCCAAAGTGCTGCAGAACAAGCAGTGAGAAGAGAAGCAAGCTCTCGTGTATACATCTCATTTTATGAGGACACTGATCGCACTTATTAGACCATCACCTTCATGACCTGATGAGCCTGCTCCAAATACCATCACAGTAGGAGTTAGGCTTCAAATAGGGCTTTTTGAGGATTATAAACTTTGCTGCTCAGGGGAGAAACACACCACTGGTACAGGAGAGGTAGCTCAGTGGGTAAAGCTGCTTGTAGCCAGGCTGGAGGACCTGAGTTTGATCCTCAGGAGAAAACTGACTCCTAAAAGTTGTCCTCCCACCTTCACAAACTTGCTGTGTTGCGCTCTCTCTCTCTCTCTCTCTCTCTCTCTCTCTCTCTCTCTCTCTCTCTCTCTTAAATAAAATACAATTCAGAGAGATAGACCCTAGTCAACACATTAGAATAGGTATCATACATATAGCCCATATCAACATGTTTTGACAAAATTGAAAAGACAATCATCACTTTGCAAAGGAGAAATCCTAGCAAATGTCATAAACCACTGCTCTATATAAATACAATTTTCCCAGCAAGCAGCCAGATCCTCACCAATATCCACGGAAAGGAAAACCAAATACTCAGAAAGAAAGCTGTGTTTATTCTGAGATATAATCACAAAGTGATTTCCCAACTTAATTTAGCAACTCCATTTCCCTTCCAGAGCTGACACGTGGATGACAAGAATGTTATGTTAGGAATTACTGATTGTTGTGTGTTCCACTGGACTGTGCCCTTACATTTGCACTTTATTTCTGCATCTCTTGTCAGGATGTTCACCTGACGGCGTCTGAGTGAACTTATTAAACCATTCCGAAACCAAAACAAATTTAAAAACAGAAAAGAAAAACAGAAATTTGAAGTGTGTAAGGTACAGTTAGCAGTCAGCTATAAGTCACTGTCCTCTAAGGTCAGATGGTTACTGGAGCTGTTTAAGACTTAAAGCCTGGGCTCTGACAGCCCCAGTAGACCAGGTTGGTCATTAATAAGCCAGGTAAAGAAAATACTAAAAAAAAATGTCAAGTAGTTGCTTGCACCTCAGCTGTATACTTGTAAAGACAGTGCAGTGGTTTGACTTGGGTGTTTCCCATAGTCTGAGAATTTGAATAATTGGTGCCCAGTTGGTGGCTATTTGAGGAGGCTTTGGAGGTGTGGCCTTGCTGGCAGAAGTATGTCCATGGGGACAGAGTTTAACACCATTTTGAGTCTGCTTCTGGCTTGCAGTTTAAGATGTAAGCTCTCAGCTGGTACTGTCTATGTGCCTGGTGCTTCCCTGCTGTGATGCTGACTGACTTCTTTCCCTCTGGAACAGGAAGCCCCAGATAAACCATTCCTTCTATAAGCTGCCTAGGTTATGAGGTTTTATCCCAACAAGAGAAAAGTAACCAACAGACACAGATTATATATATATATATATATATATATATATATATATATATATATATATATAATATTTATATTGATATATAATATTGATATTATACTCAATAGCATGTAGGTGTAGGTGTTTTCCTTATGGGGAAGCCTAGGGCCTGCAAAAATTTGAAACATCTGAAACAGCTGTATGGGAAATGCCATATGAAGTATGATTCCACACCCACTTTTCCTCTTTAGGCTTCTGTTTCCATTTCTACTGCATCTGACCTGTAACATCACTGATGTCACACTGCCCAGAGTGGAGTGCAGCATGTTCCAGTAGATGGTTCTATGGTCTCAGCAAGGATGAGTCTCATGCAAATCCCATGAGAGCTTTAGGGGGGCAATGCTAAGGCACAGGTGGCCTTGGCTTCTTCACAGCAGTGCTCTGGCTTTTGCTGAGCAATGTCTGAGTTATTCAAACACAGAATTCCACAGCCTCTCACAGAGATTTTGATTTTGTAAATTCAGCTGCAGGATCACACTTTGTGCAAACACTCCAGGTAATTACGCTGTAAGTAAGCTGTTTGGCATACATTGAGATGTCAAGGTTAATAATGGTACAAATCAGGGTTGAGGCTTGCTGTCCATGCATGAAGATGTGAGTTTGCTCCCTAGCAGCCATGTAAAAAGATAGATGTGATAGTGCATGGCCTTGGGGAACCAGATACGGCAGATCCCCAGGACTCTTTGGTCACCCACTCTAATCTAATTAACTAGCCCCAGGTCTCAGTGAGAAAATCTGTATTGTAAGAGAAGGCAGGCCACTCATGAAGAATAATGTTTGAGATTAACCTATGGCCTTCACACACACACACACACACACACACACACACACACACACACACACACTGCTACACATTGACCCCATTGGTCTAGATTGCATTCTGTCACAGCACTGGATGTTTTGTTATGAAAAACAAAGAAAATATTTATGCAAGGGGTTTTGAGTCTTTGGGTTTATTTAGAAAAGTTTTGGAGGAAGGGGTTGGGTACAAAACTTTTATGTAGATTTTCTGAACATATTTTTTTGTGGGTGTTTTCCCCAAACTAAAAAATATGCCACCTAGGCTGCAACTTCCTGGACTTAAGCTGATTACTTTTCTTAATGAGACCCAGAAGCAGCTCTCCTGCATTACTGTGGAGATGAGATGAAAAACAAGAGCAGCTGTGAGAAAAAAAAAAAAAAGAGAGCGAGGAATTAGAAGCTGGTCGAGGGTAGCCTGAACCTTACTCAGCGATCTGAGAAGTTCACGCTGTGGTAGAATGAGTCAGCTTACTACTGTGAGTTGAGGTGTGTTCTTTAAGATGAGCAGCGTCAGGAAGTGACCTTGTAGGATTGATGTGTGCCCAACCAAGGCTTTTGGATGCAAGCCCACCTCTTGGGTTTCCAGGCTGTTGAAGGCTGGTCGCTCACTCCCTCTCACATTCTCAGCTCTGAGATGACATCACAGCAAGTCACAGAGGGGGATTTGAGGTGGAGAATAGAGCAGAGAATGGGGTCCAAAAAATCTCTTACAAAGGATGTGAAGTAAGCAAGCTAGTCTAGTCAGCAGGGAGGAAGGCTGCAACCACATGCTAAAGGTAACTTACTATTACTAACATGAAATAGAGCATGCGCCATAAGCGCTATAAAAGTCCCACTCTTTGGAGTGTGGACAGTTATGATTCTAACCTTCCTCCCTGATCTGCCCACTTCCTCCCTTAAAAATGCATTATTATTTTTAATTGATTAATACATTACTCTTTTTTTCTCTCATATATTACATCCTGACTTCAGTTTCCCCTCCCTCCTTTCCTCTTCGTCCTGATCCACTTCTCTGTTTCCCTTCGGGAAAAGAGCAGGTCTCCCACGGCATAGCAACCAAACATGACATATCAAGTTGCAACAAGACCTCATATTAAGACTGTATGAGGCAGTCCGGTAGGAGAAAAGGGTCCCGGAAGCAGGCAAAAAGTCAGAGACAGTCCCTGCTCCTGCTGTTAGGAGTGCCACAAGAGTACTAAGCTACCAGCTATAACATATCTGCAGAAGATCTAGGTCGGGCCCACACAGGGTCCCTGACTGTCGCTTCAGTCTCTGTGAGGCCCTAAACTGGCTCCATTACCACCAACTTGTGGAGAGCCACAGAGCCCTTTGTGGACCCCCGCCTCCACATGGCGCCTGGCATGCAGCCGGAGCCACCTTGATTTAAACAAACAACCCCTTATTTGAAAAAGGCCCGCTGCTCGAGAGCCTATCAGCGCGCGAGACGTATCTTAGTGTGATTGGCTGTTTGGGTGATATACATGAGCATGAGGGGCGTGGCTTGGGAGAATTCTCCGAGAAAGAAGAAAGAAGGCCTGAATAAAGCTGCTTAGGAGAAGAACCGGTGGTCGTGTCTTTCTTGCCCTTCGAGCGAGGCCCGACACTAACTAACTTATTCAGGGATACAAGAACCGGAAACCCCAGCGGATGCTCAGCAGATCAGGAAAACAAGTTTGCTGTGAAAATTAAGGAATGATGATACGTGAGTAAACCTTACTGTAAGATGAAGGAATTCACAAATTATCCTAAATAAAATAACGAGATTCTATTTCCCTATAAAAATGATAAAAAAGAACACTGAAACCTGAATGAAATCATTAGTTCTAGAAACTGATGGAAGATTATGCTCCACTTAAATCTGAGAAGGTAGGCATGGAACAACGGGACCAACGAGGTGAGAATTTTCTTGAAATAGATTTTTGTTGATGAGTGAGTGGTATTGAAGAAATTTCGTGGAAGCAACATACAAAACAAGGTCACACATTCTGTGAGTGAAGTTTCGAAAGTTTCTGAAAAGCAATTGAAGCCAAGGGTTCAGAGGGTACCAATGCTGAGTGTCTCAGGAGCAATTTAATGAGCGGAATAGACGGATCAATATCCCAGTCACCCTTCTTAGTGTCAGCTGGAGCCATTCCATTTTGTTAAGTCCCTCCATTTTGGTTGAACGGTGACAATTCTAGGAACTATACGAATTTGGATTCCAAAAACAAAGCAAGTGGTTTCTCTCAGCTTTTGTCCTGCCCGCCCTCAAAGTGGCTCAGAGACAACCCAAGTGCTAGCATGCAGTATGGACTACTTACTAACCACATCATGGATCTTCTGTTTGCTCTAAAACCTGTAAGAAGGATTTTTTTATTCACCTGTCTGTAGAACAATTAACATCTATTCTACTAAGCCTCTAATGCAGAGGTGCTCAAACTGCAGGTCACGACCCCTTTGAAGGGTGCAACTGATTCCTTCACAGGGGTCACATATAAGATATCCTGCACATCGGATACTTACGTTACAACTCACAGCAGAAGCAAAATAACAGTTTATGAAGTAAAGACAAAATAATTTTATGGTTGGGGTCATCAAAACATGATACACTGTATTAAAGCATTAGGGAGGTTGGGAACAACTGCTATAACACAAGGTGCCCCAGTGAGCACCTCGAACTCAAAATCTAAAGTCTTTCAGTCAGAAAAGCGGGATTTCAGACAGAAGTTTCAAAGACTTACCCTGGAGGAGAAAATGTCTGTTTGACCTCGGGGTATCCTCCTTCTGTGGGGTTTCTATAATGTCAGTGAGTGCGCTATCTGGTCAACCTAATTACTACTGAGAGAAAGCCTTTCTCTATGGTTAACTGATGGAGTTCCGACACTTCATCATAGTACACTGAGATTAATTTCAATGTAGGCAGCAGAGGGTGTGGGGCTGTTCAGACCAAGTGAAAAGTCAAAAGGAGTCACTAATGGGAAATCTGGGTGCGTAGAAAGGGAAAGAATTGGGCAGAGGTTGACAGACAGGTATGTACAAGGAGACATTGTGCTGGCGTGTCTAGTAATGGAACCCCTTGGACTTCAGAAACATCTTCATTTAGGCAACAAATTTGAGGTCATTTTATAGACAAATCCAACTGGAATTGTGAGGTGTTTGTGATCATGAAGTGAATTATAAAGGCAGAAGCCCAACTGCAGCAATCTAAACAAGACAGGCTTGGTTACCTGTCCCTAACATGCTAGTTAAAGAGGCAGGCAGGAGCAGAGAAAAAGAGCAGAGATAGTTATTTATTCAATGTGGCCATACTTGTAAGACTAACAAGGAAAGGGCGGTGGTGCTGCCTTGTAGACTGGCATCATTGGTTCTGTCACTCCTCCTTGTCACCACAGCTACGTGAGTTTATGATCATTGCTAGACTATTTGTCTACACATTGAATAATACTTCCTCTTCTCTCCTCACTTAAATGTTCTGGGTTAGGCCATTAGGCGAGAAAGAATTGTTTTGATTCTTGTTATTTGGACCTGAAAGAAATAGCGTCTAGGTTCACTATCATCACAAAAGCTCCACTCCTGCCCTTTGATTTAAGATCCCTCATTAACCATTGCAGACTTTTAAGCAGACCCTTAACATCGAAAAGTCTATAAAAATCAAAGCTATGCTTTTGAGGTGAACTTTGTAAACTTATATGCAGGTGTTTTGGACGCTTTTTAAAACTATTACAAAGTAGAGTGATGGGCTTGGGGCACAGATCAGTGGTAGAACCCATTGAATAAGGCACTAGGTTTGATTTCTAGTATAAAAACAATAATATACTAACAACCACAAGTGATGATGATGATGATGATGATAATGATGATGATGATGATGATGATGATGATGATGATGATGAATTTAAGTTCAGTATGGTGATATCTGCCCATAATCGTAGAGTCAAGAGATTGAAATAGGAGGATCAAGAACTCAAAGACAAAAAAAAAGAGAGAGAACTCAAAGCCATTCTGGGTTAGATAGAAGTTCTCAAGTGATAATGACATTTACTACCTCTAGAAATGAAAAGTATCTACTCAACTATGAAAATGCTTAAAATTATTTTTAAAAATGATCATGAAATAAATCAAATTCCATCACTCACAATCAAGAGCAACAGCTAATGAACACTCTTCTAGACAATTCTCTTTGCATGTGTGCAGATAAAGCAAGGCATAGATGAGAAAAGCACTTTTTATGAAATATCAGATCACAGAATTAATGTTGACATTTTTGAAAAAATAGCATATTAAAATTTGTCCAAATTAAAAGGAAAAATGGAAAATACTCCTGAACTTCAATTAATTGTTATCTTCTTATAGAAAAGTATTCTTTGCTAAAAAAAAAAAAAGATTTTTAAATGACGCTAAATTGTCATTAGTTGTTTAAGTCACATGTTCATATTTAGGTAGTGTCCACTATGACTCTGTAATCCTTTCACTGTCTCCTTCTCCATTTTCTCAAATCTTCCAATTTTTGTTATTGTATTTCTTTCATTTTGATATATATCAGGGGCTGGAGAGATGGCTCAGCTGTTAAAGGCTAGGCTTACAACCAAAATATATAAGATATATATCAGAAACTGTGAATGGGTTGAGTTTGCCTCACCTACAAGCTAATAACTTAGAGAAAAGTCCAGGATCCTGGACCAGAAGTGAAGGACAGTCATGATCAGCACCAGGCCAAGGCATTTTTGCCTCAGTTCCAGTTGCCCTCAAGTCCCACACAGGGAATTCACTTGGGTGCAGATAGATGCCTATTTATCCAGTGAGTTTTACTGTAGGACGGGATTAGTGAATTAATACATCTCTGATTAACCCTAATGGTCAATAAGTACTATGGTTGCACTTTTACCTCTTTCATTTCCCCAAAACATTTAAAATACTTTGTATAATGTCACCTTGCAGAAGGTTTCCTTAATTTAGATTTAACTTACATTTCTTTGTAATTTTGATTTTTTTTTTCCATAAGTAGTTCTGGATCATTTTGGTAAAATGGCAGTATTCAATAGCCAGGATTCATCTCTGCAATTGTTTTAAAGTTTTCTATTAGTGAATAATTTATGGCAACTCAGTTTGATGAAAAAATATCCTCCTCCTCAAATGACTTACTACCTTCACTATGCACTGACACATCTTAATTGAGAGGGGAGAGGGAGAGCTGCTTTGAAACCTCAAGGCCCACCGCAGTGAGACACTGCCTCCAACAAGGCCATACCTCCTAACGCTCTCCACACAGTTCCATGTATCTCCACACAACAACATGGTCAAGACTCCTGTCCCACCCCCAATACCAACTTCTTTTTTAATCACTGTTCTATTATTGTGAAGAGATACTATGAACAAGGCGACTCTTAGGAAAGAAAACATGTAGTCGGGGGCTTGCTAACAGCGTCAAAGCATTAGTTTATTATCATTACAGTGGGGAATGGTGCAGCAGACAGGTAGACATAGTTTTGAATATGTAGCTGAAAGCTGTATGCTGATCAAAAGCCAACAGGCAGTAAGAGAGAGCCTGGGCTTAGCATGGCCTTTTGAAACCTCAACACCCACTCATAGTGATGCAGTGCCTCCCAAAGGAGCACACCCTCTAATCTTTCCAAACAGTTCCACTAACTAGGCACCTAGTATTCAAACATGTGAGCCTTTCAGGGCCACTCTCTTTTAAACCACCACTGTAGGTATCATTTGATGAACTTCCAATTCCACCATTTCTTCTGCATTTCTTCATTGATAGCTTTAATAATCAGAGCTTTCTTCTTCCTCCATAGACTTATTTATTTATTTATTTATTTATTTATATCAATATAAATAAATATACACTTGCGGTTTCTTATTTTTATCATTTTATTTTATATTTTTACTTTTACATATACATTTATATTATTATATATATATATATATATATATACAATAAACTACATGCAGTAAGAAGGACCACGAAGCAATTAGGAATTATATAAATGTTACATTCATAGTGTTTTGTCTGTTTGTATTTTGTAACCTTGGAGAAAACATCTTTCCTATCTAGGTGAGTCTAAAATTCTGAATGTAAGTCAATATCTATCATATCTCATCTCTATCAACCTAAAAACATCTATCTAGACCTAAAAACATCTTAACCCCTAAACAACTAGGCTTAATTGAAAAACTAAACTATCTGGTCTTCAGTCCCATCAGAGACTTGAGGAGGAATAAAAGTAGTTATCTGAGTAAACAGCAATTGCAAGTTAGCAGCTTCCAAAACAAGAAAATGACAGACAGTTCACTACCTAGACAATCACTCAAAACTCTGTCGTTAGAGCATCATCTTCAGCCTTCTGGCCCAATATATCTGACAGACATATTTGTGAGGTAGGAACTATTGAGGACTTGCTTACCCTGGTGCTTTCTTATTTTTAAAACTTTCATTGCTTTCATTTAGTCCAGAGTGCAGGTCATAGTATGCATGTGCAGGTCAGAGGACAACTTGTGGAAGTCAGTTCTTTCCTTCTGCTATATGAATCTAGGGATTGAATTTGGGACTTCCGGCTTGGCAGCAAATGTCTTTCTCCACTGACCCATCTCAATATTCTATAATTTCCTATTTTATTCCATGGCAAATACCTATTACGTACTTAAGCCACCAGACATTGCCTTCTACAGGCATTGTAGCCTTCAAAGATGAACCACAAGCTGGGAACTGAGCATTCATGGCATGATTTTTCAGGGGGGACATTTCAGATTCAAGTCAAAACATTCCATCTCTGGACCCCAGAGACTTATGGTGACCTCATAATCCAAAATGAATTCAGTTCAACTTTGTAGCTACTCATGGTCTTAAGAAGGCCAACGGTGTTCAAAAAAGTCTCTGTCAATTCAAGTTAGACTTTCACCTGTGAAATCCTCTTTGAAAAGAAGTTATATATTTCCAATATACAGCATCAGGGGGCAAATATTCCCATTCCAAAGAGGATGAATAAAGGCAGAGTAAAGAAATATTAAGCCAATGTTATGGATAGAAAGGAAGGAGGGTTTATTTTGACTCATTTTCAAAGGCATCTTAGTACATCATGACAGGAAAATGATCAGAGTAGTGGCTTTACCCATGGCAGGGAAAGTAGATGGCAGCAGTGTCACATGCCATGGACCAGGAAACAGAATGCAAGCTGCAAGCAGCTACATTCTTTGCCAAAATGTAATAAGCATAAGAATGGTCTCTAATGCCGGACAATGGTGGCACACGCCTTTAATCCCAGCACTCGGGTGGCAGAGGCAAGTGGATCGCTGTGAGTTCGAGGCCAGCCTGGTCTACAAAGTGAGTCCTGGATAGCCAAGGTAACATAGAGAAACTCTGTCTCGGAAAAATTAAAAAAAAAAAAAAAGATCTCTGAGACAGATGCCAATATTTTCCACCCCTGAAACTTATTGAAGAACAGGCAAACCCTTCAGAGACTTTCCCGTCATGGTCTACTTCTGGTAGACAGACCCTGCCTCCTAAAGTCTCCATAGCTTTCAGAGCAGCCCTACAATCTAAGGACTAAGTATTCAGAACAGGAGCTTTTGTAAACAAAACAAAACAAAACAAAACAAAACAAAAAAACAGTTCAGATTCAAATAGAGCAAGTTCAGGGCTTCATGTGCTGGAAAGAGATAAGCAATACATGTGGTTCCTTTGCAGACACCATCTCCCGTTGAACCAAGATGTCTTCCACGGTAGGTTTTATTGTATTAAACACAAGTTTCTCGCCTCTTCACTTCCCCACTTGTCTCTGATATCTCCTGCACTTATCCTTTTAAATATCATACACATTGTAATACTTTTCCAGGCTGTTGAGGGATCTACTCAAGTTTCTCTTATACACTGTATACAAAAGTTCTCATCAAGGAAGTATAGTGTTTCCATTCACTTGGATGGAATCCTGCCACTGTCAGGACATGTTGAATCCTCTGGTATCAGGGAATGTCAATTATTCACAATAGAGCATCCAGGACCAGCTTCCCCCTGGATACTGTGTTATTTATAATACCACTTAGCAATACCTGAGAGGGCAAGATGGAAATAGACTCTGAGTATGCTGCATCCATAATTGATCAAGGTATCTGCCACAACTGTCTTCAAAGGTCTGCTGACACATTGGTTATGACCAACATGGTTATAACAGCTCAGTTGGTTTTGTTACAGGCTGGTTATGAATATGTAACGTGGCCTGCTTTGAGTTGCTTCCCCAGGAGATCACACTCCTTGGGTGGGATTGCTCTGGGATGCTGGGAATTAACCTGCTAAAGGCCAACTCCAGCAACTGCTCTCAGTTTTCTCAATGAATGTTTAAGGCTGCACTGTCCTTTCAGATGGAATGAGTGGCTACATCCATTAGTTGTGAGCCAGAGTGGAAGTTTATTCGATGGAAAAATACGAAATAACACAGACGACCCAATCGTATAAAGATTCCTCAACAGTCACCTACATTAGGCTGAACTGTGTTGGTAGCAACAAGAGTATGGAATCAGTATTAGGCTACTCACACTGACAACGCTATGGCCAGCCTTGTTTATGACTCTGAACTTAAATTCTATCATTATAATTGATAAAGAATCTAATTGGGGGGAAAAAGTGCTAGAAAAGCCCCCACTAGAGGCTGGGATTCTATCTGAGTTCGTTTGGTTTGACATATCAAAATGGATACCTTAAACACATTTACTTTCATCTTAGATGTCCAAGAGCAGGGTGACTCCAGGGGACTACACTCTGGTGAGGGCTATTCTCTTCGTTTACAGGAAATGTGGTATACTCATGTGATGCTGAGAGAAAGAGTTCTGATCCCCTTTCCTCTCCTCTAAAGCTACTGTCATTGTGGAAACACCACACTCATGACCTCACCTAAACTTAGTTGCTTCTAAAGGCTATGTCTCCAAAACTCATCTAATTGGAGGTGATGGCTTCAGCATATGGACTTGGGGATAAAAATAAGAACTATTTCATAACATATCCTTGGCTCAAGGAATCTGTTTTTTTTTTTTTAGATGTCATCAAATTACTAATTAATAAAAAGCCTGTAAGAGGCTGAAGAAAGGCTCAGCGAGTAAAGCGTCTGTCAACCAAGTATGAAGACATGAGTTTAAATCCAAGGATCACATAAAGCCACTTGAGTAGCATGCATCTCTATTCCCAGTACTCCTACTTGAGACAGGAGAACCTGGAAGCTTACAGACCAGCTTGCCTGTCTCTCATCAGTGAACAACAAAGGTCCCCTGACTCAAGCACGACAGAAAACAATACCTTAGGCTGTCCTCTGATCACCACGCACACACGCACACACACGCACACACATGCACATGCATGCATGCACACATGCGCGCACACACACACACACACCAAGAAAAAAATATGCACATGTGAAAAACTGTAAATCTATTTACAATGAAAATCTAAATATTGGTCTAGTTTTTGGAAAGTGTTTAATTGGGAGAGGGTAGAGAGATAAACAACAGGACAGATCTGGATAATGAATTAAAAGGCCTCATAAAATGTCACTCATGGGATCCTACCCTATGTAGCTTGAAGATGATGGACAGAGTGCGCTTCCCTGATGAGCGTTCCTTTCTGTTGCTCACAGCATACATGCCTGCCCACATGGGAAGGACAGCCTGCACGCCACAGCCCTTTTCCTTTATGTGAGCATGTGTCAGGGCCCACCAGATACTAGACTACAGAGCGTTCTCTTCATCTAAAGGAACCCCTTTCTGTTTCTCCTTTTGTTTAGCTCAAGGTAATTACCACTGTAATTGGGCTGTCACTCAAGTGACTTACATTGGTCATTTCTAAGTCACGGATAAAAAGAGATTTTAAAACTGAATAATGTGTGGAAAATTCGGGGCCTACAGCCCAGCCTACCAGGTGACTAATGGGTAGTGATTTTAGTATTAACCTTTATAATAAAAATACTAAAATGTCTAGAAAGAAGAAACAAGGGCGGGGGAGATCTATCTTGGTTTATGAAGAAAATTGTTTGCTCTTGTGAAGAGGGTACTCAGAAGGAGGTCTGACTTTGGCAAACTTGCCTGGCAGGGTTCCTGACCTGGCTTCAGGAAGATTGAGATGCAGTTGCAAGGCTCACAGGGTCGAACTCAGCACCTTCTGCCCCCGTGACTAAGTCTTGCTGCTGCTGTTCTCAGTTTTCCCTGGGCCAGTGTGAACTCTGGTGACATAGAAAATACATTAAATAAGCTAAAAAAAAAAAAAAAAAAAAAAAAGATCCTACAAGATTTATTTCTGGATTTCTTTGGGAAACATCATTTTAGCCTTAAGCAACCTTTTTTCAGAGAAGAAAATCTACAGGTGGGAATTAAAGTCATTTTAGACCTATCTTATGGATCTGATGACATCCAGGTCAAACTAAGAGCATGTGAGCTCAGTCATTGAGCAGATATTTATTAAAACTGCTGATAATTATAGTGGATGAGGTTGGCTGGTAGAGTTTATAGGGATTGACAAGGAAAGATTGTCGTACAAACAGCCAGAACATCCCAAAGCTGAATGGAGAAAAAGGAGTGGAATAAGTGCCCAATTGAGAGCCTTGGCAGAAGTGTGTCGTTTTTCTAGGGCTTTAGTTAGAATAAAAGTAAAGGCCATTCAAAGGAGCCATCATAGCAGTGTGCTTTGCTGACGGTGACTGTGAGTCCCGAACACACAGTGAAACAGTTTTGAGAACTGCAGTCATGAGATGAGATCATGTGCTGTTTGAACTGTACACTGCTACTGGAGATTCAGGAGTACGTTATTATTATTATTTTAAATAAAAGAGTAGTAAATAAACCATAGCACTAGAATTGAGTTTGAAATTCATGTGTGTGCTATGTATGCAGAGTGTGTGGTATGTTCCATGCCTGCATTGTGTGTGATGTCATATATGTATATCTTGTAGTGTGTGTGTGTGTGTGTGTGCATGTGCATCTGTGCAATAGTATCGTATGACATATGTATGTAGTGTGATGTGGTACAATGAGTAGGATGTGAGATATGTGTGTGGTTTCACATGTATGTGAAATTTTTAATTAGCTTAATTTGTCTAATTGACACAGCCTAGAGTCATTTGTGAAGGAGTTTCAATTGAAGGACTTTCTAGATTAGATTGTACATGTCTGTGGGGGATTGCCTTGATTGTTTACAGAGGTAGGAGGGCCCAGCACACTGTAGGCAGCACCATTCCCTAGGCATGTGGTCTTGGGCTGTATAAGAAGGCTGGCTGAGCATGATTCTGTGAGCCAGCTAGCAAGGAGCCTCAGTAGTTCTGTTGTACTGCTCGACTGTGAAGTAAGTTCCTTGGTCAGAAGCCACACTGTGTAGAATAGCAAGTAGCCTGCCTTAAAGTTCTTCCTGTTCTGACTTTCTTCAAAGATAGGCTATAGCCTGTACTCTGAAAAAAAACCTCTTTCTTCCCCTAAGTTACTTTTAGTCAGAACATTTTGTCACAGAAATATAAAGGAAACTAGAAGAGTGGTGTAGTAGTGTAGTGTGTGTGTGTGTGTGTGTGTGTGTGTGTGTGTGTGTGTGTGTGTATGATATAGTATGTGTGGTAGCCCATATGGTGAAGGGTGTGTGTATGCATGATACAATGTGTTTGCTCTGGTCCTTATGCATGGTGTAGTTTGCGGATGGTATGCGCAGTGTATAGATGTTGTATGGTATGGTATATATATGTGGTACGGAGTATAGAGTCTGGTATATGTACATAGTGAAGAGGTGTCGTATAGTGGTGTGATATATATGCATATGTGCAACACTTACTACATACGGAGTATGGTGTGTGTTTCATGTGGTGTATACACTGTGGTGTGTATTACACGTATTTGTGTCATATGTGTATATTCAGAGTATTGTGGGTTTTTTCCAACATTTCATATGTTGAATTCATTCCCAAAGTGATGGTATTAGGCGGTAGTACCTTTGGGTAGTCACGGGGCCATGCTTGTCCTTCTCGGTCTGTGTTACCTCACTCGGGATGATCTTTTCTAGTTCCATCCATTTCCCTGTAGCTTCAAGATTTCCTTGTTTTTGATAGCTGAATATTATTTCATTTTGGAAATGTACCACAGGTTCTTTATCCATTCTTCCATTGAGGGACATCTGGAGGGAGGGTGAGAACAGGAAGATAAGATGGAGGAGACTACAACTAGGATGTAATGTATTAAATTATAATAAAAACATAAAAAAAAACCCACAAACCTATGAAGATAAAAAATAAAAATCCTATGAGCATAACAGGGGGAGGAGGTCCCCCTCAGTCACAGTCATAGGGGAGGGGAGTAAGGGGAAAATGGGAGGGAAGGAGGAATGGGAGGATACAAGGGATGGGAAAACAATTGAGATGTAATATGAATAAATTAATAAAATATATTAAAAAAATAAAAAGTCACAAGGCCCAAATGAATGGGACAATAACCTTCTATCCTGTTAGGTCACACTGAAGATACAGCCCCCTAAAAAGAAAACAGGACTCTACCAAATGTCAGCAGATAACTCATCTGTCAGCACTTTAGTTTGGAAGACTGCTAGACCTCAGAACTGTATTTCTGATGTTTGAGGTCACCCAAGCTATAGCAATTTGTTATTGTAGCTCAAACTAAGATATGTATGAATATGTACATACTTACATTTACATATGTGCTTGGTAGGGATATGACTCATAGTATCTGTGTGGGTCACAGCTTGGGGAGGGGCTGTAGAGTCACATAGCAATGAGGGTTGAGAACAAGACGATGACTGCATTTTACCACACAATGCACACTCACCCCTTGATGGCCTCCTGTGAGGCTATGAGAGATGAAGACGTCAGATCTCCATTCCTACCACTTGTACAAGGGAAAGAACTCAAGCCTGAGGAGAGCCAACTGAGTGCTGGGAACCAAAACTGCCCAGGTGACGAGTTCTCCGTAATGAAAGGATGCTGGCCAGAAAAGGACAGGCTCCTGGGACATGTTCTGCCACCACCAGCTGTAAAACTAGACAGCAATTGGAAATAACTGAAAGACCTAAGAGCCAAGAGCATTTTTTTATAGTAAGTTGTTAAAAGAAGGCAGAGGTTTTTCAGATTGAATTTACATTGGTTGCAGTAAGAGTCACAAGGTGGGGAAGGAGCTTTGGGATTGGAGGGCAGTTCATAGGCGAAGCAGTATAGCTTCTGAATTAGTCAGCTAGCACATCCCAGGAAAACCAGAACTTTGCATTTGGTTAAGCAGAGGCAGGGAGATATACGAGTTCTATATAAGTCTGAGCTAAACGTCACAACACAGGACACAGTCTCAGAATAATAATGGTAAGGCCCTTGCACTCATTTGGAAGCCAGACAGGCTATTCCTGGGGTCAACCCCTGAGATCATAAGAATCAAGTTTTCAATATAGATTCAGGAATGTACAATTGTATTTTGCTGTTTTTTTTTTCCTAATGCTGTCAGCTGGTCATCTCCTAACCCCTCTATCCTATGCTTAGGGACCTCAGGGTTTTTCATGTATCCATAACAACATCGAAGAAGAGGAAGGAAACAGAGGGTCAGGGTAACTAGGTTTCAGATTGTATTTAGGGCAGGAGATTGTGGGTGATGGAGGGTCCTTACTCAGCAGACTGTGTTTGGGATAGTTTGTGCATGCCGTGCTAACTTGGGTTCTCAGTTTCAACACGGGATGTCATGTGCAATCTTAGGAAGTTGCTCTACGTTCTAAAACTCTTCCTGCAGTCCCAATAGACTACGCTCTTAGGGAATCTGGCTGCTGGGAATTGGGGTTTTCTTTACTTACAGTTAGACAACAGAAGGAGAATGTTTGCATCAAACTGTTCTCCAAACTGTCCTGACCCTAGATAGCTCTTTTATTTCCTCCCCACTCTGTGCATGTACAGATGTTTTCCATTGTGAACAAGGAAGCAAGAGGCTCCACCAAGTCATATAAAACTCCAAATAGCACAGGAAAGCAAGCACTCTAAAGTGATTAATTGAGGACAGAGAAGGGAACAAAAAGGAAACCAATATGCACAGCACAGCCATGCAAGGCATTTAGCCCTTAGGGAGCTTTTTGGGGTCCACAGAAAATTCAAACTCTGTTTTTTGTGTTTGTTTTTCTGTTTGGAATTACATAACCTATTGCCGCATGCAAATGCGGCCTCCTTAGGACTCCTCTTAGCAAGCCTTTATAACATCAGAGCATGCACTTTTATTTTTAGTCTGATTAAAGATTACTCTTCTGGCCAAGGAAGGAGCAGCCTTTTCTCTGCTGCCTCCCCATTCACAGAGACATTGTATGTGGTCTTGTTCTTACTAAGGGCCCTGCCATGAGAAACAATGGCATATATCAGTAAGTATACAACATTATATATTAGATGTGTAACAACCACAAAATACGTAAATGTATAATATAAAAAGTAGCTTCAGGCTAAAATTTGGATTCATTTCCTTGCCCAAAATAAATAAAAGTAGCTTTATAAGTGTCTGTTACCAGCGGTGTGTGTGTGTGTGTGTATGTGTATGTATGTGTATGTGTGTGTGTTTAATTGTTGACGCGTTGGGTTTTTTGCTTGTTTGTTTGGTTGGTTGATTGGTTGATTTTATGAGACAGGGTTTCTCTGTGCAGCCCTGCCTGTCCTGGACTGCTTTGTAGACCAGGCTGGCCTGGAACTCACAGAGATCGGCCTGCCTCTGTCTCCTGAGTGTTGGGATTAAAGCTGTGAGCCACCCATCGCCCAGCTCCAGCAGTATTTTTAAACAATTTGCTAAGCACCAACCTGTTTAGACACTCCAAATGGAAAAGGCGAGATTCTTCTGAAGTTCCCCATTTTGTTCCCTTTGCTGTTTCTGGAATCTAATATTGGTAAACGTATCCATTGTGAGAACTGTGGGAAAATTATTTGATTTCAACAGTTAGTGATGGGTTTCGCGATTTTTTAAAAAGTGTGTGTGTGTGTGTGTGTGTGTGTGTGTGTGTGTGTGTGTGTGCATGTGCGCGCGCGCACGCGCGCGCGCATGCCATGATTTATGATAGGTGGTCAGAGGACAACACATGGTAGTAAGTTTTCTTCTTCCACTATGGGAAACCTAGGGAATAAACTCAGGTCACCAGGTCACCACAGCAAGCACCTCTACCCACTGAGACATCTCCCAGGCCCCAGGTTTTTCAGATTTTTAAGCAAGGAAATCTCCATAGGTTAGGAGGTCTTTCCAATTTAAGAAATTCAATTTTTTTCCAGCTGAGAGTGTCATCAGCGTTGTCATGTCCGTATTCAGGGTTATTTGGCAGAGCATCTATCAAGAACTCCCGCGTCGAAAGTGATGGATGGTGGCACAGGGCTGGAGAGGGGAGCAGAATGCCCTTCAGGGCTTACTGTTTGCGGGACTGTAACTGTAACAGCTTGCGCGGTTCGGCAAAGCACTGCCAAAGGGAAGTGTGCAGAGTGCCGCGGAGTATATGAAGTATGCCAGGGAAGCTTCAGGATCACAGAACACATCGATTTTGGCCTCTGTGCTCTGTGGGTTTTGTTTTGTTTTGCTTTTCCTTCAACATAGCAGAAAAGCCTCTTCAGTCTATAGACGCAGAGAGTGATGACTGGCTTCTGCTTCCAACGTCCTTTGCGACAACCAGCTTTAGGCTAAAGTTTGGATTCATTTCCTCGCCTCCAGTACATGAAAGTAGCTGAACAGCGTCTTCTCCGGGCTTGCTCTGCGACCTTTTCCCAAACAGTCCTTTCCAGATGCTGTGTCTGACTGAGCTGGGTCCGGGAGGGACTCAGCCCAGACGGAGGTAAGTCTGGAGTCCAGGACTATCCAATCTTGCCTAGCAAGTAAGGATATAAGAAACCAGAAGAGGCAAGACACACCCACTTTCCAGACTAAACCAGCTCCTTTCCCCCCTTACCTACCCACCCCTGTGACCTCCGTTCCTCTGAGTAATAATGGATAACTGTAAGGCATTTCCATCATCTGAAGGCCATGAGTAGATGCCACCGTTTATGAATGTTGCCATCGACTCCTTTATATTTTAATACATCTCTTTTACTTCTGTTTTTTATTTTAGTGTTTTCTCAGGGTGTTTGTCTGCTTTTGATCTTTTAGTGCATAGTTGGTAGAAATGCAAAACTTCACAAATGAAGCCCAAATGCGTTTCTTGGCAAATCCCTCATTCCACCCGTTACCTCAAGTGAGACCCTTTCAGGGCCCCAACAGAAGCTTCCAGATTCCACCACAAATTCTTCTACTGATCTTGAAGATCAGTAGCCATTGTTACTTCAAAGCCCCATATAACCCTCCAAACTGAAAGCAGGGCCTGGAAAGTGTTGACACTGAGGGGCTAAGTCCCGCTCGGAGCAAAGTGGACAAGATGAAAGGGTACACAGGCTCAGGGACCATGTACACTGAAGGCCCCTCCCGGCTGCAGAAACAGTAAGATCCTGGGCTTACTGGGTAGTGCTGCAAATGAGTTTCCTAAGAGACCTTGTCTCACAAACCACGCTGCAAATGGGTTTCCTTGTCTCACAAACCAACGTGGAGAACGACCAAGAAAGACACCCTGAAGGGACGCTAGCTACGCCGAACATGGCAAACGTGGCTGTGGCAAGTCTGGTCCTTCTCCTCCATTCCCTCTGCCTTGCTAAAGAGCCGTTAGATTATATTCCTAAAGCTAGCCACCAAGGTCTATGTCCTTAACTCCCCACTTCCTCTTCCTGAGGCTGACTACCAAGGTCTGATCCCTCCGGTGCGACTGTTACCATACTGACAACTTAGACAACTTGCTATGACCTGATGAGCTGATGGGGCTCAAATGGGGCTGTGTTTGCAATAGTTGAAATGTGGTCGTCTTTCCAAAGTTAGTGACAAAGTGGGCAGATGACCAAAGTTTGACTAGTTTCTCTTAGTGAGGAGTAAGTGTTCATGGGAGAAACAGCTTTCCAGTCTGACTTACTATTGTCAGGATCACTTGAGCCTGGCAATGCATCCTGGGAGCAAGTGAAAGTAAAAAATTTACAGGCTAGGAGTGCTCCTCAGATACAGTGTATCTTTATGAAGGCCCTGCAGGCAATTCTCTCCGTTTTTAATGTTTAGAGACGACTGCTCCAATAAACAGATCTGCTAATTATCTTATTCTGCTGAAAAGAAAAGCCCATGGCTAGTTTCTGGAATCCGTCATAGATCAAACATGACACTTATCATAAATCCTACACGATCTGACAGGTGTGTCATGGGCCAGAGGAAGGGAAAAAAAGCTCAAATAATTCCCCTTGGGTTATAAATATGTGAAATGTCAAAGCCGGAATCCATATGCTCTGAATTTCGATCCTGTTTTACGTTGTTGTCATGTTTCATACCATCTCTGACACAGTCAAGTGGAGGGAGACGACAAGAGAAGGCAACAGCCCCTGGCATGTCTGGGCCTTTAAGCTTTCATTACTGAGTTTTGGGATCGAGACTTTGAATTCTGTGAATGACTAAGGAGATTCAGTGTGTGTATGTGTGTGTCTGTGTGTATGACTGTGTCTGTGTGTGTGTCTGTGTGTGTGTGTGTCTGTATCTGTGTGTCTGTGTCTGTGTGTCTGTGTGTGTGTGTGTTTGTGTCTGTGTGTCTGTGTGTGTGTGTCTGTGTGTGTGTATGTGTGTGTGTGTCTGTGTGTGTGTGTCTGTGTCTGTGTGTGTGTGTCTGTGTCTGTGTGTGTGTGTCTGTGTGTGTGTCTGTGTGTGTGTGTGTCTGTGTCTATGTGTGTGTGTGTCTGTGTCTGTGTGTGTGTGTGTGTGTGTCTGTGTCTGTGTGTGTGTGTCTATGTGTGTGTGTCTGTTTCTGTGTGTGTGTGTGTGTGTGTCTGTGTGTGTATGTGTATGTGTGTCTGTGTCTGTGTGTGTGTGTGTCTGTGTGTGTGTGTCTGTGTGTGTGTATGTGTGTGTGTGTCTGTGTGTGTGTGTGTCTGTGTGTGTGTGTATGTGTGTGTGTATGTGTGTGTGTGTCTGTGTGTGTGTGTCTGTGTGTGTGTGTGTCTGTGTGTGTGTGTGTGTGTCTGTGTCTGTGTCTGTGTGTCTGTGTCTGTGTGTGTGTGTGTCTGTGTGTGTGTGTATGTGTGTGTGTATGTGTGTGTGTGTCTGTGTGTGTGTGTCTGTGTGTGTGTGTGTCTGTGTGTGTGTGTGTGTGTCTGTGTCTGTGTCTGTGTGTCTGTGTCTGTCTGTGTGTGTAAAACAGGAGACAACTAAGGTATTGTCCTTCTAGCATTATCTACTTTTTTTCCTTTTCCTTTTTTGCCTTGAACTCAGCGACTAGGTTAGCCACTTCTCCTACACTAAGAGCACAAGCACATGCAAACATACCTGGCTTGTTTTTTAATTGATTCTGGGGATTGGGATCAGGTGCCCGTGCTTGGCACAAGCACTCCACTGACTGAGCTGTCTCCCCAGCCTGAGATTCTTCGTTTGTTTGTTTGATACAGGGTCTATCTACATAGCCCTGACTATGCTTAAATTCATTATGTAGACCAGACTGACCTTGCATTTTCAAAGATCCATCTGCGTCTGCCTCCCAAGCGTTGCAATTAAAGACGCTGTGCCCTGCCCAGGCTGAGGTTCTTAAATTCATAGACAAACTGCAAATAAAGTGATGAACTTAAAAATTCCAGTACAGTTAGTCACAGGATACAACTTATAACCTTAGCTACTAGAGAGGCAGAGGCATGAGGGCTCCAAGTTCAAGGCCAGCCTAAACAACCTAGTGAAACATGATATTAGGAGGAATAACAGAAAAGGGACAAAGCTAAAAGTCAGCAGTAAAGTGCTTTTCTAGCATGAATAGGGCCCTAGGTTCAATCCCAGCCTGAAAACAAAAGTATAGAATAGAGGCCTACAACCTAAACAGGCAGCAGCCAAAGCTGGATAATAAAACAGGAAAAACTGTAGAAAAGTAGTCAATGTCAATATCATCGCTACATGCAATTATCATCCCCAGAACAAAAAAAATAATTTTGGTTTGTCTTTTTTAAAAAATGAAAAATAAATGTGTATGTTTTAAAAATGATATGAAGAAAGTTTACAACTTATACAAACCCAACACAATCTGGAAAAGGATGGCTCTATTCTGTCATCTGCCGTTATGAAAAATCAACACTAACCCATCAGTGTTGGTAAACACACAGTGTGTTTATACATAGGTAGAAAGAGTACGGACTAAATTGTGCAGCTATGGTTAGTTCCAAGATACAAGTGGTTTTTTTAAACTATGAAACAAAATTAAAATTGCAGGTGAGAAGTGTAGAGCTGGCAGAGCTGACTTGGGCTATGCGGAGAGAAGTTAGGGGCCTTGTAGTGGAAGCAAGCATGGGGCTAAAAGCTGGGCAGAAAGTAAAGTGTTGGAGACAAAGCTAGCCATGTAGTAGGAACTCACTTCTAAGAGACTTCCTGAAACAATGGAGAAATAAAGCAAGCATGCTCCAGCCAGGATCATCTTCTGTGCCCTAGACTCTCTCCAGGGATTATTTTGCCCTCTCTAGAAAGAAATTTCAGATGGGCTGGCAGGGGCCCTTGGTGTTGACATCTTGGAGTTCCAGAGACTGACAAGCTTGGACCTCCAAACCCAGAGGCTTAGATCTTGAGGCCTTGAGAGGGAGAGGCTTCTAGATTCAAGCTTCGAGCTTGTTGCAGTAGAGTCTCCACACTGAGTGTGTTGCTCTGGGTTTAGAGTGCCAAAATTCAGTGGTTACAGTTAAATCCTTGAAGCTTCAACTTATTTAACTATCGGTGGCGGCACTTCACGATTCTTCCAGTGATTTAGGACTTAGCTCTTTCACAGTCTTGGCTCCTGCCTTCAGCTCTTTATGGACTCTCGCCTTCCACAGTCTAGATTCCTTACTGCCTTTTGCCTTCTCAATACTTTGGCCATGCTTCATAGACTTAGCATCCTGTAGTTTCTGTCCTCCAACACTCTCTGGAGTTCTTCAACATCAGCCCAGTGTTATAATGAGGAACTTTGAATATCAGGATCCCTTAGCTCTAGGGCAGTGGTTCGCAACCTTCCTAATGCTGCCACCATTTAATACAGTTGCTCTCATTGTGGTGACCCCCCCCACTATAAAACTATTTTGTTGATACTTCATAACTGTAATTTTGCAACTGTTATGATTGTAATATAAATATCAGTACTTCCCAATGGACTTAGGTGACCTCTGTGCAAAGGTCATTTGACCTAAAGGTTGAGAACCACTGCTGTAGGTGTTTTTGGTTTGCTTGTTTGTTTGTTTTTAGAGCTTTCCAGTGTCACTGCCATTGCCACTGCCAGGGTTGGAAGCCCTGCGGGTTTTGCCCACTCTTCATGTAGCCAATTCATCCAACTCGCTCTTATCTATGAAAGACTGCAAGTAGACAGAATGTCATTCAGAAGAAGGTGATGCTGTAGCAGAATGCTGCAATACCAGGGGAGGGGGGTGCACACAGGAGAGAAGGCTCCCAGCTCTACGCTGAGCAATAGCCTGCTCATATAGCTACAAAGAAGGCATGGTTCTCTGTATTTCTATCAATCAGTGTTACAGGCAAACAGATTTTAGTTTTAACCATTATGGTCCTTTGGTTGACTCTCTCTGGTGGTAACTGCCCTGGATGAGAATATCTTAGAGTAAGTAGGGCCATCTGGCATTTTCATGGGATTGCCTTGCTCAGGGCGGATCTTTATAATCAGGTCCGAGTTGCTTGCACAGGTTTTGGCTGCAGCAAGGCTTTCTGAAGTGGGTGATGCTGTTGTAGCAGCAACATGGTCACAGAGATCTTTGCAGTTATGGTGTAGTTGTTTCAGAGGGACCATGACTCATTCAAAACCATGAGATACCACTCCAGCAGTGGGGTGAGTGACAAAATAAGGGCTACTCAGTTGACAGCTCTGGCTCAATCAGCTCGGCAGAAAGGAATGGTCTGAGAGCTGTCAATCAGAGGGTCAAGTCATCTCCTCTCTCATATGCAGCTTAGTTTATTTGAAAGAAAAGGATACATTAAAGGAAGTTTACAATAAAGAGCTAACATGAAGTTTATTTAAAACAATTAACTATTTTTATTCATCAAAAGCTTTATACATTTGTACAATGTATATTGTTCATAACTATGCTTAACCAATCTCTCCAACTCTCCCTAGTGCCCCCGTTCATCTTCCTCCCAACTCCAAGTCTCCTTTTTATAATACATATTTTTTTTTATCAATAAGCCCTTGGGTCCAATTAATAATGGCCATACGTGCATTGATTTGTGGCCACCCATTGCAGCATAGTAACCTACAAATGGCCATGTCCTCAAAGGAGAGTGACTCTCCCTCTCTTAGCAATTTCTAATTGTGAATAACTTTTATGATAGAGGAAGGTCCATGCAGTGTTTCCTTCATAACACTGGTCCTTACCCAGCCAAACACCCATGCAGATGACAGAGTCTGGATGGTTTGTCTCACGTAGAAGTCATGAGGCTTATAGTGAAGCACATGTGCATGTGTGGACATCCAGTGCAGCTCCCCAGATCTCAGTGGGTTTGAAAGGTGTTAGATGTGGGGTGTGAGATGTGTGGAAAACTGGAAAGAACAAAAGAAGACCAATTGCCTTGTTCTTACTCCAGCACTCTTCTAAGAAGTCAGAATCCACTCCTGTGGATCCCGAACAGGACACAGACACTTTGGGAGAGGCAGATAGAGGGATAAGTCAGGTGGGGATTATGAAGAAGCTGGCTCCGGAGAAGGACGGAAATTTTTAATAGAAGAAGATTGTTTCTCAGCCATTTGATATTCCTCTGTTGAGAATTCTCTGTTTAGTTCTGCGCCCCATTTCTCTATTGGGTTATTTGGTTTGGTGGTGTTTAATTTCTTGAGTTCTTTATCTATTTTGGATATTAGACCTTTGTCAGATGAAGAGTTGGTGAAGATCTTTTCCCAGTCTGTAGGCTGTCGCTTTGTTCTCTTGACAGTGTCACCTGCCTTACAGAAGCTTCTCAGCCTCATGAGGTCCCATTTATTAATTGTTGATGTTAAGGCCTGGGCTGTTGGTGTTCTGTTCAGGAAGTTGTCTCCTGTGCCTATGAGTTCCAGACTCTTCCCCACTTTTTCCTCTAACTGGGTTAATGTCTGTGGTTTTAGGTTGAGGTCTTTAATCCACTTGGACTTGAGTTTTGTGCATGGTGACAAATAGGGGTCTAATTTCATTGTTCTACATGTAGACATCCAGTTAGACCAGCACCATTTGTTGAAGATGCTGTCGTTTTTCCATTGAATGCTCTATAGTACAACTTGAGATCAGGTATGGAGATTCCTCCAGAGGATCTTTTATTGTATAGGATTGTTTTTGCTATTCTGGGCTTTTTGTTTCTCCATGTGAAGTTGAGAATTATTCTTTCAATATCTTCAAAATATTTAGTAGGTATTCTGATAGGGATTGCATTGAATCTGTAAATTGCTTTTGGTAAGATGGCCATTTTTATGTCCCTTGGATGGAGATGCCTGGTGGCACTCAGAGGAAAGATAATAGGTCACCAAGGGGAGACTTGATACCGTATGAGCATATTCAGGGGGAGGAGGTCCCCCTCAGACACAGACTTAGGGGAGCGGAGGGGAGTAGGGGGGAAGTGGGAGGAAGGGAGGAATGGGAGGATACATGGGATGGGCTAACAACTGAGATGTAATATGAATAAATTAATAAAAAAAGAAAAGGTTAAAATAAAAAAAAAGAAAGAAATAAAAATTGTTAAACTACTTCTTTAAAAAAAAAAAGAAGAAGAAGAAGACTGAATGGGGGATGCTGAAAACAAAGAATGCAGCCTGACCAGGTGGTCCCAGGTTTGTATCAACAGAAGGAAAATATATAAGAGCTAGGGAAAGGAGAGTAGTGGTCCCTACCTCAGACATACTGAATTAGACACTCCGAGGAGGGAGATCAGCACTTAGGCAATTCTGACTAACATTTAAGAACCAGACGTTTACCCTTATTTAAGTGAGGCCTTTCCCTCCAAGTATAGATGTTTGGTTTGAACCCCTAGGCTCAACCAGAACCATTTAAAAGCATGGAGGGGGGCCTAACAAGCCTACAAAGTAACTGTAGCTTTGACTATCAAAGCTGAGCCCCTTAAATTAAAAAAAAAAAGAAAAAGAAAAAGAAAAAAAATCTCCCAGGTGCTTCTATAATGCATGGGAGTGTAGAAATGACCAGTTTCTAAGACACTGCTGTGGTCTGAGTGTGAGATGTCCCCAGCATTACCCCCATGTGTTTAAACTTAGTTTCCAGCAGGCAGCCCTGTTTAAGAGTCTGCAGAAACTTAGGGACTTGGCACCTAACTGGTGGAGTCTGGTCACTAGAGTCAGGCTTTGGGAGCTTGGATCAATTTCTGGTTCCAACCTGAGCTCTCTGCTTCCTGGCTCGTGTCATGAATAAGGAGCCTCTGCCCCATGTTTCTGGAGCCTGAGTACTGCTGAGACTGTGTGAGCATGCTGGGGACCCAGCAGAGCTGGCCATACACGGTTCTAGTCCTAACCCACTGGCCTATGAAGGAGGAGGGCAAAAGATGGAGACACAGTCTGCAGATGTGAAGACATTGATGTTGCCAGTCACGTGGGCCTGGCAGAATGAAGTCCACTCTCATTTGGCATCTTTGTTCTGATCACCTCTTCAGCTGGTGGCATAAGGCCCACCCACACCATGGAGGGCAGTGCGCCCCTACTCAGATCACCAGCTCAAATGCTTATCTCATCCACAGTACAGAGTCATGCTTGACCCGTTAGCTGGATGGGCTAGTCAATTCGGTGTGTCAGTCATCAATTATCACAGAGGTGTCTTGTCAGACCACTGCACCATCATTTTGGAATAGATGAGCGATAAGATAGATTGAAACAATTGTTGCAAAAGAAGCTGCTCACTGAGTAACAAAACAGAACATGAAACTCGGAAGTCAGCATGAATATAGTTACATGTTGTTTATATTTATTTTGGAACACACTATTATAAAATAAATCATACATTTCAGTGGGCAGAGGCAGATGTGAGTTATAGTATTGGACAGGAATTCTATTGGACCATAGTCATAATAGGGGCAAGGTACAATTTGTGCATTTTGCCCCTTTGGTAGCTCCATTAGAAAGAGACCCATCCATCAGTGGCAGGAAGGCAGGAACTCAGCAGAACAGAGTCTCAGCTGAGAGATTTGAGGGCTCGGCAGTTTATAATAGATGTAAGAATCACAGAGAGGCACAGTCAGACACTAAAATGCATCTAATAAAGGAAATATTTTTAAAGGAATAGATGTCATCCCAGAAGATAAATGAAGATTGTGTGCTTTTATGGAAAGAGAATTGCAGACACATTTATCTTCATTTGTTATCTGGACCTTGAAATACTTTTTCATTATCATTTAGTACAAAATATACTTTCTGTGTTTTTATAGGTGTGAAGCGCATTCAGCTAAAATAGCATCCAGCTTATGTGGATGATTAAAGACTTTTTCTTTCCCTAAAAGAAATATGAATT
Organism: Acomys minous; assembly: GCF_964271855.1. Lineage (NCBI taxonomy): Eukaryota > Metazoa > Chordata > Mammalia > Rodentia > Muridae > Acomys > Acomys minous. The sequence goes on along the minus strand of NC_140485.1, from coordinate 128,734,975 downwards.
AATAAAGTTATGAGACTTGTGTAAGTTCACAGGTTTGAGAATTTATTGTCTGTATTAGAAATAAAATACTAGAAAAAGTCACGAGACCTAATCTCATATTTTATAACAAAACATCACAAAGTATGACCTGGAATTTTCATAGTCACCAAGAACACAGTGGTTGGGGGAAAACCTTAGTCTCAGATTCTCACTCCAATCTTTTGTGTCCTCAGTACTTTCTCGAATCTAGCTGGTATTTACTCATCAACTGGATATTTTTCCATCTTCTCATTCAAGCTTAAGATCGATGCCTGAAATACACATTGCTGCCACTTCCTCATTTTATTAACAAACCAACTTAGCCTCAGGGAAAGAAATGACGTCATAGGATAGGCAGGGAGCTGGAGGCCACACAGGGGAGAGCCAGCCCATTCTATTGACTGGTGTTTTTTAGTAACCTCCCATGATGGAGGGGAAATTTTAGTTGGACCAACTTAACTGTACGTTAGTCTCTTATTGGTAACATGGTACTAATTTCTTCAGTGTTCAGATCAGAGTAAAGCCTTTAATTTTTACCTGGGCCACTAGTCTTTAGTGTTTGAACTGAGTAATTAAGGTGATAGGAATGGCTAAATCAAGTGGACTGCCTGGTTAAACTTGGCCATGGATTACCAAAGGAACCGGCAAGTCACTTGTTCTTTGTTGAGGATCTGAAATGGTGATGGTGTTATTGGCAAGGGGGCATTCAGTTTTGAGTCAATACAATAGATTTTTTTCATCTCGGGTTTTGTCGATTTTAATCTTATTCAGACTTTTACATCATAAAGTAATAATTCTCGGCACAGTTAGGACCATATAAATTGTGACCATGCAAAAGTTTATTTTTTTTTTTACAATCCTTTTCATGATCGTAAAGATATGAGCACATGGAAGTTTGTGTGTGTGTGTGTGTGTGTGTGTGTGTGTGTGTGTTTGGGGTTTTGCACAAATAGATTCATACTATAATTTGACTTTTATTTAACCATTTTTTAGAAAGGTGTGTGTGTGTGTGTGTGTGTGTGTGTGTGTGTGTGTGTGTGTGTGGTGTCTGTGTCTGTGTATCTACATACACATATATAAGGGAGTGCATGCTCACATGCACACATACACATGCTGTTCTGGAAAGAAGCCAGTGGAGAACTTCATGTCTTCCTGTATTGTTCTCAGCCTTATTCAGTTGAGGCAAAGTCTCTCTTGGAACCACGAGCTCACTAATTATGCCGGCTGGCCTGCACAGCCCTGGGATCTGCCTGCCTCTATCCCTGGAAACACAGGCACACGAGGCCACAGCCAGCTTTTCAATGTGGGTGTTGGACATCTGAACTCAGATATTCATACAAACACTCATACTGACTGAGCCACTGCCCTAACTCCATTTAACAACCTCTCCCAACACACAGGCATTCCCGTTCCTTCAAGTTAATCAGAGACACAGATCTCTTGGTTAGTCTAATTTCTTTTAAAATGTGTGCATTTTATAAAAAATATGACATTATTGTGTTGCTAAGTTTGGTCCTTTCCCCGCTTTATGTTTTTCATCCTATACTCTAAACACAATGCCTTTCAAGTTGTATCAGTATGCTAGTACGCTTTCTCTCCTTTTCCAGTCTGTAAGATATGCATACATGGTGTATTACATCAAATCTGAGATGTAATTATTTTCCCATTTTAACAGCTCTGAAACTGCCATATGTCTTACAGCCTGAGATTTAATGAAATATGGCATGCAGAAGTGTGTGGTGACCTTTTCCTTCATCCTTTGCTTTACAAAAAAGATCATGTTTTACATATTTCTCTGTATCTTTTCTGAATCACTTATAAAATCCCTCCCAGACAGCTGATAATACTTGAACCTTTCTTTACCGTGTGCTTCACCATACTATATTCAATATTCACTAATGAGAATCTTTAGATGCCTCTAGCTCTTTTTTTTTCTGCAAAAGCAATTCTGCATATTCTTACATATACTCTAATATTGTATGTACTGATGCTTTGATCTTGCTGGGGTAGATTCCAAGGAGCAGAACTTCCACTTTAAAGATCTTATATTATTTCTGTTTGTCTTAGTGTTATCACCAAGTTACTTTATATACTGGTCATGGTAACTTTTTCCTATGTTTGTTTCTTAACAAGACACCTCAAAAGGCAGTAGGTAAAGACAACAGTCAGCTGCGTTCCTGTTGGTTCTGCACGTTGGCCACAGACCAGTGGGAAACCATTAGGCTTCTGCTGCACAGGGCATCGAGGCCCACAGCTCAGAGGCCATGGGTGGCTGTGAGCTGGCCTCAAAGACAGCTCATGTTCTTCCTCTTCTTGCATTCTCTGGGCTTCCATTTTATTTCCAAAACAGAGGTCTCTCCGACATGATGCCTTGGTGCTTCAGGAGCAAGCTGCTAGAACTTTTGAACTTGGCCCTTCTCGATGCAAAGGTAGTCAGTGCCTCTGTATTCTGTCCGGCAAGTCATATAGGTCCATCTCAGAATCCAGGGGAGGAGGACACCACTACAACGTCCATTGGCAGTGAGAAGGCTCCTTGTTTGCTTCCTCGGTCTTCCTCAGCTTGGGTATCATTTTTCAATGCTGCAAAAGTGTTCTCTAGCCTCGGTCTCATAAGTGCTAGGCTTACATGTGTGTGCCCAAATGTCTTACTCAAGGAAGTATAAGCTAAGAGCAGGATTGATAGCACTGTGATGGTTCTTGACCACGGGCTAGTGTAGTTTCAGGAGAAGTGATAATTTGTTAAGAAAATAATGTATTGAGGCCATGACTTCAGAAAACTCAGTTGTTCTGCTGTGAAATGGGGGTGTTATTGGAGGGGGTGGTCTGGGCTCAAGGGAGAATTTTTTTTTCAAATAAAGAATGTCCTAGGGTATGCTATATGTAGAAGAGAGAGAGACTGGTGTGGGAGAGAGAAGAACATGTCGCTTGAAAAGTCCTTGTGGATGTGTAAGAGAAAACCACTTCTGTACATGCATAGAGACAAGCAGGACAGGTGGATGTCAGGTGCAAGCAGGCAGGCCCACTGCATGGTGTTAGGATGTAATTGTCACCCAACTGTTACTTGGATTTTTCAAGGAAGGTAACTTTGGTGGGATGCCTACTCTTTGCTGGCGCTTGGACACATGGAATATGGGCAGAAGGGACTGCCAGCCACAGGAAAGGTTGAAGCAAGAAGTGGCACAGTTTGAACGACATGAAGGAGGTGAACAATTGAGGAGAAAGGTGATGTGCTCCTGGCAGTGAGTTTTCAGGGACACAGAAGCAGCTATGAGGAATGTGTGTTAGTTGGAAGAAGGTGACTGTGGAAGGAAAGAGGAGAAAAGAAGGAGAGGAGGATCCTGGCGATATTGAAGACCTATTTATCAGCAGCAGCAGCGTTCATTTCTTTTATGGAGGAGAGAAGACAGGAGTGTCATTATGTAGTCTTGTCTGGCCTGGGGATCCTTCTGTAGACCCGGCTGACCTCAAACTCACAGAGATCTGTCTGCCTCTGCCTCCCAATGCTAGCATTAAAGGCATGTGCCACCATACTCACTAAAGAGACCTGGTTTTTACACACCATGAGATGGGAACAACAGGGCATGGCTAGAAGTTGGTGAGATACATTCATCCTAAGAGAGTTCCCCAAGGCATTAATCTCCACTTGGGGGATGTAATCTCAAGATGGGGAGTGCTAAGTGGAACCATGCCCTGCACTCACAAAGCTGGGAACCATCTCTTAAGACAGCAAATGGGTGTTCAGGAACTCACAGTGCAAGTTGAGATGCCTTCCCAGATATTTTCCTATTGCTAGTATTAATACCATAAAGTGTTCTTTACTAAGCAACCATCTCTGTGTAGTCCGAATGCTGTATGGAGTCTTCTAGAAGCTACCAGCTGATGGGGAGGCATCAGCTTCTAGACATTATTATTTAATTTTAATTTTTCGCATGTGACTGATGTTGAAGAGAAACTACTGTAGGACTGTGGGATGCAGGGATCTTGCCAACATATGTCCAAAGCTAAATTCTGTCTCTTATTAGCCATATATCAATGGGAAAGTATCAAACCCTTTCTCCTAAACATCACACTTTCCCATCTGTTCATTAATTTCCTTCTTGTAAAATAGAAAGGTCTGAACTGATAACACTGGTTGGCACCTGGCATTTTACGGCAGGTGAGTTTGCCTGTAGCATGGAAGTCTAAATAGCCAGGATGGAAAAAAGCAGAGTATACAAAGGAATGTGTTTTAGAACCTTTGGTCTACGCTGAAATGAGGTTGAAAGGAGGAGTGGCACTCTTAGGACTGCTGCCAGGGCAGAGGTAGGAAGATGAGTAATAGGCCCAGGGAAGCATGAAGGGAGAGGCATTGAAGAGGTAATTGTGCAGAGAAAGCTAAACACACACACACATATTTCAAATCATGGCCATTCATTTGAGAAAGCGAAATTGAGGCTGGGTCTATCTGAGATATTAAAGCTGATGTACCTGTGAGAGGAAGGGAGGTCTGATATGGATATAACCCAAGACCGGGGTTCAGAGTCACAGTGACCCATGCAAAAAGGACAATTAGGAGGATTCTGGGAGTGAAACAGGTGGGAGGATCCGGGGTTCTATTGTCAGCTGAGGGAAGGCCAGGAGTGTGTCTGCTGTGTGTCAGTGGTGTTGCTAGAATGTACCAAATCAGCATAGTGAGGAAGCTTAGAGAAGATGCCAGTAACTGGCCAGACCATGACAATTAGCACATAGCTTCCAGGTCACCTCTAAAATGCACAGGCTTTCCTGATAGTGGGACTCTTGGGTTTGACCCCAATCAGAACCTCCAGTGTCTCAACCTGAAACCATGAGCATCACTGTTATTGACGTGTTTGGGTCTGAGGGAAGAACACAAATCTTGTTGCCTCTTCACCCCACCCCCAACCCCCAATCCCCACCCTCCCCCACCCTCCTAACTCCTCCTCTTCCTCAAAGAGGAAAGCATCAAGCAGCAGTGGCACACCAACTTCCTGGCTCACTGCCTTCACATCCCAGGGAGTGTTGAACAAGGTACAGTAGCTTTGGACAGAAGACACTACCCACTGCTAGTGAGAAAATAACCACTGGGATGAGGAGTATGACCAGCAAGGGACCAGGAGGTCATATTGCTGGAAAAGCACCAGGACCCTCTCCTCTCCTCTCCTTTCTACCCATCTCTCCCAGTGTGTGTGTGTGTGTGTGTGTGTGTGTGTGTGTGTGTGTGTGTGTGTATTTTACTAGGGATTTTACCGAGAGCTTTGTTCAGATTACGAAAGTGCTCTACAAGCTACTGAGAGAATCGGACTTGCTAAAAAGCCTGTAGCCAGAGAATCCCATAGCCTCCGTCGGCCAATCCCAGCTGGACTCACACAACCTCCACTGGCACTGGTCAATCCCAGTTACAGTCACATAACCACAGATAGGATTTCCTCAGACTCGTTTAAAAGAGCCTGCAAGCTCCCACTCGGGGTGGCCACCATATTGTATGGACGGTTGACCCTGCATGCAGGCTGGTTCTGCAAAATCAACTCTCTTTGATTTTGTATACTATTTGAGGTCTTCCTCCAGTGATTTTCAGACTCTTACACTACCTACACCCCATACGCTTTTGAGAAGGGTATCTCATTTTAGGATAGTCTTACTAACTCACCTGGGCCGGCTATGAATTTGCTTTATATCCTAGGCAAGCCTTGAACTTCTGATGTTCCTGCCTTAGCCTGTCTAGTAGGTAGGATTTTTAGTTCTGCATCACCAGGCTTGGGTACTCAAAGGGTATCTTAAGAGCATGAGAGTTAATCTGTCCCAAGAGCCTGCCACATCCCTTCCCCTGAACATGTCAGGAGGCAGCCACCAGGTGCCATCTTCCCTGGTGGGACGCTGTCTTGGCTTTTGCGCTTTGCAAGAATTGCTTCATAATGAAGCACGAGCTACATGCCAAGAGACTGATTATGATTCTCTGGAGGGTGTGGATAACCCACTTCAGACATAACAGGAAAAAAATCCTAGGATTTGAGTGGCAGAACGGAAATCAGTACTGATAAGAGACAGCAAGCAAAGCCAGTAAGATGGATGGTCCAGGGAGTTCTTTGCAAGCTCTAAGGATAGTTTGTGAGCCTAGACCTGTGACAATAGATGCAAGATGTGCTGTGAGACTTGGGGTGATGGAGCCTTTGGATTATGACAATGTGTAGTACCATGGAGGCAGCAAGAGCAGCAGCCCTACCTCTTCCCAGACCCTGCAAAAGCTTCAGCATTGGGGATGTCATAGGAGTCACCTTGGAGCTCTGGCCAGCTGGGGTGGGAAAGGAAGAGCTAGAGAGAGCATTATCAAGATAAACATACAATACAAGCAAGGTGGCAGGAGATGGGAAGTGCTTCCCACCTGGGCTACAGGCAAACAGCTTAGCAAGAGATGACCTTTTCCCTGTTCACAACACACTCTCAGTCTCAGGATGCCTTTCTCTTTCTTAATAAATGGTCTCTATTTCTATTTCTAACCACATGTGGCCAGTGCAACTCCTTGACCTGGGACACAGGAACCTGACAAGTCTGCTGCGTGGGCCTTTCCCATGCACACACTCAGATCCACACCTGTAGCCTCAGGAGGAGGAAGCTCCCCCATGTGCTGTTTAGACAGTTCTACAGTAACTCAGATGAAATGGACTACTAACAAGTTATGGATGCTCCCAGGAGGTCACATGACTGATTTTGAGGTACTATTGGTTCTCTAAAAATAAAGCAAAGGCAGAAAGGATTTCCCAGTATGTTATCAGAGGCATGGGTAGGTGGCGGCGGGTGGGGGGACGGGGGAATGAAGTAGGTGTTTCATATATTGCTTTAAGCCATATTTTCTTTAAAAATAAAAAGCCAAACCAAACCAACCAACCAACCACCACAACCACCGCCAACAACAGAAAAAACAGGTTATGTGCCCATAATTAATGATATCACAATGCTCAAAATATTTCTTTCCTTTTTTTAACCATTGAGAATTAAATTAAAGTAAATTATTTTTATTGAAAACATATCTCCTGTATCCCGGGCTGGCCTGGAAGTCAAAACGTATCAGAGGATTACTATTACCCATGATCCTCCCTCCACCTCTGCAGGGCTGGTGTTTCAGCAGTGAACCACCATGCCTGGTTGATGGGGCTTTGTACATCTAGACAAGCACTCTACCAAGGAGTTACATCCCCATGCCAGGAAAGACCTCTTTTCTGACGAGCATTAGAATGGAAAGGGCACTTTAACCAATGAGCAGAAAAGAATCCAGTTCTGGTAGAAGAGCCATGACATACAATCTGGGTTCAGAAAAAAAAACAAACAAACAAACTACATTTAGTCTTTAGAGGAGGGGAGTATTGTGTTTGTGTGTCAACCCAGCTACATGAGGATGGTTTCACATCATAAAAAAATAACAGTAAAAGGACACAATGCAATTATTCTGGACAGTATCTGGCAGGCATGGAGCAGGATTAGTGGCTTCTGGGTTCCAAGCTTTTCCTGCCTCAATGTTCTGAGCCTCGGTTTCTTTACCTGTGAAGATGGAATAGTCATGTGACCGAACACTCTAGAATTACTGTGAACAATGGGGCGAATTCATTGTTCTTCCTGTGGTTCAGGTTGGTCTATCTATCAGAATTCTGCTTTTTATTCCTCCGATGAACTTTTGCTGTTGTGCATGTTAGCTCGTAAACTGCCATTCTTATTCTTTATATGTTAGCCTCTGCACGAGAATTATCTTCCACATCTTCAGCAATAATGCAGATTGCTGTCATCTTCATATCCATACCCACTGATTTCCTTTTCAAGATTTTCCTAGGTCTTTCTATGACATGTAATTTTGGTTTGTATTTTACACATTTAAAATTGTGTGTGTGTGTGTGTGTGTGTGTGTGTGTGTGTGTGTTTCTGTCTGCGTGTGTACCTGTGGACCTGTGTGCAGATGCCCATGAAGCCAGAAGAGGCTGTTAGATTCCCCTGGAGATGTAGTTATAGGCAGTTGTGGGCCACCTAGTGTGGGCGCTGGGAACTGAACTCTGATTCTCTGTAAAGATAGCAAATGCTCTTAACCACTGAGCTATCTCTCCAACCCATTTTAGGCATTTTGAATGAGACTGGGTTTTTTTTTTTAATACGTCTTGGGGACACGAACATTTTTGTTGTCACAGCCACTTCACTGAGTTATGTCTGGGCTACCAGTTCTATGCCACCCTTCCTGATTTGTGGTTCCAAGGTCAGCTAGATTCCTAGTGTGCTCCCTGTGTGCTAGTGCTCTTCCTGGAACCTGGTCAGTGGTTCACTGTTCCTGGCATTTTCGAGGTTTTCTGTTTGCTAATTGTGAGCAGATTCATGCATGTGCAGTTCACAGACAAGTTGAGGGTTTCTAAACAAAACTCCAGGGTTGTTTTGCTGACATTTTCCCTGTATGGCACATTCTGATTCCCCGGGGCAGCTCTATTTGGCTCCAATAGGCAGAAAGCTGGGACTGTATTTAACCTACTTTTTCCACAAACTTCTATAATTGCATGCACATCTGGGGTCAAGTGGTAGGAGGACGGTGCGGGGAGGGGAGGGGAGCTTCTTGGCTGGAAGGTTTCCTTTCATAGAGATTGCCTTCAAGTCATCATTGGTTGCAGCATCTGCTGTTATCACCACCCTGGTACCACAAGACGGCAAACAACAAGGGGTGAAAAGGCGAGCAGGTAGCCATGCATTCACACCTCAGCATTTCAAATCCCTGTTCCAGCCTGGGCTGCTGCACACATTCCTTCTGCCTTGATCCAAGTGCCAGCGAGCATTTAGGTCTCGGGAGTGGAGGTGGATGCCAGAAAGATAGCCCTTTAAGCTCCGTTCTTCTCCCATAATCTGATTGCTCTTATTAAAATTTCAGAGCCCTCTCTGCTGTTCTGTGCCTTCCACACTCCTTGACGTTTGTATCTAATTAGACAGAAGAAGTGGTACACATACTCCATTTCCCTAGCACCGCAATATAAAATTATCTCTTAGGCTGTGAGACGAACTGCACTGGAAACACCAGGCCAGGCTCAGGGTTTGGAAGCACGGCACGGCGCAGCACACCTCAAGGGCTGCTTTCCCAAGCTTCTCCTTCTTCTGCCGCTGTTTGCTTTGCTCAGGCAGCTCTGTTTGGGCCCCCAGCCAGAAAGCTGTTAAAGGAAAAATAACTAGTGCAGAATTTACTTTTGTTTTCATTTTCATAATTTTCAGCACGTCTTAATTTTTTTTTTTTGTGCAGACACAATTTTATGTTAGATAATAGAGTTTCCATGAAAACGTGTAAAGTTTTGCTCAGTGCAATTTTGCAGGAAATGACTTTTCTCAGTTTTTTTCCCCCTTAGTGCACAGAATTACCGGTCTTGCTTTTGGAAGGCATTTTTAAGTCTTTTTCTTTGGGTTTTTAGTTTGGGTAAGTTCTGTTTACCTGTTCTCAAGGTCATTGTTCCCTGAGCTGCGTGGAGTCGCCTGAGGAACCCCTGGAATGCAGTGGCATCTGTGTTCCTGTGTTCTGTGTCACCTCTTTTTCTTTCCAACTTTATGAAGATACTATTGACAAATCAAATTGCATATACTTAAGGTTCAGAAAATAATGCCTCCCTATATGGAATACTGTGAAACAATTAGCACAATCAAGATAATTAACATATTTAGTGTGTGTGGGTGGGTGTAATGAGAACATTTAAGATCTAGTTGTTATCAGGTTCAAATATATAATACATCACTATTGACTATAGTCCCCACACTGTGGATTTCCAGAGTATTGACTGCCGTGGGTTGAATGTGTCCCACCCAGGCTCGTGTGTTACCATGTCAGATTACCAGCAGGTGGCGCTGTTTAGGGAGGCTGTGGCAGCTTTGAGACAGCTGTGACTGCCAATGGAGGTGGATTGCTGGAGCAGGGCATGACTATTCTCCCTGCTCCTGCTTATGTCTTGAGCTTTCTGCTTCTTGATTATCAAGGTCTGGAGTACTGCTTCAGGTCTCTGTCATCACAAACTCTGCCATGCCTTCCTTCCTGTGATAAAACCATGAGCTATTTCTGTGAGAAATTCTGTCACAGCCGTGGGAAAGTGACTAGTAAATCCATTCTGCATCACAGAAATGTTGTGGGTTTTGGTCAACATTTCCTATGCCCACCCTGGCTCATGCACTCTACCTTCTACTTTCTTCTGTTATAAGTTCAAGGTTTTCAAAAGCTCCACATATAAGTGAGAATAGAAAATATTTTGTCTTTCTGTGCATGGATCATTTCACCTAGAATAATTTTTTCCACACTCACTCCCCACCCTGCCTGTCTCAATTTTTTGAGCAAAGATCTCACTCTTTGGCTTAGTCTTGACTCTCCATGCCTGAACTGTCTTTCTTTTTATAGCTGGGGATTCCTCTTTTTCTTCTTCTTCTTCTTCTTCTTCTTCTTCTTCTTCTTCTTCTTCTTCTTCTTCTTCTTCTTCTTCTCTCTCTCTCTCTCTCTCTCTCTCTCTCTCTCTCTCTCTCTCTCTCTGTTTTAATCTATTCCTTCATTGACAGATGCACAGATTTGCTAAGATAGGACCCAAAGCTTGGCCATTATGAGGACTACTGCAGTGAAAATGGGAGTGTGAGTATGTCTTTGACATAGGTTCAGAGGTTTGAAATAGATCCATTAGTGGAATGGCTGAATTATATGGTAGCCACATTTTTAATATTATATAGGAAACTTTTATAAAGTTTTCTATGTCTGCACCAATTTATGTTCTCTATATCTTTGATAATACCTCTATCATTAATGAATATGAAGTGATAACTCATTATAGTTTTGATTTGCATGTCTGATAATGTTATTCTTAATATACTTAGTTATTGTATTTCTTTTCATATATGTTTATGTAAGGATTTGCTCACATTTCATTTAAGGTTTTAGCTTTTACTGTTCTGTGAAGTGAGTTCCTCATGTCCTCCTGGGTACTGAGTCTCTCTATTCAATATGTGGCTTGCAGAATTTCCTCCCTTCAAGACTTCACCTCTTCACTTTTTTTTTAAAGATTTATTTTCTGTATACAGAAACTTTATTTTAGAACAAAATCTTGTTTGTCTATTTGTTGTTCTTGTTGTTGTATTTTGGTCTCACCTTGAAAGAAATTATTGCCCAGATAAATACCAACACTTTCAAAAATTTTCATCTGGTAGGTTCTGTTTTTTCCCTTGGTTCTGTGTAAGACTCTAATGCCAAAATTTTGGGATACTTTTGTATATGGGATAATTTACAGGTGGGTTGTATCTTCTACATGTAGACATTGCTTTTTTTCCCAGAACTATTTTTTTTAATTATCCTTTTCTTATTGTGTATCTCTGGTACCTTTGTTAAAAATCTGTTGGCAGCAAATTGGTGAGTTAATTTCTGGTATTATTTACTTTCTTTCATTGCTCTATGAGAATATTGATCCTTTTCCCTCCCACCCCCTTAAACAAGTACCTTCTGTTACTATAGATTTTTTGAACACACACACACTTTCATATTTGGTTATTTGGGACAGTTCATTTATGTATTCTGATGGCCTCTGAATGGTAGCCTATGCAGGCGTTGAACTCCTGATTCTTTTGCCTCTGCTTCCCAAGAGCCAAAATGATAGGCATAACCACTCTGCCTGGCTTCTTGGTTTTGTTTTTTGTATATTTTGAAGTCATGAGGTAGCATCATCCTTGTTCAAGATTGCCTTTGTGACTTAGCATCTTTAATGGTTCTACAATTTTTCTTGATTATTTGAGAATTTTATTCTTTGACACTTTCATAGATGGATACTGTACTTGTATAATCTCTACACCATCTTCCTATGCAATTCCTCCCATGTGGCCCCCACTCCCCCTCAAAATAGTAACCATTTCCTCTTTAATTATAACTGCTACATATTATTGTGTGCTGTGTTCCTCTGAATCCCCAAATTCCCTCCAAATTGAAATAATTGTCCCAGGAGGGAGAGACTTGGAGCCCCAGGAGGTAAACAAAAGGTCAGGAGGGTTCCAGGAGGGTGGGATGAAGGGGCAGAAGACTCCTGAGGGCCCAATCTTAATTGTATAAAAGGGAACAGACCAGCCAAGCTATGGAAAGAAATCTGGGGCTACCTGGAAGCTGTTCACAGGTCCCCAAGGCTGCAGTTTTCTTCACCCATGGTGAGAGGGATTTTGGGTGAGGTAGCTGTTTTTTAGTTATCCGTGCTCCATGTAAATTATCTCCTCACCTGTACTCCTATTATAAATCACCCATGCTCCTATTAGAAAGTCAAAATTTTAAATATCATTAGTTTGCTAAACTGGACATCAGTGCAATGTTATTTTGGTCTGTCATGGGTTCCCATTCCTGGATGAGTAAAGATGAGAGTGTTATGTCTCCTCAGGAAATGTCTGCCACATAGCAGATACATCTATGTACAAAATGTATGTATTTCACATACATGTATATGTATGTATGTATGTGTAGTGGAAATTTTGGGATTTTTATAAAACTCAGTTGTGTTATGTAAATATGTTTTTTGTTCTAATCCCAAGTGTGGGGTTTCAATTTGAGCTATAGCTTGTGCACTCCTGCTATTGTCTCATGAGGAGTCTGGTTTTTGCCAGCTGGTAATGGCCTTCCTCATGCATCACAGAGAAGGCCATGGTCTAGGTCTCTGAGGATATAAAGAAGAGCACAGAGAGCATGTGGTGTGGTATGCAGTGCTGGCGTGTGTTCTGTAGCATTTGGAAGAGACCAGAGGCAGACAGTATATTGGTTTGAAGCAGACAGACAGAGAAATGCTTTGGGACTCAGTGGCTTGGAGGAGACTGCTAGCTGCATCTGCAGTTGACACAGACAGGTATAGGCCAGAAGGATCCCAATTGACCCTAAATATCTGGGAGAAGTGAAGGTGCCCCCTTGCCTCACTAAACTTCTTTCTCCTACATAGGGTTGGGAGGTTGGAAGGGGGATTGAGGCCTAAACACTCCCCAAAAAGAAGAGTTTAAAAAGAAAGAGCACTACATGTATGTATGTATGTATGTACGTACATACGTACGTATGTATGTATATATACAACCTGCTGAGTTCATTTAGTTATATTCATATGTATATGTGTTTAGAGCTGTCCACTTGGGGGGCTTATCTTTAGATATGATTTACCCCATCCCTTGGCAGTCATTAGTCGCTTGTAGTTCTTCACCTGGGCTTGGGGGTCTTATAAAATTGCCCCGATGCATGTTGGCATGCCAAACGACATAGTCACTGTGCAGACATTGTTTAGGCAACCGTATGGTTGAGATTTTTGAGTACAGCTTTCCTGTCATAGAGAAGGCGCTGTCTCACCGCAAACTCCTGGTCCTCTGGCTCCTGTGGTCTTTCTGCCTTCTGTCTCAGGATGTTGTCTGAGATGCAGCTGCACTGCACATGTATCAGTTGGGGATGGGAACCTCAGTCTAGATTTTTGTAGTGGTGTTTTCCTGCTGCGAAAAGAAGCCTCTTTAGTGAGGAGCAAGTTCTACATTTTGGTATAAAGATAAGCACTCAGGAAGCTGTTAGAAAATTAGACTAGTTAGAAAAGTTTCAGCTGTAAGGCGTCTCTAGGGTCCATGATATCACCAGCCATGGGTAGTTGAAGTAATCAAGGCAAGCTTGCCTTGTTATTTTTAAAAATATGATTGTCGCAGTCCACTTTAGCTGTCAAGTGACATAACCCAGAGACACTTGGTAAGAACTCTCAGCTGAAGAACTGCCAGATCACACTGGCCTGTGGCCACATCTGTGGTGCATTCTCTTAATTGCTAATTGACATAGCAGTGTTTAAGTGCCCCAGCCCAATTCGGCCAGTGCTGTCCTCATTAAGTGGGTTTGAGCTGTAAAAGAAAGGTAGCTGAACAGGGCAGAGGGAGCAAGCTAATAGGCAGCATTCCTCTGGGACCTCTGCTTCAGTTTGGGCCTCGAAGGTCCCACCTTGAGCCCCTGACAAGGCTTCCCTTGAGGACAGACCGGAACCTCCAAGGCAAATAAGGCTTCTTCTGGCCAAGTTGATTTTGGTCAATATTTTATTTCAGGAACAACAAGCAGATGAGAACCATATTGTACCTTTCTGTAACCTGTTTACCCTTTAGAGTGAGTTTTACTCTACATACACATTTTATTTAAAATCATTACCATGATTTGATTTTTAAAACATTACTCATTTCCCAGAAGAGTCTGGTACCCATTTCCAATCATTTTATATCCTCCCTTTCACTGGCATCTTGCAAATACTGATGAAAATTCCATATGAGTTTACTGCTTGCGATCATGAATTTTAACTGTGATAATATATGACAGTTCTTTTGTCTAATATCTTCTATTTAGCATAATATTGTCAAGTTTCACACATGTTGTACAGTTTATCATTACCCCACTTTTATTGGCAGATGTTTCACCGTATGAATATATCATATAATAACAGTCTTCAGTTGAGGGGGCCATAGGCCCCCCTCTCAACTTTTTAGATACCATGCCATCAACACTTTTGTGTGAACATTTTTAAATTTTTTATTTGTATGTACGTGTCTTTGTAAGAATATGTAAGAGGTGTAAATAAGAGGGTGTCTGATCTCCTCAGGCTGAGGTTAGAAGCAGTTGTGAGCCACCTGAGAGGGGTACTGGGAATTGACTCAAGTTGTCTGGAGGAGCAGTAAGTGCTCCTAACTGTGGAGCCATCTTGCCAGCCTCTGGACAAGTTTTCAGTTCTCTTTGTAGTCTGTGTGGAACTGTTGGGTGATGGATGGGTTAATTGTGCCTAATGCTTTGAGGAACTCTCAGGGGGAGTTGGGTATGTCTTCAGTTGCTTTCTTGGCCTATAGATGTTTATTGTCATTGGGAGCTGGTTATAAGTTATTATTGGTCTTACTCAGAGAGAAAACGAGGCTAGACCCAGGGATTTCTCTCTTTTCCATTATCTTTCTTTCTTAAGTATGGAGATAGGGATTGAAAAGAAAGAAAGGGGAATATAGAAATATATAGGGATGATAGGACAAAAAGTAGATTAAGGAATCTATGCCACAACTTAAGGCCTTAATTGTTATTCACAAATAAGGTTAATTTTATTCATTTATATAAAATTTTGTATATTGATGCAAAATACATTTAATTTTGATATATTGAAATGGAATTCAAATTTAATAATATTCTTCACACATTATATTTCTACTTTAATATGAGATATTGTACACATACAACTCAATTAATACATGGTTTACTTCCAATACTCTGATAGTGCTATTGCAGGCTGTTTAGGATAATTAAATAACACAAGTCAATTGTTAGTTGATCAACTCATGGTCATGTCAAGTACAGGAATATATATCCTAGGTTTAATAGATAAATATGATTCTATAGATAGATAAGGTAAAATTGTTAGATATGGTCTTCAAAAACCTCAGAGACCTATAGAATATGGCATTTAAAAATGTTTTTTATTATTTTAAGAATTTTTTTACAATAATACAGTTTAACTCCTTACAACACCCAGCCTACCTCAAAGATGATGAGCATTGTAGAAACTCCTTGCAGAGATGACTTAAAGTGTGGTAAATGAGCCACTGGACAAAAATGTCCTCTTATCTGCCACAGACAAAATTCTGCCTAAAATGGGCAAGCTTGGATGCAGGCAGAGTTGATGGCTAGACTCTGCCAAGACAGGGTAAGCAAGTCCTTAACAGGTCCTGCTTCACAAATATATCTGTCAGATATACTGGACCAGAAGGCTGAAGATGATGCTTCAACATTAAAGAGAGTTTTGGGTGACTGTTCAGGCAGCAAACTGTCGTTTTTTTCATTTTTGAAGATGCTAACCTGCACTTCCTGTTTATTCAGGTAGTTAAATTTATTCCTTCTCAAGATCTGATGGGTTTGAAAACCAGATAGTTAGTTTTAAAATTAAATTTAGTTGTTTAGGAGTTAAGATACTTTTAGGTCTAGATAAATATTTTAGGTTGATAGATATAAGCTTTAGTAGATATTGATTTAGGTTCAAAATTTTAGACTCACCAAGATAGAATAAATATATTTCTTCAAAGTTGCCAAATACCTTTTGATTAGATATTATGTATGTAGGTCTTACCAATTGGTTTTTGTAATTTTTCGTAATTGTTCTTATTGTATACAAAAAGAATGGCCTTTTTATTTAGACAGAGAAGGGGAATAGTTGCTCTGATGTATTCTGATGCTAATTACTGCTTGCTGTCTCTGTGACTTACCTTGCCTAGAGCTTAACCTGCTTGACTAATAAAAGACCTTCACACCTGGGCAGGGCAAATGAGATAGGTATGGCTAAGGTTCCTGGTCTGGGGGAGACAGAGAAAATCTTGGGAAGAAGAGAGACCCAAGGAAAGAGAGGAGAAGAAGGCCACCATAGGTTAGATGGAAGAGATGCACATGGCCGGTGTGGATGGAAATTTGGCCCAGATGAAGAACATTAGCAAGTATATGGGATTATGGATGGGAGGTAGCTTGATAGAAATTATTAGAAGCAGATGGCATGGGATACTTGCCCCACTAAGGGAAGTAGTTTAGAGGATCAATATCTGCCCTGCTCCAGGTTAACTAAGGCTATTTTAAAATATAAGAGGTATCTGTGTCTTGGTTGACTGCTAGTAGGTTAGAAATACTGCCGTAATAATAATTATAGTCCTAATGATAAACATTATGTCATATTGGTAAATTAACAACAAGTGGTGCTCAACATTGGGCAATTATTAGGCAATACTGGTAATGTAACAAAACCAAAATGGTGCCCCATGCTGGGCACCACTTGTTGGCTCTGATTCCTTAATGACTTCTCCTTTATTAGGGATTTATTAAGGTAACATACCCCCCTTACAATCCATCTACCCTAAATAGGAGGAAAAGGAGATCAAGGAGAACAAGAATGAAACATTCTGGGTACCATTTCCGAGGGGCAAATCCCCTGGCGTAATTCTCAGGGGTCCAACAGATCCTCTACCCAACAGAAGAAGCCACACAGTCCATGGACCAAACCTGGAGGAATCCACCTAGCTCACTGTCCTCCAAATCCTCCAACTCCTTCACACCATCAGGCAGGAACCGCTGATCTCTCTCACTCTGATTCCCAGATGTCCTTCTCCTCCTAATCAATGGTCCTCTTGGCAATACAGTACCCCGGGTGGAGTGGCCAGAGCCTGTCTTTTGTCTTGGGCTGAAACTTCTTCTCTCTGTCTCTCTGAGTCTATGTAAGATCCTTATCAGTTTGTAGAGACAAAGTCTCAGTGGGGTCAAGCCACTCAAGTCTGCTTTCATCTTGGGCACAGCCCAAGGCAAGGTTACAGTCTCTTCACAAAGTGTGTCATTTAATTTCCACATATTTACTAATTTGGCTGATTCTGTCAATTGAGGTCTGATTTCATCTTTATTACTTCCATCTTCTAAAATTTGTTAAGGCTTTTAAAAAATTATTTAACATATGACCTATCAGGTCCCCATGAGTCTGAAAGTGTGCACATTAGAATCTTGTATACATATCTTCTTGCATCATGGAACTCTGTTAACTTCTCTTCTACCACATCTAGCTGCACTGTGCATGGGTGGCATCAGCATCTTCTGTGGTTACCATTGAATAGTCTTATTTATCTGTCAATGCTTCCAGTTATTTAACAAAATAAAAAAAATTCAACTCTAAATTTTTGGTCACTTGTAGCACAGTCTCTAAAAAGTTCAAAACCATAAGTTCCCCTCAACTGAAGAATGGATAAACATCATATGATATATTAATACAGGGGAACATTTGCCAATTAAAATAGGATGATGATGATGAGCTGTATGACATGTATGGAGCTTGAAAATATTATGCCAAATAGAAAGTGCTAGAAGAAAGGAGACCAGGGCATTGAAGAGAAGGAAGCATTCCTGAAATGCCAGCACTGGTGAAGCTGATGTTGGAGGCTCAGCATTTCAAGGCTAGCCTTCAATAAACAGAGAGACCGTTTCTCAGAGAATGCTAGCTGTCACACGCACTTCATCAAGGCACCTCCTCCCAGCCTTCTGATTAGCTCTCACTTCCTAATCTCTCTACATCCCTAATGTCTACCTTTTATTCTGCCCACAGGAAACTGGTCTATTCTTCACCTCCTTTGTTCTTTGGTTTAGTTTTTCCAGGTATCATTTTCATCTTGTTTTCTGTGACAGGTTTTCTTTGCAGGCTATCTACAAGTTCTCACCCTGAACCATATTCGGAAGCAAATTATGTTTGAATTACCACACTTAAAAAGAAATCTAGTATCATAGTCGCCTTTTGCAAACACATTTTTCAATGCAATTTCGCATAATATAATGAAAAGGCAGATGTATGCTCTTTTTGTAATAATTTCTAGTCATCATTTCTTACTTTCTGTCCTTAGTCTAAGATAGCAGTTCTCAAGCAGAGTCATGACTCTGTTGGAGGTTGAATGACCTTTTCACAGGGGTCACCTAAGACCATCTACTTATTAGATATTTACATTATGATTCATAACTGGCAAAATTACAGTTTTGAAAATAATCTTATGGTTTGGAGTCACCACAGCATGAAGAACTGTATTAAACGATCACAGCATTAGGAAGGTTGAAAACTCTGATATAAGACTTAAGCATTCCACATTCTTCAATGTTGTGCTCTTATAAGTGGCTGAGGATGAGCTCCAGCTCAGGAGCCAGGAGAGTACAAAGTGGGGTGTGCTGTTCTGGGCTGTTGTAGTCGTAGGGTGGGGAACAACAGAAGAGTCCAGTCTACCTGAAGGAAATGATGTTCCCATTTCAATCATTCTGTGAATCAATGTGAGGGCATCGGAAGAGAGGAGCCTGGGAAAGAAAGCATGAGAGACTGGGGAGAAGGATAAAGACTGACCTCAGCTTTGAAAAGAAGCATTTTCTGGTGCAGGACCAGCCTCATGCATCATGAAGCTTTTCTCCTCGCCCTTACTCTAGTCATGAACAGAGATATGAGAAGTGCTCTTTGAACTCAAAGCCTTGAGCCTCTCTACAGCTAAAGAACGTGTTAAGTTCCAAACATATGTGAGTCCCACCTTGGACTTGCCCAGGAAGCATTAACCCACAAGCTCCCCCTGGGCCTTTGAGAAGATGGGGACTGAGTGTGACATAAACGTCATTTGGAGCCAGAGGACTTATAGAAGGCTCGGTAGGCCAGACATGGCAAGAAGTGACCTTTGTCATTCCCAGACACAGAGGCCTGGGCTGCTCAACAGTTACTTGTCTAGGGCTTTTGGTGGCTGCAGAATTTTCTTTCCCTTACATGTAAAGTGCCTTGGCTGTAGAGGTGGCTTCTTGCCAAGCCGTGGAAATCCCTGGTTGGCTTAAGAGCAAATAGGGCTGATCCTGGAAATAACAGGCACTTTTGGGAGATCCTTGGAAATATCTGTGAGTAAAAACTCTAGCAAGACAGCTTAGGGCTATTGGCCTTGCAACACTGAAATAATGAAGCCAGGGTTTGGTCCTGTGCTGAGGACGCAGGGTACACTCACATTCAAGCATCTGCTCACACATCTGGCTTGTATTCATGACTGGTTTTTCGGTCATCGTAAAGTAGGTGACCCTACAGACCAGCTGTCCATCCTTTAAATATGTTTTAGGAAGCATTCAACTCTCCCTCCTACATACTGAAGGCCGTGTCTCGCCTGTGCAGTTTGTAATTCAACATATGAATTAACCAGAGCAATCGAATAGCTAAGAAAATAGGAAAAGGAGGTATCATTTGTAGCAGACACAAACAAGGGGAAGGAAGCATTCTGATTCTTCATAAACGCAGACAGTTGAAAAATGTCTAACTAGAGTATAATGCTACCTCTTGAGTTTTATGGACAAGGACGCTGGGGACACAGAGACCATTTTTCGTAGGGTGGCTTGTTTGTAGAGGGCTATGTTTCTGTTTATAAATCACTTACTTTTCCTCTCAGCAGCCTCCTAGGAGGACTTATCTTTCCTGCTCCAAAATTGAAGGCATCAAGGATCGCATCAGCTGTGACTTGCTGAAACTCAAAGCTCCTTCACCTTTTTAACAGTGTTTTCTCCAGCCCAGTTAAACTGGATCTTAGCTGTCTGGGAAAATTCTGGGTTTAAGAATACAGCAGGCAACAACAGATATTTATTTATTTTTTATTTATTTATTATAGATTCTGGGCATCAAACTTGGGTATCCACGCATGCAAAACAAGCCCCTTGCCAACTGAGCTATCTCCAGAGTTACAGGAAAGTTTTCTTTTTGTTTGTTTGTTTTAGTTTTTGGTTTTTGTGTTTTGTTTTGAGAACGGAACATCTAAACTGAGTCCTAAAAGACGACAAAGAGCTAAGCATGTATGGGTATAGGAAACACAGAGTGTTCGCCTAGCAGGAGGCACAGCTTCGAAGAGGAAGTGTGCTGTGGGTAAGGAGACAGAAGCCATGAGACAGGAAGAGGGTCTTCCCGTGTGGAAAGCCTGGAGTGGTTGCCATTTTGGGTTTTTCTCTAAGTAGCGCTAATCTCAGCCATGCAGGTACCTATCGCCAGGAATCCGAGCACAGGGCTTTCTTCTTTGACTTCAGCAGCTTTACATCTGGAGGCTTGAAGTCCTATCCTTATCTGTTTGCTCAGTGACTCTGTTCTTGCAGCGACTGCAGTAACATCTTTAAGCGATTTCATTTAGGGGTGGGAAGACGAGGTGACTCAGCATTTCCGAATGCATTCTGCTCTTGCTAAAGACTGGAGTTTGGTTCCCAGAAGCCACTCTGGGCAGCTAACATCTTCATCTAACTCGAGGTGATCAGCTGCCATCCTCGGGCCTCCATTGGCATTGCACACCCATACATTAAATATTCACACACACACATAAGTAAAAATGAAAATAAAAAAAAATCTTTTTACAGATTTCACTTAGTATCAAGTATCATCACAAATAAAACCTACAATATTATGTGTGGAGGCAAACTATGATTTAAAAAACTATAACTAATGATGTCTTTAGAAAAGGTTATGAAAAAATATTCTACCCAGCCCGATTCACCTTGTAATTAGGACAGTCCACCACCACCCTGCTAACAACATAGTTCAGTCTCCTTGTTTGCTGTGGCGCCATGAGTGAGAAGTGCACCCCCATAGGCTCACACACTTGAACACTTGCTCTTCAGCTGGTGGCACTATTGGGAGATTTAGGAAGTGAGAGGCCTTGGTAGAATTAGTGTGTCAGTAGCGGTGGGCTTTAAGAGCTCACAGCTTTGCTTATTTCCGGTTTCCGATATCGGCGTCACATGATCTCTCAGCTTCCTGCTCTTGCTTCTTGCTCCGATGCCTCCCCACTATGCTGGACTCTTCTCCCTCTGGAACCATGAAGCCCAGATGAACTCGTTCTCCTATACGTTGCTTTGGTCAAGGTGTTTTATTTATCACAGCATCAAGAAGCCAACTAATATACTTGGAGAGTAATGGCTTGTTCAAGATCAGCAAATGCCTTTATTCCTAGGACCTGAGCCCAATTTCTTAATAGTTTCACAATTTTAGTTTTTACTTTTGCCTTACACTAAAACTTTAGATGAAAATCTCAGGTGTTTCCCTGTGATACTAGTCCAAGGGCTGAAGACAGGAAAATGGCAAAAGGAGCAATAATATTAATATGATTGTCCTATGGGTTGCATTTTTAGATCTTCACCCATAGAGCTGCATTTAATTGTTCCTGTCAAAGAGACTCAATAGTACTTATGAAATGAGTCTGACACTGGGAATATTCCCACACAAATCACCACAGAATGTGAGTCTGATAAGTATATTTTTTTCTTTCTTTCTTTCTTTCTTTTTCTTTTTCTTTCTTTTTTTTTTTTAGACAAGGTTTCTCTATGTATCCTTGGCTGTCCTGGATTTGCTTTGTAGGCCAGGCTGGCCTCGAACTCACAGAAATCCACCTGCCTCTGCCTCCTGAGTGCTGGGATTACAGGTGTCTGCCACCTCACCTGGCCTGATAGTATATTTCTAACCATCACACTACCTGAATTGCTATTTCCTAGTTTCATGCCTTTGACTCATGTATTTGGCTTGTATCTCCCTAGATATAGAGGCAGTTTTATCTAGTGCCACATTAAATAGATACACAATACAGAATGTAAAACAGTATGGCTTGTTTCAAAATATGGGGCTTGGGAGGCTTTTGGGATCTAGGAACGGTCACTATCCGAAAAACTGGTTCATTTATCCCAAGTCTGAGAAACAAATAAGGCTCATGTAGATGGAATTTAAGTCTCAGAAGACATCAGGAAGGTAATTTCAAAAGCAACACAGCTGTGCAAGTCACCACACACTTATTTTAATCTTCCTTATAAACCCTATCAAACACGTGCTTCATCATTCAAAAACTACACCCCAGACTCAAAGCTGCTTTCCTTCTGCTTTTAAATAACTACCTGCAGCAACCTTTTACACTTATTTTTTTTAAGGCAACAGAAAATGTGCACACAAATGAGAAAATTAAACAGCTTGGTAAAAATATGCTTAGCCAGAGCCCCATACTACACACAAGCACGCGCACGCGCACACGCACACACACACACACCCACACACACACACACACGCATGTACGTACATATGTATGTAACCTCTACAAAAAATAGCCAGACCAAGCCAGAGTCTGCAGCAAGTCTACAGGTGTGGTTTATAATGCGTCTGTAGGATTAGGATCAATTCTCTTGGGAAATAACAGCTCCTCCGAAACTGCTTCCTTGAATGGTAACTGCTGTGGTATTTCATTAGCTTCTGTGAAAAGGGCAGGTCAAACATGCATTAAGTTAGCCGGTTTGTACTCTTTGTGATGTATTGTCTTATAAATGTAGGTCTTGTCAGGTTTGGGGCCAAGCCTTGTGTCATTCATCCTGCTGAGCACCCCATCCATTCTCAGGATGGACCACCCCACAGCCCGGGAAAAGCTGCTACAAGGCTTTTCTCAAGGTTTCACACTCAGGCTCGCAGTTCACTGTAACCAAGACTGTGTCAAGAAATTTAATCTCTTCCCTGGCTTTCACCTTATGCCTATATGGTTTACTGTATGCGAACTTAATGCACTTCTCTGTGTATTTTATTTTATATCTTTTGAATAGGTCAGCTGCACAGTTTACTTGCCTTCTAGAATGTTCCTTATTCCCTGCCAGTCTTGGACACAGGCTGCTTTAAGCACCATTGGCAGCTGCTTACATACCTTACTTACTGCATCTGTTGCCCTCAGCTCAAGCTTAAGGCAGCACTATGCTAGATTCGTCAAATGTCTCCAAACCACTCCACAGGAAGGCTGTCAATGCGCTTACATATCCTCTGACTCCATAAGGTGAGTCTTGGCTCCCACCAACTTCCAGACGGTGTCTGCTCTGGATGGATGTCAAGGGTCTTCATGGCTGAGGTGGAGTCCACAATAGCACATGGGGCCATATGGTTCTATAAAGTGGCCCCAACAAAGGCATAATTAAGAATACACAAACACATTTAGCAAGTGGGAATTACTAAAATTAAAGAAAGTAAAAATTCCAGGTTTTAGAATCACCAGAAATATGATAGCCTTCAAACAGAGTATTTAGCACACTTAAAATAAAGTGTAATTTTATACTTATGGAGAAATTCCAGTCTGCAGCTACTAAAAATTTTAGCTGAAATGTAGATGATAAAATAGGAAATATATCAAGCTCTTTGTGCACACAGGTATTTTGACAACTTCTTAATGTGACCCAACATGAAAAAGAACTTTTGAATTTTGACAGTTTACCAACAAATACTAATACTAATAAACGCTTTCTACTTGACAGGCATTATGGCAGATGCTGGTGGGTTTTTTTTTTTTTTTTTTTGGTTGTTGTTGTTTTTGTTTTGCTTTGTTTTTTGTTTTTTGTTTTGAGGAGCACAGAATCTAGAGAGCTGGTGCATGTGGAGAAGTTCGGCCACACTGAGGGAAGCATTCAATTGCTGGTAGCAAGAACTGTTTGCTTAGGCGAGAGGAGGAACTAATTGATCATTCTGAGTATATAAAATGGCACTGCAGCCTGACCAGAATGGATGAGGGAAATGAAGGGTGTTCCAGGTCTCAACAACAACCACCACCACTCCAGAGAACCGACAGCACAGGCTATAAGACAGCAGGTACGGAGAAGGGTGCCTGTTCAGGGGCCATGTTGTCAAAAGACTGAATGCCACCGGAGGTCATAGGAAGTTGAGGTGTTTAGGAGAGAAGCAGATAAATTAGAACTGAGAGGGGAGAATATTCCAGAAAGGGAAGAGACTAAAGACACTCACCAGTGAGGAGCAGCAATATTTAACCCAAGCAGAAGATGCAGGGGTATAATCAAGCCTTAAGTAGGAAAGCAAAGGTGCTTGAGAGTAACTGATGGGGTGAAGAGGGTAGAGTGGTGATGGGTGAGGTGTCTGCAGGAAGGGGGAACAGATACGTAGCGAGTATGTACTCTGGATAAGATTTCATGTTGTATTTCTCCGCTATGCACACAAAAAAAGAAAAAATCCTTGTTCCCTGTGCTGGCAGCTAAGTCTCCCCCTTTGCTCTGGACTGAGTGTTGTCACTGAAGAAGTGGACAGAAAGAAAGTTGCCAGCACCATCCTGTACAAGCTCCGGGAAGGGTTTGATCAGCTCACATTTCTGTTTGCAAGTTTTAAAATCTCTCCATGCTCAATAAATATTTGTGGAATAAACACAGCAGAAGTCTGGCGTGGCGGTACCCATCTGTAATACCACCATTCGGGGCGCTGAAGTGAGAGGACCCACAAGTTCTAGGCCAACTTGTTTTTCACGGCACACTAGTGTCTCAAGGACAAGAGCAACAGCAAAAAGCAGGGAAGCCAACAACAGCACGATGCTGGTAACTGAACTACAAAATGGATTTTTAGAGGTCATGATTCAGATGGCAATTTTGAGGGAAAAAAATGCTTTTTGAGAAATGTCAATTTACAGGATATTCTCCACAGTTAAGTGGACACTGGGGACTGACTTTCACCTGAACTCTGGTGCGCCATATTTGGCCATGTCCCCTTCATGGGGAGGCCTGATGGCTGGCACTCAGAGGAAGGATAGCAGACTACCAAGAGGAAACTTGATACCCTAGCATCAAATTCAAGGGGAGGAGGTCCCCATCAGTCACAGTCATAGGGAAGGAGAGTGGGGTGAAAGCGGGAAGGAGGGAGGGAGGGAGGGAGGATGCATGGGATGGAATAGCAATTGAGATGTAATATGAATGATTTTATTTTTCAATAAAAAATAATTAAAAAAAAAAGAGAGAAATGTCAATTTAAACAGCAAAGGTGCTTACCAAATTCAGGAAGAGGAGAGTAGGTGCGGGAGGAGGAAAGTCATTCTCGGGACCCTCCATGAAAGCAGAGAAAAGCAGGTTTCTAACTTTAGGCAAGCTGTATGTTTATAGAGATACTTTATAAATAGTCCATGAAGGGATCAACATGTTCTGCCCTCTGTAAGAGGCATATAGATGGTCTGTCTCAGGGCTCTGTCTGAGGCTGTTCCTGACCCACATGGGTTAGATATAAAGAGGATCAATGGGGCTGGAGAGATGGCTCAGAGGTTAAGAGCACTGACCGCTCTTCCAGAGGTCCTAAGTTCAATTCCCAGCAACCACATGGTGGCTCACAACCATCTATAATGTGATATGATACCCTCTTCATGCAGACACAGCACTGTATACATATTAATAAATAGATAAATCTTAAAAAAAAAAAGGATCAATGGTGGAACCAAGTGGAAGAATAGAAGGATCCAGAACCTAGCCCCATTTGAAGGCAGAGGAGACTCCACACCATGATGGCACGGCTCAGCAGAGTAGAGAGAGGAGAGAGCCAACAGAAGCTCCTCAAAGGAGAGAGCTTGTGTTATTCCTAATAGAGATACAGGGGCTGCAGTCTAGGGTAGAAAGGGAGGGAACATGTTGACAGCACTGGCACTTGGCAGTCTTCAGGGAATATTTGGTGACCAACATTCAAAAGGAGAAGGGCAGCAAGAACCAGCTTGGAAGTTGTGGACTAGGTTCCTTTCAGCAACTTCTGAGAGTTGAATTAAAAAAAAAAAAAAGAATGCATTAAGGTGGGAATGTGTGGAAAATGCCTTTTATCCAAACATTGCTGCTGTGAAAGCAGAGGGCTAAGGTGTTGGAGGCCACTCTGGGATACACAGCAAAGCCCTGTCACAAATGAGCAAGCAGAATAGAATGCAACTCTAGAAAACGTAGATTCCACCTCTGGTATGCACTGCTGAGACAGAGCCTGCTAACTGTCAGGAGTGTCCCACTTGAGAGACCAAGTCTACAAGCTCCAGTCTGTCCCTTTAGAGAGCAGACTATAGATAGGGCTGCAGATGATTGTGAGCAGATGGGCCTGGCCACTTCACATCCTACTCCCTGGAACAGCTAAAATTTACAGAGAACCCCTTACCTTATCTTCGATGCCTTTTTTTCATAGTTGAACATTCTGAAAAGGAGCATGTCAGTGATGCGTACTCTCTTATTGTTAGTATGAATTGTGGTGTGTGTTGGTAACACCTCTACCCTGAACCCTTGACCAGAGTCAATGGTTTGATTCTGAGCATGGCTGTACTGATGCTGATTTGCTGATCTTGGTACATGACTATTCTCACTCCTCAGGGTTCAAAACACATTCTGTTTTTCATAGAGCTTTTAAAGAATTGTTGTTCTTAAGATGATAAGGCTTGGGTGCTGGAGAGAAGGCTCAGTGGTTAAGGGTGCTTCCTGCTCTTCCAGCGGAAGAGTTTGGGTCCCAGCATCCATGTCAGGTGGCTCACAACTGTAACTAAAGCTCCAGGGGATCTAACAGCCTCAGTGGGCATCTCATATATCATACATGCATGCACGCATGCACACACACACACACACACACACACACACACACACACACACATGTTTTGAAAATGTAAGGTCCAATGTTTAAATTCTGTTCTAATGACCTTTAGAAATTATGGGTCCCATGTGAAGTAAGTCCTTATTTATTTCTGCATGTGGAAAGCAGTTTTACAATTAGTGAAACTACTCAGACTAGTGGAAGTTGGGACTTGTAGGGTTCTTAGTATCAATGACACACATAGGACAGAATCCAGGCCTGCAGACGCACATACACACAGGCCCCCACTGTCAACACACTTACAGAGGCAAATTCACTTGCCCATTAGCTAAAAATATTTTGAGTTTTAGTTAGCAGGAAAATATAGTTTCCAACAGATTTCTAGTAAGGTTACAAAACATGTATTAATTTTAAATTCTATAAAAATTTATGAAGTTTTATAGAATGCTTCTAGAATTAATGGAAAACACAGCCAAAATACAACTAATTCAAACAGAATTGACCTGTACACTTTCAAGTGTGTCTCGCGGTGTACCATTTAGGGCCGTATTATTAGTTCCAGTGCATGGAAACACATATGAGCTGGGTCTCACTCTCTGGCAAAGGGTAGAATGAGTTCATGAAGAGGAGGACAATCTGAGTTTGTTTGTTTGTTTTTTAGTTTTTCTAGACAGGGTTTCCCTGTGTAGCCCTGGCTGTCCTGGACTTGCTTTGTAGACCAGGCTGAGCTTTGAACTCAGAGTGCTGGGATTACAGGTATGTGCCATCGTGCCTGGCTTGTCTGCTTTTTTTTTTTTTTTTTTAACTTTGGACTATTTTTCAAATTGTTATGAATGTATATATTTGTATGTATGTTGGGGTGTACCAGTTGCTTTCATTCATATATCTGTTGTATTGGTTCAGATGTTATACTGACTTTCTGTAACAGAGGAAACTGTTTCTAGCTCTAGATTGGCTAGGGTCCTCAGTGTGGTCTGAACTAGCATACCAACCCACCTTGGAACTTCTGAAGAACATAAGTTCTCGTGCCTGGCCCCTGGCCACATGCTTCCTGTAGAGAACCTGAGGAGGAGCAGTAGGCAGGGCCTGCAGTTAGAGTTGCTTGTCCATGAAACCCTCACGCTCAGATTTGAGCATCATGGCTTAGTCTGACAGCGTTTACAATCAGACCATGATTAAGGAATTGCGGAGATTACACCTTTAGAAGTGTACTCTTGTAATTTAGGATACAATGCCAGGATATCTTAGAATCTTGGATTTTGAACAGTCAGCTGTGATCTGGCTGAATCCCAGTGAGGCAGCGAGGATGAGGCCTGCTGGCAATGGCACAGGGCCTTTCATATCCCACTGTCTGTCTCCAGGGCTTGCTACACTGGCCCAGCAGAGCTGATGTCTAATCGTTTTGTTGGTGTAGATCTTTTTGAGAGTCTGAGTGTTGCAAGCCATAGGGATCACATTATGTTCATGAAAAACTATTTACAAATGTACCCCAGTGTTTAGGAAAAAATCCCCCAAGAAAGAGAATTTATAGAATTTTCTACTCAATGAGCAACAAAGTGTTTTCTGAAAATAAATTCACTGAACTGGAAAGCATTTGTGAGTTGGGGTGAGGGGTAAGGCAGTCAGGGATGAACTGTGGAGGAGGAGCAGAGTGAGGCAGGAAGGCAATGCAGACACATTTCCTGCCTTAACTTTGTCTTTTCAGGAGTGATTAGGGCATAATGAATAAACAAGACAAATAGAGAAAATAAAGTTTAAAAATAACCCAGAGAACTCTTTGTTTTAAAAGATGTCTACATCTTAACAGCACACGTTTTATCAGCTTCTATTAGGGCACCTACGGTAGCAACTTTTGGTACAGAAACTTTAATCAGAAAATGCAAATGGCATTATCTTTAAATTTATGGAAGAAAACTGGCATCTTCCTACAGTCTCCTAGGAACAGTCAGATTAATGAGCATATTTCTTCCCAAGCTGAATGACACTGCACCGTGTACACAGGACACACTCAAATAGTTACCCTAAGAAGGCATGGCTAGAAACAGAGGAAATCTTGTTTTCAAATTTTTACTGAACTTTTAATAAATAGTCAGACCAATATGAAATCATCTACATTACTGTGTAGTAAAATAAAATGATGAGTTAGCTGGCCGCATATGTTTCCAGATAAAAAGAATCTATCATGAGAGCAGCTCTCCCTTTTAAATCCGACTGTAAGGACTTTCGTGTCCAAGGCATGACTGCCCCCACGTGGAGCACTTGTGCATCACCATAAGAGGCAGAAATCTTGAGCAGAAACAAGGATGAGAATGGCCTTAGCATTCGCTGAGAGACATTATTCTAGATCCATGCTCATCTTTGGTACAAGCAGTTACACACGGACACTGACAGATCAACTAGAAAATGCTAATTATGAAATTACCCCCACTACTCCGACAATGTTCCAGAGACCAATAAAGCCTTTTTGGTCGGAGTTGTGGATTCAGACCCTTGTTGTATGCACTGAATCACTGACTCAGCGTCAGTATCTTAACAGACTCCTGCTGTCACTCGTGCACACCTAGGTCCAGCTCTTATCCCCACGCCAGCCCTCCCTCCTATACCCCGAGGCTGCCTAGGTGACTTTCACCGAGACTCCTCGTTCAGTGTCTGTGGTTTCAGTGGTCTACTAGCACATATTTGGAAATGTGAAAATCTATCTTTTCTGTTTATTTTCTTCAACTAAAGTGTTAATTCTACAATTCAGAAAAATATTAACACAAATTTTCAGGAAAAAAGGGCTTTCTTTTTTGTTTCAGGAGAGATTAGAGTATTTTATTTTGCCCAATCAGAGCCCTTCAGCAGAGGCATTCATATACATATATATGAACATTTTCCAGAAACATTATTTTGTAATACATTCTTAAAATACCAGCTTAATGGTATTTATTTACAAAAATATTTCATTACCTAATTTTGAACCTTTTTGCTGTGATGACAGTTTTTTTTTGATAAGTTACAGAAATGCAAAATAACTACAAAGTTTGAAAACATTTTTAGTGTTTCAATAGTGCTTCTTTAAAAAACAAAACAATACATAGATAATTTAAAAATGTACTTTGAAAGCATACTCCAGTAATTATCTCAGAGATAGTTACTGGACTGAGCAAACACAAAGAGAAAAACGCACGAGCTGAGCAGTGCGCATGGCGTTGACACACAGGCTAGCACTCTGGACCAAGCATGCTTGCCCTTAGTGTGAACAATGCTAGGAAACTAAGTCTGTCTTTTTTATAATTTTTTTTGGAAACACATTTACAGTGAACCAAAGGTGTAACTAGAAAGTACCCCCACCCCCGATTCTAGCTACCATGTTGAGCAGAGGTCACGCCTAAAGTGTCACAGTACTATTTACAGAAAAAGAAAGAAAAGAAAAAGAAATCAAGCTATCATTTCTTATCATTGCACTACCTCCCATTGATGTGCTAAGTTTGCTTGAAACTCGTTATACTGTCTCAATTGGAGCAAAGTTTAGAAAACAAAACACAAATGGTATTAAAAACAAACAAACAAACAAACCACAAAACATCAAAACCCCAAACTCACATAAATAGAAGTGCACAACAAGGAACAATTTACCCGTTTTAGATGCCTAAGTCAAATGACCTAAAATGAGTTGACACTAGCATTTACATTTTATAGACGATATAAAATTTAAACCATGTGCCTCACTGAAAAATACTGGCAGAAGTGCATGCATGTTTCCTCTGAGGACAGGTAGGGCTCAACCCTAAGCAGCTCTGGAGATGTCACTGAATTCATAAATGAAACGGGCCAGTAACTTCAGACCCAGAATTGGAAAGTTGCTAAAATCATTTAACTCCCCCACAAAAGCTAAGCTACAGTTTTGCCCTGTTCCTTTGCGACAACTGTTTTCTGTCCACAGAACCCTCACAGCACCCGAGCAGAGTGATGACCTTGCAGCACTCTACAAGCAGATCGGAAGAAGGGGCCACAGACAAAGGCCTGCAGCTGCATAGTCATTTCCAAGTCAGAAGCACACTTGGGCATCAATTTCAACCCAGAACAAACACTGAAAGAAAAAGATAAAACAGAAAACCAGAAGGGACACTGACTACACAGCAGTACTCTTCTCAAAGTAAACGTAGATTAAAAAGCCTAGGAGTATTAGTTAAGTATCAAACTGATAAGGAACAAATTCTATAAACTAAAAAATAACCTTCATTGACAAAAATACATAAACTCTGTTTCCAGTTTTGGAAATTTATTTTTAAAAAAGGTAGAAGAAAATATCTGGAAAACCATTTTCAATATATATATATTTTAAAACAATCGCTAAGATAGGCATCCAATGGCAAGCTGAAGCTATGGAAAAACTTCTAGAAATTACTGTTGTGGACATTTCCTCTTAAAATAATATCAGTATTTGAAAATATTCTGCAGAGGGTTTTTTAAAACTATATAATTGTATCTTGTCATTCTGTGAAGACTTTTCAATGATGCATGACGTTTTAAAACTTAATTGTATCTCGATATGAGATACCAGTATTTCTTATTATAAGCATAAAACATAACTTTTGTATGGATAATATACATACTTTTTAAGTACTTTGACTTAACAAGTTTACCATTTTTAAAATTAAAGAGTACATTTATAAAATTCATCTAAAACCAAAAGTATACTTTCTAGCAATGTATAAATATAACATGTTACCATGTGATTTTAAAACAACTCTGAAAGTGTCGCAACAAAGACCAAGAACATACAGCAAATGATGTCATTTGTTTTCATCTTTAAAAGCTGTACAAAACCCTATTAAAGGTTTTAACACTGGTTGGTTTCAGGTGCAGCTAGCAGCATATTCATGATTTTGGTATGTTTCATACACATGGATCACTTGGTTTAAACCGAAAAGTGCAGATTAAATAAATGACAATAAAAAGTTATCACCTAAAAAAGTGCAGAAAATTCAAGTTTAAAGTTCAGTGCTCTTTATTTTGCAGAAACAAATAAATAAAGTCCCCCAAGTTAAAATAAATCTTTGCCACAAACCAAAACCAAAACCAAAAAACCTTTGGAGATAGCGTCACTATTGTCACATGCGAAATGCCTTGAGCAAAGCACGGATGAGGTGAACGCAGGACTTGGGATAGAACTCGGAACAGCCCCCTTCCTTACCTGGTTCCCAGCACCTCCTTCATCTACACGTATGTACCCTTTCAGACTTGGTTCACACACTTCAGCAGAACCAACGAGCAGTCCTAGGCAAATTACTACAGCAATGTACTTGCAATGAACGACAGATGTACATGACAGTATTTTTCCATGGAAACCTCAAATCAGGAACAGGTTTTTCAGATCTATAACCAATCTTTGGAAACACTATGGCTGAAACACGAGCGAGTGTTAAGGTGGTGCCACATATCAAACAGAGAGAAAGATTCTGACAAAATGCAATACTTCAAATAACACTCTAAGCAAACAGACTGATTTCAGTTTGCAAAATGAAATGAACTGGGTATGTGGTACATTCAGAGAAATTTCTTCCCATTAATAAAGTTAACTGAGAAGTACTTGAATTTCAGAAGCAAAGACAGATGAGGGTACAGAGAAGACAGACAGACAGACAGACAGACAGACAGACAGACAGACAGACACACACACACACACACACACACACAGATTTTTATTTTCTGATATTTTTTACTTTGATCTTGTTGTTGTTATTGTTAGAGCTTGCTGGTGACTACTGCTTTTTGCATCAAAATGGACAGGAGTAGGTTGGGGCAGGCAAGCCATCTCAGAACACAGCCAATCCCACGGGTTGGTTATCTTTACAGAATCAAGCACTGCTCCGGGAAGCTTGTTTTCTCTATTCAAAAATACATTGTACTTCCTAGTCCTGGTCTCTTAGCTTGTTGTGCACAATGTATAGATCAGTTTAAAAAACAAAACAAATAATTTAAAATAATGAATTAAGATTTTTTTTTTATAAAATCAAACTCTGGTAAGCACATCTACTTGTCTATCAGTAAATAATTACAACTTTGATTCATCTCATTTACAGGAGTTAAAACGACTGCAGAAAGGAATTTGATACACAAACAATACAACAAACAGCTGAGGCTCCACACAGAGTCAAGCAGTGCGTTACGTTACCTAGTTCTTTTCAACTGTTTAAAACTTTTGAGTATTAATATCCATAAAACTATACCTTTTAAAAAAGGACCCAGTTCTTCCAATGAGCTATCATGGAACATGGGTTTAATGCACAATATAAAATGCAAATTAAGTTATTTGTAAATTTCCAAATGTTCAGAGCACAGACATGAAACAGATTTTTTTTTTAATACTTTCTACAGATTCAGAAACTTTTAAAAACAATTATAGTTTAAAAACATTTTTTATCTTGATCAATTCTCTTTTTCACATATATTTCATCCTTACTCGGTGCTATTTAAAGTAAACTCCGATGTAAACTTTTGTATCCAATAGTGCACATTATAAAATGTAAACAAAAGATTTATTAATGAAAGAGAAACAGCAAAGTGACAGACTGAAAAGGTGACGATGTCTTACACGGAACTTTACTCATCACACGGAACAGCAAACCACCACGCTTCCCATCCAATTGTGCTCTGCTTGTTCTTAAGGACTCAGTACAGACTTTCACAGAAGACAACAGGTAAGGTTCATGCGCCCACTTCACCTCGCCTCTCCCTTTGTGGCTTTAACAATTACAGCCCCTGGCTCTGCGTTACAGGCTGCTTCCCCTCTAGGCTGCCAGGTTACCACGAGAACCAATCATTCGGTGCCTACTGACACTTAATGCACATCGCTCTTTATTACGGGAAAAATCAGTCACTGAAGTGAACTTATTTTCCTTTCTTTTTGCTTTTAGTATTTCAGAGGGATATGTACAGGTTTGTGATGTATTTCTACAGGAGATATTTTGTAGGTCATCAGACTAGACTCTTGGGAAATTAGACAAGAGACACTTGCAGTTTTCCATGCGGCAGCATGTGCACTAAGATTAAACTGGCTCATCACCTGAGTGTACTGGAACTGTTAGCAAATAAAGGAGATTTTAAAAAGGGAGCTGAGCATTTTACTGATAAATGATAAAACACTGTTGTTTTTAGCAATTTTAATTAAATAATGCAAGGGTACATTTGGTTAAACATTTTATAAAAATTCAAGCAAAATTAAAAACAGCCAATTTCAACGTTTCTACAAATTTAACCAGTAACCGTTTTGGTGAAGTCTACCTTTAGCAGAATTGATGTGAACAAGGGAAAAAGACATTGAAGAATTCTCCTCACCACAATGGAGGTTTTCTTACTTTCTACATCGCATGGCCACCACGTGGAAACTCTCAGAAGATGAGCGATTCAGTCATGCGCTACACTTTTCCACGAAAAGTGATATATCACCTTGTTTTGCTTTTGAAAAACTAGGAATTGAACACAAGTATATAATAACAAGAACCGAAGAGGATCCCATACACCAGCTGTGTGTACGCTCTGACTACTTAAAGCCTGCCACTCAGCACAGTCAAAAGATGAGGGGACAGTTTTGCTCTTTCACTAGTGACACTGATGACCAGTCTGCTTGAGAGAGGGTGAGTCCAGACAGCTGTTCAGAATGCAGTCCAGACACAAATGTGAGCATTGGGACTTAGGCCTTCTGATTCCCTGCCTCTCCCCCACATCAGATCAAACACTGATGGCACACACAACGGCACAAAATCTTTTGGCATATGAAAGTTTAATACAGGAATGATCCAAGAAGGAGCCCGCCAGGCTGTCTCAGCATCCCTCTGTATGCTCATCTGTCACTGTGACCCCACTTAGATCTCCGCTTGTCAGCCCACAGCCAGCACGCACCATGTGCTCCAGTCTGCACGTATGTAGATTCTTCTCAGTTAAAGCCGTGTGACTGAGGTAAAACAGTGCATGATTGTGCTGGGAAAGATGCTTCCAGCAATGCGCATCCCTTTTATGTCGCCTTTCCCAGATACGCCAATGACACCGACAAGGAAATTTTCTTTTCCTTCTGGTTGAAGTTACACTTATTGGATTCTGGTTGTCAGAACTGGTACCACTTTTTATCTTTGTATTTCAGCATCATCTACAAGAAGGAAAAAAAAATCAAGAAAAGTATGTTTTCAAAATTCAAGAAAACTATTTATGAGTGGTGTCCATTCTGGACTGATATTATTATACAGTGCTTACTTCAATTTATTTAAAGTAGCATGAATTGTTTTATTTAGACAAAATGGCTATATTCATTAAGACATTATCCCAGAAGGTGCTCAGTTTCTGATATGTATTGTAATTTTTACTTGATGTGTGATTTAGTTTGGTGACTAGCAAATCACTTTAAAAAATAAGAGAGTTGTCATGTCTCAAATTAGAACTAAAAGTAATACTTTAAGGAATTAGGGAAAGAAAGGCTGGAAAATCTACTGCCATCTCAAAATTTAAATCTTGGCCAATTTCAACCTTTCTACAAATTTAACCAGTAACCATTTCGGTGAAGTCTACCTTTAGCAGAATTGATGTGAACAAGGGCAAAAGACATCAAAGAATTCTCCTCACCACAATGGAGGTTTTTTTTACTTTCTACATTGCATGGCTACCACGTGGAAACTCTCAGAAGATGAGTGATTCTGTCAGGTACTACATTTTGAGCCTTTGCTGTGCCTGACAAGAAATGCCTCACTTTCCTTAATTGATTTCAATTGATCTGTACAATTTTTGGGTGTGCATCATTTCTTCCTCATTTTATAAATCAAAACCCAAAGCTTCTAGGTTTTACTCAAGGTTAATGGACTGCAGACTCTGGGATTTGGGCCTGGCAATCTGAAGCCAAGTGTGTATGAATACTCCTCAATGCAATGTCCGCGTTAGGCTCTCCAGTGTGGCTCACAGCTGTCTCTGTAGAAGGGAAAGGCAGCTGTGCTCCTTGTCTTTGGAATGTGCAGAGAGTGTGAAGGTGATGGAAGTGCTTCTGCAGCACATGCTTATGGCAACAGAAACCCTGCCCTACACTGAATGCTACTTGCCTACACTGGAGGTACCTGTGGGCACCCCGACGCCCTTGAACACTCTAGCCAAGTATCTTCCAGGTCAAATTGTCTCCTTTATACAACATAAAGAAAATATGGCTAATGGTTGAAAAAGCAAATGAATGTTCTTAATATAGGGACTGGACAGTCAAAGATAAAAGTAACTTTGATGTTGTTCATCTGGCCAGGAAGCTAAGATATCTTCATAGGCCAATCTAGAAACCAAACATGAGAAGTCACCAGGACAAAGCATGAAGGAGTCACACATGTGCACAATAATAATGTGTGCTTTATACGAAGGTGTTTAAGCTGGCCAGAAACAGCTTAAGAGATTTATTATTATTTTATGTGCATAAATGCTCCTGCATGTAGTTTTGTATGTGTGTCATCTTACGTTGCAAGGCCAGAGGAGGGCCTTAGATCTCCTGGAACTGAATCTGCGGAAGGCTATGAACTGTCAGGTAGGTGCTGAGAACCAGATGCAGATTCTCTGCAGGAATAAGAAGTACCCTTATCCGGGGAGCCACCTCTGCAGCCCACAAATCACTTTTTCATTTGTCTTCTTGTTTTGTTTTCTGAGACAGGGGTTCTCTGTGTAGCCTTGATTGTCCTGGGCTCACTTTGTAGACCAGGCTGGTCTCAAACTCACAGGGATCCTCCTGCCTCTGCCTCCGTGAGAACTGGGATTACAGGTGTGTGCCACACTGCCCGGTGCACAAATTACTTTTCAATAAAGCCATGAAACAGTCAGCAAATTTAGACTGTGTAAGCATCATTTATGGATCCCTACATTTTATGGCCTCTGTTTCTGAGGTTCATGAATTCACCGCAAAAGCTGTTCCGCTACCTCTCCATATGCTTTAGTCTACAAGACACAAAGACTCACGTTAACTATTCTAGTAACTTAGATCTACCTGGAAGAACCCAGGAGACAAGGATTTCCTTCTCAGGAAAAGGTGCCTGCAGGCTTTGAAGAGTTAGGGAAGGCTGCCATTCCTATTGAGGCCACTGACAAACAGCTGAAAAGCTTCTAAATTGCTGACAAAGGTCCTAATGGCGGGCATGCTCCTTCAAATGGTACAGACTTGAGGAGAGGTCAGGAACAACAGCCATATTTGTGTCATGTCTCCTTCTTGTAGTAAAAATAGGAACTTGCAATTGTATAAATTTCATGCTTGTGGAAATAACAGAGTATACAGAATGTAGTCACTGTGCTGTTTGCTGTGTCTAGTTCCTTGGGTGGCTGTGTGCCAGGCATACCTCGTGAGCATGTTTGGAGAACGAGTCTGCACTGGACAACATAGCTGCAGTCCTTTCCTCCAAGTCGCTGAGTTTCTGCCCTCTTTCATCCAAGGCCAACCTGGCTCGGGCCAATTCACCCACAACTCCGGATGCAGCTCCTTTCACACCTTCAATCCCACCGGGACCTGGGATGTGCTGCGCAAGGCTCCTGGAGGCCTTTCCTGAAGATGATTCTCCAACTAGAAGGTTTTAATAAATTGGAGAAAAAATAAATAAATAAGAACCCCACCATATGGCAGCATTAAAACACAATTTGTGAATTGTGTGGCAATACAATTAGAATAGTTAACTTTATAACATACTTTTGTTGTGTTTTGAATTAATTTTAGATGCTTTTCCAAATAGCCAAAACTACAACACACTGTTCTAAATTCCCTACCATCATGCGTCCGCCTACCAATCATTCATCCAATCAGGACCTTGTGTATGGTAGGCAAGCTCCTTTCTACTTAAATTAACTCTCAACTCAGATCTTTCTAAAAATAAATAACTGTTGCCAGGTTTAAAAAAAAAATGTCCCCTTCAAGATGGCTATACTTTATTTTCTGGGAGGCAGGGATATGTCATCCTACGATAGGAAAGGGGCTTTACACATGACTAAGCTAAGGACCTAAGACCTGGATTGGTTATCTTGCATCGTCTAAGGAGAGCGATCAAATCACAGGACTCCTTAAGAGCGAAGTGCTCTTAGTAGTCAGGGAGAGATGTGGATTTAGAAAGAAAAACACGATACTGCCTTGCACTGCACAGAGACCAGGCCATGCACTGCTACCCAGAGCCTCCCAGGAAGAACCCAGCGCAGGTGCTGCCAGGTAAACCAGGCTTATTTCTAACACACAGAACTGAAGCCTAGACGCCGTATAAGTTGGGTTATTTTAGGTCATTTGTGGTACAACAGCAGTGACAGAAAGCTAATAAAAATAACAATTGACGGAGATTTCATTTTTAGTTTTTGTATTATTAATTTATCCAGTACTTGTAAAAATTCAGCTACAAATCTTTTGCCTTTGATGGGGACAGTGGGCCCTTGGCCACTCCTCTCTCTCTCTCTCCTTTCCAGCTCTATGAGGCAAGACGCGGTGCTCCCAGCAGACTGTTCTCCATTACCCAGCTCCAGACGACAGTCGGTCACTGAGGGTTGGGACTGTTGGCTGCGGAGAATCTTGCTGGGCTACAGCTTATAGCGTAAGAGAGCTGGTCTAGCATGTGTGAAGCCCAAGGCTCAGCTCCCAGTACTGGAAAAATACCCAAACAAATAAAGCCAACTTTCTTCCTTGTATGTTGCTTTCTCTTTGGCAGCCCCTTGAAGTTACACTGATTTTGGCTGCCTGAGAAAAATATTTTCCTGATTGAGGACAGAATGAGAAAGTAACTTTATGTCTTTGTGAGACCATGGATATAATTATTGTAATGAATATGGAAAGGTGTAATTTATACATGTAACAAAAAATTTCTATGGGTTGCATATTTTTGTCTTAAAGAAACATAAACTAAATTAAAGCAGCCAACTTACATAGTTCTTCTCTATCGAGAGACTGTGCCCCGCCTCCGAATAAGCCTTTAAAGAAGCCTCTGTTCGGTGCTTCCGGTGTTTCTACAGGAGTGAAGAGCTCACCGAGCATTTCCTTTAAAATGAAAACAAATTATAGTGGTAAAGCTTCAGGAAACCAAAGTGTAACTGACAAGGGCACACTGGAGATGCTGTAAGGTGGAGACGGATCCCTGGAGATTCCCTAACAGCTAAGGAGCACATTCCAAGTGGTCAGGTCAGGAGCACAGGGACTTACGCTAATAGTGAGCTTCTAACACCAGCTTCCCTGAGACGAACTAGCTTTTTCTCCTCCCACTATATTATTTGTTTGCATTAGGAACAAGACAGTATGCGTGCCGCGAGGATGAGGAGATGTAACTTCTGTGATCAAGACTGTGTTGGTTTCTATCCCAGGCTGGCCTGGAACAAAACATCTTTCTGTAAGTCCTGGGTCTGAACTAACATGGCCAGTGAGTATCTGATTTCAAGAAAACATTTCAATCTCATTCAAGAACTTATAATCTGTGTGGCAACCAAGTCACCTTCTGATAGAAAGAACATTCTCTACCAGCAGGCTGAGGTGGTCAGCACAACACCATGTTCAGTCTCAGAACTATCATCTTGACTGAAACCAGAACAACTGTCCTCTCTCATAAGCATGGAATTTTCATAAGCATCATTCTGACTCACGGAATTTGACAGACACGGCAGGAAGAGGGCAGAGTGGCTGGTACACTGTCAAGCCTGCCCTGAACTTCCTGTCAGCAGTCTGGCGACTACAGGGAGAGGCTAGCCGTGGAAGGAGCACATAAACCTACGGACAATGAGCTACTAAATGGAGGAAACAGTCAGCTACAATCCTCCCGACTCAGACCAGGAACAAGGCGCGGTGTCCGCTCTCCCCACGCCTACTCACTAGAGCTTGCGGTCTTCGTGAGGGCATTAAGACTAGAAGGACAGAAAGAGATGACAGGAAGGGAGAAGTCCTTTACTTACCACAGAGCTTGATCAGAAAAATGCT
The DNA here is from genome assembly GCF_964271855.1 of Acomys minous. NCBI lineage: Eukaryota > Metazoa > Chordata > Mammalia > Rodentia > Muridae > Acomys > Acomys minous. The sequence continues at coordinate 128,695,174 of NC_140485.1, read as the reverse complement.
TTCTCAATGTTTTGATATAGTTAAGGCGTGTCTTCTTTTTTTTGTTTTGTTTTGTTTTGTTTTGTTTTTTGAGACAAGGTCTCTCTGTGTTAGCCTTGACTGTCCTGGAGTCACTTTGTAGACCAGGCTAGCCTCGAACTCACAGCAATCTGCCTCCGCCTGCCTCTGCCTCCCAAGTGCTGGGATTACAGGCGTGCGCCACCACGCCTGGCTCTTAATTTCTTATGTGGTTGTCTTTAGAAGATGATAAGTGTAGACTCTGAATTCATCAGTTTGTGTTCTTAGAACAGGAGGAGGCTTTGGGGGCTGCAGCTCAGAAACCTTGGCTTAACCCAAGACTTTTTTTCATTCACTTGCTTTTAAGAGATTTATAGTTTGAAGGCTAAAATGCAGACTGATGATCTACTGTGACAGTTGTATTAAGCAAATTAAATGTCTTAAAAAGACAAAGATTACATGTTTTTTCTCATTTTTGGGTTCTAGGTTTGTACTGATCCATAAATTATAATTATGTATAGATGACATGAGAGTAGAAGAAAACCATGTAGGGTACATGAGGACTAATTAGGGGGCAGACAGAGAAGGGAATGGCAGTGCGGGCTATGCCCCGAGTATATTATATATGTACACGAAAGCTTCCCTATGTAACCCAGTATAGTATAATATTATAAAGCATAAACAAAGCAAAAAGGGCCCGTGTTTCCCCACACTGGCTCATATGTGCATTCCTATGAGGAAAGGGGACAGACATGAGGACCCTCAAGCTCTACAGAAATTCTAATCTTTGCTGCTCACCTGAAGGTTTTCACACGTCTCTTGACTGTAGGTGAGTCTCTGGATTTCTGTCGGTGAAACAAGGTATAAGGCTTGTCCATTGTTGGCAAAGCAGAATGTCCTGGCTATCCGCATGTTGGTAAGCGGCAGGTAGTAAACATCCAATAGAGGTCTCAAGCTTGGCAAACTTGAGGGAAAATACATAATTTGTTAGTAATAAGCAACAAATTATTTATAGATGCTATAGGGCAAGTACAATGTGTAATAGTGCTATATACGAAGACATGGCGGTGAAAACCACTACCCTGAATGCTAGCTTAGAAAATTAATGAAAGAAAAAAAAGAAAATGGCTGTGGTCTTTAAACAGTTTAGTTTTTATAGCTGGGGCGGGGAGGGGATGCCATCTGTACTGCTGAGATCCTTGATTACTATTACATGAACGAAAACAACTTCTCAGTGTGTAAGGCTGTAAGCCACACAGTACTTTTTTTTACAATCTGGATTTTACAGTGTGATCCAAGCAGGAATGCTGCATGCATTACAAAATGACCTCCTTCTTACCTAAAAGTCATAATATGGCCATTGGCACAGAAGCACGCGAGGCAGACACTGCTGCTCAGTGCTACAATGTCGCCGCGAAGCACGAAGGAAGTCTCAGTGATACTCTGCTTATACGCACAGCTCTGCGTTGGCAGTGAGATGACTTTTGCTTGCTTTTCAGAACATATCACTGCATACTGGTTTTCACTAATTTCCTGAGAAGAGGAGGGGGAAACTGAAACAGGTCGCCGCTTTTTCAACTTCTCCTTTTCGTCTTTTTCTTCAGGAACGTTGTGCTCTTTCCAGGGTTCGTATGCAGGTGGCAACAAGCAGCCCGTGGCATCCAGAAATGCCATTCTCAAGATTGCACCTTTTAACCTCAATATAGTACCTAGAATGTAGAAGTTGAGTATATACTTCCATTTTTAAAATTTAGAGGAAATAAGCTTTTCCAACTCTGACACTAAACACACACAAATATGTTGACTGAACGTTGCACTGAACATGTAAAATTGTACCAGGTCTCTGATAAAATCCAAGACTCAAGGCATGTTATTTAGATGTCTGGAAAAACACATTATCACTACACGCTCCAAAAATAAATGTCAAATGTTAACAATTTACCATTAAATAATAAATTTTGCACACACATATCTGTGTGCAAGAGCAGAGATGGCTTCTCGGGATTCTTTTTCAATGTTGGTTACACTGAGCTCTGTGACCTGCTGAAGGAATAAATGAATGTTGTTTTCTTTAAATATAGAACTAGAAAATTAATTTTAATTAAAATATTTAAAACTGACTTGTATACACAGGCACCTGTGGAAGTGAGAGGGCAACTTTGGGAACTAGGTCTCTCCCCTGGTTTCTGAGGCAGGCCTCTTCTCCCCTGTGCAGTGCAGTCATGCTAGCTGGCCTGAGAGCTCTGGACCACTTTCCCTGTCTCACCTGATATGGGAGTGCTGTGTTTACAGATGTGCACCATCTGCTCTGAGCTATTCATGTGAGGTCTGGAGACTGAACTCTAGTCAGCAGGCTTAAGTGGCTAAGGCTTTACTTGCTGAGCCTTATCTACGACTATAGAATATTTATTTATTAGAACATAAAACTGTCACTAATACCATTTATCTTTATAATGCTTAGACCAGTAAATAAAAAGCTGGAGCTTCTAATTAAGCCAGAAGATGTCCCACATGGACACGCATGTGCATGCAGCTCCAGGACACACGTACGTACCACTTGGAGACACGATCACTGGCTGCAGGAGTCGTTGCTCAGGCCCGGGGGGAAGGTTCAGGGTGATGGCGAACACTGTTCCCAGGGTAGTTCCCACCCACAGACACGGGGATGGGGAAGTGTCTGTTTTCCGAGTGAAAGTTTCACAGAAGTGAAGAGCAGAGATGGCTTCCCGGGACTCTTTGTCAATGCTGGTTACGCTTGAGCTCCGCGATCTGCTGAAGGAATTATCCTTTACGTCTGAAATGATTAAAAATGTGGGGTTGCTTTAGTTTACAAAATCTCACACTTCCAAGGGTAGTCACTGTTACAATAACAAAGTGAATAAAAATATTCTTTTAGGTGAAGAGAAAAGCAATTTACCTTTATGTTAATAAAATTTCCTTTCACTTAAATGTAAAATACAAATAATTAAATACATAGTTTTCAGAAGTGAGAAGGGTACCTTCCAAAGAAACGCTGAATGTGTGACCTCCACTGTCGGCACCTACTGGTCATGGAGCTGTTATATCCTTAGCATCATAATTCACGGTTAGGTAAAACTAAAAATGTAAAGACTTTGCAAGTCTTGCATGCACAAACTGCTTCTGGAAGTGCTTGACGCGTGAACCACTTGTTCCTCAGTCTGGTCACATGACCACCATAATAGCCAACACAAAGGGCTGCCCCTGTTTCCCTTGAATAGAAACAACATCCATCTCAGAAATTTGGCTTCCACATGTGTAACTGGAATCTGGCCCACTCTTAATGCCAGGCATTTTTCTCTACTCAAGTTTGTCTGTAATGATATAGTTACTTTAATTTTAATTTTATGTACATTAGTGTTTTGCCTGCAGGTATGTCTGTGTGACACTGTCAGACTCCCAGAATTGTTCTGCACAGTGGTGAGCTGCCAGGTGAGTGCTGTGAATTGAGTGTGGGTCCTCTGGTCCTCTTAATTCCTGAGCCATCTCCAAAGCCTGATGTAGGTATTTTAATATTATACTCATTAATACTTTTTCCCACTAGTGTTTTGTGTCCAATCCCAACTCAAGCCTTGGCTTTCTTCTCTAGGAACTGCATTCTCAAATGCTTCCAAACATGCTTTCTGCTTTGTGTCCTGAGAAATAATACTGTTAATAAAGCATTACATTCTGCTGACATTAGGACATTCAGGCTACCTTGGGGGACCATCCACAGTCCCAATTGTATGCTTCAATTTACCCACACAAGAGCTGGGATGCCAAGTTCTGTCTCAATGTTGTTTTTTTTTTTTTTCAGTCACAAATCTAGTTCCATTATTCTAAATTGAGGTTCTCATCGCCACTTACCTAGGTGGATGATCCTACCTTTGGTTTCTTACTGCTAATACAACTCAATCTTATACAGCACAATTACAATTCAAATGCTATGATTACAAATCCCTCATTAGCTTGTATTTGTCTATTTAGTCACGTTCAGTGGTACTAAGGATGTCCGGAAGCCTCACATCATACCTTAACTTCCTGGTTCTGGCTCCTGATCTTATACCTCTTTAGTTTGCTATGGAATCTAAATGGAAACTCTGGATTTTTTGCAAACAGGACCCGAGTTTAACTTCTAAGCCACAGAGGTCCTCTGGCCTTTGCATCTACAGCTATTGAGCTTAGTTCTCTCTCCCAGTTGTCAGGGAACATTTGTTGCCAGTTATTTCTAAGCTGGCATACTTCCTGCTCTAGGAGGACTATACTGCAAGGACTGTATCCTTTTGATGCTCTGTAGAATTTTCTAGAGCTCTACTTGTAAAGTTTATTCAATATACACTTACTGTAGATGGATTTTTAATTGACAGTTGAAGTCATTTTGTTCAATGTGCCATTAAATATATTAAAATTAAAATTTTACATATAAAACTTTATATATTAAAATTCCCAGAAAAATCACACCTAGTACACTTCACTTATAAAATCATGGCTTTCAATATCCTAAAAAATAAATATCACTAATAAAAATGCAATAAAGCTTTCTAAGCTGTAATTCAGTAAAAGGTATTATTCAATCCTTATACTCTCATGAACTTCATGTAAATAAATTTAGATTCATAAATTGAAACTATTTCTCCAGTAATTTTACATAACATAATTTTGACAATCACCAATCTCTAAACTTATTAGTAATGACAACAGTGAAGGTCATATCTAACTTTAATTTCTAGGACATCTTTCTTTTGGCCAAAAGTCTACTCTTCTGTTATAGACACTATCATGGAGGAAACGTTGACTGCTGTGATGTGGAGAAGATTTGAGTGTGTCACACAATGAAGTTCAGGCCTCAGAATGGCAGCGCTGATGGTGACAGACATTTAAGGGCAGGATCCAGGAGGAGGTGAGCATGCCATTGCAGCACCGCCCACAGGGGACACGTGTGCAGTTCTCAAGGAATCCTGGGCTAGCTGTCACAAGAAGAGTCAGAATAAAAAGAGCAGGCCTGGCCTTGGCCTCTGTCTCACTTCTGGCCTAGCTGCCATGTGATCTGCCCCTGTGACACACACTCCCACCGTGATGCCTTACATCAATCATGATGTGATGCAGTAAGAAAGCCCTGACCAGAGACAAGCAGATGAGGGTACCATGCATGCAAACCTTTACAATGTGAATTATTAATAAGGAAGCTCTTTATTAAAGATGTGGGTATTTTGTTACAGCAACAGAAAATGACTGAAGTCCTTAATGTAAGTGAAGCAACTTCCCACAACCGATAACCACCACACTCTGGATGAGTTTGTAAAATGAGACTGACTATAGAAGCATATTAACATTTGTAAATCTTCAAAGCCACTTTTTAAAATTAAAATGGAAATGCATTTTCCAACGATAACATATTTTGTTACCTAAATAACACACATAAAGGACAGACAATACTAGTTGTGTCCTAGTCATAACAATGAGAAGTAATGACAAGAGGAGAGTTGTAATATGAATTTCAGTAAACTATTATGGGGAAAATCTGTCATATTTGTTAAAAAACATAGGTGAGTAACAATAACTTACAAGCACTCAGGAAGGCAGAGGCAGGAGGATCTCTGTGAGTTTGAGGCCAGCCTGGTCTACAAACCTAGTCCAGGACAGCCAGTCCTGTCTCAAAAGTACAAAAACCAACCAACTAACCAAAAAATCAATTCTCCCCCAAACAACGTACATTTTAAATGTTAATTCAAAGCCATTAGTACACAGTATATTAGTTTAATGGACTAACTTAATATCAAATACTAAGCTATATGGCAGTTTTATTATGTGATTTACCTGTAAGAGTTCGATCACCAAAGAAAGTCTAGGCTACATCAATATAAGGAAATGGATTGAAGAACACCTGAGTTCCGACGTGATGACGTAGGGTGCCTATTTTATCATGTACTTAAACATTTAAAATTAAGTCAGGATTTTCAGTATTTCATGAAATACAACTCTACCTATCCCTTTTAAGCTAGAAGGTATGGGTCTCTGTGGCTTGATTATTTTTAGAAAGTGAACAGACTAAACAAAATAGACCAGTTTCAGTTTATTCATTTGCTTCTTTGAGACACTGCCTCAGTGTGTAGATCAGGTTGGCTTCACACTCTTGATTTTCTGGCCTCAATTTGAAAGCTAGGATAACAAGTGTGTACTACTGGACAATGATTAAAGGTTCTGGTATGAAGAATAGAAATAAAAATTGCTAGAATAAAGCTAGGCTTGCCAATTGCCAGGTATGCTCACAGTGTTATATGTTCTATCATTTGTATTGAATCTACATAATCATCTTGAAAAATATCATTACTTAACAAGTAATTAAGAAGCCTATAAAATGGGGTAGATGCACATTAACTAAGTTACTTGTATAATTTTGAAAAATAGTACATGTTTTTAAGAAAACAGTAGTTTGGAATACATATATTTTTACTAGACTTAAAAGCACTTTGTCTGTTTCTCTGTGTCACAGCCCTGGCTGTCCTGGAACTCACTCTGTAGACCACGCGGACCTCAGTCTCACAGAGATCAACCTGCCTCTGCCTCCTGAATGCTGGGACCAAGGGCATGCACCACCACGCCAACGTACTTCTAAATGAGGACTTGAGAATATGAAACTTTTAAGATACTGAAAGACTCACAGTCAGTTTAACTGGTAATATTTAATATGATGAAAATCCTGGATCCCTCCAACGTTATAAGAGAATTTTGGGTGACTGTTCAGGCAGCAAAACTGTCTCTGTCATCTTCTCATTTGGGAAGCTGATAACGTGCACTCCCTGTTTACTCTGGTAATTAATGTTATTCCTTCTCAAGTCTCTGATGGGGTTAAAGACCAGATAAGCTTAGTTTTACAATTAAGCTTAGTTGTTTAGGGGTTAAGATGTTTTTAGGTCTACATAGATGTTTTAAGTTGATAATGATGAGATATGACAGGTATTGATTTACATTGAGAATTTTAAACGCACCAAGATAGGAAAGAAGTTTTCTTCAAGGCTGCCAAATACAAACAGGCAAAACACTATGAATGTAACATCTATATAATTCTTGATTGTTTCATGGTTCTTCTTGCTGTAGGTATTTTATTGAATATATGTGTAATAATATAAATGCATATGTAAAAATATTTAATAAAAAATTGTAAAAAAATAAAAGAAAATCCCGGATCTCTTCTAGAGCAACATATATAATGTAAGCCTAAGAAATACTTGGGTTTAAATTATGACTTTCATTTTTTAAGGTATAATTCATACTTTTATAGTTTTACATAACGCTTTTAATTAAGCTTATTCTTTGACAACACACACACACACACACACACACACACACACACACACACACACTCCTGTAACTACAGGGCACTCAGATTTTCATTTTTATAATAAAGGACGCTGGCCTTCCTTTAGCCTGTATTTTATGATTAATATTCATTCCCTCTTAGGAGTAGCCCTATAGGCCTGGATTTCCTATGATCCGAACTTTGATAGCTATATACATAGTGCACCTGTACCAATTATTGCATGCTTCCTCTGAGCTTAAGAGGTAAGAGAAGTGGTAGAGAGCTGGGCGAAAGCCAGTATGTTGAACTAGAGCAACACCTAAGTCCGATAAGGAATCTAGTTAATAACAGTGGGGGGGGAATGGAATGAGTGGGTAACACCCAGAAAAGCACCCCGTTATCTCTAAGATTGTGCACAGCAAAAGCATCTTTCAGTAACTTCTTCAACTAAAACAGACATTTCTAGGGAGGAGATTCTAAGAGAGATGTGGCTCCGCCAGAAGCACTGCACTTCTCAGCCTGTGGGTCGTGACTCCGTCGGGGGCACGTCAGATATCCTGCACATCAGATATTACACCGTGATTCATCATAACAGCAGAACAATGACAGGTATGAAGCAGCAAGGAAATGATTTTATGGTAGGGGTCACCACAAATGTGAGGGGCTGCATTGAAGGGTCACAGCAACAGGAGGTGAGAGCCCTTGCTGTACAGCATGGATCTTGTTACCTTTATCGGAATCTCATTTGTCACATGAGACAGCGAAAGCTGTTCTGAGATGAATTAAAGTATAAAGTCTGGGTGCCCTCCCATTGCTTTGATAATGAATGAGCTACATAAAAGTATTATATAAGAGTTTTCCTATTTTACTATCAGAGTTAACAGTGGCACCCTTCAATAAGAGATTTGTCCTATTTTTAAAATACTGAAATCGTATAAAATTAAGTGTATAGAGTTTAAAATAAGGTTTTTAATGGGTGGGATATAAATTTTTAATAAAATTTAATAGGTACTTGAGAAACATTTACTAAATTTTATTTAGACAAAATCAAGACAGGCAAGGGAATATGTATTTTGTGTTGTATGAGTGTGTATCCTAAATACTATTTCAACAGCTGCTAAATCACAGAGCATCTTGTCATTTTAACATTGGCTTCAGTATGATCTACAGCACCATACTTTTCTATCTTCTTTTCTCCACTCTCCCAATATACTGCGCGATGGTCCATGAGCTCTTCCTTCTCCCAAGTTCCCCCTTAAGGCATTTACTCTACTTACCCAAGTCAGGCTTCAGGTCAGTCGGCAAGCTTAACTTCCTTGACATCTTTGCTGAAAAATAAAGTATACTTTTAAAATTCCGAGAACTATTTGATTAATATTTACCATAGCAACTGATTTTCAAGATAGAAGTGAATAGTTTTATTCCTAAATCTAGATTCTGGGGTAATTAAAATATGTTTAATAGCATCAGGAGTGGAAAACAAATCTTACTTCCAATTTTTAGAAAGTGTGTACTTACTTGATGTAATCTTTGTGAGCTTGAAGCTCTTACTTCAAGGCAGCATTTTCAACTCTTAATTTAAAAATCATTTCTTGCTTAGGGCTACAGGAGGTTTGGCTTTTCTACAAGGAGAAAAGTTGTTCCTCAGAACTGTTTGCGGATGAGGCAACAGTCATGAGAGCAGGCGAGGTTATGAGACAGAATATCTTCCTACCTCCCAACTCCATGGTTATTGCACTCGTTATTGTTTAAATTAATTTTTATAATTCAAGACATACCTATGTCTCTAAACAATCAAAGTATTTATGCAATAAACACATTTGATAGAACCATTATTTGATATAAATTAATACTTCCACTTCTATATCAGTGAAGAAACACAAGTTATGCTTAACCTAAAATCATGGTATTCATATAGAATATAAATATAGGTATTCTGTGTAATGGAAAAATTAAAAGTTCATCCACGAACTTCATGGAATTCACTTCCCATCCTCAAAATCAGTTATTATTGCCTTAGTGTAGGAAGAGGTTGAACGTTAGGAGTCCGTCTGCTACGTCTATTATGTTAGTGGTAATGCATGCATCATACAATAGTGCTTCCTATGTGACATTTTGAAAAAAAAATGGTTAATACGTGAATGCATATATTTGGTTAGAGTTTGGACGGTTAGGAGATATTTAAAGCACAGACCCTGCTAGTCCATAAGGGCGCCATGTAAACAAAGAGAAATCCAGTCATAGTACATAACTTCCACATCTAAAAAAATGACAAATGCAGTGTTAGGAATAGGCATTATGTAGACTGGAAAGGGCTTTGAGGGGAGGGGTTACGTCATCTTGTTACTGCTTAGCTTGGCTAGGCTAATTAGTATACTCTAACAAAGCAACTGGTCATAGTTATATATCAGTTGTCTCATGTTCACCAGCTTAGCTTACTGAGTCTGAGACAAGAGATAAAAGATAATACAAAATTAGAGTGCTTGACTATAATCTTAGCTGTTCACCTCACATATCTGGGTGTTACTATATTTGATGTACAATATCCTTAGAGCTAGAAGACATTGTGTCCCTCAAATAGTCTTCCAAAGGCAATATTAAATCAATGCTTTCAAGGAAGCCACAGAAGTCTTCACCAGATACAGACACAGATAGATTGGTTAAATAACATGTGCATCTTAAAATAGAGAAATCAGTTTTGTATAGCTTAAAAATAATTTTTAAAAGAACCTCATGTCATGGATTTCATCTCTCCAGACCCTACTACTGTGATGGTCAGGCTATTGTGAGTCACTGGCACCCACATCTCAAACATGAATGTGCTCATGAATCACTTGTTACTGCACTTGCCTAGTGCTTCTTTATGCCACCCTATGATAATAGTCCTAGAAAGAGGGGTGGGGACCTTTAAGACAAATGTATAGAATGCCATATGTCACTATAAGATCAACGTTTAAAGTTCATTCAAAAGTCAAAATTCAACATATAAATATAAAAAAGGAAATGTCGTCGATTTGAAATAACAAGTTTAATCCCTCTTTAAGTAAGTTATATGAAATGAGCATTTTATTAATTGTACATATTTTACTGACTTGACATAGGTAACCAGACCTATGGGGCTGCTAAAAGTTTTGCTCACAACAAAACTCTGAATGTCATTAAATGTTTTTATTTTATCTAGAATTTACACTAGAAAAAAATTTATATAACCTCAAGTATTTTGAAATTTTAAGCAAGTCCTTGCCATAAAATAAAAATTTCTGTTTAGCACCATGTTGTTTTACTGTATAAAATCATGAGTATAGTTAATACTTCTCTAGCAATTCTGACCTAATTCCAATAATTTCTTAATAATGAAAAGAGCACACACATAATGCTTTGTTATAACTGCCAAAACCTTTAAACTATGTACTCCTGTTAATCACTTTCTCCCCAAACCCTCTTCACTGTAGGGCCTGCGATCCCAGCACCCACAGACTGGGCGGGTACTGAGCAGGAGTGCGGACATAGCCCTCAGCTTCCCTGTCATGTCTTTTTTGGGAAACAAAAGGCTGAGAATACTAAAGCTGTGTGATTTAATAAATTAATGATGTAGAACAAAAGGGTAAAGAGCAAATTTTAAGCTGTGTTGGAACCGTCAGAACTAGTGGGAAAAGAGCTATGGAAAAGAGCATGTGACCAACAGCACGTGACCAAGGAACAGCGTGGCTAGCACTTAAATTGACTTCAAGATTACTTCTGGCTTTATTGAGAAATGAATTACCAACTGAGTATCCATGTTCTTAGGGTTGGAGAGATAATCAGTGCCTGATCCCCATTTTTAAACAAATCTCATAGGAACAGCCTCTATGGAGCACAGAGCGGAAGCCGGGCTTTGGGTTCAGCGGCCAGCGTTCTCCAGTTTGCTCTGTTGACTCTCGCGTCTGGTCTTAGAGATAGCTAGACTTCTAGGGACTCTCTACCATGTCCAGGCAATGGATACCAAAGGGCTGGATAAGATTTGATGTTCAGACAATTTTTTTCTTCAATAAATCTAACTTTAAAATGTTATTATAAAAAGTTTGTAAATAAAAAAGAAAATCACACACAGAACTTGATTATGAGCCATTTTCTCCCAGGTCACTGTGTTGCAGAATAGGGTCACAGTCAGACTATCTATGAATTGTCTGGTATGTTCATATTATACATTATATATGCATACATGTGTAGATAAAGCCTTGATAGCTTTTACCAAATTATACTAGCAGGTAGCACAGCGCAGACAGTAGAACTGGACCACTGCGGGGCACATCCTGCTTTATCATTTGGCTGTGCAGCCAGCAGATGACTTATACTCAGTTCACTCATCTGTGAAACAGAGATTACTAAATTGATTAAATAAGAAAAATTATAGTGCTGGTACAATGCTAGAAAAAGCATAATAGGTGCCTGTATTAGACAGGTGTTCTTGAGCCAGGTGCAGTGGCACACGCCTCTAATTCCAGCCGCTAGGGAGGCAGAGGCAGGCGGATCTCTGAGTTCCAGGCCAGCTGGGTCTATAAAGAAAGTCCAAGGCTATACAGAGAAACCCTGTCTTGAAAAACCAGCAAAACAAAACAAAACAAAATTAAAAAAACCCAAAACAATAACAACAAAAAACTGTTCTTGTGTCATCTACCTCTGCTATAGTAGGTAGGGCAATGACAAAAAAACAAAAACAAAAACAAAAACAAAAAACCAAACCTCATTTTCCATGCTTGGGGTAAGGGGAAAACAAGATCAAAATATACTATATGGAAAAAATTCAAAGAAAATTTTAAAATGCTTATGTACGAATGGCACCCTGCACGACCTCTAGCAACCTACACACTACGGCTGGCACCAGCACCGTTTACTCTATGACAAGTGAGGCAAAGCACAGGAGCCAAGCCGCTCCACAGCAAACCAGGGCAGCTGTCTTGTCAGCGTTAAGCTGTGAGTCCACTTTGTGCTTCCGAAGGCCACTGTGTAATCACCTAAAGACATGGCTGGCCTGCGTGCTGCAGACTAGGCGGCGAAGAATGCAGTGCACAGGGCATGCTGAAGAAGCCCTGGTGGGCTTTTATATTTAAGAGTTAAAAATATCTGTAACTTCTATGTATATGAGTGCTTTGCTTGCATGTATGTATGTGCATACCTAGTGGCTGTGGAGGTGAAAAGGATGTTGGATGAAGGTGCTGGGACCTGAATCTGTGTCTTCTACAAGAGCAGTAAGTGCTCTTAACTGCTGCTGAGTCAGCTCTCCAGACCCAAGTCCTAATATTTTTATGAAGAGTGTCCCACAGCAAACACTAATCTTGGTGGAGAGTTTGTTGATGTTTCATATTTCAACAGCATATTTTATGCTAATTATTATTATATAATAGATACCATGATGTACAAGATGCATACAGTGATTCAATGTCTAATGTGGACCATTTATCTCTCCCATGGAATATAGGCAGGCTCCATTTGAAAAAGAAAAACCTTGAGGCATTAACTTTATTTGTATATAACAAAATTCTTACATCAAGAAAGAGACCTGGGACACAAATCTTGCAACATACAATAAATATATTGCAGGTGAGGAAAATGTTTCTGGGTAAAAATAATTAGGGAGAATCATACACTACCAAAGATGAATCATCATTAGAAAGATGAATAAAGTCAACATGTTTCCTAAGAAGCATTCCTACAAAAGTTAGCATGACAAAAAGAGAAACAGAGAACTTAGAAGAAATGAATACTACCTAAGCCATAGCCTTCCAAACATCTCCAGCCTAGCAAATTCATTCAATAAGACTTTTAAATAATTTAACACAAATATTTCCAGTTACGTATCTACTTGAAACAGAAAAGAATGAGGTGTACATTAATAACACAAATACTGCTGTATATTAATAACACAAATACTGTTGTACATTAATAATACAAATACTGCTGTAGGACCAGACGGCAGAGAGAAACTATGAAACAAATTTAACTAGAGTAAAACCCCTGTAGAAAAGAACGTCTATCTACAATGGTGACTGAACCAGAATGTAATGGGATACAATGCGCTATAAAAGAAATTAGTTGCAAAGAGTTAGTACATAATGATTTAATTATTACTACCAACAGATTCACTATGAAACCACAATAAAGAACAAATAATTGATGAAAAGCCCTTTGCCCAAGAATAAACCACCTTATTTAGAATGACCAGAGGGCAAATAGTCATCCACCATTAATATAAGTAAACAGGGTTCAATTTACAATGCTCAGAAAACAAGAGTTTTCTTGTAGTAACTTTAGAAAATTCAGCCATATATGAATGGCTATGAAGTGAGGAAAAGTACAAGTCTTCTGGCTGCAGAGATACTCATCCACTTCAGCGAAAGGCGTGTATGGGTGGGATGGTGATATCACTCACTCTGCAGAAATGCTTGCCTTGCAAGTATGAGGACCTGAATTTGATTCCCAGAACCACATAGCAGAAGCCTGGTCACACTGGTTTGCACTAACAGTCCCTGAACTAAAGGCAGAGGAAGATGGACCTGGGGACTTCCTGGCCAGCCAGGCCAGTCAGTTAGGTGGTGAGTTCCAGGCCAGGGAAAGATCCTGTCTCAAACAAAGCAAAGCAACACAAAAGAAACAACAAATAAGTAGATGGCACCTAGGTATGGAATGACACACAAGGTTGCCTTTTATTTTCAAGTCTGTGCACACATAAGCACCTGTACACACAAGTGCCTTCGCCATAATATGATCATGCAATTTGCATACTCCAACCACCCCAAAATATATACAAAGGAATATGTGGTAAAAATGCAGTGAAATTTAAAAATAACATTAGCTGTATAATGAAGGTTCCATGTTTAAATCAAAGATGAACTATCTCTTTTTCTATAATAGTATTTCATCAAGACTTTCAAAGCTTTGGAGCATACTCATTTTTTTTTACGACTAAAGAAACTGATTACATTTCCAAGTTAGGTTATTTATTTTCTTCTTTGGCTTTAAAATTGAGAATCTTAAAGAGATCATTCATTACAAAATACAAGAGTAGTAGAAATCTTTTTATTTGTGCACAGGGGTGGTTTGGGTAGGAAACTGTCAGTTACCCGGTACTGGCATTGTTCACAGCCTGAAAATGCCTTTTTCAGAAGATCATTTCCTTGACATGGCCTTAAAAATATGAGAAATGGCAGCAAAACATAAAAAATACAATTAAAATTATAAGGGAAGACTGATTCACAGCTTAACAAGAGAGTGTAAGCTTGGTATTTAGAGCATAAATTGAACCCTGTTTTATTTTAAAACAAAGAAAGACAAAAAGTTAACAGAATAATTCATATGGTAAGTCAAGAGAGAGAGCCACAACCCCAATTTAACTGATTTTAAGAATTATTCCCAAATGCATTTAGAATAGACACAGCCCAAAGATTATTATTTAGCAAAGGAATAACAAATTAACATATACAAGATGCAATGCACAGGATCATTTCCTGGTGTTGGGTTAGCATTGCATAGGGCAACAATTAGAAACAAAATAAAAACGTCTATTTCGTACCTAGATCACTGGCTACCATCTTGGAAAACTTTCTGCTTTTGGTCTTCACTGAAAATAATATTTTAATATAAAATGTCAAAATCTATTCAGAGTCAACTAAATAAATTAAGTATAAATAAAACAAAATACTTTAAAATATGGATACTATACCCTTTTCTATAAAATTATTCACTTTTTGTTCATCATCTGAATTGTGTGGTGATGAAGAACCTACACAAATGAAGACAATGGAAGGAACAGGGGTACACTGTCAGTCACAAGCACAGAGATGGCACAGCAACCAAACACAGATTAAAATCCTGCTAACCACTAAGACTTGATGACCACCATCTGAGAATACTGAAGCACCGCAATCAGCAGTATGTAATCTTTTGTACCAGACCCAAATATATATAATTTATTTCTGATAATTTCCTCTAATGCATAGTAAAAAGGCAGAATCTTAGTGCATTTTATAAGTTAGAGAGCACAAAAAGGAAATATAACATTTAGATACCTATTAAGTACATCTCGGCACATCTCATAGACTAAATTATTCACCACCTTCTGAAATACAGATTCCTTCTCCCTTTAAGTCCTCATGATACCTTCTATAGTATTCTTCCAATACAATGCTCACCATTTAGTTATGTAGCATTTTTAAATATATACACAGATGACCTTCCTTATCACATCAAACTTGTGATTTCCTTTATAACCCACTTGTGATCAATGATGTATATTTCAGGGGGCTATCACTAGTTCATATTAGCTAACTAAACAGAGCTTTTCTGCTAGAAGCAAATACATAAAAAAGAAATGAGGATAAATAAAAAGATTTCCTTTTTATGCCCGAAAGAACTCCCATAAATTAATTAACCTTAGTGAGTTAGGTAGAAACATACACACTTGAACTTGAGTCCCTCCAAAGTCATCTTTCTTTGCTATGGCCAGGGAGACACTGTCACCAAGAAAAACCTGCCAAAATGGGCAGGGTGAAATCAAACCTACAGAGGTTTGCCAACACTATTCTCTGACTAATGCATGCTGTTTTTGTCACTAGCTTCCATAGATTCTCCCAGATCTCATATGGAACTATCACAAAACCAACATCAACCTTGGTAACAGTTGCAAAGCAGAAATAGGTATAGCTGTTTTTTATACAAATATAACACATTAAAGAGTGTAATAGCCGAAGAAACTCACACATTTTAAAATATTGTCATTTCTGCTACCAAATGACTGCATAAATTTATGGTAAAATGGGTTTAAGTAAATAGTTTTATTTTATGTAGTTCATATTAGAGTAATATAAGACTATCTTCTCCATATATTAATATTAGAGAAATGTTTGTTGTTTTCTAAACATAAACAGGCAATATAGTTGAAAATGCTTTCTACTGGTTGTTATAATTCCTATGACAACACGTGACAAGTTTCAAAGTTTATTTGAATATATCTACCAGATTTCTGTAATTAAACAGACACATAAAACATCTACAACTTATTTTCTCCGCTCCACATATAAACACCAAAAGGTACAATTTAATGCATGTGATGTGTGAATTTTCAGTTGACATAGCCCAGCAGGTTCCTACTCTCTGTGTTTATATAGATATGCACAGATGCATCAGGGAAGGAGCCCATCTCTCCTGACATGCGAGGTGAAGCAATCTGCACATCTGCAGGCACCACTTTCGCCTGCTCCCGCTGCATCCAGCTGCAGGCAGCACTGGTGTGAGCTTCAGACCGCTGGTTTATTTTACAATAAAGCAAAGGTGAATTCTCCATCATGCTTTCTGAAGGAAGCTTTTATAACAATGAGCTGAACAGTGCATTATGTTGACTATAGGATTTAGAAGATCTGAAGTTCCCTCCATTTGTATGCACATTTTTAGGTCAATGCACTGGTTTTGATAGAAGGCACATGGGAACTTACACTTTTAAATATTGATCTCTTCTTAAGAGGGACTCATTTTAAGTTCAATTCACTTTTATACATAAGTTTTCCTTTCCTACAAAGACTAACTTTTAAAATACTAACTACTGTTTTTAATTTATAATGTACCATTTGACAATATACTTATTTATATCCTATCTCATTCAAGGTTTTCGGACAAGTATTTTTGTTATTTTCAAGCTCTTAAAAAGAAGAAACTTAAAAAGAAAAGAAAACAAAACTAGGTGTGGTCACTTTTAATCTTAGTACATAGGAAGCAGAGCCCAACCTGGGTTGCATAGTGAGTTCCAGGCTAGCCAAGCCTGTCTCAAAATATCAAAGACAAATAAATAAGAAGACTAAAGCATGGCTTTTTGGAGTCAGTTCAGTTCATTTTTTATGACTTTAATTTGCTACTAAGAGGACTGAATTATAGCAAAATCCCCCTTGGGGGCAAAGCAGTTATGAATGTTAAGAGTAAGAGCATCAGGCCACAACAACAAAGAATACTACTAACTACCCTAGCAGGGGAACATAGCCAAAGCTGCCAATATAGCAACCAGAGGCGCCCAACAAGGGCGTTCTAGCGCCTCCTTCAGTGTGCTCAGCCTGCACACTAAGCCACAGCATGCTTAGGCGCCATCACTGGTTATGAAGTTTGGAGTGCGTTTTCTTGATGAATGAGAACACACTGACTCCTCGGAGAATTCTGCCATCTGAGCAGAAAAAGGCCAGTCCGAACACAGTGCAGGTTTATCCTGAAGGATAAGAATTCACGACTCATCACTGATCCCTTGAGGTGACAACTTTAACTCTGCATTCCAAACTGACAGAAGCACCAGAAACAATAAAAACGGGTAGTGTCATAACAATGCTAAAATTATATTGAGTTTTTATATGAACCAATAAGCAAAATATATTTTAAAATGTTGAGCCATGGTTGAGTTTCCTCTACTCTGAGGATCTCTGGGGTAGGCTTCAGAGAGTAAATTTATGCACTTTCTATATTTATATACTTATATTTAGCTATTCTTTTGTATTTATCTAAAATTATGTATTACTATTAAATGCTTCAGGCGTCTTCCATTTAAAAGTTTGGTTTAGGATGAAAAGATATATTAATTTATTTGGGCTGAATGTAACTGTTTAAATTATCAGTTTAAGTGTGATATGTTCCATGTCCCAATTACCCACTGTGCTCAGGTCCCTTGCATACTTACTGACAATAGTATTGCCTGGAAGAACAGGAATAAACTGAGTGTACTTGGAAGGACAGTGAAGATATGTTACGATTCTAACTCTAAATTTATAAAGATATCAGTCCTCCAAGAGGGACAGTAATTACGGTGTGAACAACTTTACCAATAGGTGGGAGGCAGTGAGTCCTCTGTGGTGGCTCTAAGTTTTAGAAGCAAACTGAAATAGGAGGCTTAAAAAAACAAAACACCTGCGTGGACAGACTGTATATGAGTGCATGCTCGTGTGTGTGTGTGTGTGTGTGTGTGTGTGTGTGTGTGTGTGTGTGTGTGTGTTTTGTAACCCCTGATGCTGGGATTACAAAACGCATCACTATGCTTAGCTTTTCTGTGTGAGTTCAGTGGAACAATCTGACGTCTCCTACAAGGCAAGCACTTACCGGTGGATCCTCTCCCTACTGCACTCTTTAGTTTTGAAGATTGAAATGATCAATTTGTGCAACATCAGAGAAAACAATTGCAAGAAGAAAACACAAAAGTTTTTTTTTTTATCAACTTAGGGCTAATAAAGTACAAACTGACACATGAGAGTAATATAAAATGTTCCTCACAGTACGTCCCATCTTACAATTCCTTCCAATACTGTAGAATGGCTAGTGAAAGACGGGAACCTAAACATGGCGTTACTTATGCCAAGAAAAATCTTTATACAGGAAAGCTAATGAAGATCCCTAGGTAGAAAAAATAATAAATTTAATTAAAATAATGATGTTAAATGTACTAAAGATTATCAAAGCTTCAATGTCTTATAATAAAAGTCAAGATTTTATTTACTAAAAATTCTCAAATGTACTAAAAATAATGTTGCTGTAAAATATTAATATACACATGGGCCACAGAAAGACCCATCTGCAAATAAAAAAGCCACTTTAATAAGCCCATAAGCACACAGGAAACGACCCCAATCAAACAAAAACAAATCTACGTAGGTTTCAATTTTCCTTAGAGTCTATTTATTCAAACCACAGGTCTCAAAATCTTTAATAATATTTATTTGGGATTGTCTAGTATGTACAAGCTCCTGGGTTTGACCCTTATCATTGTGCAAAAAGGAAACAAAATCTGTCACAACATTGGAATGGATATGATTTAATAACTACCAAAAGGCTTCATTTTCAATTTTAAAAAATCAAATTTTCACTATTTATTCATCCTACTAAACAGTGTAAGGAGCATCTAGAAGCAAAGATCTAGCTATAGGTAGAAGCATAAATAGGGTGCTGGGTCAACAGTAAGCAGGAAACACACGTAATACCATAGCTGTAAGAAAGCTAACTAAGTGATCATATAACCCTGAACAAATACATGCTATGAATTCTTAACCAGCACGTGCTATATTTCTTTTTATTTGTTGGCACAGTTAAAACTTTAAGAAAAACAGGTGGTATGTTTCTCATCTATAGTTTTAAGTATTGATAAAAAGATATATCAATATGCCATCTTAGCTTTTTTAAAAATCAGAATTAATAATGAAATAAAATCGGATTACCAGATGTGGGAGATTTGCAGCGATCCTCTGGGACGACAGTCCCTTCGGTGATGTCACACAGGCCCGCTGCAAGGCAAACACAGAGCGAATGAGACCACAACAGTTTATACAAGCGTGCTTCCTGCTTGCAGGGTCCGTTTCACTACCAACGATGGGAAGGCAGATTAAGAGACTATGAATGATGGGGCTTGAGATGGGAGCATGCTGGTGATAAAATACCTCCAACTAATACAGATGGAATCCACTCAACGAAATTTAGAAACAGAATGTTTAAATGAGGTCATTTGTTACACTGGAAGGGTATCAGATACGAGGCAAGATCTGTGAAACTGCATCGATGTGGAGGTACGCCATACACTCTGCTAACCTGCCCCAGGTAGAAGAAACACTGAAGTTTGTCTTTTTTTTTTTTTAATCACAAGAAGCCTCAACTTAAATTATGAAGTGGTTTTCCTCAAGTAAATCTTGAACATATCACCTAAATATTTAAAAATAATTATGAAAATATTTTATATCTGTTAAATGTATAGTATTTTAAATACTAACTATTATTATACAACTATACAGTGTTCCTCTTAAAAACTATAATATCGCATTTTAAACTCTTTTAACAAAGACTTTTCTCAAGGTAGATATGAATTACATAAATTATATATGATCTACACCACAAGTTGGCTTAAATTATTGTAAAACGCACTGCAAAGTATTTTATGAGGTGGTCAAGAGAAAGGATTAACTAAAGTGTAAGATATATAAAAAAACCTACACTATCATAAACTAACAGTAACAGTAATAATGATATAAAGGGTGTAAGCAGAGGTAGCCTGCAGAAGTGGATAATGCTGCTCCCAGGAGCCAGGCTACTAAACAAAAAATGCCAGCATCATGTGTGGATGGCTCCCTATGAGCTGTTGGTCTGGAAGGTGCCAGAGGCGCCCCCTGCCCCAACAGTACAGGTCAATGCTGCCAGAACTAGAAGATAAGACCTTTCTGCTCAGGACACCACATACTTTGGCTACACAGAAACCAAGCAGGCACTGAGCTTCCTCCCTGCTGGCTAGCATTTGTAGTGCTGGGCAGTGCTCCGTGGACTTCCGGGAAAAGGTCACCAAGAATCTTCTACAGCTGTGCATCCTATGAGCTATAGTGCTGACCTGCTAGGCATGATGTGAGACATTGTCGAGACTTATGGGGTTACCCAGACTACCAAATGCCTTCTGATTGAATTTGAGGCCTACTCAACAGGAGGAAATTCACACTCGGGACTATAAAAGAGATCAAAACTCTGTGCCAGGGGAAGTGATGGTGTGTGTGTGTGTGTGTGTGTGTGTGTGTGTGTGTGTGTCTGTGTGTGTCTGTGTGTCTCTATGTGTGCGCACCTGTGTCTCTCTGTGTCTGTGTGCTTGTGTATGTGTGTGTATGTGTATCTGTGCACCTCTGTGTCTGTGTGCATGTGTGTGTATCTAGGTGTGTCTGTGTGCACATGTGTAACCTTTTAGTATTATTTTGCTGAGCTGACACAAAGTCAAGCTGCCTTCTAAACGGTTATTTTTACTTTTTGCAGTGGGAACAGTTAAGGGAGACAGTTCAGGTGACACATAAGTGGTCACACTTTTGAGAATAATTTACTTTGCGTGCTCAGCCCTGGGCAGCACATCTGCACCGACTCCCCCTAGCCTTAGGGAACAGTGCAGAAGGGTGGGCAGAATCCATGTGGACCTGCAGGCTGGGAGTGAGTGCTGTGCACTGCTGCCGTCTGAACATGACAGTGCCAGTGCACGCATGAGCCCACAACCCCCAGCAGGGCATTTCTTATACGAGACCTAACAGGACTGGGCCAATCAAAATTTCGTCATAGATGTAGAAGGGCATCATGAGGCCCTACTACTCTTAGCAGAGTCCTAGGCAGTTAATGGCTACTGAGTGAGAGGTGACATATTTCTCATTGGTCTAGCAATTGTTCAGGTAAATAACCTTCCCTGAATGTTCACACTAGGAACCCTAACTATATTAGCAGTTAGCAGTATGAGGATGAACAGATGTACAGACCACACACACATACACACACATACACACACACACACACACACACACACACATATGTGCACACAGGCACACACACAGATACACACAACACACGCACATACAGGCACACATGTGGACACACACAAACACCCATACAGATACACAGACACACAAACACACACAGGCACATATGTACTCAAGACACATACAAACACAAACAGAGGCACAGACACACATGTGCACACACAGGCACACACACCCACACAGGCACACACACCCACACAGACACGCGTGTGCTCGCACACACACACACACCATTAAAATAGGTGGGGCCCTTATTGGGAAGTTTGCATTAGCTAACAAACTAGAAAAAGAGTAAGAGGATAAATTTTTAAAAAGTGGGCTGATACAATGTAATTTAAATATTAAATGTATTGTAACACCCATTAAATGAATTAAAGACAACAAAACCAAGAGATCTTTCCCTATCCTTGCCCTTGCTCAGGGCCAGAGCCTACTCCAGCCCTACGTGGTGGGGGTCCAGATCCTAGAGCAGTGAACTCTTCCCCTCTCTGTCTCCTCCTCTCCCCACCTGCTCTCCACGGCCTGCACTCCCTACTCCAGTTCCTCACCCAGCTGTGGTCAAAGAAGTCATATGGGAGGCAAGTGTGCTGCAGTCACAATGAGCTTTGTTCAATACATTCCTTCAATTACTTAGTACAGGACCTTCCTGAGGAGCAGTCACCCTCTCTACAGAAAGCAGGCTGCTGAGCTGCAGACAAGTCCTGGCAGTCAAACACAGTCAAGCAGTGAAAGTAGGAATGACACTTCTCAACCTAGTCTGTGGCGAAGTGCAGTGAGTGCCCTTTTAGCAAGTTTCCCTTCTCTTTCAGATATCCAAGTAGAAAACCTAGTTTACTATTTAAATACTTAACAACAGAGTTATGAGGGAAATGTCTACCAATGGGAGTACTCTATACTCGGAATGTTAGGCCACAAACAAACTAGCATACATTGCTGCAATAAAACTCTATCTGAAAACTCAGGCAGTGGGCCAGATTTGTTCACAGATGGCATTTGCTGAGTCAAGTTGTGTCAATCAGTCCTTCAAGTTGGCATGAAGGAGGTACTTTAAGTCAAGGTGCCTGTCTCATTCAAAAAAGAATCTCAGAATTCAGTATTAAATACCTGATTGACTTCATGAAACATGTAGTCATCAGATTTAAAAAGTAAATGTTGCGCCTGGGAGGCAGCGTAGCAGGTAAAGCACTTGCAACACAAACGTGACTGACAACCAGAGTTCAATCCCTGGAATACATTAAAAAGGCGGAAGGAGAGAAACAATTGGATACATTTGTCCTCTGACTTTCACACATGTCATTGCATGCACATGTCACTACCCTCCAAACACATAATGTGCACAACAATAAAAGCTGTATTAGCTCTAATGGATTACATATATTTACTTATTGGACACGTGCACATGTGCATGTGGGTGCACGCTTGTGTTTGTTTGATGGGCAGATGTTAGCACTGCCTTCCATCTTTTTGCTCTCCACCTTAGCTGGTCAATGCTGCTGTGCTGGATGGCCAGTGGGCTCAAGATCACCTGCCTTCACCCTCCCAGCACTGGGGTATAAACACGTGCTAAGGCACCTAGCTTTACGTGGGTACTGGGGATCTGAACTGAAGTCCTCATGTGCACACAATAGGCATCTTCCTGATAAATTCACTTGTTAGATCTCTATTTTATTATAATCTATACTTAGGGAGTCCCTGCTGGTATCTAGTGACCACCGTAATTAAAATTTTCTGAAAAAAAATATCGTTATTGTTGTTTTGTTTGGGAGGGTTGTGTGGGGGATGTTCGCATGCAACCGTGCATATGTGGAGGACAGAGGATAATTCTGTGGAGTTGGTTTTCTCTACCTTTCTGTAGGACACAGGAATTAAGTTCAGGTTGCCAGGTCCCACAGCAAGGACTTCTGTCCACTAAGCCACCTCAATAACCAAGCATCTCCATTTTCTCTTTTTAAATAAGCTTATTTGTTTTTATCTTATGTGTCTGGGTGTTTGCCTGCACAGATGTCTGTGCATCACTTACATGCAGTGCCTGTGAAGGCCTTCAGAGGATAACGGATCACCTGGAACTGATGAGCTACAGGTGGCTGTGAGTTGCCATGTGTGTGTTGAAAACTTAACCCAGCTTCTCTGCAAAAGCCACGAGTGTTCTTAACCACTGAGCCATCCTGCTCCTCTGTCTCCATTTTCTTCCTTTTTTCCTTACAATCATTTTTATTTCATATATAGATACACATGATCATGACTCAAGAAAATTGTACTTAATACAACCTAAGAGGATTTGTGGAGGTTGCTATTTAAAAAAATAAGTAAATAATTGGAATAAGAAAATCAGATCTTTTTCTTTCAAATTCCTGGTTTAATAAGGAATTGCTTATTTTGAGAAAAAGATCTCAAACATCAGACTCTTCACAAAAATAACCCATGGTATCAACTTTAGAAAGCAAATATTAAGACTATCACTCTATTTTCCTGTAAGATGCACTAGACATCTCAACTCCCACTCACAAAAATACATGTTTACATTCTTATTGAACAGCCCCACTCACATGAGCAAAAACACCCCCCTCTAATGCAAAGCTGCTCTCAGGGTGACATGTAACTGAGATGCCTCTGCAGGTAGGGAAACAACTACTAAATCATATGTATGGGAGGAACTCCCTGCAATAACAAGTGATTATTTTAGAGAAAATTGATAAAAAGCCATACATGTTTTTATTGTTAAGTCAAAGAGGTTTCAAAATTAAGGCAAAACCTACAGGGTTAAAATGGAAGTAGGCGCAGGGCAACCGAGAGATAGTGAAGATAGGGAGGAAGAGGAGAATGTGCTGAAGACGGGAGACGATCTGCTGTTACTCTGATCTCTCACAAGTGCCCAGACAAATGGGGTAAGATTTCTAGACTCCACTATGTACTTAAGAGGCATCCTCCCATTGGTGCTATCTCTGTGTCATCCTCTTGTCCTCAGCCTTCCATCAACTGGAGCTGGTTTCCCCTCCCCCGCCATCACCTAGCAGGTCGCCCTCCTCAGCAGAGTGGTGTGCACCTGCCTCAGACGCCATCTTCACATTAGTCTCCTCCTTCTTCACAGAGGCGCTGCTCTGCTCTTGTTCAGACTTTCCATTGCTCATCTCTGCTTGTTAGCTTCGTTCTTTTTCCTTTTTCCCCTGGGCTTTCAGGCAGAGAACCCATTTTTTTGTTTTATCTGAGTCAGCTCCTTCTTAATGGCCTGAAGGTCATCACTTCTCAACTTTCCAGACTTGGAAGAAGATCCCCATTGTCCACTCTTCAAATTGAATCCACTTGTGCCCCTTTGTGAGGTGTTTCCCAACACATGCTGGCCTTTAGAAGACACCACAGCTCGAGCAATAGGAGGAGGAGGAGGAACACGTGCTGGGTAACTGTCATCTTGTGATAATGACCCAGTGGGATGTCATAGTCCAAGTCAAATGAGGAATTGGGGAGAGAGGATGGAGGGGTGTTCTAGCACTGACTCATACAATCTCTGCTGCGGATCATTTCACACCTGCTCTTCCTCTGTTCACTTTTGGCTCTGTAGCCAGGTTAGTATCTAAAGCCTGGCCAGCTTTTTCTCCTCCTCCTCCTCCTCCTCCTTCTTCTTCTTCGAGGCAGGGTTTCTCTGTGTAGCCTTGGCTGTCCTAGACTTGCTTTGTAGGCCAGGCTGGACTCAAAATCACAGAGATCTGCCTACCTCTGCCTCCCTGACTGCTGGGATTACAGATGTGTGCCACTATGTCTGACCATGGCATTTCTTTCATTAACATACTGGATGAAGGTAAAGCACTTCAAAAATAAAACATAAGACAGATGACCTGTTTCTTGGTAAAAACCCTTGTTAACCTATGACATAGAAAATTATTGCTTTAAACTTATGAGCTTGTGGAATGAAAGACAGATAAAATATTACTTTTAACTTATAATGAAATCATGGAGTTAATAGATAAAGAATGTTCAGTCAGGTATAGTCTTAATGCAAAGACATGTAAATAGTTATCTTGTGAATCCTTACACCATGCTAAACTTGAACATTGTTAACCCATGACATGAAAAACTATTGCTCTGAACTTACAATGAGCTTGTGGAATGAAGTGATAGACAAGAAATGTTTAGATAGGCACAAGTAATCAATAATCCTGCTGTATTTCCATATGTGCAATGACTTCATCTGTTTCTGTGATAATTGCATTTATGGCTATGAGGTAATTTTTTTTAGAGTGTATAAAAGCCTAAGGACAAGCTCATCTTGGAGCCTGATCATCAACAACTACGTGCCTATCTGCCTGATTGTCTCTAAGTATGTATATATCCTTGTATGCATGTATATATGTACATGTGTATGTATGTATACATAGATGTACGTATATACGTATGTATGTATGAAGTTGTTGGAGCTTACCTTTGCTCCATCTACCCAATGTGTGAATGTGTCTATGTCTGTATGTTTGTCTGCCTGTATGCATGCATGTGTGTGTGAAGTCACTGCAGCCCTCTTTGCTTCACCCACCGTGTGTGTGTGTGTGTGTGTGTGCGTGTGTGTGTGTGTGTGTATGTATGTCTATCAGCTTCTGGATCCCTCCCTTTCCCTTTAAAGTTTCTCACCTTGATAGGCAGAGACAGCCAAAAGCTGTCAGCTCTGGCAGTTAAAGTGTTAAAGAGTGTTTCATAGTCTGCTACCAACTCATCCCTTAGAGTAAAAGAGAGTTTTGAGCTATTCACCAGTCACAAACAGTGCTGGCCTCAAGAAGCCAGACGCTACCAATTTCTGGCTTCTTTTGACCAGTGTTATGCCGCATCTCAGATATACTCTGGTATCACAGCCAGCCTTTGACATAATGTAATACAGTTTACACATTCAAACTTCAAGTGAGAATGTTTTATCTTATAAAACAAATTCATAAATGACCCTAGCATCCTATTCAAAATAGATTATATCTTTTGGTAAGTAATTACAATTCTCCATTTAAACTGACTTATTTACAAAGTCTGAAGAATAATGTGATGGCTCAAGAATATACTATAAAAGAAAAAAGGAAAAGAAAAGGAAAAGAAAGACAAACAGACAGTTAGGTGCCACAGTAAACCCAGTGCTGGTGTGTGTGTGTGTGTGTGTGAGAGAGAGAGAGAGAGAGAGAGAGAGAGAGAGAGAGAGAGACAGAGACAGAGACAGAGACAGAGAGAGAGAAAGAAGGGGGGAGGGGGAGGGGAAGAGGGGAGGGCAAGGGAGGTGGTGGAGGAAGGTGTATTCCTTGACCCACTCTCCTGATTTTAAGGTAAGGGTCCAGCAGGCTAGTCTCAAGCTTAGGGAGATCCTCTAGCCTCAGCCTCGCACATCATAATTAAGTGTACCCCAACACTTAATTCATCAGTACAATTAAAGAATTTTAATAGTGATTACTGACAGTTTTATATGAAAAACAGGTAAGTCACTCTGTTCTGAAATCGGAGGCACAAATATCCTCAAGCTATTGGCAAACATTTTTAAAAACTGACTGCCCTTTCCTTTCCTTCCATGAGCAGAGATGTGCGTGACCAGACCTAAACGTTTAATTTTTATTAAGAAACCTTAAATAATGATAAAATGAGGCATAATTACAGTAGGAGTATTGTAAACCAATAAAAGCTTAAAGCAGTTCTTATATGCCTACCATCTAACTCTTCAACATAAAATGAAATAAATAATAATAGAAATGATGTTATGGGATTTACTATGGGATAAAGTAGTAAAATTTAAGAAAACATGTAACAGTATAATAAAACTTGTCTCTATCATTAGATAAGTTTGAATATTTAATTACTAGCAATTTAATATAAACCTGTGAAAGTATAAAGGGGAAAATAAATTAATTTTAAGACTTATTTTTTTCTTCTCCAGAAAAAATTGCCATAAAAATGTTTTAATATATGCCCAAGCACTTCTTTCTTTGCTTTAGTAAGAAGTTGGGTTGGGGCATAGTGTTTAAACAGCTGTTAAAAAATGAGTTTAGTCTCTTAAGATATAATATATTTTAGTTAGAAATAAAGTACAAAAGACAGCAATGATCTGACAAAGAACAAAAATGTCAAGACATAAGCGACTTACTTATAAAAGAAGAACGGAGTTTTTTCACAGATTCAGAATACAAGCTAGAAAGGCCGCACATGCACGGAGTCCCGAGCAGCACACCTTAGTGAGTAATGAGGGGGACAAAGCACACACACACTGGAATGGCACGGTGGAAACAGAATTTCTGCCCAAGGCAATACACAACAAAATCATCTCACTCACATACAAAAAGTGCAAAACGAACTCAGAAAATTTCAACCACTAAGCAAAATGATAGACAGGCCTAATATTACCTTTTCTGTTCATTTTTTGTTTAATTTCCTCAGGTATTGGAAGCTTGGTAGCTATCATTAGACAATAATATATGGAGAACAGCCAAAAAATCTCAAAGAGACTTAAAATGCTGTGTGTGTGGGGAGGAGGGTATGTATGTGGGGGTGGGGGTATGTATGCACGTATGTATGTGTGTAGGGGCATGCATGTACATGTGTGGGGGTATATATGTATGTCTGTGGGGGTATGTATGTATGTATGGGGTATATATGTATGTCTGTGGGGGCATGTATGTATGTATGTGTGTGGGGTTATATATGTGGGGAGTGAGTATGTACGTACGTATGTATGTATGTATGTATGTATGTATGTATGAATATATATTTGTGGTGCTGCATATCAAACCCAGAGCTTTGCAGATACAAGGAAAATGCTCCACCCCCTGGCAACCCTGAACAAAGAGAACTGGAATCCCATTGGACTGAAGAGAACGTTTACGCTACCTCCCTCAACAGTGCTCCAGTGCTCACCCACCTCCCTAAACAGTGCTCCAGTGCTCACCCACCTCCCTCAACAGTGCTCTAGTGCTCACCCACCTCCCTAAACAGTGCTCCAGTGCTCACCCACCTCCCTCAACAGTGCTCCAGTGCTCACCCACCTCCCTCAACAGTGCTCCAGTGCTCACCCACCTCCCTCAACAGTGCTCCAGTGCTCACCCACCTCCCTAAACAGTGCTCCAGTGCTCACCCACCTCCCTAAACAGTGCTCCAGTGCTCACCCACTAGTGTTCCACAGAGGAGTTTATAAGCGCTAACTCGGGTTTCCCTCAATCCTTGGTCTAGCTGGGAAGTCCCACAGGAAAGGTAAGCCCACACTTCAGTCACTCAGTTACTGCTGGAGGTCTCATTCGTATTCCCCATATGTCATACAAACACACTTGTTTGTAAAGTAAAAAACAGGCAAGAGGTATAGGGATACCTAGCTAGAATATGTGTCCTGTTTTCTAAGAGGGATCAACATTAATCATTTAAAATTAACCCTAGATACTTAGCAGACATCAAGGAACATGAGAGGGATGTTTTTAATGAGGCCGAGCATGCGCTGAATCAAGGCTATCAGCCAGTGTTCTGGGTCAGGTGTGTAATCACCTCTGTGACCACATTCTCACACAGAAATGATTACCTTGATTTAAAGGGTTAAAACTCAATTACTGGCTTACAGGGACCAAACAATAGGACTTTGAAATCTATTTCTATTCTGTAATAACTGCACATGTATTGCTAGAACTATGCCTTAGTTCAAGAAGTGTGACACTGGTTCTCTCCTGACATTGAATAAAACCTTGGATGACAACGAACAAAGGAAAACATAATGGTGACACTGAACAAAAGGAAGCCTCGCGTCTCAGCTGGTCTGCGGCGGCTTACATTTACAGTGCACATCACACAGGCTGTTTGCTCAACTGAAGCCCTTCAGACACAAGGTCACATGCACATCATGCACGTGTGTGTTTACAGCATTTAACGCCCAGGAAGTTTATCTTTTCTTTTTACCTCCTGAAGGCTGTCGAGATTTACGAGGCGACCGGGGTTCTCTCCGGTAAGGGTCATTTGAGCCATATAACTCAATGGTGCCGAGGTTGAGCAGTACTGCTTTCTGGAGGTAGTCAACCATTGCAATGCCATTGCAGTTGCCAAAAACCACCCTGGCAACAGGAAAAGCACAAGTAGTTTAGTGCAAACATGGTATTAAAAGAAATGTAAGCTGAGTGTTGTGGAGCAATGCTGTAATCCCAGCACTCAGGGAGGCAGAGGCAGGCGGATCTCTGTCAGTTCAAGGCTAGTCTGGTCTACAAAGGGAGTCCAGGACAACCAAGGCTACACAGAGAAACCCTGTCTCAAAAACAAAACAAAACAAAACAAAACAAAAAAACCAAACCAAGCCATAATAAATAAATAAATAAATAAATAAATAAATAAATAGTAAGACTGAAGAAAATAGGATTGTGGGTCTTTCATAAAACTCTTTTTCTATTTATTTATTATTAGAGTGTGAAAAGTGTGTGTCTGTGTGTGCGCACTCTCATGTGGAGGTTAGAAGGTGACCCGAGAGTTGGTTCTTTTCTTCCACTTTCAGATCTGAGGAGTCATGTCAGTTGCCTGAAACTAAAGATGAGTGTAGGGATGTGATCCGCTCTTCCTATCTCTGTAAATAAAGTATAAGTACCATTTCTAAGTATATTTGACACAGAAACTGAAGTTTTGATCTGAAGTAAAACCCTCACACACACTAAGCAATGTAATGTCTACAGTCTGTCCCTAGGAAAATGCAACTGTAAGTTGGAGTAAGTTCTGGCAAGTAAGTTCCTCTGTCAAAATAAAAAGGAAGTGTAAGTCTTGGGAGACTCCACATGAGGTGTCCAAAATACCTTCTTCATTACAGCTTAGGAACTACAATGTAATTTCTCAGGATAAAGGGTTCTTCTTGTGTTGAGAGCTCTTGAGGCATATGGAAAGCCGGCATGTACAGAGGAGCTATGTCTACAAGCAGAGGGTGGATAAGACTTTGCAAAGGAGATAATGAGCTCAGAGAGGAAATCTTCCACTCTGTGCATGAATACACAAAGGGAGGAGAAGATTAGATTCAATTGAAGTTTTAAATATGGTTCTATACATTATGTAGTCTTGACAACTAATTTAAATTTAAAAAATAGAAAAGTGCAGAAATTCCCACCAATGAACAACCCCATGAACCCAGTAAGTCCCATAATTAATCAATTAATTTTTAACTACTACTTTTGAAAGTTCCTATTATTTATTTTTTTAATCTGCTGTTTGCCTTTTTAATGGCTATGTTCAATACAGTATTTAGAAGGTGGAGGCCTGTACTCTTCCATTACAAGGCAGCCAATAAAAGATAGAGAGGCCTCTCAGCTTATAGCCAGTCTATGTTGGATGTTCAACTCCAAGAAAAAGGACACTGATAGTTACCAGAAAAAAAGAAGGACAAGTGACACCCTAGGGAGCCAGCTGAGGACAAAGACAGGGGCCTGGCAAGATAAACGCTCCTGCAACTAGACAGCACATAAGCAGTTTCTTTCTGTGGTGCTCAGTTTTTAAAAATAAACACAACAATGAAGGCATGAGAACAACTGCAGCTGTGCACAGGTGAATACTTTGTTAAAACTTCTGTTATGCCCGTAGGAATTTGTAGAAGTTAGTGTTGGAAGCAGAAATGACACCATTAACTACAGAATCTATTTGTAAAATCTTACGTTAGAGTTTAAGACAACTATGAGGAAAGCGTTCCTGGAGGAACACACTGAAGAGGGTGCATGACGGCAGCCCTCTACCTCCCATGAGCGCTAGCCCAGCTCTGGACAGAAGTCAGAGTGCACACCCACAGGGACTATTCAAACAAGACTATGTCCCAAATAAAGTACCAAATAGAGCTTCAAATTATAGTTACACAGCAACACTGGAGATGATGACACAATAAAGCCCCAGGCTTTCATACTTTTATGTTTAAAGGCAAAATTATATGAGGAATACTACAAAGATACCAAGGAAACGAAATGACACAACAACAAAAACCACCCTCCTACTTACAGCCCATAGGAGGAGTTGAGGGCCAGGCTGGTGATCTGCTGCGGTGGCTCGCCACCCACCCACACCAACTGAATAACCAGCTCTGTCTGGTAGCCTGGAGACTGTTTAAGAGGTGAGTTTTTAACTCTGAAAAACAAAAGACAAAAAACAAAAAAGGAAGACACATAAGCTTTTAAACACATTTCCAATTGAGGGATTGCCTTATGCATATAAATCATACAGTCATGCCAGAATAGTTTTATGCTGAGTTTGTCCTCCTCCCCTGTGGCCTGATAAGGCAACCTTGCCAGGGGAAAGTGATAAAAAAAAAGCAGGCAACAGAATCCATGTCAGAGATAGTCCCTATTCTCCTTACTAGTGGACCCACATGAAACCTGAGCTGCCCATTGGCTACATCTATGTAGAGGACGTAGGTCCAGTCCATGGATGGTCCTTGGTTGGTGTTTCAGACTTCACAGGCCCCTCTAGGCCTAAGATAAATTGTGGGTGGGGGCTTCTCTATGACAAGATGGAGACCTATGTTAGAATAGGTCTTTGGGAAGATTTGAGGGGAATTATAGCCGAGACTCTTAGTAGTAGAGACCATGGACACTGAAAAGGACATCCTCTAACTAGGTAAGACTCCTAGTGGAGGGGTGAGAACACCAACCCATGCACAAAAACTTTGACATAAAATTCACCCTGCCTACAAGACACACAGGGATAAAGATAGAACAGACAGAGCAGAGGACCAGATAGTTTAGTCTTTCAATTAAGCTTAATAGGTTAGGGGTTAAGATATTTTTAGATCAAAATAGATGTTTTAAGTTAATAGAGATGAGATATGATAGATATTAATCTCCATTCAGAAATTTAGACCTAACAAGATAGGAAAGATGTTTACTTCAACTTTGTCAAATACAAATGGCCAAATCACTATGAATGTAACATTGGTATAATTTCTGATTGTCTTGTGGTTCTTCCTGCTGTATGTAGTTTATTTTACTCATGTGCAATAATATAAATGTGTATGTTAAAAAAGAAATATAATAAAAAGAAGTATTGAGTAACAAAAAATGCAAAAATGTAAAATTCTATATAGTAAGTTTCATTCTAGGTAATAGATATAAACTGCAGCTAAAAGATGTTTGTTTCTAAGTATGAGAGATAAAAAGAGAGTGGGAAGAAGAAAGAGGGAGAGGAGGAGGTATAGAAAAGGAAGGGAAAACACAGAAAGTCAATGAAGAAGTGGGCTTGGGGACCTTTGAGTCTACTGCATTTGAAGGAAGCAATTCTTTGCTGTGTCCACTGCAGACCTGAGCCTCACCTCAGGCTTCCGTCTATGGACTGACTCAACATTGACAGCAGCCCCATCCCCTGATGTAAAACTAAAGATGTCTCCAGGTACATGTCCTGAAACAGGCAAGATGCTTACTTGCTCTCAATTTTTCAGAACAGATGAATAGTTTCTGTAAAGCATGAACTTGTGATCTGTGTGTTTGCTTTATTTGGGGAGTGATTTTACTAAATCAACATTCTTGAGGCTGATGACCACGTAGTCACCAGTAGAAGAGCTTCTAGCAAAGAGATCTACAGTAAACACAATGCAAAGCCTTGTTCTTTAACTGATACACATGCTGCCTTGTCACTGCTCTACTTTGAATACCCTATAGGAAGGGTGTTTGTCCGTGTCACGATTTTAGCTTTCTTTGTAATACTTTGAGTCATACAGTCATGTAATTCAATGATTTTAATTCTTTACTCATCACTTTATTTCTCTACATCCTTTGAGGAAGTTAATCACTCAAAATTAGAAATTGAATATAAAAATCAAAACCAAAAATTTACCCAATTTTATCTCTGCATTAACTAGTATGGCCTTAAAGTGGCACAAAATAAAGTCTCTTAAGTAAAGATAAAGTGATGCTAAGATTCAAGGAAAGATAAAATAAAGTATAACAACACCAAATCCAAGGTGAAGATGGAAAGAAGCACAACTTGCAGAGTTTATGCATGTAAACCTCATTAAATCTAAATCCAGAATACAGTGATGGCTATCCATGAGGGCCAGTGATATGCATAGCCACCATACCTTGTTATTGTAAGCCTTAGGAATTTAGGTGTGTAACGCTACGGAATCACCGTTCTTCTTTATAGCTCAGCTAACCACAGCCCAGCACAGGGACACCCCTTCTTATAGGAAATGCTATTGTAGGTTTACTAGTGACTATTAGGTACCTAAATTAAGAGATAGCATGTAATGCTGTTGCTACTTACTTTAAACAAGGTACATTATCACGAAGCCCATCGGATGAGCTGCTGCTGGTAGATGGATGAGACTGAGGAGGAACGGGCTGGGGGTTGGAGCTGCCCACCGGGGTGGACAACGGTGGAGGTTGCTCACCCTCTGGCGTTTCCACATCATTTATTTCATATAACAGTCGAACTTCAAGCATCTGTCATAAAAGAACGGCTGTTCACATATTCCTGATAATTAATACTTATTGTTTTATAATGTACCAGAGAGAATTTTTTAAAAGTTAAAAAAACAGTTTTGACTCAACTTTTAAAAACATGTGTGCACGGCTAGGAGTTCATACATGTATACACATATATATTATGATTTTAGAATGTATGGAATACCAAAATGTTGATATTCTTTAAATCTTTAAAGATTCAAATAATCCATTAAAATATATAAAAAGTACTACTTTTCAAAAAACAGGTGGTGATATATACACTAATGTACTCTCAATTTTTTTAAATGCAAAAGCAATTAGAAACTGTTTACTAAATGATTTTTAAAAGCTTAAGAAATCAGACAATAGACACAGAAAATAGCTAAGAGGTAATTACCGGGATAACTTCTGTAAGCACTTCCTGTTTGCTGAATCTATAAATGATGACATGAGCTGACACCCCAGCTATGCACAGCATTCTGCTCTCTGGGCACCAGGAGATGATCTGAATGGCGTATGGATCTTCGTCTACAATGTCGGTGTTCGGTCTGTCATCTTTACTTCTTGACTTTTCAAATACTTTAGACGTTTTTAATTTATACAGTACTTGTAGAGTTACTAGAAAAAAAAATCATATTGTAAATTTTAGCTGAAAACTAAAAATTGCTGCTTTTTCCCTGTCATCGCTTTCAGCCATCCCTTGCCCATCTGCATTCCATTCTATAACTGACTCACTCCCTGCCAACCCATCAGTCTCTCTCTGCCAGGCACCTCCACACTCTCTTGGGATTTAGGAAGCCCACAGGTGCCACACCTGGCTAAAACCAGAGTGGGCAATAGCAAGCAAAGACTGGAACAACCACCAGCAAAGACAAGAGTAAATATCTACACCAAGAAACACTTAAAGAGTCATGACACTAGATATCTAGATCCCAGTGCAAAAGCACAAATGTGAGCAACCAGGACAATATGCCTCCTTTAGAAGCCAGCGACCCTGGTGTAAAAGTCACCCAGAAAAAGCAATTTGGCTGAAGCATTCTACAAGGACTTAAAAATAGCAATCATGAAAATGTTCAAGGATGTTAAAGAGGAACTGAGTAAATGCTTTAATGAAGAATGGCAATACAAACAGCTGAATGAAACAATGGAAACAGTTCAAGACATGAGAGCAGAATTTAACAAAGAAATAGTAAAACTAAAGAAAATACAAATTATTGAAATAAAACCCAAGAAGTCAAACAAAACCCTCATCTACTGATTAGAAGACATGGAATAGAGAATTTCAGGTCCTGAAGAACTAGATAGTTCAGTTAAAGAAAATGTTAAATCTAAAATAAAATTACAAAAAAAAAAATCCATGAACAGAACATCCAGGAAATATGGAACACCATGGAAAGACCCAATCTAAAAACAATAGGGATAGTGATAGAAAAGGAAGCCCAGGTCACAGAAAATATTTTTTAAAAGTTCATAGAAGAAAACTTACCCAATCTAAAGAAAGAGATGCCTATCAAGGCACAAGAAGCATAGAGAACACCAGATAGACAGGACCAGATGTAGATGATCTACTAATGGTAAAATAAATGATCTAAACAGATTTACAGTCCACAGTGAAACTGAAGCAGTAATTAAAAGATTCCCAACCAAAAAGAGGTTGGGATGGAGTCGGTGCAGGATCCTATCTGTGTTCAGAGGAGGAATGCATGCAGATACTCCTCAAACTCCATGAAACAGAAACTGAGGAAATATTTCCTGGTTTGTCTTACAGAGCTATTATTCTCAAAGCAAAACCATACAAAGACCCATCAACAGAAGAAATAAAATTAAAGACCTATATCCCTTATAAACATACATGCAAAAAATCTCAATAAAATACATGCAAGCTGAATACAAGAACACATCAAAAAAGATTATTCACCATGAGCAAATTGCCCCTACCTCTGGAGTGCTACGATTAAAGGCATGTGCCATGACTGCCTGGTAAAATAATTTGGAATAATAAAATAGGTATTTATAATCATTGATTTCAAGCTACATTACAGAGCTATGTAATAAAAACAGCATGGTATACTGGCATAAAAACAGTTACGTTGATCAAAGGAATAGAATTAAGGACTCAGATGTAAGTCCACACACCTACAGTGATACCTGAGGTTTTAGAAAGAAGCCAAAGATGCACACTGGAGGAAAGACAGCGTCTTCAACAAATGGATCTGGTCAAAGTATACAGCTGGATAGAGAAGAATGAAAATAGATCCTTATCTATTACCCTGCATGAAACTCACTGACCATAGAGGTTAGGTAGCTTTATGGGACCCAGATGGGAGGAGAAGAACTTCCACGGAAGAAGATACATCACTGAGCTACAAACCCGGTGACCTTCAACAGTGACCTGCTTGCAAGGTACATTGGTGTGATAGTTACACAAATAGTTTGAAAGTAAACAACCAATTTTTTTTTAAAAATCAGATTCAACTCCTACTCTGACATGGAACCTATACCTGACAGTGCTAAAATGGTCAAGAACCTGAGACTAGCTAGGTCATCAGCTCTGAGGGCAAATGATTATTATTATTTCTATTAAGTTAAGAGGAAGAAATTGACTTATAAGGACATGCTGTTACACCCAAGGATCAGTACATACTCAACTCTGATCAGAGAAGCTCTTTCTTACAGCAAATGGTAATTAACAAGGAGACCACACTGGACAATGTGCAGAGAGTGAAAGACTTTGGCACTCAGCCCTCCTCTCCTCTCAAGGCTCAATGTACCAATCCACATATGAACTCATAGACTATGACAGCTGCACATGACCAGACAGAGTCCAGGCATGGGGAAGGGCAAGTAGACACAAAACCCAACCCTCGTCAAGAAGCTATTTCTAATCGATACCTGCTGGAAAAGGGAAAATCACTTTTCTCCGATGGGGTGTCACTGGGTATACCAACCACACTCCAGGCCCAGAAGTATTTAGCCAGTACAAAATAGACTCCATTGTGTATGTGTGTATGCTATGTGGTTTTTTGTTTTGTTTTAGTATTTGTTGTCCTATTCGGTTTTTTAACTTTATTTTATTCAGTATTCATTTTTATTTGGGGGGGCATGAAGTTGGAGAGTTTGGAAGGCAGGGAGGATCTAGAAGGAGTTGAGGGAGGGGAATGAATATCATCAAAATATTGGATGCAATGTCTGTAAATAAAAAACTCTGGAAACCTACAAGAACAACATCATGACTGGCGGGTCTGGACCCAGGGGTTCAGCTCAAAATACTGCACCAAACATGGACAATACATGCAGTAATCACTGAACCCCTACTCAGATCTAGCCAATGGACAGGACATTCTCCACAGTTGGGTGGAGAGCGGGGACTGACTCTGACATGAACTCTGGTGCCCCATATTTGACTACTTCCCCTTGGTGGGGAGGTGTGGTGGCACTCAGAGAAAGGATAAGCAGGCTACTAGGATGAGACTTGATAGGGTGTGACCATATGATGAGGGAGGGGGGTCCCTTCTATCACAGACCTAGGAGAGGGGAAAAGAGTGAAAGAGGGAGGGAGGAGGAATGGGAAGATAAAAGTGACGGGATAAGAAGTGAGATGTAATCTGAATAAATTAATTAAAAAATAAATTAGAAAAAAATTCTCTTAAATCATTAAAAACAAAATATAATAGCTAATCATCATATTATGGAAGAAAAAACCCTATATTTACTTAAACCACATTTTCATTTCTCTATCTATTTTGCAGCATGTTATATAATCAGAGATTTCCACTATCACAAGGAATTTAGATTACCTGAAGAAAACTACAAAAATAATTTAGAGCAAAATCTTCACTAGAAACATATGAAGAACATATTTTATTTCCTAAAATGGCATTCTCTCAATAAACACTGATAGTATCAAGCATTCTTATAAAATATCAGGTGTGCTGAAGAAAGAGGATTTGCACAAATGCTTGCTATAAAAGGGTTCCAGTCTCTAAGTGTTTCTTCCCCTTCACACCTGTATCTAATATCAAGGACTTATTCACAAAGACAACATGAACTTTTGTAACACTACCTTGGAATCAGACATAAACATTTCTGATTTGAAATGTATTATCACTTCTATTTCTGACTTTTAAAGAGAAGTTCTGAAGATATCTTGAAAAGATTGGGAACACTGTTGAAAATTATTATTTGGTTTATAAAAACATTAAAATATCTTTACTCTTCAAAATTCCAAACTCACAAGTTGGATAAGCCAATAAATTAACTTGATAACCTAGTTCTTTCAAATCTAATGTGGCTTGCACAATTATTTAAAACCTCCTGTATAAGGCAATGGCGGCGAAAAATGCAAGGAAAAAGTCTTCAAAGCACTTACTTGCAGAAGCATCCCAGAACTTAACTGACCCATCAGCATGCCTAGGACCAACAAGAGAAATAAGAATGTGATTAAAAAGAAAAAAATAGTTATATTGTTGCTTTTTAGCAAAATAATTTACAAAATGAGCAAGAAGTAAAAATCATTTCAATGAACTCTTACTGATAACTTTCTTATTGTGAGCTTTACTTACCGAATAAATTAAGATTCAAGCTGTTTTAAGCATATTAGCTATGACTGATTTAATAAGTAAAAAATATACTTTTAC
This sequence comes from Acomys minous, assembly GCF_964271855.1. Taxonomy (NCBI): domain Eukaryota; kingdom Metazoa; phylum Chordata; class Mammalia; order Rodentia; family Muridae; genus Acomys; species Acomys minous. The sequence goes on along the minus strand of NC_140485.1, from coordinate 128,656,542 downwards.
TTACCCTGTAATAATTATTTCTGGGTAACTTTGAGCACCCAAGCCCCAATTACCTCCATTGATGGGCCACTCCTATAAAAAAAAAATCATTGAAAATTGACTTACTAATATATAGTCTATGTAGCAGAAAAGCAGTATAAAATGTCTAGGTATATTAGGCAAGTGTGACCACAGTACACACAATTTGTTCTCAAATATAATTTCCTAAAAAATTAACAATGTTACCAAAACCTCAAGGTGACAAATTTGAAATAACAACGTGTTGCATTAAATATTGAAACTCGGGTTTGGTACCTTTTTGCTGTAACCTTGACGTTTCTGTCTGGCTCCAACAGAATAAAGTGCAGGAATAAGGTCCACAGGACAATCAGCAAAATATTCACAACATGTAACAGGGGACTCGTGTATACTCAAAGGGTAGGGATTCTCAAATATGGGGTATCTTTAACAACAGGAAAAAGAAAAACACATTAACACATTGTAACCTGTGATTAACACAACCATGAAGACATTACTATACATTCTACTAAGAATATATTGATTTAATTTATGTAAATATGTCAAAACATTGAAGAGTTTTATACAAAAGATACTCTTTATCCACCAATAAACAGAAAGGCTGTGGTTCTAGTTATGCTCCATTGCCACACACAAGACCATGTGCTATATCCACATTTGTTTCATGTGCTTCTTGCACCGAACTTATGATACATGTTCCTGAAAAGCAAAGGCTTTGAGCAACCTGTCAGAATCCAGTCAGCCAGGAAGCAGCTGAAGCAGAACTTAAGCTGACATGAACGGCTGAGCTACTTGCATGGCAGTATCAGCTACCTCCCCTTCTGCTGGCACAGCTAGCATGAGTTTCAACTCCTTTTCTTTTTCTCCATCAATGTAAAACCTCATCCAATTTTAATCCCAGAACTATATTGGTGTGATGATCAATCACAGACATAACTTGACTGAACCGAGAGTAACCAGCAGAGCACACCTCTGGGTCACTCTGAGGGCATTTCCAGGGGAGACTCGCTGGGGTGGTCAGTGCCACCTCACGAGGCTGGTGCCCCACCAGGTGGAAAAAGGAGGAGGGGCCTGCTGGCACCAGCACACTGTGCTGCTCTCTGGCTGCTGGGAGGCTGTGAGCCTCACAGCTCTGCTTTATGACTTTCTTCCTGCAAAAATAAGACACTGACCCCCCTGAGCCCACAGCAATGCACAGCCCTCTCAAACAACGAGCAAAACACTTTCTCTTAGGCATGTTGCACTGGTGACAAGTAATACATTTTAGTTCACTAGTAATATAAATTATAATTTTATTTTTCATGGTTTTTAGATATGAAGTCAGACACACAACTGTCCAGTCATGAGATACCCTTGTTTTCTAGCTACATAATTAATTTATCAAGATAAGCAAAAAATGCTTTAAAATCATGAAATTGAAAGTAAAGTTCTAGCTAAAGAGATAGCAATGTGCTTAAAACTAAAAACATAATAATGTTGCTTAGAATGAGACTCATTAATTTAAAATATGTCTTTAAAAACTCTAGAACCTAGCTGAGACACTTAAAAGTACAAAATAGCTATTCTGTAATATATTAGATTTTTCATTTGCCTACTGCTAATAGTACTAAAAATAAGTAATATTTCAGGGAAAAAAACTAGTATAGACTATAGATATGATGTGCCGAATCATCTCTACCTGTACCTCCAACCAAAAGATGAAGCACACAAAAAGAGTAGTAATAAAAAGTAACTTTCTTCTCTTCATAACAAATCTTTCCCTCAGCTCCAAGGATCTAGCATTTTACATATTTAATTAATAGTTCTGAAAAAATAAAACATCTCATCCATGTGATTTGAATAGCATTTTCTTTAGTTAATCATATCTTAGTACATACAAAAATTCCATTATTAAAACAACTCACTTAATAGATGAAAATAAAGAAAATACATTAATAATATTTTTCTAGGACTGTCATAGTTATTTTTCAAATGGTTATTTAAAAAAAAACCTTACAAATATGTACTAAAAGTAACAGACACTACCCTGAAATGTAGTCAGGATAGTCTTAAAAATAACCAGGTAAACAGTCCAACTCACACACATTAGGGTTCTCAAGCTGAGTACTGCTCATACTCAGAGAAGGCTTTATGTGGAAAACGGTCTTGTGCCTTTGAAGTATGTTTGTCTTTTATCCACTAGATGGCAGTAGCATTCCACCTAATAAGATATCTACGCGGACACTGTCAAACAGTCCAAGGCTGACTAAACAATGAATGAGTAAACGCATAGGAAGATTTGCTTTATGATTATTTGGGGGGCGGGGGGAGAAAATAAGTAATATGGCGGTTCTATTCACAGCACAGGAGTATCCCTGACAACAGGTAATAGATACAGCAAACACTAGAAGTTGTTACAAAGAGCTGTGAAGGGGCAGGAGATTTACAAATCAGACATATCTGTAAAGAGTCTAATAGGGCTGGAAAGCATATGGTAAACACTGTGTGGGTTCTGATGACAGTGAAACATGTGGAGCTGCGAAAACATGGCATAAGAGAAGATAAGAAATATGAGGTCTGTTAAACAGCAAGCTGCTATCCCATAAACTTAGGCCACTGTGGGAAGATAGCAGGAGAGAAGGTTAGAAATAACACCCACAATCCTTTAAAGTAGCAGGTACAGTAGTTGAAGCAACAACAGCGAACAATGTTCAATTAGAGGAGTGGGGAACAGGATGTAGGTTGCGGTTAATCTGGTAGAGAATGCACAATACATCCCAGCAGACTGAGCAGAGGGAGCAAGGCTGAAAGGCTCCTCAGAAGTAAACTGACATGGGTCCATTTTGGAGAGCTTTGTTGTGTATGGCCTGAGTATATACAAGCATGAAGCTGAAATGTAAGAAATTCAAGAAACTGAGTTAAGTAACAGAAAATCATAACTCACTGAACTTGAACAAGTTGAACTGCTGCCTACATAGAGCCTCCGCCACTATGCCCTCGTGTCTTTGGTACAGGAAAGTATGCTGTAGGCTACCAAAGAAGAAACGTATGATCTACCTACAAACCCTGTGACATTCCATGGGGTCCTGCCTCAAAGATATGTTAGGGCAATGGTGGCACAAAGTTTGTGAGAATAATCAACAAATGTCTGATTTGACCAAAGGCTCACTACACAAAATAGAACCAATTCCCGACACTGCTTGGATGTCCAAGACCTAAGCAAAAAACAAATAATACTGGTCTTAAAAACAAGTAGCAATAAGATGGCTCCTAATGACATTCTCCAGTACTCATAGACCAGTCTCTTGCTCAGCCACCATCAGAGAAACTTGCTCTTGCAGAAGATGGAAACAAATATAGAGCCCACAGCCTGACTCTGTGCAGAGAATGTAAGACCTTGAAGCACTCAGTCGTAAATGGTATATCTCCATCAAATCCTCCCCTCAGGGCTCTGGGAACCCCATGAAGAGGAGGCAGAAAGAGTAAGAGCCAGACAGGATGCAGGACACCAAGGAAACAAGGCTTTCGGAATCAACACAGACATGAGCTCACAGAGCCTGAGCTGCATAAGCAGGGCCTGCACAGGAGATGCCAGAGCTGAAAGGAGAAGTGGGCACAGCCTGTATCCCTAGCCCAGAAGTCATCTCCCACTGATAACCACCTGCAAATGAGGACATGAGTACAGGAAAGAACTCATCGGTGTCCTTGGAGGTTCCTTGCTTCATACTGTCATGTCAGGGCCTTTCGGTTTAAAATTTTAAAATTATTATTATTTTTATATTATTATTTTTTGTTTTTATTTTATTTACATATATTTTTTTTCTTTTTACCCTATAGGTCCTTTGTGTATATATTATAACTTTCAGTTTAGTGTTTTTATGGGAGTCTTGAGTGTGTGAACAGTTGGCCTTTGTTTCTTATACCTTCTCTTGGGTTCTTATCCTTCTGTTTGCTTTGTTTTATCTTATTATATTTTATTATTATGTCTTAGAAGACTCTTTTCTAGTGAGGGACAGAAATGGGTGGATCCAGATGGGAGGGGAGGAAGAAAGGAAGGGGCAGAGGGAGGGGAAACCATAATCAGGATATATTATGTGAGGGAAAAATAGTATGAACAAAAGAAAATCTGTGAGATTCATTATAATCAATACATTTCAGATTCCTGGGAATGTGGACCTAGAGCATGAGAAAGAGATAGTATATATAAATGTACGTTTTAGCTAATGCCAGGCTAGCAGAGATCGATTGGTTTCCCCACACAGTAATGGAGTTGGCCATCAGGGTCCTTACCCGTTCTGTGCAAGGTCTATCAGCACTAAGTCCTTTTCCAGGAGAACCACCACAGCGTACGGTTCCTGAAAATCTGGAACATGAGAACACTGCATGAAGAGTTGCTTTACAGACCCCAGGGGGCAGCCACCGGCAGTGGACAGCTCCTACTTCCTTTCCTCATGGCCAATTATCATCATGGAATCTCAGAATAAACAGACAGAGCTCTGTCATCTTTCTCACATGTTAATATGTGTCTGTTAACTATAAAATCCATTCTATTGTCCAACTTCAGAGAGATCCAAATGAGATGAAAAGACAGACATTTAAGATCACTCTCTGTGTTAACTTGTCAATGCTATGGTGGCCCCGAGTGCCTAGATGCCATCATGAAGGAACCCTTTCGACCAGAGTATCAGTTAACTTCATAAACTAAACAAAGCAGTTACTCTCTGAACAGCTGGGCCCACGCTTCTCAGATGAAGGCCTTATGGACAGGGACAGCTTTCCCTACAAAGACAGAATCCTCTGCAAGGCTTGAGCCCAGGCCTCCTCCCCGAGATTCCCACATGCAGACTTCAGAGCCCTGGCTTGAATCAGTCTCTGGAGAAGTCTAGGTAATCAGATGGACTTCTGTTTCACAGAATTCAAATTACTCAACACAAGCAATGTCTGCCTTTGAACGGCAGCTAATATTAGTGCACAGTACAGAGGAGAGACAGTGAGCTGAGAAAACCAACGGCTGAAGTGAAATCGGCCATGCCATGATGGCACAAACTCTTGCCCTACAGCACTACAACAGGGATATGGGAGGACTCATGGAGAGCGAGCCTTACCATTTGGGTATGGTGTCTCACAAAGTGTGAGAAAGTCAACGATTGAATAGTCCATTTCTAGCACTGCTGTGCTTTTCCCGTGCATCACTGTTAAGCAAGGTCTCCTTCCCACAGTGTCATAGGACAAGCCTCCTGACAGAATAATGAAAGGTTCCCTGGAAATAAAAATATCGGGTGATGACAAGTGTTAGAAGGGACACTATTTTTTTCTGCTGTCTTGTATTGTTACTCAGTGATAGTGTCCTCTAAACATTTTATATATCACATAATGGAAGAATTGCATGTGGAATTTTTAACAAGTTCATACCTAGTTTGCTAAATATTAAACTACAATAAAAATGCGTGTAGGTCACATTCAACTCTTAGACCACCTCTTGCTCCTTATTTTATTTCCTGTGGAAGTCACCATAAAGGCTCCTCTAAGTTTCTGTGTGGCTTCTACTTTGGTCTTAAGAAGACTACTCAATAAACATTCCCAAGAAAACCTCACAGCTTCAAATAGCTATGGCTAGGCATGATACGTAACTCTAACTTTTTAAGGATATGCCAAGAACTGTACGTGCTATACACCACTTGTGAAAACTGGGAGTCACTCAAAAAATTCCCTACTGGCCTTAGTGCTTTGCAAGAAACCTCCTAACTATGAGATCTTAGTGTTCATCAAACACACTATGGGCTGCCAGCTTGCCTCTTTGGCCCTTATGTTTTCAGAAGACAACACTACACATACCCTTGCTGCCCATATTTGTCATGATGAAAACTATACGATGTATCTAGGCCTATGTTTTAAAAGCTGCATCTAAGTATCTTTTCATATATCACAATGTGGGTATATTTCTTTATCTTTGATTTGATTCGATATTTCTTTGTATATGAAGCTACTTAGCATGTGGCAGTCAAATCACTCAAAATTGTCTACAAGCATTTAATCTCATTTATAATTTAATATTTTTGTAAAAGATTTTATTTTACATTCAGTTAAGGGTATACATGTGGGAGTGTGCGCATGACTGCAGGCCCTGGAGGAGGACAGAGCGGCTGCCATATTCCTTGGCACTGGAATACCGACTGTGTGAACTTCCTGATGGGAAAGATGAGAAACAAACGTGTCTTCTGCAAGAACAGTCTGCTCTCTTAACTGCCAGCCTGTATCTTCAGTCCCTCATTTATATTTTAGTTTTAAAGACAGAGTGCTTACTTTAAGGCCTATCTATATATTTATTTTTCATGATCTCATCCTATTTTCTCACACTTGTGGAATCTTAAGTCTTCAAAGCTACCAGAAGCAGCATGTGATGGCACGCAGTGGCAACAGGGCCTGGGCTGGTGTTCAAGCTCTCACATTCACATCTTTGTTCTGATATCCTGCGAGCTGGCCATGTCTAGGAAATGGAGACACACAGACAGGCAGCTACCCCTCAGACCACACTGTAACCAAGCAGTGCCTGGTCCACAGAATACCCTGAGTAAGAGTTTCCCAACTGCTGATGTCATCAAATCATCACAAGTGAATGCGGTAAAACTTCCCTATGGAGCATGTACCAAAATACAGACATACATAAATAATACAAAAGTGAAAATTATAAATGCAAATTATTTTATATAATACAAGAATAAATTTCACTAGGTTTAGTTAAGTTAGCAGCTAGATATATGCCTCACATGTAAATATAGTATTGGGGCAAATAATGACATTTTTTTCTTACTTAGGCACCTTATTTAGAAGATAGAAAATGTGTAGGAATGAAAAGTACGTATGTTTCTATAAGTAATTATTTTGTACAGATATACCCTCATGCATCCTATCTTCCTTGTTTACTTTGTTTTTCTATAGTATTTATTATTAAAAGCTAACAGTTTGCTCATTGTCTGTCTCATCAAAATATACTTTGCATGAAGCCCCCTCCCTCTTTAAACATCTATGTTGCGCATTGCTCTATGTAAAACAGTGACCACCATACTAGGAAAAGTTACACTTTCCTTCAGATGAATTGACCAAGTACATGTTTCATTAACCATTTTCTACCTGTTATTTACATTCATCATTAATGTGATTTGGATAATATTATTTTATGGCTAAACTCCAAAAATTCAATTTCAAGTATTTAGCCTGAGTAAAATCACACTCCTGCAGCCACTGCTACAAACTCTAATCATTGCATGATTGTACTCTATGAATGGATACTATTAAAATTCAATGAGTAAAAACAAATCTAGCTTTTCTTACTTTACCTATATTATAATACACAATTAAGTTCAAAAAGAGTTTACTAGTGAATAAATATTTCTTGAATGTTTTAGATAGTAGGATCCGTAGGTAGTTGTTATCAATTGTATTTCAAGAATTGCATGTAAGGGTTTTTTGTTTGCTTGTTTGGTTGGTTTGGTCTGGCTTTTATTTGTTTTTTTACATACAAACAATTTAAAACAAACAACGATGGCAGCACCAGAGGTATGAACTGAGAAGAGCAGGGCCACACTACGATGTCCAACCCCACCCTGGAGAGCAGCTTAGCTGGCTGAGCAGCTCGCACAGTCTTAACTAGCACTACAGCGCTTAGGTGTGATTATCCTCACGAGACAAGTCAGGATTTGGTCTGTGGTGTGAGACATCTGTTTCTTTTCTAAAAGTAGACAGGAAATTATGTGAATTTAAAAACTTTGAAAAGAATACCAACTGACTACACCAAGTCAATACGTTACTATTTCATAGTAAGTTTGCTAAACTGAACAATAATAATGCCTTTTCATATGCTACACGCTGTTTCTCTACCTGTTAGTATGACTACCAGAAAACAAGCACCTAGCATATGACACTCCAATTAATTTTATTATCTCTAAAGCTTAAGAAAAAACATTAACCCTCTACCAGAATAAACTAGTCATATATAATTATAAACTTCAAGGAACTAGTTCTACATACCAAAATGTGTAAAATTTCAAAGTTGGACCTGGCATTTGGACTTCTGAAGGTTCTAGTGGCCTAGATTATTTTTAAGCAATCTGAATTATGGAGTTGAAGAAGACTTGATCTTTTTTTAAACAAAAGGATAGCCATTCTGGTGTTGTGAGGAGTTCTAGAGGTGACATAATTTTATTCTATAGCATTAAGAATGTTAGTACAGTCTCTGCTAATGCCACTGGATGTCAGCCAGACCCTCATTAGAAGATAGCCTCATTGGGGATGTATCCCTTTGCAAGTTTTCTGATTTGACTGGACGTATTGAAGAAGCTGAGCACATCATTCTGTGCATTTGCTCTCTCCACCTGTGAACCTCTCCACCCCACCTTGAGGGTAGCTCTAGGCTGTGCCGTGTTCCCACAAGAAGCCTTCTTCACTAAAAGAACCAACTTCTTCCACCCAGAGAGCTACACGGAAGTGACTCACCCAATGCAGTTCCATGGTAACAGCTATTCTCTGACTTAAACATTCTTAACAATTTGTGCTTTGGGGAATTAGTGCTTTGGGGGAACATCGAGTCAAGCCACACAGTTCACATACTGGATCATGGACTATGAAGAAATGAGTAAGGTGGAGAGATGCGATGGCTGCAATAGTAAGGCCAAGCCACGAACGTGATGACAGATGAGGTGACACAAGAATGAACACAAGCCAGCTGCTCTAAGTCTTAGGCTGGTGGGGAGAAGGAGGTACTCTGTCCATCAGAAATTACTACTGCAGGGCTGGGGACACAGATCAGATGTTAAGAACACTGAACTCTTCCAGGGGACCTGGATTCAATTCTTCCCACCCACGTGGCAACTTAAAAGCATCTTAATTTCAGTTCTAGGAGGTCCAAAACCTTCTTGCCTCTGCAGACATTACATGCACATAGCACACTATTTACACACAAGCACAACACTCATACACAAATAAAAATAAAAATAATTGAGTATTACAAAGATGCTAAGTCATCAGACAGCTTTGTTTGAGGACAGAAGGTGCGACAACAGTCACGCTGTCAGATACACGGCTCTGAATCCTGAAAACATGCTGTACACTCCACTAGCATCTATGGAATTAGCCACCACCTTTCCAAGCCTTTATATAATACTTGGAAAGTTACTCACTTATTACTTGGCTACCTCCAATTTTTAAAAAGTCCCATCAGTACTTCTACTTCCCCAAAAAGCCTTTCTTGACTCATTCACTCTCAACAGGAAGTGTCTCCTGCAGATGCTGACGGGGATCTCCTAAGAACCTTGCCCACATCTCTGCTCTGTATTTCCTATCAGTAGCTGCCAGCGTTTACCCATTTTCCTTCTGTGACATCTGATACTCTAGACTCTGGCTAGGTTACAAATATGTTCGTAAACATATATTTGAACATATATTCTAAACATTTTTTGAAAGACATTATAAACAGCACTAAAGGTTCACCTTTATTAACTCCCATGCTCCCCTTCCTCACCTTAGGTATCACTCCTGGGGTTCACCACACCACAGCAAAGAAGGCACAAGAAAGAGAAGACTCAGGCGAGTCTCCAAATACCTATGCCGGTGAAAGCCAGGACAACACTCACACCAAAGCTAAAGAAACCCAAACCATTAGAGCCGAGCAGTAAGTGACTCTTTGCCTTAAAAATAATTGAGGCACACGAATAGCAGTAAGCATACAGCAGAGCCACCTTCCGTCCTACTACACTTCAGTGGAAATGCAAGAGTATAGGCTGACAATTCGCACTCTTAATAGCCTATGGGCCCATAGTTAGCACTCCTAACTATTTTATTCACTAATCAGACATAAAACCTCCACACTGTCAATTTTATGTGATATCTACATTACTAACTAAATGTATTACTGATTTTTTAAAACATCAACACTTGCTTCCACTTGAAAAACGCAATTCTATTTCACAGAGAACAAAACAATCACTACTGTAAATTATCAACATTTAATCTGGATGGTCTGATGGAAATACATGACCTTAATTTTGCATCCAAAAATTATGTTTTTATTTATTTGTTGAATATATGATAATAATAAACAAATTTGTAAGTAAACATGATGCTATGGCTTGGGTGACCATAAGAAGTGTCATACCCCATCCTTCCCTTTTGAAATGATGTTTACTCTGTACTTTCGTATACTGTAAATACTTAAGTTTTGTTTTATTTTAGACAGGTTCTCAGGAGATTTTGAGTCCTAGTAAAGACTCTGAATATAGACTTTTGAACAATGTTGTAACCACTAAGACCAAATGACTGAAAGACCAAATGTGTTTTACACAGACATGAACCTGGGGGGAGAGGTGGTGGTGGAAGGTTATGGTTTTTAAAGTGACCTCTTTGGTTTTCAAACTGACAAAAAAAAAATGGTGCCCCTTAATCTTGGTTGTCAACTTGACAGGATGCAGAATTGTCTAAGAGAGACACCTCTGGGTATGGCTGTAGGGGTGTTTGCAGGGAGGCTTAGCTGAGGTGAGGAAACTTCCTGTGACTGCTTGGCTCCCTTCTCTAGGTCCTGGAGTGATCACTAGTGACCATGTATTTTATGCTCCCACAGGCACAGCCAGAGCTGCTCTCAAGCCAGGCCCCCTGCCACGATAGAATGTATATCCTCCTAAATGTGAGCCAAAGTAAGTCCCTCTTGCCGGAAGTGTTTCCAGTAGATATTCTGTCAGAGCGACAAGGAGCCAATACAATGCACAGAGGGCATTTTTGTTTTGTTTTGCTGCAGATACATATCATACAAAACCTCCTCAGCATTAAGAAAGAATGTCTTTTCTGTCATCTGTACTTTGGATTCACTCTATGACTCTTTTCTAAAATCTTCATTTTAGACTTTGTACTTTCAACGGCATTTTCTGTTCCTTTTCTCCCTCCCTTTTGACTTCTCATCACCTTTTCTACTTTAACTTCCTACAAATTTTAAACTTAGATTCTACTTACAAAAGAAACCATGAAATATATGTGTGAATCTGGGTTATTTCATTACCATAGTAATCTCCAGTTCCATGCATTCTCCTGACATTGTCATAATTTCATTCTGTATAGCTGAATATAAAATTCCATTGTGCATAAACACCACATTTCCTCATCTTGGCAAATCTTCCGGCAAGATCCATAATTTAGCTATTGTGTTCTTTGACAATTACACACACACACACACACACACGCACACGAACACGCACACGCACACACGCGCACGCGCACACACACACACACACACAGTCTGAATAACAGCCCCCTCCCCCTGCGACACCCTCCCTGGCCTCATACTCTTGTCTCCCTCCTACTCTTATCATAGCCTCTTCCATCTGTACAAATCCCTCTTCCAGATTCATGGCTTTTATTTTCACTTTGTGACTCACTCAGTTTAACCATCTGTGTGAGCATTAGATTGCCACTGGGTGGGGTCACCGATTAGTACACAACTGAAGGCAATGACTTATCTCCCTATATCTATCAGTAGTGAGACTGAGAGGCGGAGGGGCCCTCTGTTTCCCTCCTCCATCCCAGCTTGACTGTTGAAAGATTTGCTCTTATGCAGACCCAGTGCAGGCATCTACAGCTGCTGTGTGTTCATGACTACAGTATCTGAGCCTTGCCAGGAAACAGGTTTCACTGTATAGCTCTGACTGGCCAGAACCTCAATATGTAGAAGAGGAGCCACAAATTTCCATCGATCTTCCCGTCTCTGTGGACCAAGTTACAGGATTATAAATGTGTGCTTAGTGCAAGTTACCTCTATGGTATATGGACTTATCTTTCTTTGGATATATATCCCAAAGTGGTGTACAGCAGAGTATCTGACACTGAGTTCCAGTTTACAGTCCAGTTATGGCAATCTATATCCCCATCAAGCACATAAGGGTGTCCCTTTCTTACATCCCTGCCAGCATCTGCTGCTCTATGTGATAATAGCCACTCTGACTAGGGTAAGATGGATTCTCAAAACAGTTTGAACTATATTTTCTTGATGGCTGGCATTGTAAACATTTTTTTCAATATTAGCTCTTTGAAGTGTCTATTTAATTCATATGCTCACTTTTGATTGAATGATTTGGACTTTCAATTTTTATTACAATTTTATTTATGTATTTTGTGCGTATACTTATTTATTAACTATGCCATGGCATGCGTGTGGAATCAGAGGACAGCTGGTGGGAGCTGGCTTTCTCCTTCTACCATGTGGGTCTTGGGAACTGAACGCAGGTCATCAAAATTAGTAGCCAGTGCCCTAAACTGCTGATCCATCTCACCAGCTGGTCTTCATTTTATGATGTTTAATTTTCAGAGTTCTTTGTAGATTCTAGGTATTAATCCCTTGTGAGGTATATAAATGATGTAATGGTGTTCATAATGTTTTCATTAGCTTAATGTCTCCACATCATGGCTCATGTTTGAAAAGATTCTAATAAAGTACATTTTCACCAATCAACCATCCTCCAGTCTTCTACTCTTTCTCATCATCCTGATAAAAATCCCTGTAGCACCTAATAACACCGGCATCTGTAAACACCAGTTTCTTGGATTTAATGGCATGGAATTATACTATTTCTTGTCCCCTGCCTGTTCCATCCCCCCCCCCATCTCCTCTTTTTTTATTCAGATGATGCTACTTCCCCTTTGTACTTTGAAGCTGGTGTCTCAATTGCAAAACCAGTGTTTGGGAACTGGATTTATGGGGCCCTGAGCTGACAAGGAGTAATTCTTTCTGGATGTGCTCATTTTTCTAAACTCAAGCAACACCTGATTGATTCATTTTAATACTGGTTGACTGTATCTCTAGAGTTTAATAAGTATCCACTTTGGAAAAACTTTAACAAATAAAATTTTCCAAAGGGTAAAAATGAGTTTGTATATTAACAGAGTTAATATCTGATAATAAATTTAAAGGAAATAAAGTAAAAACAAAACAAAACAAAACAGATAAAGAGGTAAGCTTCAAAGTGTGTGTGTGTGTGTGTGTGTGTGTGTGTGTGTGTGTGTGTGTGTGCGCACACACACGTGCATATGAAGGGGATAGAAATGTGAAAATTTCAATTTGAAGATCCTGCTTTATATATTTAGTGAGTCAGTTTTGCCCTTAGCATCGCAGAAGAGTGGCTAGCCTATTTTGGCTGCATTAAACTTGTTTTGAGGAGGGAGAGATGTGCTTTAAGGGAGGTAGCATCTTCTCCCTCTGCAGACATCAGTGTTTGAACCTGAGTTCTCACCTCACCAGCATGACAGAACACGCTTTATCATGGAAATTATTTTCTCAGTTTGTCTCCCCTTCCCCCTACCCCTAAAACTTTGCTTTACTTTTTTTTCAGTATTTTTTTTTCCTTTTAAGTTTCCTTTCTCCTGAGCCTGCTCACCATTTCTTTTTTAGAAAATTATTTATTTACTCTCTTTATACCCTGGTCACACTCTAGCTCCCGCTCCCCTGCCCCTGTTCCTCAGAAAAAGGGATCCCCCTTCACATCCACCTCAGCTCATCAAGTCATATCAGGACTGAGTGTGTCCTTGTCCCCTGTGGCCTAGCACTAATTACTTTAAACTGTTTACTTTCTTTTCCATCAAAGGGTTAAGATGATGTGTAAATAGAGGAGGGGGGGGGAAATCCATCATTCTTGCCTTAAAGAAAAGAAATGTAGCACTTCAAATTGATAGAGACCTGAAAAAGGGTCCAACAATTTTAGGCATATTGTGTATAGCTACTAAATGAAGTATTCTAATGCCAAACAACACACAAACTCACTGTAGCTATCAACCTAGAAGACAGATTTCTAGCCATATAACAGAAACTAAGTTTGCAGACCCCTCCCCAAAACTAAGAGATTAAGAAAGCCAGCAGACAGCCTGATCTCACGCTAGCTGACATCACACTGTAACCAGCAGGCAGCCTGATCTCACGCTAGCTGACATCACACTGTAACCAGCAGGCAGCCTGATCTCACGCTAGCTGACATCACACTGTAAGCATAAAGTTTCTGAACTAGGAAGTAGAATAGCTGGGCTTAAACAAAATGACAATCAAGGCTTCAATGCCTTATACTAACTCACGGTTTGCTATATTTTCAGCACGACCCATACTGAGACGTGCAGTCTCTTCATGGTTCAGTATACAAGTGTCTGAAGTGAAGCAACGTATCTTGAATTAATGGTGACTCTTAAATATGCACTGCACTGTTCCTTCCTATTCCACTTTACCAACTGAAAACTGATGGTCACAACCAACACAATTATTTTCACAGCCTATAAACGGCTGTGTTACCTGATGTCTAAAAATAGTTTTTAATCACTGCAGCACATCATAGCGTTTCTCAGCTGAGGTGGTTTTCAATTTAGGGACAAATATTAGGTTCTTGAGCTATAAAGTCAGTGAGGTTTGTCATTTGTCATTTGTTCATCTATTTTGGGGAAAACAAAATAAAGCTGCATTTTGGATGTCTGTCAGAAGTAATCAAATGTAACTTGGAGGCAGTACTCTATGTGGCAGCTGTGTGAACAGCACGCTATAATATTATTATATATTTTTTCCGACAAGTTTATGAAGTGGTCCTTATTATGTTTCCTGTTTTACAGATGATAAACCAGGCAGAGAAAGCTTGGCCGGTTCCCCAACGGACAGTGAGAATAGCAGAGGCAGATGCAGACCCAGGTGGTCTGCTTTTACATCCTCCCAGCCCTCAGCTGTGATACGTAGTCACCACAGAACTCTCTACCTCATTTATTTCTCCAAGAAATAACTTCAGCATTCAACTCCTGACTTTTAAAAAATTAAAAAGAAAAAGAAAAAAAATATATGTTTCTACCTGTGTCTGTGTGAAAGTGTGCCACAAACATTCAGGTGTCCTTGAGGCCAGGAGATGATGTCAGATCCCCTCGAGCTGCAGTTACAGGAGGTTGGGAGCCAACACACAATGCACATGGATGCTGGCAGCCGAACCAAAGTCCTACGCAAGAGCTGTAGGTGGTCTTAACTGCTGAACCATCTTCCTAGCCTCCTACTTCTGCTTTTAATAAGAACTGGATGTTTAATGAATTCATATTGTATCTTAAATAAACTACTAATTAAATAAGTAATTTCTTAATTTGCACTGTCATTAACTTCATTCCACTGAAGGAAGAACCTATGCTTTCCAGATCTAACAGCAACACCAAGAGCCCGGATATAGCTATACTTTATCTATATCTACCCATACCTATATGCCCATATCTACCCATACCTGTATATACCTACCCATTCCCGAATATACCTACTCATACCTGAATATACCTAACCATACCCATATATGCCTACTCATACCTGAATATACCTAACCATACCCATATATGCCTACTCATACCTGTATATAGCTACCCATATCTATTTTCTAACTCCTCACATTCTGAGCAATAGTTAAGATCTGGACAAACAGAAAACAGAGGCTGAGGCTACAGCTAGGCAGCAGAGAACACAGTATGCCCGAGGCCCTGGATTCCATCCTAACACTAGGGGTCAGGTGGGTGGGCCCTTAAAGTGAAGCAGCTGCATCCACACCTCCTGCTTCTGTCAAGCCTAACTTACAGAGATACATGTACTCAATAAATATAATTGGATGTCTATGTCCTAGAACAGAAAGCTGTTCTCAGAAAACTCTCAAGAATATATTTCTGGAGACCCTAAGCTAGCTAGCCAAGAAGACTACTATTCTAAAGGCAGAAACATTTATGCTGACCCAGAAGGAAAGGAGAAGGGTCCTCATGCCTAGAATGACTTCCAGGCACAGAGAAGAAAATACACAAGACCCCTGCAGGGGTGAAGACAGCTCTCTAAAACCTCATGATTTGCCAATAAGAAATGAAACAGCAGGTTGGCAGGGGTTAGTTTCAGTACATAGATCTAATCAAAGAAGATAGCCATGGAGCAAAAAAAAAAAAAAAAAAAAAAAGTTCAGTTCTTTTTTAATTGATTTCCTTTCCCAGGTTAAAGAAAGAAAGAAGTTTAAGGCACAGTTAAAAGTCGAGCCTACTGATCACATTACATAGTTCATACAAAAGTGTGAGAAAGAGCAATATATCATTTAAAATTTTCCATTTCAAATCTGTGACAGGACATCAGTGCTGCCATCCTGAGGACAGCAGGCCTGCCGCAGAAGCTCTGTCCGTGAGAGAGAAGCAGCAGTGTGAAACGCAGAGGACAGTGCACTGGGCTGCCCCTTTGTTTGCAACGTTCAAAGAACTCACTCTATGGGTCATATAGACACAGATCCTCCCCCCCCCACCCCCCGACCCCCGGTTTATTTCCTTTTTATCTTCGGCTGCTGTTGCTTTTTGTTATTCTTTTTTTTCCTATTTTAACTCTTTTGTAATAGGGTAAATGTGACAAATAATAATTAATTGGTGGCTGAGGGTTTCCTAATGCAGAAAGGATTCTTATCCCGTCGTAGTTTGTCCTGTAAAGTAATATGTAAACTGTGTGCCTACGTGAGCAATACACTAAAGTCATTACACCCACTGCACATGTGACAACAGCTAAGCACAAAGAAATCAAATAATTCTGGGCCAAAGATCATACAGTGAGGATTTCCAAGGTAAACTAAAAAGACATTCTGTTTCCTGGACTTTAACCGACTTGCCTGTTTCTGAATCAATTCTAACAGAGTATTCCTACTAGACCTCACAGGAAGGCTAGGAATGACAAAGAAATAATAAAATAAGGGCAATCTTTTTCTTTATTTATTTTCTTCCTCCCTTCCTTCCCTCCTTCCTTCCTTCCTTCCTTCCTTACTTCCTTCCCTCCTTCCTTCCTTCCTTCCTATCTTGTTGTTTAAATGTTCATGGCCTTTCCTCAAAACAGGTCAGAGAAAAGCTGAGTCAGAAAAACAGGTTAAGAAGGGAAATAGGGCAGTTCTCACACCCGTGTTTATAAACTGGAATATGTAAATGTACCAGCAGTGTCAGAGTTTCCTGCAGATTTCATCAAAACTGACCTCAGGCCCTCACTGAACAGTTTCTGGTTCCATGCGTGAGTGGATCTGTTGGCTTAGCTCACGGATCTGAGAACCACCACACTCTTCTACACAAACTCTCACTCTACATATACCTTGAGTAAAGACAACTAATAATAACCAGGATGGAGGTTAAAGAGATACAGAATTTTCAAAGAAACACTTTAGATTTTTTTCTAAATATACATATTCAGTTTATAAACTCAGTACAGCATTTCATACATAAAATCAAGGCATTTAGATTGTGGGCATCAAATAATTCTTACGCCTATTTCATACTAGTATCAGTGTTGGATACTCACCTAGTAAGTTACATTCATTTCTCTCAAGTATTCTTATGAAATTTAACTTCTGAACATGACTCTCAGTTAACACATACAGGATAGAGTGTATTTGAAATATTTCCCTTTATCACTTTTTCCCACACTCTTTACACTAGCAAATAAACATTACTGTTTCCAAGGATAAACAGAATATATTATGTTTCCTGTGGAAAATAATTCACTTTCCAACATGTAGAAGTAAACTGCTAAAACAAAAAGACCCATGGGAAATGAATCCTAACTATGTATTTTATTAAATTATGAAAGCACAAATCTTAAGTTCTGCCCAGATTGCGCTACAGTAGAGCATCAAAATTAGCTGCACAGCTTTCAGTGCTATTTGCATCGTCCTGTAACAGTGACCACGGCAGTGAAGGAATCTTACCCAGATCTAGTTGTTTTGAACTCCACCTTGAGGATAGGCTTGCAAGGCTCTGGTTTCTTCCCATCCTTTAATTGCTTTCCTAAAATAGATTATCCTGCATTAATACATTGATAATTTATAAAGTGGAAATGAAATATAAAAACCCACCATTAGACAAAATTATTAATTTCATATATGCATAATTATTAAGATGAAAATAAAATATATGAAACTGACCAAGAAATGTTTTAGAACAATTAAAAAAACATTTAGTATAAAATAAGACAGTTTATAATGATGAAGTTAAATTATTACATGAAATATTGTCAAAAAAGCAAATAAGGTGAATAACCTAACGTTTATGTGATTAAATCCTAGCAAGAGAAAATGGTGGTCTTCCCAAACTCTCAAATGTTGACTATACCTACTAGATAACCCAAGTAGGATTTCAATTTGCCTAGTGAATTAACATCTTAAAATAGTACAATTTGAAAAAAAAAATAAATCTCTATCACATTTTTTACCACAGGCTGCAAAATTAAATTGTTAATAAATTCATTAACATTTCTTTTGGAGGAAATCCCAAGCATATATTATAAGAAATGATTATAAACCAAACAACTTCTATAAACAATTTTCATTATTTAAAACATAGTTATTCATTATTGACTTTTGGAGGTTCACGACAAAAATATAAAAATCAAAGGAAATCTGTCCTCCCATTTTTAAAAAAAGGAAGATTAATTACTCTCAGTACCATTACATTTCTTCTGGCAAATCACGGGAATTGGAAATGGTCTCAAGGACCCTAAAGTCTCACCCGAGTGCACTCTATGTCCTTTTTCACAACTCGAGTTTTGTGCCAAAGCACCTACCACCTTCTGTACTTTGTGCTTGCTCCTTCCCTTTGTTTGTTGTTCACACACACACACATTCTTAAATATTTCACTGTCTGGCATACATTAAGTACCCTACATGTTTAACGAATGAATCCTGGCTATTTCTTTGGGATAACTTCTGAAGTAAAGCACATTTGGAAAAGAAGGATTTCCCGGAAGTCTGTGACCTTATGAGCTTCTCTCAGCAGTCTAACAGACTATCCCTGCAGAGAGAGAATCCGTCAGGGAGACTTACAAATAGTATATACTTACTGTCAGGGCACTGAAATATATGAAGCAAAAATTGAATCAAAGAAGATAAAAGCAGACAGTTCAACACTAATAGTTAAGGACTTCAATACTCAGTTTCTAGAGAATGGGATTTCCCATGCTTAAAATGAACTGAAAATTGACAAGACCACAGAGTCTAACAGACATCTCCAGAGGACACTCCTAACAAAACAGAATATAGAGTCTTCTCAAGCACATATGAGACATTTCCAATGCAGACCTCATTAGACTATAAAAGAAATCTTAATAGTTTTTAAAGGATAACTTCATACAAGATAAAGCCTCCAACAAAAGAGAATGAAGTAAGAAATCCACAGCAAGAAAAAAAAAAAAAAGGAGATACTAAAGATATGTAAAAATTAAACAATACATTACTAAATAAGCAGACTGAAAAGAAATCCGGACAACACTGTGTGGTAAAACAGTAAAACTGACCGTTAGTCAGACTAAGAGAAGAGAAAAAAGATCAACTCAGAGTCAGAGACAGAACCACAAGTGTGCAGAGACAGCGCCGAGGTCAGAAGTGCGCGCTCTTCTTGTGCAGGATCTGAACTCAGCTCCCAGAACTCATATATTGGACTAACTTCAGTCCCAGGCGGCCCCTCTGTCCTCTGCCTGCATTGTATTCATGTATAAACACACACATACACACACACACACACACACACACACACACACACACACACTTAATAATAAAAATGTAAAAGTCCTAGGAAGCTAAATACCAAAACTGACTCAAGAAAAAACAATCTAAATAGATTCTAGAACAAATAGAGTTGTAAAAATCTAAAAGCAGAAACTGGAGCTCAGCATTTAGCTCAGAGGCTGAGCACCTGCCTTGCCAGTACAATGTTCTGGGTTCAAACCCCAGAGCCTCTAGGAATAAACAAATAAAACCACTCATAAAGAAAAGCCCAGATTCAGATGTCTTCTCTGTTCACTTATGAAGGATACTCTTTGTGGAAAACAGTTTGAGAACATTTATTAGAAACAGAAATAAATAAAACCTGTCAGATTTTGGTATATTAACTGCATTTCTGAGCATTTTTTGGGCAGACGTAAGAGGACTGATTCTAAGGGACTACATACAAGGACAGAACTGCAGCATCACAGCAGGTGTCAATGGAGGTCGGAAGAGGGCGTCAGTTCCCCTGGAGCTGGAGTCATGCTGGTTGCCAGCTGCCTGATCCGTGTGTGTGTGTGTGTGTGTGTGTGTGTGTGTGTGTGTGTGTGTGTGTGTGTGTGTGTGTGTGTATTGGAAACTAACCCTGGGTCCTCAGCAGGAGCACCAAGTGTTCCTCACTGAGTGGGCTTCCCAGCCCCACACAGCGCACACCATTTAGAGGCCACTAATGCATTTACTGAGCTTTGAACTTTTCTGAAAGTAGGTTTGAATATCTTCTATAAAAACTGGCTAGGGACAAGACATTTTCTTTCTTTTTCTCAATTGTCTTTTAAACTGCTTCGGTTGTGTTTTAGCATCCAGGCCTACACATTTTTATTCATTTGTAAGTTAAGCTTTTCTCCATGTACAAAGCATTATTTATGCACATTCTGATGTCTTCCTAACTCGAGTGTTTTAAATGCTGTCACTGGCTCAAGCAAATTATTTACCTCTAATCCTAACGTAGTAACCAATTCCTACATCAGATACAGAAGGCCCTTGCCCTGATTTTATTAAGTGCATATAAATCAAGGAGCACGCAGTGACTCGCTGGATTTCACAGCTAAGGTACCTTTTTACTTCCCTCTCTGGGAACTGATCACCTTGACAAACCACTGAAAATAGCTGATTACGTAGAAACCCCAATTTAATTAATCACACATCCTTTCTTATCTTACAGAATATTGTTTCCTTAACTTCTTCGGCTTCCGAGCTGTGATGATTTGGTGTAAGATCCACTGACATTTTTCCCAGATTTTCATCATACATATCCATTTTTTTCCAGCCAATACTTACACTGTCTTTATTTACTCTTAATACAACTCACTAACTGGCAGCCCCTCAGGCCATCCTGACGTATTACCATTAAAGCCATGTTTTTAAGATGTGAATTTTATGTGTATCACTCAAAAGTCATTTACTAAGTCTTCCAGGAGGTTCAAACTTTTTAGTATATTCTCATGTATATTCTTCATCATCCATGATTTCATTTCCTGCTACTTGTCAGAGCTCTCCTTATGCTAGACTACTATGAGTTCCAATAATGCCCTGCTATTTATGCTTTTGTTCCCTTATACATTCTCACTAAAATGATCTTGCCTTGCTCTTTTCTATTTCATAATAACCCTCTCCTGAATTTGTGAATGATTCCTATTTATGTATATATGCCTTTATCCGTGTATATAGCATAGCATGTATATATGCCTTTATCAATAACTATTAAAATGTTTATAGTCATCAGTTTATAAGTAATTGTAAATTTATAAAATGCATTATTATATTAGTCTTGTCTTATTTTACTGATTTTAACACTGGTATTAGTAAATTTTAACTGATCTACACAGCTCAAATTATATTCCAATTAGAAAGTGATTTTTCTAAAAAAAATTAATTGATCAACTGGAAAAACACATTGCCAGTGGTAATAACGTTATTTTGAAATAACTAGCTGGGAGAATTTACCATGCTTCCTTAGTGTAGACATGAAGCTCACTTAACGCAGGAGACTAGGGGGTATCATGCCATCTGGACAAAATATATGATTTAAGATTAAGATGCATTGTTCAAAGTCCAAATTTCCTTGGGTGAGCCCCAAGCACTGACAGGTAACAGTGGATTGATCACTCCAGGAGAATGCCCAAGAGTTTCGGGCTGAGCTCAGATGCCAGACCTGATGGCTATGGCTGGGGACATAGAACAGCGCTGTCCTGGGCGCTGGCCCACAGGATGCTTCACAGCGCTGTCCTGGGATCTGGCCCACAGGATGCTTCAAATTCACCCATGCATGCATTTCTCTGCTTTTTGATTCTTTGAATTTAAGTAACAGTCTTATTTGGGCATGTCCTGGGGTCTGCTAAGTCCTTACAAATATAAAAATTAGAGGAAAATCTATATAAATATGAATATGATTTTATTTTTAGGCTCACTGTGAGTTAAATGTAGATAAAAAGAATTCTTTCTGTGTTTCATCTTTAGTACATAACACCTATCTTTCAGGTAGGTGAACCCTCATTTTAGTTTTAATTCAGGGACCCTTTATAGAACTAGAACCCCCTTCGGGTACTACTGATAAAACTGTCAACAGTGCTGATGATATGCTGTAGAAACCTAAGCCGCCATTCCCTACTCGGGACATCTATTGACCGTGACTGTCTAGCATCTCCATTTCCTCAGGGAATCAACTGATTCTGGTGCAGCTGACAATCACAAAAAGTCCCAACCAGGGGAACATCACCCCAGCAGAGAGCTACAGAGCAGACTGTGTGGGTTCCTGACCCCACAAACCATGCTACAGAGCAGACTGTGTGGGGTCCTGACCCCATAAACCACGGCTACAGAGCAGACTGTGTGGGGGGTCCTGACCCCACAAACCACGCTACAGAGCAGACTGTGTGGGGTCCTGACCCCATAAACCACGGCTACAGAGCAGACTGTGTCGGGGTCCTGATCCCACAAACCACGCTACAGAGCAGACTGTGGGGGATCTGAGCCCACAAACCAGGGCTACAGAGCAGACTGTAGGGGGGCCTGACCCCACAAACCAGGGCTGCAGAGCAGACTGTATGTAGGGCCTGACCCCACAAACCACTTAAGCAAGATGATGGCTTCAGGATAAGAACGGCCACAGCAGGGCTGTCAAAAATTCTCTTCTAAATAAAGGCTTTTTTGTCACAGCAGAAGAGTAAACCAAAAAGGAGCAGCAGACTTAGCCTACTTTTTTTTTTTTTGCAGATAAGTGACTTTGAAAAGTAAATTGGTGAAATAAAATTCTGTTCAATTTCCATATGTTGATACACACTTGATAACTCATCCTATTCATTTCTGCCCTTTACAACCAATGAAAGTAAGTCTCAGAGAATAGAAATTATCTTCACAAGGTGTGTGTGTGTGTACATTGCATGCATGTAGTATGTATGTATTCACGTTCATATCTGTATGAGCACATGTGTGCATATGTATGCATACACATGGAGTATTAAAGCTGATGCCAGGTGTCTTCCTTAACGCCTCTCACTCTTTAAATTAAGGCAGAGTCTCCTACTGAAGTCACAGCGTAAGGATTTCTGCTAGTTTAGGTAGCCTTCCCCTGCCTCTGCCTTAGGACAGCTGAGTTTATAGGTGGTGGCCATTATGGACCTGCCCTTCTATAAGGGTTTTAGAGATAAGAACTCTGGTCCTCACACCTGTGAGGCAAAGAAATGCTTTATCCACCACATCCACCCAGAGTCACCTCCCAGTCCCTTTACAAAGTCTCTGCATATCAAAGCTGGAAAAGGATCCAAGGTTGTCTGGTTGCCATGGAAATGGCTTTGATATTCATAAAGACTACAATAAAAAGAGACACTACGTTAGCTTGTTTGAGGCAATCAAAAACCATCTGCTGTGTCATGCAAAGAAGAAAAACTTCAGCCTTAATCAGATAGCCCAACACTTCTTTAATTCTGTTATACTTCCTGTATCAAACAACTTATCTCCTCAAAACAAGCAGACAGGTGTGTGCAGAAAACAGAAATATATTTTATGGAAACATTAATATATCCCATTAATAATTCCCAAATCTCCATTTAAGGGAATCATATATGCATAGTATATCATAATGTCCAGATACTCTCACTTGTATAGTTTATGATAATATAGTAGAGCCAATAAATATTTGTTGGCTAAATGAAGACAATTCTCAGAACAGCATGAGAAAACTGGATAAGTTTCATCATTATTTCTAGTTATAGATAATAATGAGATTAAGAAATGCTAACTGGCTTCCCAAAGGTCACAGACTTCCTGCTTTAAAATCCCACATTAGGCTGATGTCATGTTATTTCTTCTGAACACATCCTTCAAGAATATACGAAGCTCTGGGCTGGAAATACAGCTCAGTTGGCAGAGTGCCTGCCTGACATGCACAGTGACCTGGGTTCAGGCTTCAGCCACCCAAAAAGGCAGCAGAATATATTAACATGCATTTTCGCATGAAGCACGGTAGCACTAAATACCATGCCAGTGCACTATGTGCACTGTGCTGGTGGCTATCACCACCTAACTAATCAAAACTCACCAGAACTAATAACGCACAAAAATGTAAAAGTAAGGTATGCTTAAAGTAATTTAACAATCATTAGGCTAAAAATTAAAAGCAAGAAGTTATAAGTATGAGAAAGTAAAGAACTAAATTTTATTCTATCAGAATGTCTGGTTGATACTCTAAAAATTGTGTACCACAAATATACGATCCTGAACAAATGGTGTCTTGTTTTGATACACAAGGCATATTTTTGTGTTGAAATGCACTGGAGTGGATTCACGTCCTAGTGTAGAACTCAGCTGGTAACATAATTTAGTGCTGATAAATTACCACTGCTGGTGGCAAGCTAAGCAGTAAGTGAGAGACAAACTCATAAAATAATTTATAGAAATAAAATTATACATGTAATAAACTAGTATCATCTACATTTAGTCTGCTGTGATGTGTAAGTTTATTCTATTTCTTCACATGTACAAGAAAATAATGCTCTTTATTTATATCGTTGACCTTTAACTTTGAAAAAATTAAAATCAAGTGTTCTTTGCCTTACTGTGTTAATGGTAAGTTCAGCCAGTGACTCTTTCCTGCCAAGAGACTATAAACACTGTAGAAACTGATCTATACGACTTCTTTAGGTTTCTCTGTGGGGCCGGGGGAATGCATTTATTGAATAAAAAATCAAGGTTAAGTGGAAAATATTCATGTGGCAACATTGTGGCTCTAATCCATACAAGAAACATCAACAGAAATGAAAACTAGAGAGTAAAACTCTCAGAAAGAATGACATGCAGTCTCCAAATTAAAGTAATTACAGCACTAATTATGATTAGAAATGGCTATTGATTTTAAAGTGGGAAAGCCTTATAGTAGAGACACGGCACATAGATCCTTACCCAAATGGCCATGCATGAATATGGGACAATTGCAGAGTAAAGTCCACTTGAGATGCTGAACAGTGCAACTTGTATCCAAATTATGAAGAAACAAACTGTTCTCAAATAACTGACCAGGAGCTTTCACAACTTACTAGGTATTTAAGTTAAGAAAAGGCTCAAGAACTGCCCAGCTTAAAGCACTGGATGGCTATTATACCCACATCTAATTCACTTGCTCTTCAGATCAGAATATGTGCTTGTTACTAACAAAGGAAACAATGGAACCTTGAAGATGACTGGGTATCATGCCTTGAAGTTACCCTCAAATAGTAAAAATTACAAAGATACCCTGGTACTGTCCCTCCCTCTTTCCTTTTCCTAGTCAGGTGCTAGGTATCAAATCCTGGGCCTCATGCTAGGAAGAGTTCCACAACATCTGGGACTCCAGCTGTTGAGAGGAGGATGCAGGAGGATCAAGGGTATCCTAAAGCTACACGTAGACTTTGAGGACAAGCTGGGCTACATTAGGTCCTGTCAGGAAAAAGACCATCAGACAGGTACCAAGACGAGACCACGGCTGACATCCTTCTACCATCTTCGGTAGAGCAGGAGCTTGTACTTGCATTTTCTCATGCAGCTGAAACAAAAGCTCGGGAGCTCATGGCCACTGCTGCCACACACTTCGTTTTCCATAGTCATAACTTCTAGGGGGTTGGGAGATCCTAAGATGTATGAGAATTTCCTTTAGTGCCAAAAAAGATTAGAGACCCAGGCAGTAATGCAAAGAGCAAAAATATATGAGGAAAACTAAGAACTAAGCAATGTCATCCACGAAGAGGCCTGCATCAAATTTACATTTGGTACTTTTCTGGAAGATGACTGCTACTGCAAAGCAGAGGTGGAATATATCCCATGGATGTGCTGTCAAGGACTGTGGGTTTCCAGGAAACCTCTACAGAGAGAAAAAGAACCTGAGTTTTGTTTGCTATTCACTCCTCTGTCTGAGACAGGGTACTGATATGTACCCCAGGCTGGTCTTAAACTCATGATTGATTCCCTGTGTCAGCTTATTGAGGGCTATAATAAAACAGCAGGTGTGTGACAACACACTCCTGTGAGTTCAATTTTACTGTTTCTCTAACTTCTACATTGCAATACTTTGGGATATATATATAACTTTTCCAAAATGGAAATAATAGAACAGATCCTCACTATAATTTTTCTATACTTGATATGAAGGTCCACTTAGGTTTGGGGTTGAGAGTATATACGCATATAATAAGTAAGGAGATACAAAACAAAAAGAAGGCATTTCAGTCTGCTTATGATAATTTCTCATAGAGTTCATAAGTATCACTTATGCAGAAAGCAGTTAACACTGTGGCCTGAGTCTGCTATCCTTATAAAGATCAGCTTGCGCCAGGGGTGGTGGCACACGCCTTTAATCGTAGCACTAGGGAGGCAGAGGCAGGAGGATCTCTGTGAATTAAAGGCCAGGCTGGTCTATAAAACAAGCCAGGACAGGCAAGGCTCCACACAGAGAAACCTTGTCTCAAAAACAAAAACAAAACAAAACAAAAGATCAGCTTGCAAACTATCTTCTGGCTGATGTGTGGGAACTTAATTTCCATAGTAGCTCTTGCTGTATCCTGACTGATAAGTGGCCTCACTGCCTGAACTGTCTAAACAATGAATGTAATCATGATTTTACATCCAAGAGTCCTGGAGTTAGGATATCTACTAAAACAGAGAGTGCCTACATGGCTGGCCCTTGAAGGATCTTAGACTTTGGACGCTGGGCCCAGTGAGACTCTTTGGTAGACAATGCTCCCACGTACAGTAACAGCTCCTTGCTGTCTGGCTCAATTCTCAGGCCAGGGAAAAGGCTCTTGGAACAAGATTGATTTACTCAGCTTCACCCTATATGCCTTCCTATCCCCTGCCTCACACTCTTCTCATGTACAAACTCTTTGAGAAGAAGACTGTGTGCCTGCTGAGCCCGCCGGTCTTCCTGGTGACATCAACAAACTGTAGCTGACCTTGGGCCATGCTTCAATGTATAGAATTCCCTCTAGTTGAGGCCTTGATGTTTCACCTACACTGTCACATATACATTAGCAGCTTGTGACAATTTCAAGGGGAGACAAGTTTAAAATCTCTTAGAATTCACAACATGACCTGCTTTTTGGACAAATAAGGAAATGATACTCAGAAGATGCTACAGTATTCACTCCATGAAACAATCATAATATTCTTCACTCATTAAAACAGAAACAACTCCAAAGACAATAACAGTCCATTACAATTGGGTGGTCTTTAAAATGGAGGCATCCTTACCATGAGGAGTGATGGTCTGTACAGGCTTAGTAGGGGACCTCACATTCCATATGGTCAAAGTGCCATCAGAATGACTGCAAATAAACTGCTTTCCTTCATGATGCCAAGCCACAGAGTGAATAGCCTACAGAGGATGGAGAATTCTATTATCAAACTAGTAATAAAGAGTTTGTCATTGATTTTAATAAACTTTTTAGAGTTTCTAAGCTGGCCAATATATTAACTGCATTCTCAAAATAACTTAGTCCTCTTATAATACAAATAGGACAATTTATATGGAAACTGTTTAATTCCTCTTTATCATTGTATTTCTTAACTGTGATTTAGGAAGCTATGATAATGACATATGCACTATTTATTGACAAGTTCAGAAAAGAATATTCTTAGAGCTTCTCAGAATAAGCCTTACCAAAGCATAAACTACCAAGTTATTACAAACAATGCCTGATTAAACAAATTAGCCACACTGAGAGATTAGAGGTTTTTTTTAATGAACTAAAAAAAATAAATAAAATCTATCCTAAAATTCAAGTCATATATTTGGCTTAAGATCAATGAAAACTCTTCAGAATGAACATCATAGAATATTTACCTTAGAGTAATTGTGGAGGTGACTTTTAATCTAAGGAAACCACCTCTTTTCCTTTAATTATTTTATTTCATGTATATTAGTGTTTTGCCTGGATGTGTGTCTGTGAACCATCTGTGTTCCTAGTGCACACAAACAGAGGCCAGAAGAGGATGCTGCATCCTATGCGAATGGGAGCCACAGGCAGCTGTAAGGTACAGTATGGATGCTGCCAATCAAACCTGGGTCCAGTGAAAAGCACCTGGTGCTTCTTAACCATCTCTCTAGTCCTTCAAGGAGACCCTTACCTGCGTGACGTCACTTCAGAAGACCCTCTGGTGATTAGACTATACTTCTAATCCACTATTCAGAAAGCATTTTATGTGTTAGTTTTATAATTTTTGTTGTTGTTTTGGTTTGATGTATGTTTGTTTTGTTCAAAATTATGACTTTTTTCTATAAAATCTTATTTTTAGAAAATCAGTTCCTGATGTTTGCTTTGAGGTTTCTTATTTTCACGTCATGGTGATGTATTTATCAGTCTTAATGGTTAACTGACTTTAAAAGGTGCCCTGCTGAGCTATCAGAACTACACAGCACAGCAAGAAAGCATTCAATTGGAACTTAAAATAATAATTAAAAAAAGGGTTCTATTATACACACATAGTTAATTCAGTGTCTGTTTGTGAGGGTTCCTTGTGTGTTTGTAAACTTAAGCTAAAATTATACCATATTTTAATACAGGTTGTATGAAAACATTTACATGATGATGAGCACAGAGACTGTCAATGCCAATACCCAGTGCAACATTTCAGATTGAAAGGAATTTGGTCCAAAAGAAACTTAAGCCACTCCAAAATCTCAATCTTAAAATAAGCCATACCTTTATGTGTACTATAAGTGAAAACCATCTCCACAAAGTTTGACCAGTGCTGAGAAGCCAAACCAAAGCTATTTAAAATCTTGTTTAATAAGAGAAGAACATATCTATTGTTTTGAGAAGTGAGCTCTGACCAGTGTGGCCCGGATCTAACGTAGGAGAGATGCGGGATTGTGCTGTAAATGGAGCGTGTAAAGATCTGTGCAGCTACTATGTGAGCTATGAGTTGACACGGCTTCCCAGAGAGAGCACCATGACTCAGCAGGTTTGCAGATGAATGACAACACCCAGTGTGTTCTAACTCCCCAAACACGGATGACAGTGATGTTGACATGCTACTAATGAAAGCAAATTTGTGTTTTAAGGCAATTAGAAAAGCTTCTGTAAGTAACCTAAAATCAAATCTAAGCCAAAGCTTAAAATTCAACTCTAAGAGAAGATGCCATGAATTATAAGAATGACAGATCTTTAATGAGAATAAACATTGTCGTTACCTCGTCATATGTGTATCTGTAGTCAGCCTTCTTTGACTTGAGGTCCCACAAAACTACTGTTCCAGATTCAAAGCCAATCAAAAGCTGGAGAAAGGAAACACCACATTATGAAGGAATGATTTATCTACTCCATAAAATACTTCCTTGTGAACAATAAAGCTAATCATCATTCACATCCTTCAAGCATGAAACTCTAATATCACTAAACAACTGCACTGAGAGTGACAACCGAGGCCACTGCAGGGGAATTTGCATGCCTTTGATGATTAGTGACTCAAAATACAACTGATACTGAAAAGAGAAAGCAGACTTCTTGAAGTCATGAGTCTACATCCTAATACATTTCTAAGAAATTACTAATAAAATGCACATTTGTATCTGCTTGAGATATTACATAGTTCCCAAGATATATATCACCAAGGAATTTCACTCAATGTACATACTAATTAATTTCACATTGTCACACGTACTCCTTCATGAGATTCAAGCTCACTTTCCAATAGCCATACCACTTCCCAACATTAACCAGAAAGTCATGATGCTCAAGACTGCTCAGGGCCTCTGGAGTCTCCTGCTCTCGCTACTGTGTGTCCTGGATCTGCAAAGCTCATCAATCAGCTGTCAGTCAAAGAGCTGGCTGTCATCCCGAATGTTAGTTCCCGCCTTCCACAAGAAAAACCATCGAGCAAGTTTCAGATGATGTTCTGCATCTCTCTAATTTATTATCCCTCTGTTTCTAGTATCTCCCTCCTGCAAAAATATCGGAAGACCTCTTTTTGGACCAATCTCACACTGTGGTTGTAGGACTGGTTATGAATCCCACAGCTGAGAGGGGAGTGTATGCTTCTACTCACAGTGTCAGCCTCCCCATTCTTTTCATGGTGAAATCTAAACTCACCCATACAACTATAAAACTTCTCACTCTCCGTTTCCTACTTAGCTCTCCAGAATCACCAGGCATGCCTCTCCTGCCCATCTGCTGACTCTGGAGTTTATTTCTCTGTGCATACTCATATTTGAGCTTTTGTGCATGCTGCCCTCCTGTCTGAGGATGCCATTTAAACGAATCCTCTGATTAGTCCCACACATCCTCTAGGTGTAGTCTTAGCAATTGTTGCTTTGGGGAAGATTTCTAAATGTTAAGTCAATGTCCTTCCAATGTGCTCTAGTAACAATCAATCCTTTTATAGTCTGAAGAGTGACTTTATAGCCTTTTCTGTATTTGAATTTCCCTGAAGATTATAATACTGGTTCATTGGGTAAGGACTAATACTATCTTGTTTGTTATTATACCTTTAACACATGTCATGAAACCTGGAATGTTCCTGCCTTATAAACCCTGCAGTGTCCATCTGATGCCCCATACCCCTGTCTCAGAGTGATGGTTAGCAGTGACTACTATTTTGATAGGATCTAGAGTCAGAAAAGAGACAGGCCTCTGGCATGGCTGTGAAGGCTATCTTGAAGATGCTAACTGAAGCAGGAAGACCCATCCTAAAGTTAGACAGCACCCTTCCACGGTCTGGGCTCCTGGACTAAATGAAAAGGGGTAAGCTGAACATTAGCTATAAGAGGTAAAATATAGCCACTTCACAGATTTGTAACTTTACAGAATTGGCTTTGCCTATTCACATTTTAATAATCCAAGAAAGTCACATTAAAGTTTTGACCTTAATTTACCAGCCATGACATCCTAATGAAGTTAGAAATATGTGCAAACAGGCTTCTTAGATCTTCTCTGCAAAAGCAAGAGAAGGAAAAGAGGAACCTAAGTTATCCATAAAGTCCTTGGGCAATCTCTGCAGGATTTACTCCGACTAGAAAGCTTCATTTTGCAGTAGTAGCAATTAATGCAGACTCCTATCTGGTCAAAGTGCTGAGAGTGACTATTTAGTTCTTAGCCCTAAAAGGGACATCCATATCATGCCCCCGACCCCACATCGTACACACACAGACACAGGCACACAGACACACACACACACACACACACACATGCAAATACACACACACACACATACACACACGGAATAAATTGGGAAACATCATGAAATCAGAAAATGGGAAGTGGGAAAGGCGGGGAAACTAAGAAACAGTTTTCTGGGCATAACATGGCTATGGAGCTCATGAACTCACAGGCACTGTGGTCAGCTGAACAAGCTCTAGCCTGTTGTAGTAGGGATGGGAGGGGCACATGAAGCTCTGCCCTGGCTGAGGAGCTACTGACAGCCACAGCTCCTCAGGGGCTTCATATTTGCTGCCACAGGAAAGCTGTCAATTCTACAGTAGTTAAGACATACCTATGCTCATAGTAACAACCCCAACTAAATCCAGTGGTAACTAAAAATAAATAACCATAAAGGGGCTTGTTGGGGGGAAAGAAAAGGGTCCAGAAAGTAGGAAAGAGGAAAAGAAAATAACAGAGGTATAATATTCATGTGTCAAACTCTCAAAATTAAAATAAAAAACTTTAAAAAAAATTGTTCCTAATAGAATGTTATATAACTCAGGAAGATGTAAATAATTTTGCATGTTGCTAACTAATTTCCTTCTAATTTTTCTCTCATAATCAAACACGATGGTCAATACTTGCAATCCAAGCACTTGAGAAGCCTTGAGACAAAAGGATTGTGAGATCTAGGCCAACCTGTGCTACAAAGTAAAATTCTGTATATATTAAAAAAAAAACAAACAAAGAACAAACAGCCTGGAGATCAGTTGGAGAACTGACAGAATACTCACTCAGCATGTGCAAGGCCCTGAATTCAACTTCCACCACCAAATATGAATCAATAAAAAGGCTGTTTGCACCGAGTGTGCATAACTACAGCTGTATGGAGTTCACAGGAGCAGCGTGTGATACACGTGCGTCTATAACAAAGGTGGTGAATCACACATACCGTAACATTTGCACAGCTCAAGTACTATGGATGTGGAAGGGAAAATATTTCTTCCAGAATTATCTCGGCTACCTATAGATACACACACACACACACACACACACACACACACACACACACACACACACTGCACACTTTTATTTGGACCTTAAAGTGTAGAAAGGAAGTCAGCAGGAATGGTGCGATAGCCGTACAAACAAGATTGACAGAAACCAAAGACCAAAGCATGGAGGCAGCAGGGAGAAAGTCTGCACCTGGGGACCAGAACTATTGGCCTCAGCATGTGCTTCTAGTCAGGATAGCGTGAAAAGCAAGGAGAGCCAGGGCTCCATCCTAAGGAAAGCTCGGTTGCCCTGTCAGCGAGAGACTGCAGACAAAACATGAGGAGAAGGACACTCAAAGCAGGCTGACCCTGAAGGCAAGACTAGACCTAGAGCTCAGGGACCTATGCAGAAGATGAAATAGCAACACAGTGCACGCCAGGGGTAGTAGATGCCTCCAGGGAAACACTGCCTGCCAGACACAACTGAACATAAGAACTGACAGAGATTGTGGCAATACAAACAGGACCTGCACAGGTTCAAACCAGACTCAATCCCAGCATCAAGGAGAGCAAACAGACACAAAGTCCCAACCCTAACCATGAAGCTGTTTGAAATCCACACGTACAGGGAAGCGCAAATCAGCTGTCTCTAATGGAACAACACTGGGTATATTAACTGCACTCCAGGGCTGGCTATTGCACAGAATAGTTGGACAGCATGCAACAAACTCCTCTCTCTCTCTCTCTCTCTCTCTCTCTCTCTCTCTCTCTCTCTCTCTCTCTCTCTGTGTGTGTGTGTGTGTGTGTGTGTGTGTGTGTGTAGGGAGGAAATGCATGAAGTTGGTGGGGGAGGAGGTGGGCTAGGGAGGGGAAACATGTTTTAAAAATATATTGTATAAAAATGTTAATGAAGGAGGAGGAGCAGGAGAGTGTGCACTGTGATGTCCTCATGAGAGAAGACCCCACAGAGAAGTGCTGAGCTGACTTAGTGAGCAGCCCTAGGTAGAGGGAACCTTGCTAATCCATCAGGCTTTCTACTCAGGGGCTGAGGTTTTAAACAAATATCTTGTGTAAAAAACAAAATAGTGATAATCAGGTTACTATACATTTGCTTTATGTAAAGCTTCTTTCCAGTCATATAATTCTAAGGCCACCGGCCAACTCCAAACAGTCCAGGCACACTTTTGTTTCACAGGAACAAGCTAAGAGAACAGTGGTGGTTAACTTATAGGTTTCCCCTTTCTCACTAACTGTGAGAAGAAAACATTTGGGTCAAATCCTTCCATAAGATAAAGTTTTGGACCACCGATATCCAGCAAACTTTCTGGTGCTCATTCAGGTTAATATCCTAAAATTACATAGGTAGAAAAATGTCATTATTAAATGGAACTAAAAGATGGTTTAAGTATGAAAACAAAAATTCGCTGAAAAGAAAATTGTATTCTTTTTTAATGTACTAAATAACTCAAACCAACAATGGCTAAATACAGATTGTATAAGTACAAAAAAGTTAAATAAGATTTTAAAACACAACAAAAATATTTCTATGTTAATTGGACTGATTTATGAAGGAAATTTTAAGGAAGCTGAGATATAGTCTACTATAAGATAATTTAAAATATGATAAGCACTTACAAAGCTGTGAATACTAAATTAGTAAGAATCATACAATCCCCAAAGAAAGCTGTCTGCATTATCAAAAAATCATGGAAAATATTCTAAATACGTCAAATACAAATGAGTACCTTAAATTTATTAAATATTCCATATGCTTTAGTATTTTTAGCCCTTTCATTAGCAATCGCTCTAGTTTTCCACCTAGCTCTTTTTTTTCTTTTTTTTCTCCTTTATTAATTTATTCTTGTTACATCTCAATGGTTATCCCATCCCTTGTATTTTTTTTTTAATGATTTATTTATTTACTGCTTATACAATGTTTTGCCTGCAAACCAGAAGAGGGCACCAGATCTCATTTATAGATGGCCATGAGCCATCATGTGGTTGCTGAGAAACTGAACTCTGGACCGCTGGAAGAACAGTCATTGCTTTTAACCTCTGATCCATCTCTCCAGCCCTGAGCTGGCTCTTCAAAATGAATAATAAGCTGTTACATTATTCGATAGACAAACTTTGATCCAATTTCAGCTTCTTGAAAGTGCAGCCCTAAGGTGGTTTGCATATTTAAAAGTCAAAGTGTCATGGATTTAATTAACAAATATTTGATTTTTAAAAATTCTACCTTCCCCTCATCCATGGGATTATCACTTATATGGACAACAGGTCCTGGGTGAGATTTGGATGACCTGAAAAAAAAACCAAAAATAAGGTATTTTACTCACTTAAAAGTTTTAATATTCATTACAATAACAAGATTCATTCATTTATGAAGAAAATAGTTCAGAAAGTCACCAGAGAAAAAATAGTGAAAATCATATGGTTGTAAAACAAGAAACTGTATAACTGTATTTACTATATAGGAAAAAAAATTCAATTAGTCAAAAATTTATTTAGCATAGAAAATTCTTTTTCAATGTAGTATTTTAATATTAAAACAATGCAACATTTAGTGCTAGGTGTCAGCTGGGATATCCCAACCAATTCTACAGCTCATAACAGAAGTTTAAAAAACTGTTTATTTTATTTTATTTTATTTTATTTTTATGAACCCACAAATTAATGCTACCAATAGATATCCCAGAAAAAGAGAGAGCATAAAGGTGCAAATATCATTGGAATAACGGCCATGCCTTTGGAGACGGCATGTATCTGCTCATGAACGCTGCCGACTGGGAAACTGCACCACTTCAGAACTGTGAAGACTTACACAGCCTCTACTCACTAGATGTCATGAGCAACTCAAGAACAAACTGAAAACCCACACTTCCAACAAAGGGTAGGAGGGCCTGACACAGGAAGGCAAACCAGCTTTGAACACACTATTCTATCCACACCAAAATGTTGTCTGAGATATCTCACATTTCTTTTCTCTGTCAAAAGATTAAAACTGTAGAATGTGTTTTTTTAAAGAGTCTTGCTAACACCTTCAAACCTCTATTCTTAACATTGTAAGTAAAAACTTAAAAAAAAAGATGACACATACAAAACTTTCAGGAAGTGAAAATCAGCACTAGAGATTTCAGGTACCACATTTTAATCTAGTTGTTGTTAATCTTGGTGATATAGTAATTTTAACAAACATTTACATTTCTTTGTTATTAGAAGATATGAAACAGTAGCCTACATCATTATTTGATAAAGACTGGCAACAACACATTGGTTGTTCGTGACCACCATTTAAAATAAAACTAATTAGAAGATTAAAAAAATAACTTAATTAGAAGATAAATGATAAATGTGAACTTTTCAACCTAGCACAAATAACTACTGCCTTGCAACTGTCAAATGTAACAATTTATACACAGGTGAAAATATATAATATTATACATTTAGAATTTATACAAGATAATTTATAATGTTTATATGAGATAATTTATAATTATATAAGATATAAGCTACTTATATTTGATATGTTCAGACATGGAATATTTGCTCAGACTTACAGTTCAATGGCTTTATTCCACATAATGACATAGCCTGAGAGTGTGAAGGACTCCACATTGACAATATGTATATTACCTCGTTCAGTGCCCACATAGAGCCACTTACTCTGAAAAGGCAGATGGCAAAATGTAACCCTGGGAGAGAAAACACAGACAGGGGGGAGATTAGAGACTGTCTGGTACACTTTCCTTGACTCTATTA
Organism: Acomys minous; assembly: GCF_964271855.1. Taxonomy (NCBI): domain Eukaryota; kingdom Metazoa; phylum Chordata; class Mammalia; order Rodentia; family Muridae; genus Acomys; species Acomys minous. The sequence goes on along the minus strand of NC_140485.1, from coordinate 128,620,617 downwards.
CATAGTTACTTATGATATATAATTGGAAAAGACAAAACTTTCCATATTTTATTAAGCTGAAGACATTTTATATTTTATTATCAATAAAATCATTCATCTATTCACTGTGATTAATATCTCATCCTGCTAATGCAGCTTGTATGTCAAAAATATGACCTTAGAGCAAACAGCATGGTATGACCAACAGAGAAGGGGTTTTGAAGAAAGAACATGTTCCAAATCTGGCTCCATTTTCTACTGTGTACCCTTGGGTACACCACAGACCTAACATTTAAGCCAGTGCTCAACCTTGGTTAAAAATAATAACAATAATAACTAATCCATAATGAGAATAAGTACTACTAAACTACATCTACCAATGTAATGCTAGGCCCCTGGCAAAAGAAAATACAGCATGTTTGCTATTTCCATAAATGCACAATTTCATTACAGAGACTTTGCAAGATGAGAATACTTATTTAAACAAGGAAATATAGCTTATGTTGTTATGCCTTTTTAGAGTTAATGTTCAAGCATACTTTAAGGTTTAGACATTTGTATTATTTAATACTTTATATGATTAAATGTACTCTTTATATTTTGAAATAGTAGCACATAAATAAAAAGATATATTTGGAATGGGGTAAATCTAAGCACAACCCTGATTTAAATCATATTTATGTCTTGTACATATAGCCTGGAGGTAGTTTCATATAACTTAAGTGCCTGAATTTTGAATGAAACCTGTTCTCTAAAGCCAAGTATAGAATTTTCCATTTATTGTGTCATGTGCGTACTTGATGTTTCAGATCTTAGATCCTATTTCAGATAGTCAGATTAGGAATGATCAACCTGTATTTTGCTATTTCCAAGGCAGTAGAAATCTATACCACCTTTTTGAAAACCTTAATGAATAAGGAAAATTAAAAAATTTGATTAATGGAAAAATGTAGTCTCTTAATTAGGATAATGAGTCATCAGAATATGATATATACATTAAGTTTACATTTTTAATTCATGGTACTTATAATTCAATAAAACTGTCTAACATTTTGTTTAAACATATCTGTAGATTCAGGAATTATGAGAAATTATCTATAGACATGAGTAATAGCTTGACAGCCTAGATTAAATTTCCAGGTCTTAGGTAAATGACTGTTTTTCAGTGCTCATTTCCAGTAGGAAACATACGATCTCACACATCCACCTGAGGGTCAGTAGGACGAAGCATGTTAGGTGCTGAGACAGGGCCTGACATTAGTAAATGTTAACTCTATATTGTTAAAACCAAATTACACTCACTAGCTGCAGATATGGCTTAGCAACTGACGAAGAGCACTGGCTACTCTTTGGAGGACACGTCTTTGAGTCACAGCACCACATGGTGATGCACAACATGGCAGCTATAAGCTGACCCATGTGGGTACTAGGAACCAAACCTAGTCAGTTAGAAATGTTGCCAGGGCTCCTAACAGCTCAGCCAACTCCTGAGTCCCCCACAATTCTGTTTTCTAAGACTGGTCATGCTAGTAAAGGGACAGTCAGAAACACAGTGTAGAAGTCAGGGCTGAGACACATGGACCTGACTCACTGTAACTAACAATGCTTTCAACCTGTTACATAAAGTTGACCAAATTTCCCAGTTTATAAATTTAGAATTTGCCCTTTTTTATTGAGAGATTAAACGGTAAAATGAAGATGAAGCAAGCTTTTTTTCTTTATACAAGTAACAAACAAAAAGGCAAAGACTTCTTTAAAAGAGTGACATGAACTTAAAAGTTTTGTATATGTACATGAATGAGTGTGTGTGTGTGTGTGTGTGTGTGTGTGTGTGTGTGTGTGTGTGGTGATCCAGGGGATTTGTTGTTGTTGTTGTTGTTATTGTTGTTGTCATTCAATGAAACCAAGCAACTATTCCATAACACTGTTACAATGAAGGGCCTTGGGACAAAGACATGTCAAACTAGGAATATTCTCAACAAAGGGTGAAAAGCACACGGTCTGTAACATTGTTAGCAGCTGTGCCAAAGGCAGAGGTCTGAGAGGCATTCACAAGCTCTGGTTAATGTTTGTCAATGTTTTGGGGGGTAGCACATGACACAGACAGGGGTCAGGGGTCAGGCCCTCAGGCAGAACCCACCAGGCATTTGAGAATGGCTGCCTAGATCAGCATCCAGCTGACTGAGGGCAGGGACCACTCGTGCCTCACAGGGCTGTGCCGCTGACACGGACACTATTAGCAGGGAGACCACTGGTCACTGCTGCCCTTTCAGCCTGAGGATGTTTTCTCATGCAGCATGAGATAGCTGAGCTACTACTATGATAAATCCAAATGATTTTAGTTTAAAATGAAGCAAAGGTATAAGGATCAAATAGGAAAATAAAGTCTTACACTTAGAAAATTAAGTTTTAAAATGGCAGAAAAACAGTGCATTCACAAGGCTGAATACTATCTTGCATCAAACCCGAATTCACATTCGCCATCCTCTCTTGCCCCTATGTGCTCATTTATACAAACTTGCTGTATTAAACTTCTTTTTTCTTAACTTTCTATCATTGTTTACAAAATAAGCAGGGCATGAAATATTTGAGATGGGGAAAGAGTTCATCTTTTTCTTTTTCTAATTAAAAAAATTTTATATCCTTATGTGTATGTCAGAGAGAATGTGTGTGTGTGTGTGTGTGTGTGTGTGTGTGTGTGTGTGTGTGTGTATGCATATGTGTACGTGTGGATATATGTGAACCATGGTACACATGTACAGTTCTGGGCACAACTTTCTGGAAACATTGTTCTCCTCTACCATGGGTTCTGGGAATCAAACTTAGGTGGCCGATCTTCTGTGGCAAGGCCCCTTTTCACCTGCTGAACCATCGCTCTCGTGCTTTGGTTTTGTTTTTGAGTCAGCGGCTGACACATGTAACCCAGGCTACCCTATCACTTCACATGTATATGTCTCTTCACACATGGACTTCCGGACTCACATTCTGGGCTTTGGTACATTTGCTCTCTCTTGTAAATCACTGTATCTAATGTCCATAGCTTTGGGGAAGAGCCATAGTGTATCTAGTAAAGCAAGGGCCGCCACCACCTCATTTTTTTCAAAAGTAAACTATCTTGGGTATTAATAGAGCTTTCTTTTGCTATGTAACATTTAGAATCATGAACAACCTTTTTAAAGCTTCTCACTGCAATGCCACTGCATTTATAGATGAATCTGGGCTGTCTGTGTGAGCACTGCGTTGAGACTGTCAGTGGTGGGCATGCAACTGAAGGCAATGACTCTTCTCCCGGATCTACTGATCAAATATGGTCCATCCATGAGGGGTAGGGAGCCCCTCCTCTGTCCATGCCTGGCTGTAATGTCTTATTTTTCAATGTGACTAATGGTACAAGAATTAGGTGGCTCTTTCAATGTAAGCTGATTTTAGCCACAAGTTTTCTGCAATTATACCTTGACCGTTCCTGTTCCTTCCAAGGCTCTGTTTTTGCTACCATTTCCTCATCAAAGGAAATTTCCCTATCATCCACCTTGGTCACAGACTTAGCTTAGATGTTCACTTTTATTAAAATAAACTAATCTTGGCTTTAGGTGGGACTTAGCAGGAAAGCATGGAAGGGGCATTGGCACTCCAGGAGAACAGGGAAGTGAAAACTGCGTAAGCGGCTTGTTTGCAGACACCTAGGCAGGCTGAGGTCTAACAGACCACGTCAACTATGGTAAAGTCCATTGAAGGGAAAGGCAGTACTGTGCAAAGGAGCATGAGCACGCAACACCAGGGCACAAGCTCTGACTTTCACTGCACAGACGCTGGAGCATAAATGTTAGGCAAGAAAACCGCCAAGACCTAGGGCCAGCGAAGAGAAGGCAGCCCTTGTCTGCAGCTGTGCCGCCATAGCCACGTCACCTTGTCCTATCTCTTCCAGTCCAAGCTAGCAACGCTTTTACAGACTGATTTCTCAGTAATAAATTAAGTCAGTAAATGCTACTGGGTTCCACACCACTGCACACCAGTCACACCATCTTCTGAGAGTAGCCCTCTCTAGGCTCTTGCTAAGACACAAGGCCGAGATGTTTAAGCTTTATCCAGGTCTTCGGTCTGGTTAAGAACAGTGGGGTTTCCTTTTGTTTCTTAAAGGATACTCTTGTGAAAACACACACTGTGGGGAGATTTCGAGTCACTCGGTATAGCCATTATCTTGTATTTTTCTCTAGGCTACATTTTCAGAAAGCACACTCTCCTTTGCCACCTCCATCAGTGTGTGAATTCTACTCAAGTTTTGGTTCCTTTTACACTTTTCCCTTCATTTTAGCACGCTCTTCTTGCATTTTATAATGAAGAAGAAAGACACACCTTCAAACTTTTTCCTGGGAGAGCTCACCTGCAAACATATTCTAATCATGGATTCATTGTGAGGGAGACAATTCTCTGAAGTTTTGTGTCCCCTGTGGAAAGAAGAACCACCTTCTCTCGGTTCCACTAACACATTCCTGAAAACTGACAGACAGGAGCTCAAGCAGCCGGTTTGCGGCAACTGTAGGCTTTCCTCTCATGTTTCTCAAAATCAAAGACCCATCTACCCACTGTCACATTCACAAACCACTACCACATGTTTTAGCCAGTCATCTTGCACATACACCACCGCATAAGACTACTTACTATTGACATCACGGTGGTCCTAAGTTCAATTAGACACACTCCGCAATGATGTTATGAAATGCTGCTCTCTGGGCAGAGTGTGGATGCTACCAGCTGGGAGTTAGAACAAAGTGAGTCCCCAAACCAGAGATACACAAGATCTGGTCTGTGATCCTCACCTGAGATTAGAGTCCCTCCCTCCTGCCAATCCTCTTCCACCCAGCACGTGATCCTGCTGGGGCTGCAGGTGGTTTAGCGGTGCTACAGGAGACAAGGGGGAGGGGCACAACTGAAGGGGGGATTCAATGTGTGCAACTTTCAGAAGTTGGTCACCCGTCCTGGGATGGGACCCTTCCATGCTCAAGCTGTCCTTGGATTACATCCATTCTGGTAACCCTTCACCCCATCTCCTGCAGCCCAGCCCTCCACCTCACTGGCTCAGCAAGCTTGACTTAGGGAGGATTCATTTTGTTCGTTGGCTGGTTGGTTGGTTGGTTGGCTTTAGTGTTTTGTATTGTTTTTCCCCTCTGTCAATAGTACCTCGTTGACCAGGAAAAGTACCAACATGTGTTTGAAAAATGAAACCACCGAAGGATTCACTTCTTAGAACACAGCCTCTTGCTAAGTGACAGCGTCTCCAGAAAATCCGTGTTAGTGTTCACTGCTATGTAACAAACCACTGTACACTTAGGGCACTAACACAAGACTCGCTTACTATTTCAGATTCTGTTGGGAACATGTCTGGATCCTGCATCTGGAAGCTCTCTGTTTAGCAACATAAAAGCCTAAAATGCAGGTTACGGGGCAGCCCAGCTGTATTACTAAGTATCTCTCTGAAATCACTGTGAAATAATCTTCTCCAAGCTCATTTGTGCTGCTGGAAAAATGCAGCTTCTGCTGCTGCAAGATAGCCTTTGTCTACATGTCCTAACTCTACCACAGACCTCACGATGGGTTTCACTCCATCTTCATGGACAACACAGAAATAGGTCCTTTACTGAATCCGTCAAGAAGACTCCGGGCCACCGGTAACAACTGTCTATCTTAGGGTGAGCTACTGAACTGGGATGTCATCACACCTCCCTTAGGAAGGCTAGGTGCTTAGGTCCCATTCCCACGGCCTTCCTTAGGTTCCTACTTTGGAGCAGCACTGTCATGGGGCATGTGACCACTGCTACAGCTTTTCTAGAGTAGCTGGAACAATGTTTTCTTACCAACAGGTCATAAGGAACTCAGTCTCCTCATACTTTCAGAAAGGTGACTGGTTTTAGTACTTTCCTGGTGATAGATTTTTTAAAATTTTAAATTATTATTTAATAATTTCAATACATATTTTTAAAATTCCCAAATCTGAAGCACTGTTTTACCCTCCACTCCTCCTGCTCAGTACTCAGCATTCTGGGCTGCATGCCCATCTGCATAACACAATGAACTACGCTATTTCTAACAGTACCAACCACTGTCTAAGCAGTTTTTTTAAGGTAAGGAAGGCGGCTCACTTGTTCACTCATTTGTTTTCATATTTCTATAGGACTTATCTATTGAATAAAAGATATGAACCTACTCTCATATTCATATTTTATAATATGGTCCCTCCTTTCATCTAATCTTTTAAATGTTAATTTATTGTAAGGCCCCTAGGTAATCTGAATATCTCTTTTCTTCTGTCCAAAGTTTAGGCTTTCATAGCTTTACCTGATCTCAAAAGTCATCCAACACTTCCTAATCATCGTTTCTTTTGCGCTTTCAAATTCATCAAACAGTAACTTTTCTTTTCACACTGAAAAGTTCTTTTAAGCCTCTGTCTAGTGCACCTGTTTTCTAATATGACTTGCGTCTGTCCCAATAGCCAGTCTTCTTTGTGGATTACAGTTAGGCCCGGACTATTAGGTACATCGCTCTTGTCTTCTGAACAGAGCTGAATATCATTCTCAAACTCTTGTTTTATAGTCCTGAATTCCAGCCAATCAAGTCTTTCCTTTCTAAGGCTTGTATTCTTCTCAGTTGGCTTCTTTCAAAGAAGAGATATTTATATGGGGTGTGGTGGTACACACCTATAAGGACCGCTTGTGAGGCAGAGGCAAGAGAATGGGGTGGGGGGGTTTCAAGGCCAGCCCGGGCTACATGAGACCCTGGGCTTTTAAAAGACAAAAAAAAAAAAAAAAAAAAAAAAAAAAAAAAAAAGAACGTTTTTGACACTATGTTATAATTCTAGACTTTTAGATCAATAGTGAATTACTTTTATTCTTCTTTAATATGCTCAGTAAATTAACTCAAAATCTTTGTAAGACTTGTATAGATAATTTTTAGGTTAGCTTTTGGCCAATGGTACTTTTCCAGCCCATAGTTTTGTGATGTTCATCTGACTGCTGAGACAACTATAAGCTTCATAAATAAGCAAAACACTCCAATATTTGGTTAATATTATAGTGGAATAGCAGTATTATGGGGTAAAGAAGCTTCTGTTGCTATGTTAGTTTATTTACGCGATTAAGAAAGTGACGCTTAGGAGAGCAGCCACTTGGGGAGTGAAGACTTTCCACTGCTATATGAATGAATTTTTCCAATTGCCAAATAGTTCTTTTCTTATGTGACTTTGATTAATCATCTACAATTAAATAAAACAGACATATATAAATTGTAATTAAAGTATTAGAAAAACGCATCTTTAGAAATGTATTTCAGTATTTGTCATCTTGTAACTATTAGGGGCATTTGAAGGGAAAAAGTCTTCCTTACAACATTTCTTTCAGTAAGGAATATTTTCTTAATTTCCTGAGAATAAGTAACATTTATGTGGAAGAGTTTCATAAACAATAAGACTATATGATCAACTTCAGCCTAGAATAAGTAGTCTATATATTTAGTTCAAGTCTTAGTTTTGAATTTTTATATTGTTATTCACATTTCATGGGAAAAATTAGCACTGTTGAGAATAACGCTCATTCTAATTCATAGTGATGAGTTAAAAGCAGGAGGAAGTAGCTGTAGCTACTTATTAATCCATGACTTCTTCCTAATTAAATGTCCTTCGAAGGAAAAATATCAAAGTGCAAGCCAAGTGGAACATATGCTGCAAGTGCCACAAAGAATATCACTTATCAAATTCTCAATTTCTTTCAAAGCCAAGACCTTCTCCTGCACATGAATAAACTCAATGGTGCGTGACAAGATTGCCAACCCCAGGGGAGAAGACCAGAAGCAATGCCAGTCTCCAGGACCGGCCCAGTAAACTATCCCAAACACAAACTCCTTGCTCTTGCAGTTCCGGGAGCTAGAGGACAGACATGAAGATGTCAGCAGGGATCTGAGGGCTCCAGAGCAGCCTTTCTTACCTCCCCTCCCCACCCCCACTACCCCCACCCCTCACACCGCCCCTCTGTCTTAGCTTCTGTACTGTCAGCTGTTCCTTATTCATCGAATTAAAGATTCATTACTCCAACCTGCATTATCTCAAATGTCATTACATGATATTCAGTCTCCTTTCCCTCCTGTTTGCATGTGTGTGCCTGTATGCGCGTGCGTGCGTGCGTGCGTGCGTGCGTGCGTGCGTGTGTGTGTGTGTGTGTGTGTGTGTTGTTTTCTTCTCTTATAAGGACACCAGTCACACATTACTGCTGGCTACATCAATTTAGTTCCACTGGAAAGACCCTATTTTCTAAATGAGGTCACATTTGGGGGTTAGGACTTCAAAACTGTTTTGGGAGACATAATACAATTTGTAACAGGAGTCAGAGCAGTACAGACCACATTAGAGTACTCCCTCGTATATATCACTGCTACCAACCCCTGTCAGTGCTATGGCGCACATGACTATCGAATAAAGCCCTATAGTCAACATTATATGGCAGATTCAATCTCTAAAAGGCTCTAAACCTGGTGATGGCATAATAAACTACATTCTAATTATTGGGGAAAATAAATTATGTTTTATCTTTAAATTTTGAAAATGTTTCCTTTTCTTTTTAGTATTCACTTCTGCCCTGGTTGGCTGTAAACTACTTCCTTTCATGCTAAACCAGCCTCCATCATATGTTGAATTATGTCTTAGCCACCCCTGTCCCATCACATGGAGGAATGTGACTATATTTGGAAGACGTTACTAAGAAAAAGTCATTTTATTAGCCCTGATCCAGTATGGCTGGTGCTCACGGAAGACAGAAAAAGGCAGCCACCTGCCCAGCCAGCAGCTCCCTCCGGCTGGGGAGACGTCTCCAGCAGAGGAACTACAGGAGATGCAGCTGTGGTCTCAGCTGCTCAGGATAATCAATTGACTGTTCAACCAGGTGGACAGTCCTGAGTGTTCCTTATCCAAAGTCAAAATTCATTCTGTGGAAACTAAAATACATATTTATTCACTCTGCATGACTAAATGTCATCTAATTGCGCATCAGGAAGCTCGACTTGTCTTCTTTAACCAATGCCCAGCTCCTTGTTATGACATCAATTATCTGTGCTGCAGTGAGGACTAAGACACATATTCTATAGTTATCCGTAGAGCCAATGGGCAAATTGAGAAAAGCTGTTTAATGCTTAAAAGAAATAAAACAGTAAAGACTATGAAGCTTAAAGGAAATTTTCTTTATATTAAAAATTTATATTAAAAATTATCACACAAAACAAAAAGTAGTTTTCTCAAGTTTATAGTTAAGCTAAGACTTGCAGCTCAACTATCTGTCTTATTTTTTCTTACCACAAAAGCTCAATCTAACAAAGCTGGCCTTGAACTAAAAGATCCTTCTGCCTCTGCCTCCCTGAGTGCCAGGATTATAGGCGTGCGACACCATGCTGGCTCAAAGTTTTCTACCGTTCTTAGCTTCATAAGTAAAAATGCCAATGGCATAAAGGAGAATAGTAAGTTAGGGAAGTTGACTCAGATTCACACTGGAATGAGATCAAACTAGACTCCTGCTCCCAGAAGTGATGCCGACTGCAGAAGTAAACAGTGTGGTCATCATCATCACCAGGTTCAGACTTCTCTTTTGCTTTGTCTATCGCTTGAGTTGGGGACAGGCACATGATAGGCTCTGGCCCTTGCAGTAAGAGGGCAGGAGGTAAGCATCCTTTCAAAGTAGGGTCTTCCTCACGGCTCAGCAGCTTTAGCATGCTCTCTTCCCCTTAGCTTCAGTGACTGGCATTTTAAACACTGACTGCTCCTCAGAGATTCTGGGGTAAAGAGGGCAATAAGAAATAGCATTTCAACAAGCCCACGAAGGATCAGAGTAGCAAAATAAACTGTTGAAGCAAGTCAGTAAGATTTGAGAGGATTTGTTTCTACTGTGCAGTGCAGATTATGTCCTGTTTGATAAAGAATATAGATACCAAATATAAAGTACTTATACTTAGCAAAGGCGAATAGATTCCTGCAAAGGAGAGTTGGATGGAGGGGCAGGGCATTGCAGTTTGCCCCGTTTTCTCCCTCCCGAGCCAGGGAAGCTACTTTATAGAAATATTCAGAGCGCCACAGAAGTTTTGAATGCCTAAGCGCTCGTGTTGAAGAAGCACTGTTGGAGTGGGCCGCCCCACAGGCCGCCAAGGCGAACCCTTTATCCCACCTTCCCATGTTGCCAGCCAAGTGTTGAGGAAACCCAGGCTCCTGGCCCAATGCCTCTCACCTAGCAGCCTTCTCGTGAAGTAGCAGTAACAGAACCAGGTGAATCCATGACAACCAGGGCCATTGCTAAACTAGGCTCCATCATCCCAACTGTTCGCAGCCATCATAGGGAATTCTCCAAAGGCTGTATTTGAGAAACATTTAGTCCCACCTTGGTCTCTTGTTTACTACTGCCCTCATGAACACCTCAGGGGCCTGAGCTTTGGACAGGCTTACCTAGCTTCTGTGCACTGTGTGGATAAGCACCTTAGATGTCTAGAATTGGGGAATCCATCAGTTCATTTGTCAATGTTACAATATTGGCATACTACTGTGCAAGCTATCAACTTGTGCCTTACATAGCAGTGCCCGATCAATGGGGGAGTGGGGGCGGGGGTAGGGGGTGGTAGACGGCAGACACCAGGCTTCATTTACTGAGAAAAGCCACTTTTGTGCATGTCTCACAAAGTGCTCTTTTATCTGCCAACACATTTTAGACTGGCTTGTCATTATCCAGCCATGTCTACCATTTCTTGGAGACTCTGTTAGTTAACTTTCATTGTTGTGACCAAAGTACCTGATAAAAACTAGTTAAGGGAGGAACGATTCATCGCACTCACACCTTCATTGGTTAGTTCATAGAGGTAGGCCCCACGTGCTTGGGTAGAACATGACAGTTGAAGGAGCATGTTTCACTTGATGTAAAACAGGAAGCAGAGAGAGCAATGGTAATGGGTGATATATTAAGATTCCACACTCAGTGACATATTTTTCACAAGGTCCCACCACCTAATTTCCACAATATTAGAAAACAGGCCCCACGGCTGTGAGGCAGCCTTCTAGGACCAGGTAGGAGAAGAAACACAGGGACTCCATATCCAAACGGAAACACTGCCCTTAGAAATACTGCTCTGCAAACAAGCTCTGTACCTGGTTGGCATCAGCTCCTAACACTGGATCCCTGGATGTCTGGTTACTCCATTAAGAATATTTAACAGGTATCTCATACTGAATATGCTTGTGAGCCCGGACAATGTATTTCCATGCCCAACTGAGAACATGACATTTGACTGATAAGCGAGGCATCAGAGATATTCTCATGGAATTCCTGCTCCTAGCAAGTGCCAGTCAAGGGTAGTTTACAAGAACTTCTACATCTCTACACTGACCAAATATCATTTTCACTGGCTATAATTCAGAGTTCCTTGATTTTGATGCCTCTGAGATTTTGGACCTATGGTTCCTTGTTGTAGGTACCATCCTGTGCACTGTAGCAGGGACAGAAGAATTTTTGGCATTTACCCACTAGAAGCCAACAGTGTTTTCCTTCTACCTGTGACTTTGAAAGTTGTCTCTAGACACTGCCAAATGCCTTTGAGGGGACAAAATTATCAGAGTACAACAACATCCCACCAGATCTCCAGCTCCACTGTAGCATGGCAGTGGTGAGAGGCTAAGTACTGGGACCAAATGTCCACCTAACACACAGTCTGTAGCATTGATGCTGACACCGTTTCCCTGAGATCCCACTGGCAAAGAGATGAGAGAACTCTGTGCAGAAGTAAGGGGGGTAGAAATGGACTTTTACTTGTCTGCTTTTGTTTTCCCCATCGACTTTGTTAGTAACTTCTCTTCCACTTCTGCCCTTCTAGAAGCAAGCATGGCTGAACTGACAGAATTTATGTTTTATATTCCGAATCAAGATGTAACCAACAGCGAATAGTTACTGACCTCTTGCTCAGTCTACTCTGAATTCGCACTTAGTGTAGATTTGTCTGAGACTGGTTGCACCGTGAGATGCTGTATCTTCCGAGGCTACGTTAGCTTGCCTTGCTTTAGTGCGGAAGGCTGCTGGGGGCACAAGCGTGGAAGACTGACTTGTATATGCAACCTGACAACTTAGCATTCATCCAAGCAGGAACATATGCTAATCCCTGCACAAAGGAAATGACTTTATCTTTACTGTCAACTACAACTACTACAATCACTACTATAACTACAACTACTGTAACTACAAACACAACTACAATTACTACAACTACTACAGCTACAGTTACTATTACTACTATCACACACAGAAACAACACACACACACGTCTGGAAATCTGTGGAGGTTTTATATTAATTCACATTTCATGCCAAAAGTAAGTACCATATGAATCAAAGAAGATGCACGATAATGAAAATGTAAGGGTTATTTAAAAAACATCTGGAGGAAAGTGTTTAATAAGACTGGGAAGAAGACCTCTTCAGTCAATACACAAAATCCACAAATCTTCCCATGAGAGATTTTTCAGGCCAACTATTCTACTTCTAGAAATGTTTATCCTTACATATGTTCATATATATATATGTATATATATATTATATATAATCATATAGTACAGCATGACAAAGCAAAAGGAACATGAGTCTGCAAATGCTGTAAATGTTCCTGTTGAAGACTCAATAAACACATTATGACTCTCCCACACAGTATGAGAGCGTGTAATTATGAAAATGACAAGGGTGACCTAAAGCTGCAGATGGAAGACAGCCTATCGGATGTGCAGTCAAGTGGAACAAGTTATGGAATGACTACGCAACGTCCTTTCCCATTGAAAGGAAAGAAGAAGCTACACAGAGAGGCTTTCACCTGTATGTCTACACTGTAATTACTTCTAGGAAAAAAGGGAGAGAACTTCTGGTTCTTTTTGGGAAGGAGAACTCTGCTGTCAGTGTGTGTCCTGTTATACTGGCATTATTTCTGACAGGCTACAGTAAGGACATCACACACACACACACATCCAAAAGAATACTGAATTATACGGCAAATTAGTTAATTAACAAAGTTATATGGCAGATTAATCTCTACAAGGTGCTGACCGTGGTGATGGCATAATAAGCAATGTACTAATTATAGGGAAAACAAATTATGTCTCATCTCTGAACTTTAAAATGCTTGCTTTCTTTTTAGTGTTCACTTCTCCCCTGCATTCTGGTTGGTTATAAACTACTTCCTTTCAGGCTAACCCAGCCTCCATCGTGTGTTGAAGTCCTAGCCATCCCTGTCCCACAGCACAGAAGAATCTTACTATATTTGGAAGACATTACCAAGATAAAGTCACTTTATTAGCCCTAGTCCAGAATATTGTTCAAAAAGTGCATCAAAATGATATAGCAAATGTTCTATCAGTATGAAAATGGAGAATTCTTACCTTTCTCTGCAGAATTTAAGTGAATGTAGTATGGCAGGCCGTTTTTGCCGTAAGTTCCATAAATGTAAGGTGTCATCAGCCAAGGCACTCACAAGGGCTCCCTTGAAAATAAAGCATATTTTATATAGGACAATTTTCACAATCATGTTTCAAAATAAATGCCAAAATATCCTCTTAAATTTGAAAATTTTTTGTCAATAGATTATAGTTTTAAGAAATATTTGCCTCACCCAAATTCTAAACAGCAGGTGGAACAGAGTATGCTATCTACATATGTATGTAAATGAATGTCTTAACTTAAGAAATTTACCATCTTATAATACAAAAGCATACTAGGATCTGGGGGATGGCTAAAATAAAAGTATTAGATATCACATCCTAAATTATTTGGTCATTAGTACAGATACTGTCTTGACTAAACCCAAAATATAAAATAAAAGTACCTCATTTTATTTATATAAGACAAATACCTACACTTAGATTATAACGGCAGAATGATGAAAGTACTCAACTCTGAACAACGGAAAACCCTGACTATTAAAAATAACATTAGCGCTTCCTGTTAGTTTACAGTGTCACTCATGGGTAAGAGAGTGGCAGGAGAGCCACAGAGGTGGCTCAGTCTCATCCAGGCCTAACAACTCAGAATTTTCAGAGCAAGGACCACTGCAAATGCGTTTTCATTAAGGCCCCAGAGAAGATGGTGATCATAAGGAGTGACAATCTGTAGACTAAAGGGGTTTACTGACATGTCCAAACTTACTAAGATGGCTTTGCCCACTGAGAATCTTACTGGGCCATCTGTCACAGGTATTTTGGACTTATTCCACAGTTCCTAAGCACTTAGGGCAGAAAGCATATCCTCAGACGTGAGGAAAGCATTACCTTCCCCAAGCAGTCCCTGCGCTCAGTTTCCTACACAGTATTGTCTGTGCCTGCTCTCACACTTCGCATGCTGAGAAACACAGCCAGCTAGCAACACAACACACTTCCAAATGGAAGCTGCTTCCCTCGATTTTGAAGCACATTGTTAAAATGCATTCTCTTACCTATGCCGATTGCTGTATTTACCACCATTTCAATACATATTTTTTAATGTTGAGTAACATTCAAAACCCTTGACATAATGGTTAAAATCCACCATCAGGTATCAAAAGTGTCTACCCACACTATTTCACTTGCAACATTATTCTGAGAAAACATATTAGGCGACTATCTGTAGTAGCACCTTAAAATGAATTATGATTGCATGAGACTCACAAGAAATTACATTTTTATTCGGATACTTAAATACGAGTATATGCAAGCAATCTGAAAAGGCAGATGTGTTCTGATCTCAGCTCTAAGTAGGAGGGATAAACACAGGCACTAACCTCATTAATCAGGAACTGGAGTTGAATTACCGCCGCTCCACTGTCATGTTGGCAATAACATTCCACTCCTGGGCGACCAAAGCTGCCATCAGGCCCATTAAGGAGTTTTCAGCATGGGATTTTAAAAGAAACTTTTAGGTTCTCCTACTAATTCATATTCTGACAACCTGATATTCAATCTGGGCCACATAACAAGGCTGAGATGACCATGACTTTATTTTTATTTTTTAATAATCACAAATCTTATAAATGATAGTTTTAAGATAAATAGAAAAATTATTATTTCTAGAAAAAATATAAAGCATTAAAATTAAGAATCTGCAAAACCAGGACAATATAAGGTTAATGAATATAACTTCATTTTGACCCAAACAGTTCATTCTGTTTAAAATAACAAGAGGAAAATGGCAGTTGATCTTTATAATACTGATTTTGGCAAATGTCATTTTGGAATAATCTTTTAATTGCCAGTTTTCAATCCTACAGTGTCACTTTCAAACTGAAAACATAACCAAGAACTAACTATATAACCATGCTTCTCCATGGAACATGAGTATCACGATCAAGGCTCCAGTGCTGTTGGATTTGAGTGGGGGGGGGGGGCTACCACGACTTTGCACATGTAAGAGCACACATTAACTACTATTCTCTGTATGTTGGGTATTACTGTAAATGTCACATAAGTTAGTTCATGTAATGGTCATAATCCAGTGAGAATATATTATTAACCCCGCTGAAGTTCACTAATGTGCTCCATGACACCAGAAAGTAGCAGAACACAACCTGACTGTGGATCTTTGCTCCACGGTCGCCACTGGCCCTCCCCCCACTTTGTCCTTTCCCTTCTCCCACGTGCTTTGAATGAGCCTGGGCTTTGTGCACCTTAAGTATGTGTTCTTAGGATACACCCCGAGCCCTGTTCTCTTAGATACATTGAATGAAGATCGAGATGAAACAACAACAAAACCCCACATATTTCCTGACTTTTTTGTGAGGTAGTGTTGCATGCATTATACCTTCATTAACCTGAAATAAGAGCATAGTCATTTTAACAGACTTGGGTAGCTAATAAATAATGAAAAAAAAAAAGATAAGGTTAAAGCATTTGGCAAGTTTTAATAAACTCTGTGTGACAACTCATATTTACAAGAAGTGACAATTTTATATTCTAATAAAACATGACATGAAGTTCTGCTTAACGCAAAAGCAGAGGCACCACAAGTGACATTCTATTGTGTATATTTTTCTGTTCTTGCTATGCATCAAACTCAGGGCCTCACTCCACTGAGCTACCATCCCTCCAGCCACTCACTTTTGACACTAGTCAAAGACATGTTCTTTGAGCTTAGGTCTGTCACCTGGAGCTCAGACTTGTTTTTCAGGAGCAAAACACAGCCACAACTACCCAACTTTGAGACTTCCAGATCAGCCTTGCCCTGCGGAACTTTATTATAGGATACTAGCAATGAACCATGAACGTAGCACTAAGAGGCTTGGGAGATGGGTGTGGTGTTACACGCCTGTCAATCCAGCACTCAGAACGCAGAGGCAGAAGGACTTCAAGTCTGAAGTCGGCTGAAGGCTTGATTTTCAAAACCCAAATGCTAAGGCTATAGCTTGTTTTACAAGCTTGCCTACTTTGTATAAAACCCTGGGCTTCAACCCCCAAGAGCATATACACCAAAAATTCTCATTATTTGTTTTTCAATTATCTTCTGTTATGTTAACTACACAGGGCAAGACAGAAAATTATAAAGAGGAGCTTTGTGAAATCATCTTAAAGTAGACCCTGGTAGTATGTAAAAATTCCAACCCTACTGCAGTATAGTAAGACCAACCTGCCAAGAGAAATGTGTGCGTGGGTAGACTGGTTAGCTAGTTAATTTACTTTAGGTGCCACAAGAACATCTGAGGCACAATGAGATTTAAGATTTCTACTTTCACGTCAGTTTATATGCCACTCTACGGATTACTATGACCTTCAAACACTTATTCAGCTCTCAACTTCCTAATCCACAAAATGCCCATAAGTCCTAAGCAGTCTAGTGTGCAGAAATGCAGTAACAATTAGAAAGCACGGGGACTCATCAAATAATAATCTCTATGTTACTTAATTCAATGTACTTGCTACATGAGCTAAAACTGTTACTTTAGACAAAACATCACACTAAAAAAAAAATCCCAAGCAGAAGCCGGAGATGTGTGCTGGCTGTCTGCAATCCTGGCACCCAGAATGCAGAGACAGGATCTCAGTGGTGAGGTGGCAGGCTAGACCAACTCAGTCAGGGAGCTGTGGGTCCTTAGAAGGTCTTGCCTTCATAAATAAAGTGGAGACTGATGAGGAAAGGCAGCCAACATCAAACATTGGATGTCTAATGATACACATGCAGCATGCATACATCCTCCTAACACGCACATGTGTACACACACACATCCACATAACACACGCATGTGTGTACATATATACATCCACATAAAACATGCACCTGTGTGCACATATCCATATAACACACAAACACACACATGTGCACCTACATCCACCTAACAGGCATGTGCACACACACATCCATATAACACACTCACATGCATGCACATACTCACATAACACACACATGTGCACACATACATATGCATACACTCATCCACATAACATATGCACACATCAACATAACACACACCCCACAGATCATACCTAGCAAAGTACTTTACTTATTGCACTAAATGTCTACTTCAAATAGCCAACTGACCTTGAACTTGAAAACTAAAAGGACCTTTTCTGAGTAATTGCCTCATCATAGTAACGTAGAACATTAGGTTATACAGAGCACAGATAATACAGAAAGAAAACAATATGCTCACCAAGAGGATAAAATCCCAAATCACAGGTTACATTAAATATCAGTTGACTAAAGAAGCAAAATGGCACAGCAAGCTAGGCAGAAACCTGACTCCAATGTCCTAATTCTATTTGTAATTTTAAGACAAATTCCTGACACGTATCTAACATGACAAGCAAACATCTTTTTCTAGGAATATTTGAAAAGAGCAGGACTGGAAAAGTTAAGTAAGAATGCCTGGGGACTGGCGCCACAGACCTATGCATATGTGCTAATACACATCCGAGTACAGTACACCAGGAGTACTGGGGTCAGCCTTCAGCACAGAGAGTCAGGGACACCTATCCTCAAAAGATTGGACTAGCGAACCCACTGCCTCAGTAGATTAAAGGAAAGAAGCCACGTGTTCAGTTGAGTAGGTGTAGGAAGGATGAAATAACCCAGTATGCTTTCACAGTGAATCACTCAACACTGGCATTAGAGGGGACTGTCATCATGACAAAGGGCATCTATGACAATCTCACAGAGAGCATCATATATAAAAGTGAAGGACTCTACACGTCGCCAGTAACATCAGGAAGTAGGATTTCCGCTGTCACTTCAATGTGGTCTAGACTGCTCTACCTAGGGGAAGGAGGAGGATGATGATGATGTTGACGACGACGATGATGATGATGATTATGGAGGTGGGGTGGTGGTGGTGGTGATAATAGAAAGAAGAAGAGGAGGAGGAGGAAGAAGAACAACAACAACAACAGCAACAGCATCAGCAATAGCAACAACAACAGCAACAGGAGGAGGAGGAGGAAGAAGTGGTGTAATATATCTAAGTAGGAAAGGAAGAATGAAATTATCCCTATTCAAGGATATAATGCTATATTTGTTAAAAATTCTTAAACACACACACACACACACACACACACACACACACACACACACAATACTCAAAGATGCTCTACCATACGACTTTGCTCAACTATGTTTATAGCAGCTTTATTAGTAATAGCCAGTATGGAAACACCCTAGATGTCTCTCAACCAAAGAACGGATAAAGAAACTGTGGTACATTTACACAATAGAATACGACTTAGCTATTAAAAAATGAGGAAATCTTGAAATTTGTATTCAAATGGATGGAACTAGAAAAGATCCTCCTGAGTAACCCAGATCCAGGAAGCCATGTATAGTATACACACACTTATAAGTGGATGTTAGCCACATAATACAGGATAACCACACTACAATACACAGACCTAAAAAAGCTAAATAACAAGGAGGACCCTAGGGAGAGTGCTTAATTCTCACTCAGAAGGACAAACAGAATAGACATCAGAAGCAGTTGAGAAGAAAGAAGAGGATCAAAGCCTACCATAGATGTCCTCTGAAAGACTCCACCCAGCAGGGGATCCAAGCAGATGCTGAGACTCACAGCCAAACTTTGGGGTGGAGCACAGGGAGTCTTATGGAAGAGCTAGGGATAGAAAGACATGGAGGGCACAGGAACTCCTGTCAAGGAGACCAATGGAGTCAACAAATCTGGGCAGAGGAGGGGGTTGCTGCTGCAGAGATTGATACACCAATCAAGGACCATACATTGGCCCACATGTAGTAGACAGGCAGCATAGTTTCCTTGTGGGTCCCATAATATGGGGAATAGGGACTACTTCTCACATGGACTCTGGTGCCCACATGTTGATTACATCCCTCTAGCAGGGCGGCCTTGCCAGGCCACAGAGGAAAAGGATACAGGCATTGCAGATGAGACATGATAGGCTAAGGTCAGAGGTTTGGGGAGGAGGGTTCCCCATTTCTGAGAACTAAAGGAGCCAGGGATGAGGGAAGGAGCATGGGACTAGGAAGCAACGAGGGAGGGGCTACAATTGGGATGGAAAGTGAACACAATAAAAAGAAAAAGAAAAAAATGTTTAATTAAAAAATAAATAAAATATCCTAGAACAAAAACCTTAGTGGAACTGTGTTACTATACAAATACAACTATATATATACATAACGTTTATATATATATAATACATTACACTAGTAATATACAAAGCTTATCCCGGGGACTGGAGTGCAGCTCATTGGCAAAGCTGGTTGTCTAGCATGCACAGGACCCCAGGTTCTCTGCCCATTTTTCCATTTATGTCAACACTGCAAGGAATAAAATGACCACAAATGAATCAGCCAAACAAAAGCAAGACGCCCCTCGTGAGGACTGTAAACCTTGCTGAAGGAAAGCCTAACAAGATCAAGAGACATCTCACAGTCATGGAACAGATGAGTTATACCGGAACAGAGGGGACACCATCTCTACAGAAATCCAACTGCTGGCAGAAATAAAACTCCTATGTAAATGCAAGGGACCCAGGATACGCAAAAATTCTCATCAAAATCCAGAACTGGAGCATTCTGACGTCTTGCCCTCAGACTGCTTGCAGTGTTAACACAGTAGGGCTGTGGCATATGGCTGGATGAGGAGGAGGAGGGGATGAACTGAGTGAACCTTAGAGTCACACACAGAACAGAGTTGACACGGATGCCAGGAGACTTCAGACTAGCCCAACAGGTGCCTGAATGTAAGAGTGGCCGTTCTGAGACCACCATGAAGACAAGAGAGCCAGTACGGTCAGGGTGTGGAGAAAAGAAAACCCTGGTCATTGCAGAAAACAACATGGAGGCTCTTCTGAAGCTTAAAAATAGAACTGTCACTTGATCTAATAAGCATATTACTAGGTAGGGGTGTGCGTGCGTGCGTGCGTGTGTGTGTGTGTGTGTGTGTGTGTGTGTGTGTATGTGTGTGTGTGTGTAAATCAAAGAAACACCTGTGTCTGTTGTAGCACTGGTGAAATAATCAAAACACAGAAGATCCATATGCACAATGGAATACTATTAAGCCATAAAAACAGGAAATCCTGTCACATGCTACATGGATGAAACTAAAGATCATAGGAAATAAGCTACATAGAACTACAGAATGTCAATCATGTGATCTCATACAAATTCAGATCTGAGCAGTGGTTACTTGAGGCTGGAAAGAGTAGCAGGGCGAGGAGGTGAGGGAAGGCTGATATCGAGTAGCCATGCAGGGCATCATGTGGCTACCCGTGTGGGTTTGCCTGCAGGTGCTCTATTCTGTTTCAGTGGGGTCAGTCAGCTAATCTCTCCCCGACTTCCCTCCCTGCTCTTTCTCCCCTACATCCCGTGTGTGTGTGTGTGTGTGTGTGTGTGTGTGTGTGTGTGTGTGTGAGGGGGGGGGAAGAGGAGGGAAGAGGGAAGAGAGAAGAGATGAGATGAGATAAAAAAGTATGTGCACGTGTGTACTTACGCCAACCCTATAACTATTTTTCTTTCTACAACCAAGTAGCATCGTGGACCAACATTTCTTTTCCTAGGTTAAGGTTAGATGTGTGTAAGAAGTCTCAGCATGCTCTAGCACAGTAGGCTGACTAGAGATGATGATGTGAATCTCATGGCACTACAAGAACTCAAGTTGTTTTCACCATAAAAAAAAAAAAAGGTAAGGAAGTAGATAAGAGCAATAAATGAAGAAAAACCAAAACCACACTTATCACCAGAACTGGAGATATGGCTCAGTGGTTAAGAGAAATTGCTGCTCTAGGCGAGAAGCCAAGTTCACTTCCCAGCACCCAAGCCACATGGCTCATAAGAGTCTGTAGCTCCTGCTTGAGAAGATCCAATGCCTTTTTCTGGTCTTTGTGACCATCAAAACACATGAAAATAAACCTTAAAATTATTTTTAAGTATAAATGTCAGAACTCAATATTGAAGAGATTTGAGAAAATTATATTGAATTTGTGGTGTCTAATTTTACAGAGGTATGGCTCTATAGCATTAAGTATGTTCACAAAAACCTGTCCCCCAAGATAGGCATATATCACAATACACAGTTTGGTCATTCTCAACTTTTAAACGTAAATGGGAAGTACATGTGTGTGACAGGAGTTGAGAAACAAGGAACAGGGAATCAACACAGGAAGTGTGGTGGGTGAGTACTCTTGTTTGGAGATGCAGAGATCCATGCACACGGAAGCCAGATGTGCTTGAGAGAGCAAGAAATTCAGAGTTAACAGCACTGGAGCTTCTGACGTTCACAAAAATAAGCAGCAGAAACTAAGAACAATGGCCTGAGTGCAGCGGAAGGAGAGAAGCAGCAAAGACTTCACCAAGTCCACATGCATGCAGGCCCTACCAGGAGTGGATAAACCATGAAGGACAGTGACCTAGCGCAGGCAGCAATGTGGCCAGAAGAACTGACATGGCTTCCTCTCAGAAGGGCAGGACACAGCTAAGAGCACACTTTCCATCAGAGCCCACCCCAAACTACTTACCCTGTATCTACTGATTTAGTTTCTTTTCAATGAGTTTTCAAAGTGCCCAGTAATTGGCAGGACCACAGAGGCAGCATTACTGTTTTCCCTCATGCTGCTGCAGCCAACTGGCTTGCCCAACTACCAGCAAAAGTGACTTTAGAGCCCTTGGCTGAGTCCTCAGCACAGGAAAGCCTTTCACGCACAAGTCATGCTGCCTCCCATCCAGGAACAATGACAACGCATCCAGTCTTTCTTCTTCCTCCAGAACCACTAGTTTTCTTTCCAGTTCTAGCTTCTTTCCACTTCTATTTACAACTCTGAGGTTATGGGCAACCTAAGCAATAAAGAGTTCTCTGTACTGAAGACCATACATTTATCTTTGCAGTTTCCTATCCTGCAGCTCTTAAGGAGTAAACATGTGGCAAATCACAGAATGATACTCCTTAACCCCTTCACCTAATTTCTCTTATTTGAGAACTTTAACAGGCAAATTATAGTCCTTATCCTCAGGTTTTAAGGTCCAGCAATAGAAACATAAACATAATACAGCAATTAGGTCCACAGACACTGTCAAAGAGAAAGAGGTCAGTGGATAATACTGCTTGAAAAGAACAAAACACCATCGTTTGTACAAATCCCAGCTCCTTCAGGACTGCAGTCTTGAACTAGGACTGTGCCTACACTGGTCTTCCGCTCGGCCTCACTGAATCTGTAGCTACACTGAACCCTGTAGCTACGTCCTGAGCTCCTTCTTTCGGAACTGTCTTCATTAGGGTTTCTATTGCTTCGGTGAAACACCATGACCAAAATATAAGTTGGAGAGGAAAGGGTTTGGCATTATACTTCCTCATCACAGTTCATTGTTGAAGGAAATCAGGTCAGGAACTCAAGGACAGAAACCTGGAGACAGGAGCTGATGCAGAGGCCATGGAGGGTGCTGCTTACTCGCTTGCTTGCCATGGCTTACTCAGCTTGCTCTCATAAAAAAGCCAGGACCTCTTGCCCACGGATGGCACCACCCACAGTGAGCTGGGCCTTCCCCCATCAATTGCTAGTTAAGAAAATGCCCTACAGGCTTGCCTACAACCCAATCTTATGGAGGCATTTTCACTGAGGTTCCCACTCTCAGATGACTTCAGCTGTGTCAAACTGGCATAAAAGTAGCCAACATAGGAACTGGCGTAACTTCTGTTTGAAACAATCCTGGCCGATGGGCTTGGGAGCCATTGGCCAGTCCAGTCCCAGGAAGATAACAAGCTCCTCTCTTTACCCCAGTGATGAAAAGAATAGCACACAGTAGATAGTCAGTAAATATTTATGAGCAAATGAGCTTTTTTCAAAACAAGAAGCATGTTTATGGCCAAGTGTATCTTGTTTGCTCGAATATTAGCTCACTTTTCAGATAAACAAAAAGTATAGAAAGGTATAAAGATAGTCTACTCGTGCATTTATTATCAGACTGGGCTAGGATATAATACAGCTATTAAATTTTCATGAATCAACATTTTTAGCCCATTCACTTTACCTTCTGTCTTGGTTTCCTTCCCTGTTACTGTGATAAAATAACCTGACAAATAATTTGAGGGAGGAAGGATGTGGCTCACATTTGTAAGTTCTAGCCCAGCCCTGCAGCAAAGCCAGGGTGGCCGGCACTTAAAGCAGCTGCTCACATTATTCAGCTAAGAGCAGAGAAAGCTGCATGGCGGTATACACGCTAGTGCTCGGACTGCTTCCCCACTCTTGTGAAACCCAGGACGCCCTGCTAGAGAATAGTGCCCCCAACAGGAGGCAGGCGCTTTCATCTCAATTAACATAATCAAGATATTCCCTGCAGGCCAACCTATACAACCCTCATTGAAACTCCTGTTCCAGATCATTTTAAACTGCGTCAAGCTTTAACTAGTTATTTAACTAGTTAATTAAACTAGATAATTAAAACTAGTTATCAAACTTTCCAACCATTTGTTGGGTGGCTTTTGCTGCTTATTCTAGTTTCTGGGATCTAAATTGTACTGTCAGCGAGGTGGAGTCAAAAAGTAGTGAAAAGCAGGGAAGGCATTCACAGCTGTTGGACAAGTTTTCACTGTGACAGAGCTCCTGTGCATTAGGAAGACGCCTGACTGGTAACTGGTAACCACCATCTCAGACAGAACGATTTAAGAACAAGATTGGTATGCTGGTAGCAAATTGTTAATGATGTAAGGATTATAACATCTCTGAGTACTTGTTTGCCAGTGACAGTGATTAAGAAAAAGGCAAGGGAAATGCCATTATTGTCAGCTTGATAGCAGTAAAAATCAACATTGAACACTAGACCAGAAGGTCAAAGTACACGAAGACAGAGCAAAATTTAAAAAAACAAAAAACAAAAAAATATATATTTATGAAAAAGACAAAGTTTCAAATGACAAGTTTGAAAATGAATATGATACTGATTATATTTCTCCAAATTCTCACTTATCCAACAAAATTCCCTACAGTATATATTTTGTCACATAATATAACCTGAAAGTATCTTTTGAGCAGACATTTTGTTTCCAAAGAAAAAAAGGATTTTAAGGGCAACATGCTGCTTCCTGCCCTAGTAGAACACATAAATACCACATGATCTTTATTTGTAAGAAGCACTGCACATGTCCCAGGATGGTGGCTTACGACTATAATTCTAGCACTGCAGAGACTGAGGCAAGAGAGTCAGTTCAGTGTCAGGCGAGCTACACGGCAAGCTCAGGGCTAAGTACATCAAAATCCTGTCTCAGAGAACTACCACTGAGCACAACTGTAATTGCCCATGGAACCGTAGTTACCTGAATTATGCAACTGTATACAGCCGTGTTCGGGGCTGACAACTCCACATTCTAGAAGCTCTTCAGGTGCTGTGCTCTGTCATCTTAGGGCTGCCGCAATAAGCGTCAGTGAGAGCTGGTTATAATGGCAGAAAGCTTATAGACTTTACATAATGTGATTACTTCTTCAATAGTTAAGTGGAAGCACCACCGCGCTGTGGTGCACACGTACTGACTGAAGTCTCTGAGAAGAGAGTGAACTCTAGAATTGGTCCAGTATTCTCATTTTATTTTGTATAAACACCAAGAACCTATCAGAGCTTTGTTGTTGTAACTGCAACTCCACATTGCTATGAAAGATAAAGGAGAACTAACATGTAAAATGGGACATTGCATAGCACATTTATTTTACTAAAGATAATAAAAACTGTTTTAAAAAATGTGATGTTTCAAGGCAGCCGTGGTGAAGAAAGGCTGCAATGCCAGCATCCTTAAGCTGAGCCAGGTCAGCTGTTCTCAGCTCAAGGCCAGCCTGTTCTACGCAGTTAAGTACCAGGCCAGCAAGTGCTATAGAGTAAGGCCCTGAATAAACGAACAAACAAATAAAATATATTAAATAATAAGACTAACATTTCTACAAGTAGAAGGTGCAGGGACCAACAAGGTTGGGAGGTGCAGGGAGCAGGACATATGACAACACAGATGGGGATGCAAACTGATGACAGCAGCCTGCCCATGCTGGAGTCCTGTGTCTTGTGAAAGCACACTGGCATTTGGATGACCATGATCACCTGCAAATTCTGGGCTGTAAATTCTTATCTACTGCTCGCTGCACGTCCACGAAGAAACTACCAGAAAGAGCAAACAGCACAGCTCAAACCCAGAACGCCAGTTTCTACCCAGCAGGGTTTGTGCTGCAGACAAAGGCACAATGGCACAGTGCCTCTTCGCTCACCCAGGCCTGAGTACTTTAGAATGACGCCCTCTCTAAGCAGACAGTAATGAATATGGCTCTTATCTACCACCCGCCTCACTAAGAGTTACTGCTGTCCATATGGCCAAGCACTTAATCCAGTATTTCTCAGTTCTCATTCGGAATCACAAGCAGCCACGGAGATTAAAAAATAATAATAAGACAACAAAAAGCCAAACCCTGCAGCTGTCATGCTCCATGCCAGACTAGGGGAATCAGAACCTCAAGAGAAGAAAAGCAAACATATGCTTGGACCCAGGGTTGCTGTCGTCTGTAAGGATTATGATGTATAATACTGTCTTTAAATAAGTTAGATAAATATGAGACACATCAATTCCTAAATATTATCTGCTAACAATCATGAATTCCCTAAAATATCTCTTCATAGTTATTATTCCCAAGACCGTCAGTAATTTCCTACTCCTATGTGTCTCCGTCCAATTGTCTAACAGAAATATGCTACAAACAATAGTGTTAGGAGCTGGGTGTGGTGATGAGCTCCTTTAATCCTTGACTTGGGAAGGAGGAAGGAGGCAGAGGAAGGCCGATTTCTATGAGTTCAAGGCCAGGCTGGTCAAAAAAACAAGTTATAGGACAGCCAGGGAAGACATAGAGAAACTCTGTCTGGAAAAAAAATCAAAAAGAAAAAAGAAAAGAAAAATAATGGCGTAATCGTCTAGGAGAGGGGAAATGGATGTGGGGGCCGGGGGAGAGACAGGAAGATACAAGTGAGGGGATAGCAATCAGGAAATAATCTGAATAAATTATTTTTTAAAAGAGAAGTCTATCAAATGACGGTTTTTAAATTATTTCATTTTCTGTATGAATGCATTTTCCATGGAAATGTCTTTTTCAAGTAACAGCTAACACTTGTGCAGTTTTAAACTACATTTAATAGTTTCATTTACTTGGCAAATATCGGTTTTAAAACCTCTTCTTGAAGGTTTACTTTTTTCCCACCTATTAAGCCATATTATAGAAGCACCATTTCTGGCCCAGAACATAAGGAGCTCTAGGAGCCATCACTGTTAACAGGAAGCAAAAAGCTAAACAAACCAGCCAGTAAACAATTCTTAGATCTGTTAGAGAAGTGAGCTCACAAGGCAAACTACTGTACCCATTTGGACAGACAGGTGACTAGAGAGAATCAGGCTTCAGGAAGCTGCAGGCGTGAGGAATTGAGAGCTGCCTTAGGTGCGCTGCTGGAGGTCCAGAGAGGACAGGTTTGAAAGTCAGCACTCGGGAGGCAGAGGCAGGCGGATCGCTGTGAGTTCAAGGCCAACCTAGTCTACAGAGTGGGTCCAGGACAGCCAAGGCTACACAGAGAAACCCTGTCTCGAAAAACAAAAAAAATAAAACAAAAACAAAAAAAACAAAAAAGAACCTGAAGGAGAGGAGAGGAGAGGAGAGGAGAGGGGGGGGGAGGGGAGGGGAGGGGAGGGGAGGGGAGGGGAGGGGAGGGACACAATACTGTCACAGATTTTACAGTTCAAAGTTGAAAAGGTTCTCAAAGTAAATATGGCAGGAAAAATCTGCTTCTGCGCTCACAACACATAGAAGAGGCAGCAAAACCGTATTTCTGTCAGAGCAGTCAGTTCTCAAATTGCCTTTCTAAGGAACAGTTCTACAAAGGCCCTCCATGCTGAGGTGTTGACAGAGTCAGCAAACACGCTGCAAGGAAAACATCAATTTCAATGGGCTGAAGCCTTCAGAGCAGAGGAAGGGAAATACTTGAAGGACAGCATAGGAAAGCCCCAACCCACGGGGCAGGTGGGGACCAGAGGAGGGACAGAGACACCGTGAAAAAATGAGATGTAAGCCAAGAAGCACGACACCTGGGACGTCCCATCAATAAGATGCCTGCACACTAATTCTCTGTACTCAGGACATCAAATCTAGATAGCAAGAAAAATAACCCCAAGGCATTTTGAAAGGTAAAAAACCATCTCAAAGAGACAAAGCAAGCATGAAAACATAAAATATGAGGGGTGTTGGGATTAAACCAGCTACTGAAGACCAAAATGAGAGCTGTTATAATATAACTTTGTCTGAGGCCAGATGACACAGTCCTAGACAGAATCAAAAGTGAACCAGAATCCATACTGCAAACTCAAGAAAAGCAGCAGTAAAGAGTGTGACTGCTAAGGGATAGGGGAAAGGAGCATAAAGGATCCATGTACACAAGATAGTGACCAAAACAGTGACAGAAACATCACTCATGACCTAAGTGGTGGCCGAGATAGCAGTAAGGAAAAGAATCCTGATATAAGTAGCTTCACACAAGCTTTCTTAAGACTGTAAAACAAAGAGAAAAGACAAAAACAAAAACAATTCCATACCCCTACCTCCACATACACTGCCCCCAAAAACAACCAAAATGTTACAGAACAAAAACTATCAACAAATTGAGGGGCAACTACAAAATAAAACCTTTCACTCAAGTGAAATGAGAAAAACAGAATGTTTGGAGAAAAAAACTTAGAATTTCACCTAATTAATGTCAGACACCAAACTACAGATCCAAAAAATACTAAGCAGAATAAAATACAAACTAAAAGAAATCCTTTATTTTGAGTAGGGACAGGAAACATTAAGCCTGTGATCCCAGAACTCTGGCTACACAGTAAAGCCTTATATAGAAACTAATAAAGTCGAATCAAAGCCCTCTTACATCTGTATGTTCAATCACAAAAAATCGAAGGTGAACAAAAAAAAAATGTTATTCATAATGAGGGTTAAAAACTGCATCCTTTACTCCCAGAACTCGGGAGGCAGAGGCAGGTGGATTGATGTGAGTCTGAAACCAGCCTAATCTACAAAGCGTTTCCAGGACAGCCAAGGCTACACAGAGAAACCCTGTCTTGAACAAAACAAAACAAAACAAAACACAAAGAAACTGCATCACACTTTTCAGAGAACATCACAAAAAGAGAAAGAGTACTGAAGTATCTACAGTGTTCGGGAGGTGAGACAAGTGCCAAAACCCACTCAACTTTGTTTAAGGAGGAGTTATAAAGACTTGGGGCAGGCAGATCCCCGTGAGTTCAAGGTCAGCCTGGTCTACAAAGTGAATCCAAGGCTAACACTAAAAAACCCTGCCTGGGGGTAGGGGGGGGGGGGAAGAAAAGAAAAAGACTTGATATTTAGTCTTGAATGAAAAGTTAAGTAGGTCAGAAGTTCAAATCTGCATAATGGAAAATGTCAGGGAAGAAACAGGTACAGGTAAATTTAAAAATTAATATTTCTTAGTCTTAATGGAAACAAAAGATGATATTTGGTCAAAATAACAGCAGCACTGTATCTAAGTAAACTGACTGTCAGCAACTATAGAAAGGACAGAAGAATAAGATTCTCTTGGGACAGCATGGTGTTCTCTGAAAATGGACTCAGATTATTGTCACCACATACTTCACCATCCAGGGCAGTCGTTCTCAACCTTCCTAACGCTATGAGCTTTTCATGCAGCTCCTCACATTGTGGTGACCCCCAGCCATAAAATTATTTTTGTTGCTACTTCACATCCATAGATTTGCTACTGTTCTGAACTGAATATAAATGTGTAATTGGTAGAATATCTGATATGCAACCCTCAAAGGGATCACAACCCAGAGGTTGAAAACATTGATCTACTGTAACTGTTACAAAGTGTTAGGAAGGAAGAGAAGGAGGGAGGGAGGGAGGGAGGGAGGGAAGGAGGGAGGGAAGGAGGGAAGGAGGGAGGGAGGGAGGGAGGGAAGGAGGGAGGGAAGGAGGGAGGGAAGGAGGGAGGGAGGGAGGGAAGGAGGGAGGGAGGGAGGGAGGGAAAGAGGGAGGGAAGGAGGAGGGAGGAGGGAGGGAGGGAGGGAGGGAAGGAGGGAGGGAGGGAGGGAGGGAGGGAGGGAAGGAGGGAGGGAGGGAGGGAGGGAAAGAGGGAGGGAAGGGAGGGAGGAGGGAGGGAGGGAGGGAGGAGGGAGGGAGGGAGGGAGGGACAAAACTGTTAAAACAGAGGAGAAAAAAGGAACTATATATTATAAAATACATAACTAAACTCACAAGAGGTATAGAGAGTGGAAGATGAGAGGACAATCAGAACTGAAGCCCATGAGCACAGAGGGCTGAACAGGCCCTCAGCTGCTTGTTCAAAGACCCAACTACTCATTAGACTCTCTGTCCCTCGGGGCTGCATGTGGCTGGCCCTTTGCAGGGCTGCAGCTCTAGGAGTTCTACTGTTTTTGCTTTAACTTCATTGTTCTTCTTGCATCTTAATTGGTTTTACATCTCTATTGGCAAGCCGCAGTGCTACCTTTATCACATTATGGCAGGAATACAGACGCAGAGAAAGAGTGCTAAACAATCCTTTCTCACTGAAGCTGTCAGTCAATTAGTGAAAATCCATCACAAGCAAAAATAAACAAGACTCAGGAGATAATATGAGTATTAAGACATCGAGTGTACAAAAATAGGGCTTTGAAAAACTGAGAAAACATTAACAAATAAGTTAGATTCTAATTTGATTTAACATCAATGATCTAACTGCAGCAATTAAAGAGACCAGAGACTGTCATAGGAGAGCAGAAAGAGAAGATGGATGGCAACTATGTGTTGTCTGCAAGAAGTCGCTTTACTTTTTGTTTATTTGGTTAAGAGAGAAATCTGCTTAACATACAAAGACGCAGAGGTCAAAAGTAAAGGGATGAAGAAAGCTTTACCATTCTATGACTGATCAAAACCAAGTGGCCTGGGTACATTAGTTTCAGACACACGCACAAGTGAGATAAAGGAAAGTTATGAGGGATGAAAAGGGATATTAAACAAGGTAAAGAAGCCAATTCTTCATGAACAATAATAACAATATCAAATATAGCATATACTTAACAACACAGTAAAAAATATAAGATCAAAATGATAAGAATTGTTAAGACTAGAGATGAACCAACTACATATAACAACTGAAGACTTGCAACACATCTGTATTAGAAACAGACCAAGCAGGAGCTGGGAGACAGCTCAGTCAGTGGCCCAGTTCTCAAGTTAAAGAAAGCCAGCATAATGGAGGTAGGGACAGGCGGTTTCCTGGAGCTCTGGAGCTAGCCAGAATCTTGCCAAATGGATGAACTCAAAATTCAGCGTGAAAACCCAGTCTTTAAAAACCAGGTGAACAGCAACAGAGGACAGCTAGCACTGGCTTCTGGCCTCCACCCCTCAGCTCCTACACACAGTTAAACAAATCAAGCAATAATAGTGGATATTTATAGACTATGTCATCCAAGCTAGGGTCATCAGGAAGAGGGAACCTCAGTTGAGAACGTGCTTTCATCAGATTGCCTGCAAGCAAATCTGTGGGACATTTTCTCGGTCAATGATTGGTGTGGGCGGCCCCAGCCCACTGTGGGCAGTAGCACCCTGGGCAGCTTTTTTTTCTTCTAACCTGGGTCCTGAGGAGCAGGCTGAACAAGCCATGGAGAGCAAGCCAGTGAGCAGTGCCCCTCCACCGTGTCTGCTCCAGCTCCTCCTGAGATCTTGCCGTTACTCTGCTTCATGGTGTACTGTCCCTGAATGTCGCCATCCCCAAGTTGCCTTTTGGTCATGGTGTTCTATCACAGCAACAGAAGCCAAAATAGGACAATGCCTGAATAAACTAAAAAGAGCAGAAGCCAAGGACGGAGAAGGCTCCGTGGATAAGGGGTTTTTCAGGCAAGCTGGAAGTGGAGTCTTGATCCCTAGCACCCACTTAAGCATAGAGAGCATGACAGCCACATGTAACTCGGGCAGCTGGAAAGGAGACACAAGGGCTCCCAGGAGCAGGGTTGGCAGCTAGACTAGCCATACTGTTGAGGTCTGGGCTCCACCTCAATAAATAAGGCAAAGAGTGACAGAAGAAGACTTTCCATGTCAGCTCCAGGCTTCTACAGGCATGAGAACATAAGCGTGCGCGCGCGCGCACACACACACACACACACACACACACACACACACACCTGTGCATACACAGTCAAAAACAAAACAATAAAAGCACACAGTATCTGCACCTGAACCACTACAGAATAAAACTGCAAAACGATAGCAAGAATTTCCTGAAAAACGTGAATCAAAAAAGAAACCTCAACAAAAAATTGCAAATACTTTAATTTTCATCAAAAATGAAAACTGCATTTTTCCAGATTTATAGACGAGAGAAAAAGTGATTACAGTGAACTGCATGGCACTGACTGTCAGAAGAGAAGGAAGACCTTCAGGCACAGTGGCGTATACCTACAGGTCAAGTACCCAGAAGGCAAGGACAAGACACTGTCTTGAGTTCAAGAGTTTGGAGCCAGCCTGAAAAAGGCAGCAAGACCTGTGACTTTACAAGCACACATAAGAACAGACAAAGGGTGGAAAGAAGGAGATTTAGTCAAGCTAATCAAGTTAAAAACAAAAATGCACAAATCTCTAACATTGGCAATGCAAGCCATCACTGACATCCTCATCGATGTTGAAAGAGTATTCGTAACAAATATCAGAAAGCAGGTATGAAAACATCTACATAAGTAAAAACAGACTCACACTCTGAACAAAACTTTACTGAAAATGCACCACAGATGTCCAGATGTGCTCTAGCCAACTGGATAAAACACAAGGCACACCTCAACAATGGGTTATTAGATGCTCCATGAGGAAGACATAACCAGAAACTTAAAGATGTCATTAAATGAAAGAAACAAAACTGAAAATGATACACGTCCACTATACGACTTTCTTAAAACGCCAAAACTATAAAGGCAGTAAAAAAAGACCAGGGGCTGTCAGAGTCTGGCGGATCAAAGAACAAACAGGCCAATCTGAGAAAAACCTCTGAGTTCTGAAACTGCTCTTCATATGCAATAGTGCATATATGCCATTACTGATTTGCCAAACCCTACACATATCAGGAAGAAGCCCCAATGTAATGTGTCCATGATACACGCACTAGTGTGACAGAGGCAGCATTTTGGTAGGAGATACCAACAACACCTACGTTACAAAATGGGTGGAGAACATGTGGGAAATCTAAAGAGTCCTTAAAAATTAGTATATTAGGTAGAAAACAGCCACAGCCTCACAATGATAACGGTGAGTTTAATTTTTACTGCTGATTCATGAGTCTAACACACTATTAATCTGTCATACTATGTCTTATTTCCAAAGTTAAAAGAAAAATGCTAAAAATAACTACAATAGATATACAAGTCACTGAACTTGGGCTGATACGGTGGCTCACAGATGCAATTCTAATACTCAGGCGGCTGGGATAGGACTGTTAGCAGTTCTAGACCAGCCTAGGTACGGTGAGACTCTGACTGACTAAAAACAGCAACAATAACAACAGTAGTAGCAGCAGCAGCAGCAGCAGCAGCAACACCAAACCCTCTTTAACTTTAACACTGTATTATAAATGGCCCCTCAGGCCCGTGGTATTTGAAGTCAGTAAACTGCCATGCCTTAATGTAAATGAAACCATTGCTAGGACAATAAAGTAACTGTGATCATTTCTGGGCCTCCTGATTATGGTCAAGTTCAGCAAGTGACTGCAGCTTTATACTGATGTGTATCTGCACTAACTGTGGAAATGGATATCTGGTTATGGTAGTAAGGAATTCTTGACTCATAAACAAAATAGAATGGTTAAATGTGTTCATTCACAGTTACTGTTTTGGAGTTAAGATTATCTCTCTGAAGATCAAAATAAATTGCATTTCTGCATAGGTACTGTTTTAGAATAGCTTTTGGTGCACTTTGGTATTTTTAAATGAACTACTTACTCAGCCTACTATGAAATGTAGTCACACATAACAGTTGTCTAGGTTAAAGGACAAGAAATGTTCATTCTCACATATAAGCAAAAGTCATTTGTTTCTTAGCCTCCATACTCGGCTGTCCAAAGGCTCAATTTGTTGTCTTTTCTAAGAATACCAGAGTTGGCGTTGTGTGGTGGGGTTTACTTTTAATCCCAGGACCTGGGAGGCAGAGGCGAGTGAATCTTTGTGAGTCCAAGGACAGCCTGGTCTACAGAGGGAATTTGAGGTTAGCTAGAATCAGAAAACAAAACAAAACAAAGTTAATTCTATCAGAAAAATACAACACATTACAAAAAATGTAGTCCAGACTGAATAAATGCATAAGTATATTTCAACATGTTATATCTTTGTCTTCATGAGACAGAAAGAAAAAGTATATATCATATACAAAGTAAAGCCCTTAGCAGAAAGAACTGCAGTGTCTGATGCCACCAAATATAAACCCTCTTTGGCAAGTATTCTTGCTATGAAGACAGGGGCACCACTGTTGAGGGGAGGCGGGAAGGAGATGCACTTTTAAGGAGTAGAACTGATCACTCTTCAATAGATGATCTCACCAGCAAAAGCTTCAAAATTTCCACCTGATACTCATCCAAAAAGGAAACAGACTCAAAAGCTGTAAGTAACTAGAGTTGAAAAACCTATTTTATAGTGACCATATAAGGGCTAAGGCTGGTTTTTTTTGTTTTTGTTTTTTTTTTTTTTTTTTTGCACTTTACATCTTGCTTTGAGAAAAACCTCATTTGTCAAATGAAGATTAACATAAGATCAGAACTGTCAGCTATTTCTTTTAAAGTTTAGTTGTTTTCATTCCCCCCACTGTAAGAGAATATACTTACTATACAAACTACTATGTATTAAAACACAGCACAAGTGAATGTAAGTAAATATGCTTAGAATGCTGTCACTTTTCAAGACATATGAAATACACACCCTTCCAAAAAGATTAACAGTTGTGGAAAAGTGGGCACAAGTAGAAATTGTGATTTTCTGAAATTACATCTATATTTACTATTGGAAAATGATGCAGAGAGCTTCTATATAAAACATAAAACTCTTTTTAAAAAATGTAGCTACAACCTTAGTGACCAACTAATGGACCATACACTTTCTTTCATGGAAGTATGCACGCACCATTCTTGATTCTCAAGAGAGAAGCAAGTGCTGAATTTGCTTCTAGGAAGCTATGAGTGGGTTTCTGCTTTTTAATACCTTATTAATTTTTCAGGTTGCTTTCTTTCATAAGTGAAAGGTATTTCTAATAACAGTGTGTACACATCTGAGGAGTCACATTATTTATCAAGATGTTTTCATTCTCTTTTACCTTTAAAGCTAACCATCTGAATGCATATACATTTATGTTTATTATAGGAATGAAAATATTAACTCCCCAAGTGCTACAAATGCAAGCATCTTTTAACTAAAAATGAAAAGTAAAAGTAAGACAGGCTGGATGCCCCAAGGAGACTACTGAGTGCAGAGCTACTCCCAATAGATGAAAAAAAAAAGCCTTATTATGCTAATAATACCTCAATGGGAAGATCATACGAAGGTCTTTCGTAGGATTGAAAGCATTTCTGCAAATAATCTAACTTTGTATAAGGGGCACTAAGTATCCTTAAGAATTTACTGGTTACTCTTTAAAAATGGCTTATTAATTACTAAAGTTTTTGTTGGCATAATGGTAAAATTTATATAGCTTAAATATAAAAATGTCAATAGTAACCTTTCCCCCAAACCCTTCCACATAGATGCTTTAAAAGTGAAATAGGGTGGTCAAAGCAGTCCCTGGAAAACTTTAAGCCAAACCTACCACCTGCTACCTGATTTTGGAAATAAAGTTTTATTAAAACATACTCATTCCTTAACATATCGTCTCTGCGACACATTTTGTATTACATGCAGGTAGAGTTGAGTAGTTATCACAAAGACTATGTAGTCATCCATCCAAAAAACAAAAAACAAACAAACAAACAAAAAAAAACTGAACTTACTAGTCACTGCTGACCCCTGAAGTAGAGGCAGGTATTACTTTCAACATGTGTACAAGGGCACATAAACCTTTAACGTGTGTACAAGGGCATACAGACAAACATAATCCTCACCAGTGAGCAGATTAAGTTCACTGAGGAGAGTTCTGCATGCTCCCTGTCTTGATTTTGCCACATGTACACTGACTACTGCCTTACTTCAGATAAACTTCAGGATAGTGGCGGTTTGGTGACATGCTGTATCGTGGACTATGCTACTTCTCACGTACCGTAACACTGATAAACTTTAGACATGTAATGTCTGTATTACTTAAAGAACGAAATGTAGAAAATAAGGTTTTAATGATGACTAAAAAGATGCCCACAGGTAGCATGAAATCAAGTGACCGTGTGCATGTGTGCGTGAGTGTGTGTGTCCCACAGTGACTGTAAGTTTTAACCCTAAGAATTACGTAAACATTGAAAAGTGTGTTGTGGGTTAGGGACTGACTGCACACAAACACAGCGCCCTCTGTGGAACTCTGAGCAGTAACCTACGCCAACAACTGTATCTGCATCTACAAGCCTCTTCTCTTAAGCTTCCTCCACCCATAGCCAGAACAAAAGACACAAGACGAACAAAATCAGTATCACAGTTTCTTTAAGACAAAAACAAGAGAAGTAAAAACGTAAAGCACTTAGAATGACTAACTCTGACGCTGGATGACTGCCCTGTACCTAAACTCTACACAAATATGTAAGATGAAAACATATGTAGATAACTGCTGCTTTGCCTTCATCTTCACAATGGCTCAAGAACACCGTTTCCAACAGCATTATGTCCTTCCTGGAAATAATCTCCGTTGCATGTCTCTTTGAGAAGGGGAATCTCAAGTACAATCCATAAAAAGATGACAATTTTATCTTATAAAAAGTCAACATTTAAAAACAGAGCCAGGAACAGTGGCACAAGCATATTCTACGACACAAGACGTGCTGTGGAGGCAGGAGGCTCTGCAGGTCAAGGGCGGTGAGCCTTGGCCACCTGGAACCGCACCTAATTTAAGACAAAAGGGAACAAAAGTCACACCAATGCTTACTCCGGCTGTTGCCTCAAACGCTTCATAGTCTACATCAGCCTTAAGCGCTACCCCAATAAAGGTATTCAAATCTAAAAGGCAGCACATGGTGAAATGTACAGGTTAAACCAAAGCTAGACCCTGTTAATCTGCAATCCCACAAAGCTAAGGATGCTAAATGCCAAATCAGATCAGAGACCATTTATTGAAAGACTGTTAAAAAAAAAAAATCAATACTCAACAGTCCGATAATAAACTCTCTTTCTGTAAATAATGTACCTCTTTCACTGCATTATATTAAGGCCAAATTAATGGCACAACCATCACCCATTACCTTCTATTTAATGCTTCTCTACCCTGTAGTCCAGTCATACACACACACACACACACACACACACACACACACACACACACACACATATGGTAACAGTAATTAGTATTCCAAGTTACTCTATTGTTACCAAATTTAGAACTAATTACATGCCAGCAACTCAAGGAAGGCAGTTTTCATCCTAAATAGTAAAAGCACTAGGCCTGATGAACTATGCCTTTAATCCCAGAATTTGGAAACAGAGGCAGGTGGGCCTCTGAGTTGTAGGCCACCTTACACAGGGAGTTCCATCCAAGCCAGCCAGACTTACTTACATAGAGAGACTCTGTCTCAAAGAAAGAAAGAAAAAAAAATGAGTAAAGCCATGTATGTCATCAGGAACTGACTGTTTTTAAAGTAAATTTACACCTCAATTAACACCCAAGAAAGAAAAGCAGCCTTCCCTAATGGTACTACAAACTGTTCAGTTCATCTGCCAACTCAGTACCCAACGTGAACGCCGTGTTTCCTTGCATGCTGTGGCCTGATATCTTCTGTAAACCCCTATGTATTTAAGGAAGGAGTATGACTGTATTGAAGGGGTACAAAGCAAAGCAGGCCATATGGAGTCAATATGCCACCCTGTGTGACAGGCACTCTAATCTGATCACTATGGGCAAGCATAGTCCACAGAATCTCCAAGGCCTCCAGAGAGAAAGAGGTCACAGCATCACAGCTCTAGGACAATTCAGAACCACCAGTCTGCATTTCCCCACCCACAGCAGAGGGAACAAACACACCAAGATTTCAGTTCACCTATCAAACAAACTCAGTCTTAAGACTGAACACTAATCTAATAATGTGGCCATCCTTCTAGATTTTTTTTTTACTTCTTTACTATAGCAATAATAAATTTTAAAAGAATTATACTAAAACTCAAGTGAGAAGCAGAGACTATCAGAAAAAAAAAATGCTATTTTACTAGAAGCTTTATAAAGCAGGCTTGATTTCCCCTCTATTTAACATGATCTTTCTAGTCCATATACTTTCTTTCATGATTTATTTCTCACTACACACACACACACACACACACACACACACACACACACACACACACACACATACACACACACAATATACTGCAAACCCTTTCTAGATAGTTCCGCTTCTTGCTCCTCTATGAAGTGTGCTGAGAGCCGTGCCTTACAGCTAACACAGGGCTCTCGTTCTTCTTCAATAGGGAGCAGACTTGGGATGTGAGAGTGTTTCCAATTGCTCACTCCTCCTCCACAGCTCCATTCCCAGCTCTCTCAGGAGCTCAACACTGAACAGGGAAGACCAGATGGAAAAGGGGTAGCTAGTTTTCAACTAGTTTACTTCACTTTTATTTCAAACAGAAACCCTTTCTAAATCTTTCTTTCAGTGGTATAATTATGTTATGAAAAATAATATTAATAAGCAGGGAGTCAAACATTCTAATACTATCTTACAAGTACGAAGTTAATTTAATAAGTACTGTATGGAAGTGAACAAACTGAAAATCAAAACTACGGAGAGCTCTCATAAATAATGGCAGCCACAATGGAACATGCACCAAAGAGCTCTGCAGTCTTAATAGCTATACACGTTTACTTATACTGAGACTGGCACTCTCACGAGGTGGGTTATTGACTCCTTAACTGATGGAAAACTTAGGCTAAAGACACGTGTGAAGTATGTGCCTGGAGATGTCACACTAGCAGAAAAGATGACACTGACATTTAGTAGGAGAAAAACCAGTTATGAATATTCCTAGTGTCCTGGACAAACTCACAGAATAAAAATGCGCAAACTGCTACAAACTACTGACAAACACCGAACAAATCCCATGAGTTAAACAGCTATTACTATAAATTTGATTATAAAATTCACACTATCAAACATAAAACTATATCATATTCCCATGCTAAGAAAAGCAGCCCAGATTGCCTTCTCAGAAGGACACTGCAGCAAAGTAGAAGACAACATAGTCTTTAACTCAACATCCATCCACTTCTGTAATTTCTTAGCTGCTTTCATCCTAACTCATTCTCAAAAATTTCACAGAAAGCAGTCGGGGCCCATTCGGCCACAACTGGTTTGGGTCCACGCTACTGCCTATATGATATGGTAACCCATGAAGGTTCACTTCACTTGCTCTGTTCTTTCATCCATGGTATCGTTGCCTGACCAAACACACCCACATGAGTCACACTTTCAAGTATCTTCTTACATGATTTCTAGTGGAATAACACCTGCAGTCTAACGTTCAATTGGTGTGTGTGTGTGTGTGTGTGTGTAAGTATGTATGTGGTGGGTGCAGGTCCACATGTGTGTGCATGCATGTAGCATGGGGGCCAACCTCAGGAGCTGTCCACTTTGTTTTTTGAGAATGTCACTCACTGGAACCTGAAGTTAACCCATTCCCCTAGGCTAGCCAGCCACTTCCCCATCACGGAATGCCAAGTGCACTCCACTATTCCTGGCTTTTACATGGGTCTTTATGCTTGCACAGCAAGCACTTTACTAACCCAGCTATCTTCCTGGACCTCTAATTAGCTTGTTTTTACTCTCAAGTCAATTACAATCATTATTCCAATCAGGATTTTCCCCCAACATTCCCTTAGTCTGCTATCATTTCCTAAGCCATGCTTATGCCCACAGTTTCCCTTGCTCAGAACTTTTCCAACCCTTCACACTGCCATTCTGCATCCTTATCTACCACGTCTCTGTACAGGCTTCTAACTGCAGTGGTTGACCGGCCCCCAGACCTTTGATTAGAACGCAAAGCCTTTAGAAGGCTCACATATTCACTTCATTTGAATTACTCGCCTAGAGACACAGAAATCTAAAATCACAGAACTGTCCTTGAATGAATCGTCCAACACAGCACCTGAATTTTAAGGAGAAAGGCCAATTCCTTGATGAGAAAAAGCAGGAACATGAGTTCAGGACACACGGTCTGTAATCTACTGTGTCTTGTTAAATGAGCTCCCAGATAGGGATGCCACTCTGGAACCCTGGGTGCAACATTACACTGTAACTGAAGACTGCACCTCACCAAACTAGACACTGCCCAGTACGCTGACTTTCCAGAACTCAAGGCTACAATAAATGGGGTGATCCAATAATTTCCTCTCAAATTATTGCACATTCAGTAAATTCAAAATTCTATTTTTCCTTCATCCTTTAAATATTAATATTAAAATTCCCTAATTTTAATACCCCCATTGATTATACATAACATTTTATGTTAAAATATGTTCAAGGTCATGATACTTAAGAAGATGAAGCAATTTGCAACTACACTTGTGACTGTGAAGTCTGAAAACCACAACAGCACTTTGAGTTAAAATGCCTCCATTCTTCAATATGGTCTCTCCAAAATTAATATCTAGATAATACATAAAAATTAAGTGTTATTTCTCTGGTAAAAGAAAAAAAAGGAAAGTGAATTATATTACTAATACATGGCCTGGTACATAAAACTGTGTTTTCCTGTTTCTTAAGAATATATGACAAGCTCATGTCTTCTTCAGAGTCCAAGAAGGTTGATGAAATAAAATATTATGTATCATCTGTCATAGATTGTACATTAATGCAATAAATAGATTAGATAGTTAGGCTCAATGTTGGTTAGGTATTCATTGCAGATTCAATTCTCACTACCCTTAAATGCAGTATTACATATCAAATATATTAACTCAATCAGTCTTTTGGGTGTGTTTTCCTTTCAACTCCATGCTTATAAGCCAGACAACTAAAAGCACACTGAACAACTATGAATGCTTCTCGTCACCCAGACAGGCCATGTTTGTACCTGGAATCCCAGTGGCCCCATCCTACTTAAGAAACTATATTTTGATATATAATTAATCAAAGAATATTTTATGCAGAAGTACTTTTTTCCCTAACAACACCTTTCTTGGGCAAATATATTCTAAACAACAAAAGTATAAGATGAGAACGCACAGAAGGGCCAAAAGAAAGCAGTTAGAAAGAGGAAGCCAGAAAAAACAGGATGATGGGCAGGCTTCTAGTGAGTACATGAGTTAAGCCTATACAGAGTTCTAAAATTGGATACAAAAGAAGCAACAAAGAAAAATAACCTAATATACATGTTAAACTAAAAAGGTCTCTATCATTTTCTATTAATCAGAGCCACAGTAAGCAAAGCTCCGTGCTCATCTGGTTCTTGGCCCTTACCAGGAGTGACTGGGGGACAGTGCTGGTCTGCAAGCCAATGCGCCAAAAACATATATAAGCCCAAAGGCTCATTTTGGACATCTGATCCTTTGAACTAGCAATTAACACAGGCCTGACAAGTTAACTCTATCTGTTGGGTCCACTGGCTAATTATGTAAATTAGAGTTTAAAGTATTTGCAAGACAAATAATTGCATTACAAAGTCGGTTTTTCTGGTGGCACACATATAATTAAATACAAAATAAAGTCCAAATGGCTGTTAAAAAGTTATATAATGAAACTGTTGAGGCCAGGGAAAACAGAGACAGAAAAAAAAAAAAAACTTTGAAAAAAAACTAAAAGAATCTAAAAATAACTGATTAAATTAATTTTCCCCACTCACATAAAGGAATTCTTTTGTTGGAGGGAAAAATCTTTTGGTTCCAAACAGTTCTAGAACAATGCCCTATGGTCCTGAAACTGAATTTTGCTGAACACTGAGAAAACGATCTATTCCTATCTACAAAACTAAAATAGGAAAGTCTTTGTAAAAACAAAAACATCTAAGCAATGGAAGTCAAAGAATATTCTAGTCTTGCTAGTTTAGCCATCTGGCCGAGAGCAGTTTATGCACACTGCTGCAGAAATCACCAAGTTCAGACTTCAGCATTAAAGACAGGCCTGCCCTGCCCGTGTTCACCATGCATTTCCCTGAAAGCCCGTCATGTTTTCAACACAGCCATCCTCAGAGTTACACTTGAGGCATATTCTGATGCAACGGAGGACACCTTTGAAATATCTTAAAAGACCATAAGTGAGACTCCTGGTTTTCAAATGCTGAAAATGCTCAATTGTAAATAGGCTGGCCCAGCTCCTCCCACCAGCTCCCCCTTCTTTTGTCAATGATAATGCTCAGTGCACTCACTGGGTGGCTGGTCAGTTTATGACCGGCGCGAAATGTCAATGTGGGTTAGTCAAGTATGTTTAATTGTCAGAGTAAAGGCAACCACACATGTTATTTGAAGTCAAACAGTACAAAAGAGGAAGTGAGAAAGTCTTCATTGTTCAGACCAAAAAGATGGGGGGGGGGGGGAATTCTTGTGAAGACTCTGAAAAATCTCTATGCCAAAGCTATAAAATTAACATAAAACAAGAAAGGGGGGGAACCCAGTTCTTTCTCTACATGCTAATGTACTAACTTAGTAGCTTTAGCCACACGTAAGAAATAGATTACAAAAGGCAAAAATGTACACAGTACACTTATATCAATGCATTTTACAAAACAATGTCCTAAAACGTCTAGAAATGTTAACCCTTCCTATTGATAGAAAACCAATTTGATAATTTGTCTTTGGTTAACGCTATTTTCTAGATGGACACGTGGAAAACAAATCAAGTTCAAACCCAGCTGCTAACTCCTGGGGGTAATAGACAGTTAAGTTCAGCATCCACTATACACAACATTATACAAAGGGGGTGACAGTGCGCTGCCATCACTATTCTGTGGTCTTTCAGTGTCATCTTTAGCACTGGGAATCAAGTCCCCGAATACATGCCTGTGCTTTTCCCTCAGGATCTCATAGCTGTTACAAACAAGTAGTTACTACAACAAACTTTCGAATGATGTTTTGGTTCATCCATAGGAACCACTGAGAGCCAAGAGCCATACCATACCACCAGAACACAGGTATGCAGCAACAAAACACCCGAACACAGGTATGCAGCAAAGGAAAAGGCTGCATCGCATCATTTCCTATAATACAGTGCTGACTACTCCATTCTCTGGATTGAAGAGGAAAAACGAGGATTAATGAGCAATGCAGCAGGACTGGGTAAGATGAAGCAAGCAAACAGAAACATTTTTTTTTTTTTAAAGAAAGGATACAGCCTTAAAGCACCAGTCTGAGTTCCCACCGCCAGGATCTTCTGTACAGGATCAAAGGCCAGGGCTGAGGGCTGATAGGGGAATCCATGGCGAACAGTCTGGGGATGGGCAGTGACATCACAGGAACCGAGAGAGAGCAGGCAAAATCCAAAAACAGAACAGCCCACAGGGGCGTTAGAGTTGACACCAACTACACTTG
The DNA here is from genome assembly GCF_964271855.1 of Acomys minous. Lineage (NCBI taxonomy): Eukaryota > Metazoa > Chordata > Mammalia > Rodentia > Muridae > Acomys > Acomys minous. The sequence continues at coordinate 128,577,468 of NC_140485.1, read as the reverse complement.
ATACAAAGCGTGCGCGCGTGCACACACACACACACACACACACACACACACACACACACACACACACAACATTTATCGCTTTAAGGGGGAGTTGGTGGGGGGGCGGTAAGGGGTAAGGAACACGCAACAGAAGCACAAATTATTTAAACTCCTGCTTTGCTGAAATGCTGATAACTTCACAGAGGACAATTTCCTATAAATAGGAATACAAATACTATCCTGTCACCATATTACTCAAGTTTGTAGTGCTCCAAAATTCCGTAAAAGCATGGGAAAAGATGATTCGTGTTGCCTCTTAGGCGAAATCACCCAATCGTGGCTTTATTTGAATGCTAAAGGGAGGGATTTCTAAGGAAAAGTTGTCCTGAAACTAGTTTGAAGGATTGAGCCAAAGCGGTATCAGTCGCAATACGCCGATACCAACATTTTACAATTCTAAGGATGGAAATGGGTGCGGAAAAGAATCTTGCAATTTCCTATTAAGTTTGGAATAATTTTCGGACATAATAACAAAAAATCGCACGTAGGCTTTTAAGCCTCCGACCTAGGAAGGACCGCGAGGCTATCTATGAGGCAGGCAGGTCTGGACACGGAAGGCTCTTAAGCTTTTCTCACTGAGCAGCTGGGAATTAATCCGCTGCATCATTCTTTCGGACTTACAGGATCTTGTGACAATCATCATGCCATTCACAGACAAAACCCTCCGCACCAACTTTTTAACCCAACAAGCTAAAAGAATCCTGTGACTTCAAGGTGGTGAGCTGCTCGCACGCATTCTAAGGAAAAAGTGATGCGCAAAAAGATCTGGTTGAACAGGTTTGCCTTGCCCACAAACGACGGTCATCACACGCTGCTGGAAAATTTCGACGTCAGTGGAAGATAATAAAATATGCGCGAATATAAAAGTATTTCTAGACCATTGCTACTGGTGTCTGGATGGGAATTAAAGACAGGGGACTATGCTTGGGTTGCCCTGAAATGACTGCTTTTTTATGAAAAGGAAAAAAATCCACTCTAAGAAGTAGGGGGATCTCTGTCCAAAATACCCCTCGCAAGGCACGTCTTGTCAAGGGTGGGGGCGCGCTTTCTCAGAGCGATGAGCTCTATTGGCGCGCTCTGCCCTCGCGCTCCCAGGCACTGCCCAGTAGCCCCCTCAAACGACCCCAATCTTCCCATGACAGCTTGGCGGGGCTGCGCGCTCCCTTCACCTTGCAGAGTTGGAAGTGTTCGGACTGGAGCGTCTCCTGGATCTCTGGCTCCCGGTTCCCTGGCGGGTGCTGCTGCTGTTGCTGCTGTTGCGAGGCCGAGGACGAGCCTGCGGTCAGGCCGTCCAGCACCTTCCTGATGTTGAATTTCCTCATGGTCTCGCCCAAGGATTGGGGGGATGAGGAGGGGTCTCCCCTCGAGGCCCCGGTAGCGGTGGAGCCCGGTGCGAAGGAGTCCGACCAGCAGAAGCCAAGCGGCGGCTCCGACCGCCGGCTGCGAAGGAGGAGCGGGGAGCAGAAGATAATCCCAACAGGAAGGGCTGCGACGACGGGCGCGCGGCGGAGAGTCCTCTTCCTCCGAGGCCGCCGCGGCTGCAGTGGCGCCCGACGCCGCCTCCTCACCTGGTCGCGGCCGGGCTGCCACCGTCCCGCGCCGCCGCCGCCGCCGCCGCATCCATGGCCCGCGGCCCCGCAGTCCCTTGGCGCGTCCCGGGCTCGGCCTCCGCTCAGCGCAGCCGCCCGGCCCGCATGGCCCGGGCACCTGGGGCCGGTCCCCGCGCCGCCTGTCGCTCTCTCCCCAGCCGCCCGGACGCTCGCTATCGCCTCCCGGGAGCCTCGGTCCCCGGCCCCCAACGCCCGGCCGAGCAGGAGGCGAGCCGTGGGTTCCAGCGCTGGCCGCGGCGGTGGCGGCAGCTGGGCCTCCGCGGAGCGGGCTGCCCGGTGCGCATGCGCGCCGCCGCCCCCGCCCCCGGCCGGCGGCTTAAATCATCCTCCGCCGAGGGCCCCGGGCAGCAGCTGGCGGACCCGCGGGCACCGGAGCCCGCGCCTCCAGCCCCGTCACTCAAGCTCCCGCTGAGTGCTTTCAGGTGGCTTTGTGTCTGGGCTCGCAGCGGAGCGTCCAGTCAACGTTTATGTCAGTGGCAAGATGACAGCTAAGAGACACCTAAAGGGAGAAACCCAGCCTCCTTCACGAAGGTGTTGCTGGAGATAAAATGAGGCTGGCGGGTAGCAGCCAGACTGGGATCGGTCCCCTAAAGAGAACTCCAGCGCCCTAACCTTGGTCAACCACCACCCCGATTCCGGTGGGAAGGCAGGTTACGTGACAGGCAGCACTCCCCGCCACTCCTTGTTACAAAGTCTTCTCTGCCTGCCTGTTAAATTAACCAATGGACAGCTGTCTGAGATCATCAGACAGGAGAAGGAGATGAAGTTTTTGCTCACATCAGACGGCCGACTTTCCTGCCTGTCTCCCGGACTGCTAAGAGACTGATGGGTGGTTCAAGTTTGCAACGGTGGGGAGAAATTGATGCTGGCCAGTGCCTTCTACTAGCAAAAGTGGTAGGACTGGATAATCAGAAGGAGAGAAATGTTGGAAGACCTACAATCAGGTGGTCGCAGCAAGAGGCCAATATTCGGCTTTGTGAGACCTCGCCTGGACCAGGGGGTGGGGGTGGGGGGGAAGGCAAAAACAGAATTGCACCCCGGTTTGTTAGTTCCGCACCAAAATCAGAAGCGCCTCCCTTTTGCTTTGTTATTGGCTACTTTCTCCTGTTCAGGACAGTCTCCTCACCGCATTGGCCTATAAGCAGATGGAGCCTGCCTTCAAGAACAGACAGCAAACCAATTGGGCTTGGGGCCCAGAGCATTTCGGGAAGTGTAGTTTTGTAGAGTTCTGGCCACCAAGAAGAAGCCTTCCAGTTGGAACTTATAAAACTTTGCTTTATAGTTTAAAACTTGTTGAAGTAAGAAGTTAATTCACGAAAGGGAGGAGACGGAATAAACCAAATTTAAAGCGTTGTCTAAATCATTTCTAAGTGGCTCCAAGCCTTTGGTTTATTTAGTTCTCTGAAACACATTCTGTCCAGTTTGACACATTATATTGTGCGCAGAGGACTTAAAACGCAATACTTGTCTTCAACAAGTGTGTTGTGCTGAGCCAAGGCGCGGGGTGGGGGGTGGGAGAGAGTTCACGTAGCCAAATATAATCATAGGAGTTCGGAGGTTGGGGAGGGGCACTGAATTGGCCAGGGAAGGCCTGGAAATGGGTATAACCATCTTATGCTGGATGAGCAAGCGGTGATCCGGGCAATCAATGGGAGAAGATCTTCCCAAGAGTGCACTGAAGAAGGCTTTTAAAAACTGAACTATTCAGACAGCTTTCTTAAGTATCCAAATGGCGTCACAGAGCAAACCACTAAACAGTAAATGACACCGAGTTCTATGGTAAGCTTTTCCACCTAGTTTTCCAATAAATTTGTTGAGCAAATCATCATCACCAAATTATAAAACTCCAGGGAAACAACAATTTTTTGTGCAGGAACCTTGTGATGTAGCGGCTTCGTTATGCCTGGCAGGAACTTCAGTCTGTGCCCTGGGCCATCTAGGCAAACTTGGGCAAATGTATTTATTTTCTTCAGAATCAAATTCATCCTGTGAAATACTCCATGTGTAGAACTGAGATTAGTTACCTGTCTCGGGGCAGGGATGGGGGTGGGGGTAGTGAGTGCTACGTTCCTTAGCCCTCTGCTGCTCTTCAAATATGCCAGTTTCTTGGTCCATCAGGATCTGTGAGATGAAAAAGAACTTTAGGAGGTCACCAAGTTAAGTCAGGCACCTATCTTTGATTTCCGTAGCTGATCAGTCTCATCAGATTACCAACTCATCCTTCCATACCCACATCATCAATCCAGAAGAGCCCTAAAATTAAAGATGGATGGAAATTAGTTTTGTCATACTACAGCACAGTGAACCATATCCAGAAATCCGTTTAGTAAAAAATATTAAGGTCCTTAAATAGTTACTATCAGAGCAGCAAAGATAAGATTATGAGCCCTCAAATTCCTTTTACTTATTTATTTTTTAAGATGTATCTATTATTATGTATACAGTACTCTGCCTGCATGTACACCTGCAGGCCAGAAGAGGGCACCAGATCACATTACAGATGGTTGTGAACCCACCATGTGGTTGCTGGGAATTGAACTCAGGACCTCTTTTTTTTTTTTTTTTTTTTAATATTTATTGTCTTTAATTAGTTTCCCTGTGTGTATATTTGGGGTGGGGTGCATGCCCACATACACAAAGCATGAACAGAGAAGTCAGGACAACATCGTGGGGTTAGTCTTCTCTTTCATTATGTGGGTCTGAGGATGATATTGACCTTGGTTTTCCAACTTCGTGGCAGAACCGGCATCCACTGAACCATCTTGCCAGCCCTTCCTGGTACTTCTTATAAACCAGTTTCAACTTATTCCTTTTTTTTTTTTAAATACTGTTGAAATTTTTTTTAAATGAAAATTTAGCATAGAGTAAAACTTTAGTAATTTATAGTTAATATAGTTCAGATTAATTTTTAGCAGAAAACATCTAATTTTACCTATAGTAATTTTTCAGCAAAGTTTCTGTTTCATGTTGATGAATGAGTCAGTATGTTGACTTTAAGCAGCTCAATGGCTTCATGCCTTTGGACAAACTATAGTCTCTTTCTCAATTTTTTCTTAACTACTTATTGAAGAATGAGCTGGGAGTGCTATGGATATCAGACCCCTGCTAAGTTATCAATAGTTGCCTTACTTGATGCAAAGCAAAAAGAAATCTACACACACACACACACACACACACACACACACACACACACACAAGTCTATTACATTCTGAGACATGGAATGCTAAAATCCAGAATGAGAATGGTATAAAATTTTCATTGGATTTAATAGTCACTAGAATAATGAAAGCTGTGTACAGAGGCAGTTTGACAGTGATTGAGATAACATGAGAGTAAGGGTTATTATTATTATTATTATTATTATTATTATTATTATTATTATTATTATTAATTTGTTAATTGGTATACTTTCTGGGAAACTGAATGAAATCTACATTCATTTGTATTTAGTTTATGAAGTCCCAAAGGGCTATAAGAATGTCAGTAGCTGATTCACTGTGTGACTTAACAGAATATTGAATTTAAATTGTTTTCAAGTTGCACTATAGATGTTAATTAGTTCAGGCTCCTTTTCTGGACTGGCTTTCCTAAATCCGGTTAAAGTGATGGGTCTGGGTGACTGTTTTAGTAAAGGGATAGATATTTTCCCAGCTCACTGAATCAGAGATAGGAATCTGAAATCAACCAAACCCCAGTGTTGGCATACAAGCAGGCTGCCTGTGGGTTGCTTAGTAACCTCTGAAGTCCTCACCTGCTGCCACCACAACACCATCCCCCAAGCCCCCACCCCTGGGCCCAGGATATAAAAAGACAAACCCACCACACATTGCTCACTCTCTTACCTTTGCACTTTCTCTAAGGGTGCTCCTCTCTCTCTCTCTCTCTCTCTCTCTCTCTCTCTCTCTCTCTCTCTCTATTTCTATCTCTATCTCTATCTCTCCATCTCTGTCTATCTACCCTCATGGCCCTAACTGCCCCCCCCAACTTCCCTTCTCCACAATAAATCTCTCCATCTCATATCTGTTGCGCACCTTCTCATTTTTAGCCCTAACACCCAGGAGTAGAGATTCCTGGTCAGCTGCCAGGGTGGTGGAGCTGAGTGGTTTGTTTGCTTCATGTGTACTGATGATGACACATGAGACAAAAGAGCTGCAGCTATCACACCATTGACTCCAAGCAGGCAGGAAGTAAGATCTCCTGCCCTAACATGCCACTTGCTTCCCAGGTGTCCTCCTTGTACGACCACCCACTCCCTTCCTCCCCTTCACTTTTTGTGTAAATTAGCTAAATGGCCTTCTCTTTTTTAAATATATTTTATTAATTTATTCATATAACATCTAAATTGTTATCCCATCCCTTGTATCCTCCCATTCCTCCCTCCCTCCCATTTTCCCCTCACTCCCCTCCTCTATGACTGTTCCTGAGGGGGGACCTCCTCCCTCTGTATATGCTCATAGGGCATCAAGTCTCTTCTTGGTAGCCTGCTATCCTTCCTCTGAGTGCCACCAGGCCTCAAATATGGGGCACCAGAGTTCATGTGAAAATCAGACCCCTCTCTCCACTCAACTGTGGAGAATGTCCTGTCCATTGGCTAGATCTGGGTAGGGGTTCGAAGTTTACTGCACATATTGTCCTTGGCTGGCTTCTCCTTTTGCAATCAACATTTTAAAAGAAATTTAGACTCCATCTGCCAGACTGAGTAAAGGAATGTGTGGCTAGGTAGCCATCTTCCACTGGCCAGTTTTCCATCCTCCTGTCAATTCTCTCTAGCATTCAAAGGCTACTGCAATAATCCAGGCAGGGTTGGTAACTAGGCCAGAAGGGTTAAAAATGATAGCAATGCAAATTGTCTGTTAGATTCTGAGCTGTATTTTAATAGTAGAAACGAAGGGGATTTGCTGATGGTGTGGGGGAGACCAAGGAAAGAAACAAGACACACACCTCAAATTCGGCCTGTACACTGCAAAGGTTGATACTGTGGTTTAGTGTCCACAGTTGTGACTCATGGATAGGTAATTTACAGTCACCATTTATACCTTAATGGATCTCATAAACACAATTAGCTAAAACAACAACAACAACAACAACAAAAACAAGCCTTGCCAAAGAGCAACAAACAGGATCTACTACAACTACATTGTGGTCTTTGTCCAGCTCTGACCTTTCTGGACAAACAGATTAGACAGACTTTAAGACAGATTTCAGAAGCACACACATTACCTTTGCCACTTTAATATTTTTCTAAGATATCGTTAAACCATAAGAAAAACAAAGTCGTAGAGACCAGTAAGTCACATGAAGAGAAAATTCCAGAAGTGCAAAGCAGAACTAACAGAAGCAAGTGCATGTAAGTTATGTGTACATGTTTACAGGGTGTGAAAGAACTCTCTTGCCAGATAAGGGAGTCTCTGCAGGACTCCACTGAGCAATCGCCTCTTCAAGTTCTCAAGTGCTTCAAATGCCATCCCTACAATAGCAAGCGGACTAGATAAGGGATGGGTCTCACTATTTTTAATTTGAGTAGCTTATTTTGAGATTTAAATATTGTAGTTTAAGCATTTTGCTAAATTTTTGTCATGGGGTTAGCTCTGCTTTTAAATCACTCATGAAAATTGCATTTGAGGGCTGAAAGGTTAGCAACAAATAACTTATGTAATTAACTCACATTATGTATTATATGACAACAGAGCAAGCTCTGACAAAAAGTTTAATTTTTTCCCCAAGACCCCACCCTTGCTGTCCACTTCCAATTTATCCTCCATTGAACCTCTTACCTCATATTCCCAAAAGAAAGAGTTCCTGTGTAACAATGATGCTGTAAAAGGAAAAGGAAAACATCCCAAGTCAGGACACCACAGTCACATGTGGGTATTGCAACCTCTCCTAATTGTGTTCTGCATCCTGGAGCCCTGTGCCAGTCACCTGCGGGCTAGAGTCCCTCACAAGTCCTCAGTTTCTTCATGGCCTCTCATAGTCCCTCAGGAGGGTTCTCACCAGCTTCTCATGTGTCTGCTCTTGTCCTCAAGGCCCTCATGTGTTCACAGGCCTCTAACCTGACTTACATACCACTCAAGCACCCTGCCTGTCAGGGGTCTCTCATGACTTCTCATGTGCCCTTCACGTGCTCACAGGCCTCTAACCTGACTCTTACATCTATCACAGGAGCATCCCACCTGACAGAAGTCTCTCACAACGTCTCACATGCCTTTCACACACTCCCAGACCTCTAACCAGACTCTCGCGTACCTGGCTTGCACCCAGCCCTTTGCACTGCCTCAGCTCACAAGGCTACACATGCAGCCCTCCTGTGCCTCACAAGGAGCTCCATGCCTCTCAGGTGACTCATTGGCCTTTACCCTGCCTCTCTTGGGATCACTCACACCCCGCCCATGCCTCTCACATGTCTCAGCTGCTCGGCAGGGAGCTAGGAAAGATGAGAGGCTCAGACATTGATCGGTCTAGGAAGGACTCAAGTCCACCTACTCTTGAACTGCATACCTGACACTTTCAGGCCATCCAGAAAAGTCATACCTTTGTGCAAACAAAAACTATTACTAATTGAATCGTTGAATCCAACTTCGGTACTTTAGGGGGAAAAAAAATCCCCTTAGACCCAGACAAGTACATTAAATGTGACTCTGAGATGATTACCAAGGTCTCTGTCTCTCTCACAACAACTCCCCCTCCCCCATTTAATTACCACACAAAATAGTGTCGTTTATGTAGGGAACAGGGTAACAACTAAGTGCTAGCCCACTGACAGAAAACTGACCACTTGTCCCCTTGGAAGTTGCTGACAGGAGCCCCCAGCAGGTAGCATCTACTGTGACTTAGGTGACCTGCATCCTACATAGGCCCCGATCACTAGACAGACTAGTGTCACAACGCTCAGTCACCTGACTATCAACTTAGGTACCAGGTCACATTTCTTTCTGGTCAACTATTAAGACAACTCCAGGAAAGGGTGGGCAGGGGGGCAGGGTGCAGACACAAAAACCTTAACAGCTTACCATGGAGCCTAGGAACAGTCTTTTCTCCATGAGCTCATCAGAGCAGAGAGAGAGACAGAGACAGAGACAGAGACAGAGACAGAGACAGAGACAGAGACAGAGAGACAGAGAGACAGAGAGACAGAGAAAGCGTGTATAGGATGCAAGTGCCTCTCAGAGGTTTCATACAAGGGTGGAAAAGTGTCTTGGTAGCCCCTCGCTGACATTCGTGGACATAGGAGGCCCCTGCACCAGCCTTTAACTGCAGACGGGATTCCTCCATGTGTTTTTAGTAAACACTACATGCCTTCCGCAGCCACAGTGGAGCCACAGGCTGCAATCGGAATGTGTTTCTCTTGCTCTAGTTGAAGCATCGTTCCCTCTGAGGTAAATTTCTGGCCTATTGTCTAATGCTCATTTTAATTTTACTGTATCATATTTTTCAGATTTCTTACTTTCAGCTCTATCTTCAGTGGTTATCACACGGTTCTTGGGTCTGTGAGAAATGACACAAACACGCTTTTATGGCTTTTATGGGGCATGCAGTTTCTACTGCAAAATCTTGATTAAGTAACCTGCTGACATGTCAGCAAAATCAAACATTATTACAGTGAATACTAACTATATTCCTGGCAAATCCAGGCACTTTTATAATCAGCAAAAAGAGTCTGACTAGTCCCCTGATAAAAATGGTATCTTTTATTCCTAGAATTTTAAGATGTACACACACACACACACACACACACACACACACACACACACACACACCTATTTCTCAAAGTATGGAAGAATAATTTCTCTATTTTCTGAAACTGTTGTTGCTTTTGAAGTAACCCCACATTCTGGTTAGTCTCCCCATTGTATTCATAGTAGTTTTCCAATACCATGTGTCAGGAAGCCATGCTTCTGTTAAACAGCTTGTTCACTGTTTCAAAATTTCCCCTCATTCCACCCCCTGCACCTCCCTGCTCTTTGAAATTTGTTGTGGTTCTTTCTGATGTTGCTGAAACAGGGTTTCTCTCTGTAACCCTGACTGTCCTAGACTCACTTTGTAGTCCAGGCTGGCCTCGAACTCACAGAGATCTACCAGCCTCTGCCACCCGAGTGCTGGGATTATTATTATTTATTATTTCAAAGTCTCTATGGTAACACTCTCGCCTCAAGTTACGTATCTGTACATCTTCATGGGCCTCACCTTCCTCCTCAGAGAATGAGCTTCCTTAAGGCTGACACCCTAAGACAGCACATCCGTACCCCAAATCAATTAATGTTCCTTCTGGCCTGCCCATCATAACCATCCATTTCCCTCAAGACTTGCTCCTTTTAAGAAGCCACAAGCATGGTTTCTCTATGTTTCCTCATAACGGTAAGGAGACTGTTAATGTGACTTAATTATTGCAGTATATAAAGGAGTTGAGACTTTCACACGGGATAGTTCCTATTAAGCTTTCAGCATGGGTGCTGAACCTCTTTGGAGCTACCATGATCCATTTAACCCCAGCCTGTAGGAGGTACAAAGGTAGTGAGGGAGGTGTGGAGGAAAAGTCGGATGCCAGACCTTTTCTTTTTTTTTTTTCTTTATTAATTTATTCTTGTTACATCTCAATGGTTATCCCATCCCTTGTATCCTCCCATTCTTCCCTCCCTTTCATTTTCCCCTTATTCCCCTCCCCTATGACTGTTCCTGAGGGGGATTACCTCCCCCTGTATATGCTCATAGGGTATCAAGTCTCTTCTTGGTAACCTGCTATCCTTCCTCTGAGTGCCACCAGGTCTCCCCCTCCAGAACTTTTCTTTGTTCCACATTATTTTGCAGTGGTTAAGTACAGAGGTACTTCTGAGAAGTCTGTGGAAAAGCGGTAATTTGACACTGGATGTCACGCCAAAAGCTTTCGCTCAGGGCCAATGTATTTGCGAAGGTAAACAGAACACTGGAAAGTATTTAGTGACACTGTGGGTCACATCTATTGATGTGCGATGGCCTCTGACCTTCTGTGGTTTCAGATGGCTCACAGCTAATTCTAAGTCATGAAGTTTGCTTCCCCTAATTTAAAGTAGTATTTTCCCAGGGTCCTAGTACCGTGCAGATCATCTGAAGGGATGTGTAGTCTGGCTAAAATGCAGTGCGTGCTGTGGCTGTGGCTGCACGAGCTCCTTGGAAGCCGCTGCCCGCTTTTCTGTTCTTCAGCTAGAACCGTTCTGCTTGTTCATGCTGAGGACACATGTTAAAATCAGGAAGCCAGGGAGGAAGCCTGAGGGAACATTATCATAACTCCTGAGTCCACTGGTTTCCTGAAAAGGACTTTTTTGTTGCAATAGAGACTAAGAGGGAGGAGCCTACCTGTGACAATATTAATGCTGGTGTACACCATTAGCTGTTGTTCACCTAGCTTGTTTCCCTCTGTTTGTATTTGTGGAGAGAGCTTAGGCCTTGAAGAAAAGATACTGGAACCATAACAGTTATGCTCCCATCTCTTTGTTCGAAAACTGAAGACACAATTATCACCCTAAGCAAAACATTATCAACATAGAGTCAGAGTAGAAGTCTCCTCCCTCAAAACCAGAGGCTTGTGCTAAGATGAAGTGCTAATGTCTATAGCCAGGCTGTGGGTGACTTTATTCTGTTCTTGTGATTTCCAAATTGCCTAAATGTGGATGGCTCCCGAATTTGTACACCTGGTCAAAACTCTTCCCTGAACTCCAGATTTGATTTATATACCTTCTTTCACATCTCCATCGGGATCTTCAGAAGACATTTAAACTTTAATGTTCCAACTAAATCTGACATCTCCGACTGCAAACAGTGCTTTATACCTCCCACAATCTTTCTTTGTGTCCACCCTTTCGCATGTTTAGACTCATACCGGTCAGCTTTGAGGACTTGCTCCCTTACCCCCATTCACAGATTGCACACACACACACAAAAACCTCTATAAAATCTAGCAGCGGGCATCACCAAGTTTTGTTTTACTCCACGTCCAAAATTTGACAAATTCTCATCACCATCCCCTTAGTCTTTTGTCTAAGCCAAATCCTTTCTCGTCTGTGTTTTTGAAGCTTAGCGCAATTTAACCCCTGTCATATATTCTGGAAAAAAAAAAAGAGAGAGAGATCCATGTAAAATGTAAGGCAAAATGTGCTACACCTGTATTAAACATCCCTGGGGCCTTTTCATCTCCCTGTAAATAAAGGCCAAAGTTCTTCAAACTGGCCTAGGAAGGCTAGGCAGGATTTGCCCCAACTCCTGCCCTTGTCTGCTTTTCCTCCTCCTTACAGGGACACTTGCTTTCCTGCTGCTCTCTGAAGATGAGTGTACTCAAATCTTAAAGGGTTGTGTTTTGTTGCTTCCTCTAAATAAACCAGGGGTCAGCAAATTATTTTATCAGTTAGTCGGCTATTAAATATTTTCTGTGTTGTGGAGCACGTATTTCCTGAATGGCAGCTGCTCAATGTTGCCAGAGTGGCCACAGATAACATGTAAATGACTGATAATGGCTGACTTCCAGTAAAACTTACTAAGAATGGGTGGCTGGGCTGGATTTGGCCCAAACTCCTCTCCCAACAGATATTTTCATCATGCATTCCTATAATTCCTTCATATCCTTGCCTGTTGTCACAATCTGATAATATTAAAAGGTCCTAGTAATATCACTCATTAATTAGCTCTCCTAGACTTTTTCTCCTTAAAATAACACACACACACACACACACACACACACACACACACACACACACACACACACAGGCTCTTTCCATCTCTATCTAGTGCTGTTATCCCCATTTTATTTTTCTCTTTAGCACTGAAAGCACTGTACATTTGTGTGTAACGGACTCAGTTTCTTTTTTATTGCATCCCTGGGACAGTTACTGGGACAGAATGAATTAGTAGACTTTGGGCTAAAATATAGGACATTCTACAGCTTCCTGTCTAAGCCAGTATAACCCATCACTTGGATGACAAGCATCTCTCTGAAATGGGAAGGAAATAAGATCTGGGGTAGACAGCAAGTAATAACTGCTAACGAACAAAAGACTGTTGCAAGCTACAGAAAAGTCATTACTGCTTGCTGCTACCCCTGATCACACATGTCACACCAAAACACTGACTTGATACCAGCATCAGTGGAATCAAAGTAATTGCTTGTTTATGTTAAATTTTTCTGTTCATCTCTTTAGTTTAACTTTATGTCTACAGAAATGCTTTGTATATTCATTATAATCAGTCTTCCTTTTCCTCAACTATCACCCAGTAATTCAAGTATCCACTACAAAGGCCAAACAAAGGCAAGCATTTAAGCTTCCATGCTATCATTTAAGAAATAAAGGTTATTACATTTTAATAAGCTGATCCTACAGCACTGACCCACCTGCTTCTCTCCATAGTTGAACTTGAAACCTATCAATTATATTTTAAGCACAATGGTCATATGTCACAATGTTATTCATTGTCTCTCACTGATTTTAATATTAGCTTTTATTTCTAAACTGATCAAGTTTCTGAGATACATAAAGCCATGTCCAATATGAAGCCTTCATCTCCCAGTGAAAGTGTTGGCACATTCAGATAACTTAAGGTAAATGTTTTCTATACCTTTAAATAATTGAGATGCTATTGGCCAGAGAAGTACTTTAGAATTCAGACAACTTGGAAAAAAAAGAGAGGGGGTGGGCCTAACCAATGAACAAACAAGCAAACAAAAAGCAAAGTAAGCCAGGACTCTCTGGCAGAGTACAGCCTGAAGGAGCCATTAAACTGTTTTTTAGGATCCCAAGTGCGGGATCGGAATGGTCCTGTGAGAGAACAGGTGAGGTTAATCTACTAGAAGACGAACCACCTTGTGTGGGAGCTTGATTGTTGCCAGCTGAAAAGATCCTGTGACCAGACTCTGGGAGGAGATATATAAATGAGCCCAGAACTGGAGGTGGGGCTTTTTGGAGACTTGGGATCATTTTGGCTGTTCATTGCTGCACTTCGAGACACTCCTAGAGAGATCCGCTAGAGGAAAGGCTTCAGGGCTCAGGCTCCTGCTGAGGTACTGGGTTCTGGTTACTCTAGATTCCAGCAGAAGATATCCTTAGGGTTTTGTTATTGTGTCTATTAATCCTCATTTCCTATTGTTTTGGTTAGTCGGGTTATCAGTGTCATATGCTCGGTGACTAAGTTGTTAATAAAATATATTGGTTAAGAAAATTGAGCCTACAACAGCCCATTTGCTTGCTGCCCTTGAGCGTGGATTGTTATGTCCAATTAGCAAACATGGGATCTGAGGTTTTCTTGGCTTCTGTGCAACTCCGATTGCTGTTTTGGTAGCAGCCAAGTGATTGCCCAGGAATACACTGGGGGGAGGAATGGAGATCCCCAGAAGAGCCCAACTGAGATGTTATGATTACAGTGGCAAACACAAGGGATCCCGGTGAACAGGAGAAAGTCTGCATTTTCAAATGCTAAAATTAACTTCTGATGTGTAGACCAACCTCTTTTATTTTTTTTCTTTGCTGTGGAAAATTAATCTTGCTATATCAGATAAGCTTAAGAGAAGCCAGTTAAAGTTTAAAAATCAGCCACTCAGGATGTTTGCTTCTTGTGCACATTGCAGTGATGACACGGTGGGGAAAGACAGCAACATTGCTTTCACTGTTGGGTTAATTTTCTTTGTTGCTGAGACCAAAACTCTCAAAAAAGCAACTAAGGAAGGAAAAGTTTACTTTGGTTTAAAGAAGCTAGGGCACATTATGCCCAAAGTCAGCAAGCAGAGATAGATGAATCCTACTGGGTAGCTCATTGTCATCCTCATCTTCATCTTCTTCATCTTCTTCATCTTCATCATCATCATCATCATCATCATCATCATCATCATTGTTACCATTATTCAATCCTGTACACAGTCCATGAAAAGCTCCTAAGCACATTTAGGGTGAGCCTTCCTTCCTAAATTCAATCAAGGAAATACCTGACAGGCATGGCCAGAGGTGAGCCTAATCTAGATAACCCCACATAGGCAGGCCGCCCAGAAACTGTTCTGCAAGGGGATTCTAAATTGTACTTAGTTGATGAACAGTGTAAACCATCACACCCCAACTTGGTTGCACCTTCCAGGTCTTTAAGATGGTAACGAACCTCAATCTTCTTAAAAGAGAAAATGATGGTGACAGGAAGCTGATTCAATTCTGTGCAGCTGACAAACACAGCTAATGATTGGGGCGGACGTAGCAGATTTCCAGGAGGCAAGCCAGGGTCTAAAAGCTTGTCATAGCATCTCAAATGTCAGTCCTTTGTACAGTGGTGAGACACAACTGAGGGCACAGAGTCTTTCTCCGTTTCATCTACTGTTGTGCTGTGTTCTCATCGTCTGCAACAAATCACAGAGGAAGTGACTTCTCTGGGAAACTGGGGTTTCCCTGGACATCATCAGAACAGGAACACAGGCTCTCTCCTGGTGAATTCTAAAACAAACCTTAGCCCACTCATTGTTTCAGGCCCAGGTAGACACACTCTGTGATTCTCCACTGCAGAATCTTAAGGATGAAAGCTGAGGTTACATTCCCTTAGACACAATTTTTGTTTTTTTTTTTCCCCTAATCTCTCCCACCACCATGGTAACTAAAAATATAGGCATGACAGCTGTTTTACCTACTTACCTTTGTGTCCTGTCCTTTGGGACATGGCTGCAGCTGGGTTCCCTGGGATGGGGGAGTGAGGAGGAAAGTGAGGCCTTGATATATATATATATATATATATATATATATATATATATATATATATATATATATATATATATATATATATATATTGGCTCCAGCTAACCAGGACAACCAGTTCATCTAAACTTTTCCAAGGCACACAGACTGAGATGAGGGATTCAATATCTCATACCTAATATGAATTAAACTTGTTGTTTACAGTGTCTGACTTGGGTCCATTCTGATTCCAAATCGAGGCACATCCCTTTCCTGGGCTGAGTTGGCTAGGAGGTTATAGGACATAGGACTTGGCTCCTGAGTATAAGTGCTGAACTGTAGGCTCAGGAGTTTAATCATGCCTCAGGTTTAGCTTAGACATGCCTCAATTTCTCTCTCTATCACCAAGCTGTCTATCCCACCTAAGAAATTCGGAAGCTTAGCAAAACTGAAATAGCAAAATAAGAAAAGAAAAACAAAAAGGAAAAATATTCAGCAATAACCTGAAAAAGGATGTTGTTATCCTTCTATCTATATATAGAAGTTCACTGAGATATACAGAGTTTGCAAGAGGGTCTAAAAGCTTTCTTCTTTCCGCCTGATGGGTTGTCTTTTTCTAATTGACCTTCTTTGATTAATCTTAATTATTAAGACTGCTTTAGCATATATTCTTGCACTGTACTTGAGTAGTGTCACATAGGTCCAGAAATTAAAGTTTACATATTAATTATAGGTTTAAGGTTATTGTGTAAGTCAAATGCTGATTCCTGTACCACTACCACCACCCCCATTTCTGGTTGCAATCCTTATTCTGAGACTCTTCTGTCTCAATGTTGTACAAACACTCCTCCCCACTTGTCCCCTGATATGCCAATAAAGCACCTTACAGCCAGTCACTGAGCAGGAGAGAGAATAGGGCTGGACTTCCTGCCAGCTAGAGGAGACAGAGTTAGAAGAGGAAGTAGGGGATTTAGCAAAGGGAGAGGTCTAAGAGAGATCAGGAGCAGGAAAGCTACAATATGCAAGCACTTCTGGGATGTATGCTGGGAAGAAATTAAATTAGCTTAAATGGTTAAGAATGTATTGATAACTGCTCAGTTCTTGTGCTGTAAAGCTTATTATTAAACAAATATAAGAAGTTTCAATTACTTGTGTGATGACCAGGTTAAGAGAGAAACAGAGAAACAAACACAGTTATATAAAATAACCTTCAACAATTAATTGTGTCCTGGTCTTTATTAATATTTAAAGCACTGATTTTTGAAAATTTTTATTGATATGTGATAAATGTATATTTGTTTGAGTCACAGTATAATAAATCAATACATACATAAAATGACTAAATAAGAATAATTAATATTTCTTTAATCATTTCCTTGTATTTGGATACCTTGAACCATTCTTTTAATCTTTCATGAAATAAATAACAGACAGTTGTAACAAGAAAAGCTTCAGCCATTAAAATGAAAGATAGTGCTGTCTTCTACCAAGGTCCTCTTTCCACAAAATACATTTGTCCTGAGCATTTATACTTTTATTATGTTTTATTGTATGAGAGTCTCATATGTGCTTATAATATAAACACATTGTAGTGGTTTGAATAGAAATGGCCCACATAGACTGATGGATTTGAATGCTTGGTGACAAGGCAGTGCCATATTAGGAGATGTGGCCTTGTTGGTTTAGGTGTGTACTTGTTGGAGAAAGTGTATTACTGGGGTGTGAACTTTGTGGTTTCAGATGCTCAAGCCAGGCCCAGTATCACTCTTTGTTCCTGCTGTCTGTGGATCCAAATGTAGAATTCTCAGCTCCTCTCAAGCACCATGTCTGCCTGCATGCCACCATGCTTTCTGCCACTATGATAATGAACTAAATATCTAAACTGTAAGCCAGCCCCAATATTTTATTTTATGAAAGGCTCCGTGATTGTAGTGTCTTTTCAGCACACACACACACAAAATAAATAAAAAAAATAAAATAAAAACTCTAAGAACTCTAATTAAATCTACCTCATGCTCTCTCCTTCAATCTTCCACTATCCTTCCCACTGTAGTGAGTGTTTTGGTTTCTTAAAAAACCCAGTTATGCTATGTGAATATGTTTTTGTTTTAATCTCAGGTGTGGGATCTTGGGCTGCTACAGTTTGTCCATAGCCAATAGCTCTGACTGTCTCATATACTAGCAAGGGTATGATCTTTGCCAGCTGCAGATAGTTTAATTCTGGGAACTCTGGAGAGGGTACAAATTCCAGAGCCCAGAAAGAGGGAGCCACAAAGAAGAAGAAGGAGAAGAAGAAGAAGAAGAAGAAGAAGAAGAAGAGGAGGAGGAGGAGGAGGAGGAGGAGGAGGAGGAGGAGGAGGAGACGGCAGCGGCTGCTTCTCCTGCCTCTGGTTGTTGTTGGTGCAGTTTGATGAGAAGTTGGAGATATCCTGACAACAAAGATTGGACTTGCCCCCCCCCACCACCAAGGAACCCAATGAGCCTAATCAGCCAGAAGTAGTCTAAAGAGAACTAGGCCTCCTTTCCCCTCTAACCTTCTGTCTCTCCTACCTGTTGTTGGGCTGTTGGAAATGATTGTGGTGGAGAAGGATTGTAGATATAAGAACCATATAAAGTAGCATAAGAAATAAACCTACACCCAAGCACCATTATTCCTTCCTAATTTCATGTCATTTTTTAAAAACAAACCCATGGAGTCTACTTAGTGTTACCAGTATACGCATGGTTATGAGCTATCCACTGGAGTATGTGCAGACCCTAATGGGCAGCATCCCTGAAGAAAACTGACTCTCCCTCTCTTTGCAATTGATTAGAATTTGTCTGGCTTAAACATGTGCAGGTCTTCTGGGAGCAGTCCTTGCTGTTGTGAATTCGGGTGTTTAGATGCCCTACTGTGTCTTAAAGACAATTTTTTTTGTAGTCATCCATCAACTCTGCTTCTTACAAATTTTCCCTGTCTTCCAAAGTGACTTCCTTAGAAGGGATATATGAGGCTTAGAATAGCACATGAAGTGGGGTGGTGGTAGTGCATGCCTTTAATCCCACAACTTGGGAGGCAGAGGCAGACAGATCTCTGTGAGTTCGAGGCCACACACACACACACACACACACACACAGAGAGAGAGAGAGAGAGAGACAGAGACAGAGACAGAGACAGAGAGACAGAGACAGAGAGACAGAGAGACAGAGAGAGACAGAGACAGAGACAGAGAGAGAAAGAGAGAGAAAGAGAGAGAAAGAGAGAGAGAGAGAGAGCTTAATCCTTAGTCTATGCATGTAGTGTTACTTGTATGTATATAATTTCAGAGATGACCACTTGGTATTGAAACACTGTGTGTGTGTGTGTGTGTGTGTGTGTGTGTGTGTGTGTGTGTGTGTGTATGTGTGTGTATGTATGTATGTGCCCATTCCTAGTGAAGGTCATTTCTTTCAATCTCAACATTCCTTACTTGCCTTTAGTTCTCTGCCTATGAGTGGGTCCAGTGAGATTCTCAGCTTCTTTTCAGCTTATCTATTGATGGTGAACTCTTAAGGTCTTGATTAGGTAGCCATGTTGTTGAGATCTCATGGGTAAGCCTTCCCTGTCCTCTCCAGGAAACACACTCTTACAGCAAACTCCTCATCTGTTGCTTACCATCTTGCTAAATCCCCTTTCAGAAATGCGCTCTGACCCTTAGGTGGATGACATGTGTTATCCAGTGTGGTTGGACACCCCAAGATCGTTTTGTCTCTTCATTTTGACATGTTGTAGTTCATTGTGACAGTCTCCCCCTGTTGCAGAGAGAAACTTCTCTGATGAGGGGTAACAGCTACACTTATTTTCCAGTATAAAGAGAATTATTTAGATTACAATTAGGAAATATGTTGGTTTGATTAAGTGGCAGTGGTAGACTTTCCTCTAGTTTCCAGTACTAGGCATATTTTCTTTCCTGTTGAGTGGTCCTTGAGTCCAAATAGAGGGCTGCTGGTTACCTCACCTCCCAGCTGTGAACCCCTGGGGGTTCTCATGCCATGCTAGATGTCACAGTTGGGTATGATTACTGTTTGCTTGCCTGCTTTGGAACCTTGCCTTGTACTGTTCAGATGGATCCTCTTTTACACCATATCCAGACACAAAGACCCAGCACTCTTCTTCTGTCACCAAGTTTCAGCACTCTGTCTCTTGTTACCAAGCACTCTGTCTCCTGTAGAAGTCCCCAGGGTGGAAGCTTTCATACCAGGGTCATCTGGACCCTCCTGCTTTTGTAAACAAAAGACATGGTGTCTTTAGCAATAGTGACTTCAACGTCAACTTGTGGAAGTCAATGGAAGGCAAAAAAAAAGTAGGCTGTTGTTTGTTTTGAGACAAGCTTTCACCCTGTAGCCTAAGCTGACCCCTCCCCCACCCCCTATATAGCCCAGGATGGCCTTAAACTCTGGGCAATCCTCCTACATCTGTCTTCTGAATACCTGGATTACAAGTGTAAGCCACTGTGCCCAGCTTCTTTTTTTATTGTTTAATCACTAAGGATAAAAGAAATGAAAAAAATTTTCTTGTTATTCAAGGGTTCTTCTGCTCGAGCTGTTTGGCTCTCTGACCTGAAATAGAAATGTGGTTTCATTTCTAAAATGTGCATGCTGAAACACATCACCATTATACTGAAAAGCTCAAACAACAATAGAAACAACAAGCTCAAATGAAGCCTGTAGAAAATGCATAATCAAATACTGTGATATAATTCAAAAATTACTTCTATTTAATAAGGTGCAACGTGGGGTGGTTTTACTGGCACCAGTCATTTGTATTGTCCAATGAACCAATTACCAGTGTGGGATAGCTGATGCTGTATCAGTAGTAATGTCACAGTGCCTTCCAGGGTGCAGTGTTTCTACCCTTTACCTGTGAGGTGGTCTCCCCACAAACGATTTACATTGAATTATCTCACTTCTCCTTTCAAGTCTTTCCTAGATTTTTTTTATTTTTGAGTTCTACTGTTCCTGTAAAACCAAACCCAATGTCCTACAAATAGCTGAAATTCTCAGCTCTCAATGAAGCTCTTCTTAATACTTTGAAAGGAACATCATCTTTTTTTCGTGTTTTATTTTGTCTCGTGTGTATCATGCTAAGCTTACCATTGCTCAGAATGCATATTTTGATACATATGCATGTGTTCATATTTGGTAACTTCAGCAGAGGGTGTTGGTTCATGTCAGTTTGCTATGTTTTATATAATGGTCAGGTCTCTAAGTGCCCTTGAATGATAGAGTTTAGTGATTATTTTTATGGAATACCTACTAGAGGATTTCATCAAATATATTCCTAATAAATGTTTTTTCTTGATAATTATTAGGGTTTTTTTTCTTAATTAGATTTCTAAAAAATGTTCATTAGGCACATTTCCAACTCTCTCAACTCTTTTGCAGCCACAAGGATACAGGATAAATCCTGTCTTGATCATAGAGAAGACAGATGTCACATTTTCTACACTATCCTCCTGACTACAAAGGACCAAATGCCCCCTTGGTACTCTGGATCAGCAGCAGGCTTCTCCCAAGGGACAGTCCGAAGTTGCCAAGCCCACTTCCTTCTGTAGGTTGTCTTGGTTCCCCCATGTACACACCTAACAAATCCTGGGGATCTGCACATCCAGAAGACACTTGTGCCTCCATGTCCTAGGCAGCTGTCATCTGGTCATTTCTCCAGGGATGTCACCCAGGGATTTCTCTTACAGAACGCCAGGCTCTGAGCTGTTCATCTCATCTCTCTGTTCTCCCCCTCACAGCAGATGACACCTATTCATCTCTCTCACCTCTTTCAGACACAAAGCCCCAGCACTTTGCTTCCAGTCACCAAGTTCCATCACTCTGTCCCCCAGCCCCCAAGAAAACCTCTGCTTGGTGCCCAACAATTATTTTTTTTCTAAATTAACATTTACTAATGTCTGTCTATATTCAAAGTTCTGCGTGTCTCTTCCCTCCCTGTCTCCAGGATCCAGGCTTATTCTCTTTCTCTTCACCGTCTGCTCCCAGCCTGTTCCTCCAGTTTATCTCCTGCCACTCCCCACCTTGCACTTCCCATTTCAGAAATACGGAGAGCCGTCTCCCCCTGCCAAGTCTGGTTTTCATGTGTGCTTTGACGACTTCTTCCTTCTTTTATCTGCTAGCCCTATGCCATCTGATCTAGGGAGACTGTCACTTCTTCGAGGACACTAGGTTCTTAGTCACCCAGATCTCTGTGGCCTGTGCTTCCTTTGTTTTTTTTTTTTTTGTTTTTTTTTTTAACTTTTTATGACTGTGGAGCAACTCTGAGTTTTACCATCCATTCCCTGGTCTGCAGAATGGCTGGTCCCTTAGATTTAACAGGAAGTCTGGAACAGCTATTGCTGCTAGCTTTCAGCCTCCTTACGAGAAGAACATTTGCCTATTGAAATCTCCAGCAGCCAGCACCAGGGTCCCTCTCCTTCTTCCCTTCCCTCCCTCCATTTCCACTCACCTGCTTGTCAACACAGTCACTCCCCAAAATCATTTCTCCTTCTAGGTAATTTAAGCATGAAATACAGTGGCGTATAGGCAAACTTCAATTAGAGTAAATCTCACTCAAACTGAATTAACTCAACTAAGCAGGTTTCAGTGACTTTCATGACATAGTTGGTGTGGATAAAGAGCTGCATTTCTGGGTTTTAATTTTAGTTTTATTTGAGACTAGGTCTTCTATGTTCCCTAGTCTCTTCTCCAACTCTATATGCAGCCCAGGCTGGACTCAGCTTCCCGAGGCCTGGGAGTACAAATATGTTCCGATACCTTCAGTTCTGTCTTAGAATTAATAAGAAAGCTTCGTTCAAATTAATGTTAAGGTTTTAAAATTCCCTTTATTTTCTAGAGTACTATTAAGGATTTTAAAAAATGATTAACTGATCAACAGTAATATTAGAAAATTTAAAACATGAAGATAGCATACAGGATAATAAACCAAAACAGCCTGCAATAGCTAGAGATTGCAATGTTAACATTTACTTTGTTTCTAGTATTTATATCTATATATTTGCTCTCTCTCTGTATATATATATATATATATATATATTATATATATATGTGTGTGTGTGTGTGTGTGTGTGTGTACACAAACACAAAAGTACCAAACATATAATTACACATGTTTGAACTATGCGTTCTGAAGAATTTTGTATTCTCTCTTTTTTAAATGAGACATAGTGTGCTATTTGGTTTTTTTTCAACTTGACACAGACTGAGTAATCTGGGAAGAAGGAACTTCAGCTGAAGATTTGGTTCCCTTAGACTGAGCTGTAGGCAAGTCTGTGGGCATTTTTTTATTGTTTTGATTCATGCTCCATGTGCCAAGGCACAGGCCTTTGTGGGTGGTGAATCCCTGGACAGGTGGTCCTGAGTTGTGCGAGAAAGTCGGCTGAGCAAGCCATGGGGATCAAGCTAGAAAGCAAGAATCCTTCATGGGCTTTGCAACATTTCCTGCCTTTAGTTCTTGTCCTAATTTCCCTGATGGACTGTAAGCTACAAGGTGAAATAAACCCTTTCTTTTCTAAGGTGCTCTTGGTCATAGTGATTGTCACAGCAACAAAAAGCAAACTCAAACACATAGTGTGTGTTTATTGTCCTCTTTAAAGTTCCCAATAAAAATGTATTAAATTTATTGTTTATTTAAGTGATTTATAATATTTAA
This sequence comes from Acomys minous, assembly GCF_964271855.1. Taxonomy (NCBI): domain Eukaryota; kingdom Metazoa; phylum Chordata; class Mammalia; order Rodentia; family Muridae; genus Acomys; species Acomys minous. Next base: position 128,554,476 of record NC_140485.1, on the reverse strand, counting down.
CATTTGAGTTGTTTTATGCATGGTTTTTGCCAGGATGGATAACTGTTTTGGGCATGACTTCTTATATACAGAGTAGGTTATTTCCTAGGGACAAAGCTAAGGAAGACACTGTTGAGAGAGAGGACAGCACATTTGGTCTTCATGCTATTCACAGAGCAGAATAAAGGTGCAAAGAGAATTGACCTTGTCTTTGTTGGTGTTGCAGGAACAAAGTTCTAGTTCAAAGTTTTTATAGGTTGTGGGGACTTGGAAAAATTATTCAATATCTTTTTAATTGATCACTTGAAGCTTTTGGTAGTGTTGGGGATAGAATCGAGGGCGTCTTGTGTGCTAGGTAAATACCCTGACACCAAATTGCATCCTGAGTGCTTTACTGGTTAACTGTAAAACGTGGATGATAGTGTTCCTTTTAGGAGTATAACTACAGTTAGTACATGGGATGTTTTAAAAAGTCCATCCGGTAACTAGTAGAGCTGGATTCTCACCAGCTAGGTGGTGAGCTGGAACTAGGCTGGAGCAGAAGTCACCAAAACTCCTGCTTCTCCAAAGAGACATCACACCTCAGCATCCCATGTCAGCTGCCTAGATGCGGCCTAAGATGTGATACCTGTAGCATGTTTTGAGGGTTTTTTTTTAATATTCCAAATCATACTTCTTTAGATATAACTTCTTTTCTTATTTTAAAATTATATTATTGATGCAAAATACCATGTGATTGCTTAAATGAGAATGTGGTATTTCCAGTATAGATTAAAACATGAATGATATCAAATAGGAGTACAAGGTTGATGTAAACAAATGAGGTCATATTCTTTTCTACTGGTTTTTCTTTTTTGTTTTTTTGTGCAACACTCATGGAAATTGCTAGATTAGGGAAATAAAGATGTATTATACATAGGATCTATTTACTTGATTCAAAAAACAAAACCTGCTAACTCCTTAGGTCATATTTAAACCTTTTTCTTTTTCATTTTCTTACGGAATAAAGTACCAAAAATAATATTATTTTGCTGAGTTCTTAACATTTTGCTCCATTTGCCTGGCATTTCTTCTCCTTTCTATTTATGCTAATGTATTACAAATACATAGGGATGTTGACTCTAAGGACTTTCTTTTACACTGCCAAAGAACTTTTGTAACAGTAAGCAACATAATACATCTAATTCACAGTATTCATTTAAATTTCGCAAGCTTCTAATGATTTTTCTAATAACTGTTTTTTTTAAAAACCCTCTGGTTTCAGGATACAATCAGGATTGGATGTGTCCACACAAAACCCACAGCTCTCATCATAAAGGGAGTAAGAGACTACTTGCTCTGGAGCCTCCCTGTTACTCCATGTTCCCTGTTCCCATGGGAAGTAGTTTCATAGTAACAGTAACAAAGAGAGTTATTATTCAAGCCATGTAACCAATGGGCAGGTGGAAAATTCAGAGAGGTGAGTCACAGCAAGATGGGGGACCTCTTCTGTAGGCCTCAGATACTATATGATGACATTTCTTACCTTTTGGGTTGGTGAAAACCAATTTTCTGCTAAGTTGAAAGATTCCCAAAGGTCTTAAGTCTACTAGTCCTAGAACGTCATTTCGGACACAGAGGTGGGCGAGGAATGGCTATTTAGGTGGGTAGAATTAGCCCAGGATAAAGTGGAATTGGGCTCTGACCTGCCACATCACTGTCACTCGTTGTTTGTTTACATTTGCTCATTTTATTTTATGTCTCAAGGTTTTATGTGAGTGTATGTATTGCACCACATACACACTTAACGTTCTAATGCAGTCCAAGATGGCATCTGATAATCTGGAGTAACAGCTGCTTATGAGCTGCCACGTGGGTGCTTGGAACGAAACCCTGGTGCCTTGCAAGAGCAACAAGCACTGTTAACTGCTGAGTTGTATGCTCCTCAACAAGCTCTGCATCCCAATCCATCAGTCACTGCAGACAGAGTTTCTGTCCAAAGCTCAGGTTGCATTCACAGTCCTAATTGGTAGAGTTCTTCAGCCTTATTTTATGATCTCGATGCTTGTAAATAGAAGGCGATTGGCAATTTTGTAGACTATTCTTTGCTTTTTCCTCACAGTTAGCCTTTAGGTCTTCTGTATATTTATTGTTACTCAAGTGACCTTGCATCTTTAGGGAATCCTATAAGGAATCTTGTTGTCTTAGTAAAGGTGACTACTGCTGTGAAGAAACACCATGACCAAAAGCAAAATGGGAAAAAAGGTTTATTTGGCTTACACTTCCTCATTGTGGTCCTTCTCTGAGGAAGGGCAGGGCAGGAACCTGGTGGCAGGAGCTGATGCAGATGCCATGGTAGAATGCTGCTTGCTGGCTTGCCCAGCCTTCTTTTACATATATATATGTAAAAGCTCAGGAGGGATGGCACTGTCCACAATGGGCTGGGCCCTCACTCATCAATCACTAATTTAAAAAATATGCCCTACAGCCAGATTGTAGGGAGGAATTTTCTTAGTTAAGGTTTCCATCTTTCATATAACTCTAGCCTATGTTAAGCTGACATAAAACAACCTAGCACACTCACGATGTCAACTCATTTTCCTTTCGGTGACAGTAACTCCCATTACTTAAATTAGTTTACCAAATCATTACTATTTTCACTCTGCAATTAACTGCTTTGTAGGTGGTTGCTCTGAAGCTGCTTTGTAAATATCTTCTTACTCATCAAACAGGATTTTATTTCTACTAACTTTAGGCTTCATTTCAGTTTCTCTGCCCATTTTTATGATTTCAGGTTTTCCCCGGTTCCTGGCATAGACAAGACACTCTAGTTGCACTTAACATCTCTCTAACCCAGACTTTGACTTGTCCCTTTCCTTTTGGATCCCTGAGTCTTTTAAATGAAAAATAATATTTAGAAACCAAGGTCACCATGTTTTCTACGCTAATTTGTCTCTTTTTGCTAAAAAAGCACAGATAGGCTTGTGTTTTAATATTTCTTTCTGCCTTCATCATTTGTGTAAGGTGTATGTTATAGAATGTATAGCTGTACTCAGTGACTTCATATTGACACTGATGTTAGTTCTTTGAGTGCAACAGAGCCAGGTTCAGGTCTTGGTCAGGGTAACGTGGAGAGCTAGGTGCTTGGCAACTGACAGTCACCAAAGCCACCCCAGGAAGTGGCTTTTGGGTTTGTTATTATCTCACCCCATCCTCCCAAATAAGGTAACAAGGATAAGGAGTGAGGCAGAGTGAACATAGGAAAAGTAAAAATCCCTAGAGTGAGAAGGACTCCAATAGAATAAACTGATGAACTGCTGTCCTCAATTACTAGGGTGGCAATTGGAGACTGAGGCAATCTTTACAGAGGTTGGTTATTTGTGAGCTCCTTATGCCCTGCACCAAGAAGTGACCTACGTACCCTTAGATCATTTCTCCTCCCAACTGGGAAGGCAACTGTGTGCTATTCATCCAATCAGGAAATTATTCGTGAGTGTGTGTGTGTGTGTGTGTGTGTGTGTGTGTGTGTGAGTGTGTGTGTGTGAGTGTGTGTGTGTGAGTGTGTGTTTGTGTGTGTGTGAGTGTGTGTGTGAGTGTGTGTTTGTGTGTGTGTGTATGTGTGTGTGAGTGTGTTTTTGTGTGTGTGTTTTTGTGTGTGTGTGAGTGTGTGTGTGTGAGTGTGTGTGAGTGTGTGTGTGTGTGTGTGTGTGTGTGTGTGTATGTGTGTGTGTGTCATGGGAACATTGGTCTACCATCTAGCTCATCTCTTTTCACTTTTTTTTGTAGGCCATTGGTCAAGCCACTTCTCTTTCTTGCCTAGAGCGGTATGCCTAGCTAATAGTTGCTCATAGGACCTCATTGTCAATGAAGAGTTAGCTCCTATCTCATGACTTTCAATTTGAATTCAGTATCATAAAGGACCATCACCTATTTTACCAGATGAGATTTAATGGTGATTAGGTGCTGTGTCAAAGAGATAAAGAAGCAAGGAAGTCATATCAGAGTAGAATGCACTGCTTTGTGTACCAACATTTTTTACATCTGTAGAAATAAAACTCTCTTAACAGCTATATCAGCGACTTCCTGTATATTGATCTTATAGGCAAATAAAATCAAGCCCTTTCTTATTAACTGATGTTGAAAAATAGTTTCTACATTTCTTCTTAGGCATTTAATTCTTTTAAAACTCCAATGCTTGTATACCTGTGAAATTTTATAATGTCACCATTAGACCACCATCCACTAGTCTCAGACTTTTTTGAGTATAGTTTAGCTAGTTGCTGTTGAACATTTTAGAATATGCATCTTCTGTGCTTGAGCTTATTTTCACAGAAGATAAATCAGAAAATAAAGATGTCTCAAGGTGCAGCATGCTGGTGTATGTGTTAACCTTGGAAGAAGAAGGACTTGGGATTATTTTATATCACAGTAAGATAATTTATAAAATAGAAAATCAACAGGTACTAAGGACTATAAAGAAGAAAATGAAAGTAAGATAAGAAGTATGCTAGAAAATAAAAAGACAAGAGAATCTGACTTGCATACCTAAGTAGCCTGGAAAACGCTGATGGTGTGGGCCTGTGTCCTCTTACTTGTCTCTTCTTCTAAGTGATCCAGTCTACTGTGTCTTTAAATCCAAAGACTCTCCTAGAATAGGGAATTATAGCTAGTCCTTTTCCCATTACAATAGAACTTCATAGTTTGGATCAAACAGGGGGGTTACACATACTAATCCTACTGCAGTAGGTGTGGGCATGGGGTGCCTCTTAGAAGCTTGTAGCCTAACTAGAAAGAAATGCACACAGTTCACCTTCACTTACTTAAGAAGACTGTAGATTCCCACTCTTTTCTAAGCAGGAACTTGAGAGAAACATGGGGCGTAGTCACTGACCTGAAATGTCTATGCTAATACTTTGTGTGCCTATATCTCAGTCACTGTCTGTTCCCTTCGATTCTCGTGCTTTTCTTGAACACCTTCTCATTTGCTCACTGCATAACTGTACTTTATAGACTGTGGTTGATTCAAGTCTCACATATTTTCTTCAAATTTATTTTCCTTTCAGCTGCTATTATTGTCCTAGATTAGCAAGTAGGCCTATTTCTCTCTCTCTCTCTCTCTCTCTCTCTCTCTCTCTCTCTCTCTCTCTCTCTCTCTCTCTCTCTCTCATCTGTATCTACCTTGAGCAAGATTTTTGTGTTTCCCTGACTTGATTCGTCTTCCTCCATGTGTCTTTTCTTCTCCATTTTCTAGTTTAATGTGTTGTGTTTAGCTATAGTCCTCTCAGGTGGCAATGAATACAACAATGCTATTAACTGGCTTTTTGTTTGTTTGTTTGTTTAGTTTCTCATCTTGTTCCCTCACATTTATTGTAGACTGTGATGCTGCCTTCACTAGCATTACTTATGCTGGAAACAGGGTCGCTAGCAGTGTCCCTGTTGTGGAACTCCTTAAGAGCCAGCTGAGATGATGCCTGCCAAGCCCTTAGCCTGGTGCCTGAGATATGTTCTAGCTATTATTTATGGAGTCATTAGTGTTTTGGCTGTGTTAATCGTGGGACCTTGTTATATAATTATTAGTGTTTTCATGTCATAATTTTTTCTTAACATTGACTCTAGGATAAAATCAAATTCCCTGGTGATCATGACTAATACTCCATAATTTGTTTCCCAATTAGCCCTGCAGATTTATCTCTGGGTCTTACTGCCATTGCAGCCTGAGATTAGGCATAGTAGATGCTTTTAGTTACTTCAAGATGCCAGACTCTTCCCTACCCGGTAAATGCTGACTCCTCTGATTAAGCATCCTATTTCATCTCTGTAACTTGTGTTACCCATTCATTTTTGAAATCTCAGTTCGAATTTTGCCACCTTTATGAGCTTCCTTTGGTGTTTTCTGGTCTAGGTGAAGTCTGTGTTTATGCGGGTCGACAACAGCATACATTCTCTTCATTGTATCAAGTAGGGTAACGTTTAACTGAGTTTTACCTACGTAGATACACTTTGGTCTTTTCTCATCTTCCTTTCATGAGCAATTATCTTGACTTGAACTTTACTGGCGTTATTTATACAAGGCTTTATATTATCAGTTCTATGTGAATGGCACATACCTAGAAAGTAGGCTGAGAAAAGTTGTTATGTCTGTTGAAAAATTGACTTGCTCTACAGTTATAACTGATAAACATATGGTCAGGGACCATAAGGCATGGATGGCTACTTAGAGGCCAGTGCTCATGCCTTAGAAAAGGAAGAAAACACAAAGCTTGTTCATATGAAACCACAGGTGAATATAGAAAAGCAGGGGTAATAATTAGGTAGAAAAAATGGGTCTTGAGCGAGGCATAGAATTGAAACCTAATGGGAAACTGGACAGAAAATAACCTTAAAAAGCCATTTTTTTTTCTGATCAATTTGAGTTTGGATTCATTAACTTAGAAAAGCTATGCAAATAACTGAAAAGAGTCATGTCCCCAGTGCACTTCAATGTCCATTTAGTTGTATGAATTTATAGTAACATATTAAAAAAAAAACCCACCCCACCCATGGTGCTGATTCATAACAAACTTCACAGGAATTAAATCTTAAATAAATAAAATGATATACATAAGGCCAATGTCACTTTTGCTGTGACAACAAGGTTCCTTAAGAGTCAGAATGGCGATAGCTGGTAACTATGGGCGATGCCCAGGTCACGTCTTTCTCCTGCCAGCAAAGGACACCAAAAGAAGCTGCTCTGTCCTTCCTATGCTGTTACTAGAGAGGCTGAAATTTAAGGCATCTCTATTTCTTTCTTTCTTTCTTTCTTTCTTTCTTTCTTTCTTTCTTTCTTCCTTCCTTCGTTCCTTCCTTCCTTCCTTCCTTTCTTCCTTTCTTTCTCTCTTTTGCAGACATAAGTCCCAGGATCCCAGAGAACAGAATTTCCTTCATGCTTAACGGAGATGATTCTTGTGTTCCTTTTGCACCTACATCTTTTAGCTCAGCGTTGTCTCCCGGCCGAGTTGTGTGTTTCTGGACTACTTAAATTCATAAAAGTTGTAAGATACAAGGACTGAACGAGTAGAGATGTAAGAGGTTCTCGCAGGCAGATTGCCAGAAAAATATTGACCGAATAGCTCGGCTATGATTTCCGCTGTCTGTTCTCGCACGTGGCCGTCACCTAGAGTCCCCACCCGCAGCTTCTCTTGTCTAAGAATGAGGATCACAAGTTGCTACTGCTTACCTCAGGGTCCTAGCGATCACAGGGACTCTTGGAAAACATTGGGGGTTTACATGCAATATCCTGCCGTAGGCTGAGGAACCTATCAACCCACAGATACTCTGCCAGTGTCACGAAAAGAGGCTTCCGATTTCGGGCCACATCCTTGCAAGCATGGGGCTCAGTTTTCCACAGCTCAAGTGACTGGGATTTAGCAACTACAGAAACACATTGGGTTGTAAAGAGTTTAACACAGCTCCTAAGTAAAGGCTC